>NW_024498906.1:12048597-12648597 GCF_017590055.1 Onychostruthus taczanowskii
GGGGGGGGAAGCAGGAAAACTCTACCAACACCAAAATCGCTGCGCTGCCAAGCTTTTTTTGGGACAAGAGTGGCACGTTCAGGGACAATTTCAGGGGATGGCAACCCCTGTCCTGCTGCCTGTCCCTGGAAACCTCGGCTGGAGCGGCCCTGGGAATTCCTTTGGATCCCGGGAGGGGCAGGGGATGGGAAGGGAGCTGTGCCGGGGGTCCCGCCCCCACGCCTGAAAGATGCGGAATTGGCCCAAAAAAAGGTGTTGGACCCTCTCCCTTGGAGGCTCGGGCTTGTCCCCGAGGCCACCCAGACACGGGGCACCCACCCGCTCAAAGGGAGCTGCCAAAAGAGTTAGTTTTGGGGTGGATGGGGTTCTCACCTCTCGTTTTCCTCTCTGTTTTCCATCTCCAGTTGAAATCCTCGGAAGAAAAAGCTCTGTTACACAGCTCACCTGGAGAAGAAACTCTCTCCCTCTCTTTCCCTTTTGGAGGGTTTTCCCCTCCAAGCAAAGGGGTAGTGTTGTTAAATAATAGTGGGGGTTGTGGGCTCCCAGTGTAGGAATCCACGACAAGGTATCTGTGAAAACATGATCTGAATATTTAAGTGATAAATTGTGTTATTTATTCTCCTGATTCATTTTAGTCCCGACGAGGATTTTTTAGGAAAAGGGTGACAGGGAAATCCCTGCAGCCACCGCGGACTCACAGCGAATCCACCTCGATAGATTTGGGCCACCCTTGCAGCACCGTGATTTTCTCTTTTTCTGTCGGGATTCTTTTGAAAACATTCGTAAATCTGCCCTTTCTCCAAACCACCGCAATTTGTTGGAAACACAACACGCTCCCCTCTCCCTTTCCTTTGCCATCCCGTCGTTTGTCTCTATATTTTGTTCACAGGACACAGAAATGTCCCACATAAATTCCTTTTCGGGATTAGCGATCGCGGAGCTCGTTGAATCGGACCCGTTAGGACCTGCCTTGATATACAGCTAATCTTCCGCAAAAAATAAATATATCTATATATAAATAAAATATCTTTCCCCTATATATCTATTTATATCTATTATTTTTTACCTCTGCTCGTATGTCCAGTTTCGGCGGCGGGCGGAGGTTGCATTGACTTTTGAGAATTTCCCCGAAAAGCTGAAGTTTCTTTTCGACGGCTGGTTGAGGTTTTTTCGGGTTTGGGGATTTTTTGCTGTTGTTTTTTGTTTTGGGTTTTTTTTCCCTAAATTAATTTCGTTTGTTTTGCTCTGCAAAAAGACCCAGCCGGAACACGCTTCAGTTAAAATGAAAATAAAAATACAGCGGTGGGTTAAATCTCAGAGAGGGGCACGGGGCTGCTGTTTTCCCCTATTTTGCGGGTAAAAAGGGCAGAGCGGGAGGGAAAAACGGGGCACATCTCTTTTCCCTCAGCTTTCCTTGACCTGCGAGCCTAAATCCAGCCAAAATCCCACCCATTCCCTGCTTGCCTTCCCTGCAGAAGCCGCTGTCTCCAGGGGACGGGCGCGGTGCCGGTACCTGAGCCAGGAGGGGATGGATTTGGGGCCATTTGGGACCGTGCGGGGCAATCCTGGAACCCTGCAGGGCTCCACTCGCCCGCATCCCGGGCTGGAGGTGCCGCATGTCCCCGCTCGCCATCCCGGGGGCTGCGGTGGCCCGGGCAGGGTGAAGAGAGCGGCCTCGGCCGGGCCGGGCTCTCGCTGCTCTGATGGGATCATTGCAGAGCCCGGGCGAGCTTCAGCAAACTCGCTCGCCCGCCGGCCAGGCCTCTGGAGGGGATTAATGTGAAGGACCGGGGCACTGTGCCTCCCATCCCCCTCGGGATGCGGAGCCGCGTCTCGCCGGGCTCTCCTCTCCTCTCCTCTCCTCTCCGGGCTGGCTCAGGGGACTGGGGCTGTGTCCCCGTGCGGGTGGGACAGGGACACACGCGTGGCTTTTTGTCCCCAAAGAATGCTCAAAGGCTCCCGTCAGGTTAAACCCGGCCGCGCACGGCTCAGTCCTGCCCGGGCTGGGCTTAATTCCCTCACTCGGGACATGACGAGAGACTCAGGCATGGCTTTTGTGACAACGCTCTGCAGAGGTGGCCCCGAGCTCTCCCAGGGAGGGGGCCCGGGGGTCCCGGCATCTTCTTCATTGGCCTCATCCTCCCCCGGGCGCTGCTCCGGCAGCTCCGGGGTTAAGCCCCGGTCAGCGGAGCCCGGCGGGGGCTGATGAGCAGCGGCTGCCGGCGGGGCGGCTCCGCCGGAGCTCGGCCCCCTCCTCGGCGTGTACGAGGGGAATGTGTATATATTAGTGTACAAATGCGTGTGTAAATGTGTAAAATGGGTGTTACACAGGCAGTACCAATGAGTGCCGCGTCTATCCGAGCCACGCGTGCCCGTGCGTGTGTCCAGGTACGCTTTACCCAGACCCAGAACAACGCGGGAAGCTCTCGGGTGGTTTCCCGGCGGTGCCGCGGGGCTGGGGAAGGGCCCCACGCGTGTCACAACCCCACACCCCCCGTGTCCCCTCCCCGGAGGGCAGCTGCGCCCCGGCTGGGGCGACAAGGCCCCCTCGGGGTCACCGAGAAGGGCAGAGAGGGGCAAGGGGCTCCGCCGGGAGCGGGCTGGGGTTGCCCCAGGCGGCGGCCCCCGCCCCCGGCTCCCCCCGGGCCGGCCTCCCGTCCCCTCGCAAGTGCTAATTGCGGCTCTGCGCTGGCTCCTCTGGATTTGGGTCCCTCGGAGGGCGCTGCGCGGGAGGACACGTCACGGATACATTATCCCCTCCCCTCTTGAGGCTCTCCTGGCTTTCTGCAGCCTTTGCTAAAGAATTAAGCGAGAGGTCCACTTCAGAGCTCCTTCTGCCCCTGGGAAAAAAAAAAAATAAATAAAAAAAGGCGAGGAAAGAAAAGGAAAAAAAAAAAAAAAAAAAAGCTCGGCTGCCCCGCAGCCCCGGCGCCGCCGGAGCCCCTCGGGCACGGGCGGAGCAGCAGCGCCCTTCGGCCCGAGCGCAGCGGAGAGGCGGAGGGGAAGGAGAGCCGCTGATCCCGGAGCACTCCACCATCAGCTGCCGCCGCAGGCACCGGCTTTGACTTTGGTTCGGCGGGGAGCTCGTCGTGTCCTCGGCATCTCGGGCTCCGGGACCAGCTCATTTTGCACTTCGTTCGACGAGCAGCGCGGTCGTTCTGTTTCCCTTTCTTTTTTTTTTTTTTTTCGGGGTTTAAAAAAAAAAAAAAAAAAAAAAAAAAAAAAGCTGAGATATCGGTGCTTTCAGACGAGGAGCGTGGCGGCTGTGATTTCCGAGAGGAGGGGAATTTTACCTTCGATCCTTGCCGAATTGCGGGAGGTGAATGTAGCAAACCCTCCCCTTGCCTTTGAAAGGCATGTCTCTGCCAAAGAGCTACCGCTTCGCTCTTCAAATACCTGACAAATAAAAAAGAAACAAAAAAAAATAGAGAGAGGAAAGACTCCTATCTTTCAAATTATTTTTCTTTAAAAAAGAAAAAAAAACCCAACAAAAAAACCAACCAAACCAATAAATAAAAGCAACAAAATCAATGCCGCGCCTTTGCCAGCGCTCGGACTTGTTTGGAAAGAGACAACGCTGAAGTGGCACTGATCCCGAGGAAAACGGATCCTTTAATTTGACTCCGCATGAGAAGCGCATTTGGAGCCGGGCGCAGCGGCCGCAGCGGCAGGAGCAGCCCCGCAGCCCCCGCAGCCCCCGCGGGGCTCGGCGGCCCCGCAGCCCCGGCGCCGCCGGAGCCCCTCGGGCACGGGCGGAGCAGCAGCGCCCTTCGGCCCGAGCGCAGCGGAGAGGCGGAGGGGAAGGAGAGCCGCTGATCCCGGAGCACTCCACCATCAGCTGCCGCCGCAGGCACCGGCTTTGACTTTGGTTCGGCGGGGAGCTCGTCGTGTCCTCGGCATCTCGGGCTCCGGGACCAGCTCATTTTGCACTTCGTTCGACGAGCAGCGCGGTCGTTCTGTTTCCCTTTCTTTTTTTTTTTTTTTTTTCCTTCTCTTGAGAGACAAAATGTCCAAAAATGGTTCAGCCTGCTTAGCCCAATGATTTCTTGCACGGACGCTCTATTTTCTTTTTTCTTCTTCTTCTTCTTTTTTTTTTTTAATTAAAATCAATGCCGCGCCTTTGCCAGCGCTCGGACTTGTTTGGAAAGAGACAACGCTGAAGTGGCACTGATCCCGAGGAAAACGGATCCTTTAATTTGACTCCGCATGAGAAGCGCATTTGGAGCCGGGCGCAGCGGCCGCAGCGGCAGGAGCAGCCCCGCAGCCCCCGCAGCCCCCGCATGGGGCAGGATCGAGTAGAAGAAATCGTTCGGTGAAGGGAACCCAGCGGTTTGCTCCCCATTAAGGAGAAGATCAAGATCCGATTCCCAGCTGCACGCAGAGGACGGGGATTGCCGTGGGTCTTTCAGTCTGGCTTTCAAAGCCCTCTCTGCTGCAGGGTCGGAGCAGAACTGCCTTCTCCGAGCAGCTTTCCTGTCCTGCTTGCAGCTCAGAGATCGCCTCCCCCCCTCCTCGCACCATTTCTGTTCGTGTTAGTTTTGTTCGGTTGGTTTAGCTTTATTTTTTGCCTCCCCTTTTTTGTCTTTTTTTTTTTCCCGACCCTTTCGTTTATTATTATTATTAATTATTTGATTTGATTTGGGTAAATTGCCTTCCTTAAACGAAAATACTAACTCTGCAGTCGAAATCCATGCCCCCTGCCATTCGAAAGAACCGGGTCTAATATGCCAGTGACATCCGCGCCTTGCAGCAGTCGCGATGAAGGAAAAATCCAAGAACGCGGCAAAGACTAGACGGGAAAAAGAAAATGGAGAATTCTACGAACTGGCCAAACTCCTGCCCCTGCCCTCGGCCATCACCTCGCAGCTGGACAAGGCGTCCATCATCCGCCTCACCACCAGCTACCTGAAAATGCGAGCCGTCTTCCCCGAAGGTAAAGGCAGCCCCGGGGCTCCGGGAGCCCGCACGGGAGGGACGGGGAGAGAGCAGGGAGGGGGTGCTGGGGTGGGCACGACCCCATCAGCGCCCTGGCAGGAGGGAGGGGGTGCCTGCAGGGGTCTCAGAACGGGCTGAGCGAACGAGGGGGGATTGAGGGCAAAGTGGGCTGGGAATGAGCCCGTCTGCGGCCGTGGGAGGCAGAGCCGGCCGCTTCATCCCCCCTTTCTCCCCCTCCTTCTCGGCTCAGCTCCGTTGGCTCGGGGGGACCGTCCCGATGAGAGCGGGCTCGGTTCGTGTGTGCAGCCCCGGCCCGGCTCCCGGGGACTGCCCCTGGGCACGGCGCTTCCCGTCCGGGCACGGCCTCGGGTTAAAAAACCAGCTGTGTGGTTGTTATTATTATTTTGTTTTGGTTGGAGTTCTCTGGAGCCGGGGAAGCAGGCAGGGAATGAAGGCGCGGCCGCTCCGCAGCGAGGCCCTGGGAGAGAGGGGAAGGAAGGGAAGGAGCGCCCGAGCCCAGCCCGGCCCGGACCCCGCTGCTCCCCGGCCGCGGCTGGGCTCCCGTGGCTCTTCTCGGGGGCCACCCAGCAGCGAGGCCCGGCACCAATCCCACAGGGTTTGGGGAAAATCGTCCCCTCGGGAGGCCGGGGCCGGTGGCCGTGCGGAGCCCCGGCCGCCCGGGCAGTCGGTGCGGCCGCGGAGCTGATGCGAGCGGCGGAATGAAGCGCTGGGCAGTGCCTGCGGGTGGCTAAATAAAGCCCAGCAGCCCCGCTTTGTCATTTGTTTGTGCCTCTCCGAACTAGGAGCAGGGTGAAGGAATTAGCGAATTCCGCAGGGGAAGGTCTGCTCTCCGGCGCGGTTTCTAAGGAGCTTTATTAAAAGGCTAAAAAGAAAAACACAACCAAAAATAAAATAGGGGGAGGGCGGGGGAAAAAAAAACAACCCTCCCAACCCGAGCAAAGCTTACCGTCGTGGCCTTTTAATTCAGAAATTTCGGGAGCACGGAGCAGCCATGCTATTATGGAAAGCCAGGGCTCCTTTAGTGTGCGCTCCCGAGCCAGCAGAGCAAAGGGAGCGAGGCGCTGCTCCGCCGCATTTTCCAGCCATTATTCCCCACCGGGAAATATCCCGATGAGAAATAGAGCGTCGTAATTTCGAGGGGGGCTGTGGGGAGGTCACTCGCCGGCCGTGCCTGGCGAACGTGCCCCCGAACGCCTTTGATTCAGGAGGGAGGAAAAGCGGCACGTTTCGAGATGCTGCTGGATGCATCCCGGCTTTTCCAGCCCTGCTGATCCTCAAGAGCAACGAGCCGACCCCGAGAGCAGGTTTATACCCACAGCTCGGGTGTGTTTTATGTGTCTGTCTTCCCTAAACAGGCCGGGCGTGCGCTTCCGCACACTCTGCTTATTAAGGGCAACGTTTAAATGCATACAGCGAATTCCTGATCTTTCATCGTCTTAAGTACGGCTGGAAATACATTTAAAACCAAAGCTTTGCATTCAGAGATGACAGGCCGGGGGAATTACCTCCTCCGGTCCCCGAGCCCTGCGTTTAGTGCCTGGCAGGGTGCAGGGGAAAGTGGGGAGCCGGGCAGAGGCGGCTTCAGAAGGATTTTTTTTTTTTGGGTGGGGGGGGTGGTGGTTTCTTCCATAGAGTCCAGCATCACCCAAACTTCCCTCTCCCTCGGGATTTGCCCGTGAAAGGAGGGGAGACTGGTCCCCATCCGTCCGTCCTTCTGTCCGTCCTTCTTCCCCCCTCCTCATACCCGGCTACTGGTTTCCAGTTGGCTTTACTGGGAGGGGAAACAGCCCGGAAAGGCGTCCCAGCTTAAATCCTGGCCCAGCCAGAGCCGGGGGAAGAGCCCCATGGCGAGGGTTGGACCCGATGGGTCCCGGGCCGGGAAATGAAGGTGGGCACGTAGCAGCAGCTCGGGCTGCCCCAGGCGTCACCCCCTGAGGCTCCGAGGGGTGACAGGGTGGGGGGGACAGGTCTGAGACGCCACCAGACCGTGCTAGGCCCGGACTAACTGCGGCCAGCACGGCCAGAAACGCTGTTCAGCTTCAGACCTGGCTTACAGCTCCGTCTAGACTGGAGGGGAAAAGAGAGAGAGGGAGGGAGGGAGGGAGAGAGGGTTGTGTTTTTAAACCCTTCGGTGGATGGCTCACCCCTTGATTTCCACACGTAGTTTAGGAAAAGTTTGAGACCCTCAGCGAGGCGACTGATCCCCACAGGGCTTGGGCCAGGTCTCCTGCTCAGCCTGGCCAGGCTTTTCCCGAGGATGGACCGAACCCGCTCAGACTCCAAGGAGCGAGAGCAAAAGGGGATTTTTACCCCGGCTCCTTTCGCCCTCGCAGCCCAAGCCCTGCAAGGGACAAGTTCGGGCTCCGAAATCGCAGATTGTGCCCTGCGGTACCGCTGCGACCTTGAGATTCAGGAGTTAAAGTCAGGACACAGCAGCCTCCAGCCTCCCACTCTCTAACGCCGTCTTCTCTCGTGTTTTGGGTGTTTTTTTGTTGTTGTTGCCACGGCTTTGTTGCTGTAGAACAAAAATACACCAGGAGTCGTCTTCTATCTCTGCTGTCAGAATTTTTTTAAATTTTATTTTTATTTTGAAAAGGAGGTAATGAAAGAAAGAGAGGAGAGAATGAATCGCGTTTAAAAACTGCGATTCTCTGCCCCCCGGTTACGGCAGACTGGTGAAATCGTCACCCTCTCCCTCCCCCATCCCCGACTCAGTGCCCAAAACCGATTATGAAATTGCACATTTATGGTTGTTTAAACCGGATGGGAGCCAGCTAATTAATATGTGACCCAAAATACAATGTGCGCAATACAAAATAATCTGAATAAAGTGACGGAGCGGTAGATCTCAGACCTTCCTTATTCCGAGAGGCAGACAATAGAAATTACTAGGAATATTCACAGTCTTCAGTCCCCATTTAAACCTAGCCACGAATGTGTATTTTAAGAAAATCAAGGCGAATCGCAGCTAATTCATCTGATTGTCACACGCACTCGGAAAAAGGTTCGTTAATGAATTAAACAAATAAATAAAGCGAGAGGCGTGAGTAATCCTTTTTGGAAAGCCAGCCCCTATTGTACTAACCACTAATAGTGACATTAAAGGTCTTACTAAAACAAAAGTGCTTTTTTAAGGCTTTTCCTGGGGCCGTTCCCAGGCGGCGGGAGCCGGTGGCCCCGCGGTGCGGGGACGGGCGGCGGGGTCGGGGCGGGGACGAGCGGCGGGGTCGCTCCGGTCTCTCCCGGCCGGAGGGGAGGGAGGGAGAGGAAGGGATGGGGTCACTGCCGTGGGTCTGCCCGTGACCTCCCTGTCTGTAGGACGCCCGCTTTGGGCCCTCTTGACACGACCTGGTGGGTTGGGCTCGGCGGGGAGAGCCGGGTTTGCGCGGGTGTCCTTGGGGGGCAGATTTGTTAGAGTATTTTTCCCCCACTTTTTTATTTTTATTTTTTTTTTTCTCTGAGTTCACCCTTTTATTTATTTATTTTTTTAATTTTATTTTTATAAAATAAAAGTCTTGATCTTTCCGCCTGTCCTTCCCACCGCCTTCCCGACGCTGAGCCCGCAGAGAGGAGCGGGCGGCTCCGCGCGTCCCTGCCCGGCCCCGCTCCTTCCCAGACCGCCCCTGTCCTGGGGGCTTCCCCCCTCTCAGGGGTTCCCCTGGCCGGGCCCGAGTGTTCCCCGCTGGCTCCGGACCCATCGCGGCCCCCGGGATCCGGCGGTGCCGTCGGGGCTGAGATGCCCCGGCCCCGCTGCAGACGGGGCTCGGTGTCAGCGCTGCCCTCGCCCCCTCCTCACGGGGTGACAGCAGAGCCTCGGAGCTCGCCTCAACGAAGGGCACAAAGCTCGGTGAAGCTCGGGGATACTCCTCGGGAATGTCCCCGAGGCACTCCCATCCGAGGGAGGCACAACCGCGCTGGGGAAAACCCAAAAAGCAGAATTGACGGCGAGTCCCCAGGGTTTGTCGTTGTTCCTTGTGAAGGCTGGGGGACCTTGCGCTGCGGGGAACAGCCCAGCAGACACAAAGGAAAGAGTCCAAGTTACAGGGCAACCCGATACTGAACGTAATACATGGCTGAGTAATTCTTTTAGCAGAATCCCAAGCTGAAAAGCTACCGGGCTTTCAAATGTGTGTGTGGACGAACTTCTGTATGCCGAGAGCAAAGGTGGGAGCCGTTCCCAAATATTTCTAGATCTTGTTACAGTTCCACTCACCCCGCTGGCTCCCTGGAAACCGGGAAATGTACAAATGGCACAAAGTGAGTGCTGAGGTACTTTGAAAAACAGCCAGAGATGTCAAAAGGGACGGAGGGCGATTTTGTCCGTGTTTGCACGGGGAGCGAGACGCGTTTGTACGAAAATCCCCCAGTTTTTCAACGGCAAAAGCAGCAGAAATTTTGGGGGGTTTGTTTAAAACCCTCTCTGACTCCGGGCCGGAGCTGTCGGAGCCGGAGCTGCCTCCCGGTGCCCGGAGGGGTCCGGCGGGCACAGCTGCGCTTGGGGCTCGCCCTGCCAGGCATCCCGGTCCTGCCCCGTCGGACCGGACAGACACCGGTCCGAGCACCAGGAAAAGCAGGAGAGAGGCTCATCTCGCCCGTGTCTGCTGCGGTGGGATGCCAGAAAAGCGGAGGTTGAGCCTGGGACTGGGCAGGCACCGTCCCGCAGGGCTGTGCGGGCTCTGCCGCTGAGCCCAGCCCCGGCTCTCCGGGCTTCCCGCTGCCGGAATCCCCCCAGCTCGCTGGATCTGGGTGATCCCTGAGCCCCTGGCACGGCAAAGGAGCGGCGCCGGTGCCGGGCCATCCCCATGGGTGATCCCAGCGTTTGCGGGGAGGATGCTCCAGGGAATTCTCTCGGGGCCGGGCAATTCCTGCTGCGAGGGGACATCTGGAACTGTCCCCTTCCAAAACGCCCGTGCGGTGACAAAGCCGTGTGGGACACCGGGCAGCATCCCCAGACTGGGATCGCCTCCCATCCCAGTCAAGTCCCATCCCGCAGGAGCGGTGCGGGAAAGGCTCGCTGTGAATCCGCAGCGATTTTGGCCTCGCTCCAGGCCAGGGAGAGAATTTGCGCGTTATTTCCCGGCCGGGCAGGAGCAGCCAGGCCCAGCCTATGGCATCCATACATTTACAGGAACGCGCGTTTGCAAATGTCTCGGAGGAGAAGTTAATGGGCGTTAGTCCTTTATTCGAATGTAAGGTTTTATTCGTTTCGTCTTCACCTTTAAAGCGATCTGCTGGCGGATTAAATGATAAAATCGCCGGCTTTAAAATAAGCTCAGACGAATGCCAGGCTGATCCACCGAACGTGTTTACGTTTGATGCGCGTTCGCGATTGCGACTCCAATTTAAAATTCCAAAGGGAGCAAATCTGAGCAAGTGACATTTTTTTATTCCGGGCTAGGAGACAACCTCAAAACTCGTGCAGATTTTGGGATGCTGAGAAAGGACAGGACGGAGCGAACTGTCTCGCACGGGGGTCGCAGAGACGAGGCTCCTTCTTGAAGAGTTTCGTGAGAGATCAAGGAATAAATCTGCTCCGACTTTCGGAATGGAAGAGCTCAGGGCAGTTTTTACACAGCTGTGTGTGACTCTCTTTGTAGGTTTGCAGTCTCATATTTGGAAATTTGTAATTAGTAAATCGAAATAAGGGCAAATCCCGCGGCACAGGGACAGACTCTGGAGTTTGCATTTGTTGCCGTCTCGGGAAAGAAACTGCAGGATGACTCCGCGATTCCCAAACTTTTTCTCCCGAGAAACAAAAAAGCATTTTAGCAAAAAGGACATTTTTGCCGTGTCTTTGGAAGTTTAGGAGCCTTTTCCAAACGGAGAATTGGGGAAAGGCGGAGAAAAGAGCGAATTTTCGTTTGGCTCTCCCGAACAAATTTCCCAGCGCTTCTTTCAGCGCAGGGAAGGTGTGCTTCCCTTTCCCACGGGAAAACGCCGGAATTCCCGGAATTTGGAGAGACGGACACGGGGTGGGGATGCAGACCCCTCTTTTTGGGTGCTCCTGCTGCCTTGGGACGGCGAAAAGGAGGGGTCAAGGCCGGCCCAGGTCCCCGGTGTCCCCTGCCTGGCACGGGAAGCTCCTTACCGCTTTCCCGGAGGGAGCGGGATACGGAGCCAAGCACCGGGAAGGGAATTAAAACCCGGGGGAAAGCACCGTCTCCAGCGGGAGATGCTGCCCTTCCCAAGGGATGCCCCAAGAGTGGAGAGAAATCCCCCCATCATTCCCAAACCGGGTTTAAGTGGCCAGAGCACAAACGGATCCGGAATCGCGGAGCTGGAGCTCAGGGCAGGAATTTCTGCCAGTTTCCCCTCCCGTTCCGGAGGCACAGCCGGGAGAAAGGAGATTTCTTTGGAAGCCCCTGGGCGGCCAGAGGGGGAAAACGCGAGTTTTCATAGCGGGGCATCCGCGAAACAGGCCGGAATTCCAGGCTGGCAGCACCGAATCCCCGCCTTCCATCCACTGCTACCTGCCAAAAAAACCGCTTTTTGGGTTTTGAGGCCTCCCCGAAGCCGAGGGCTGTTTTTTCTCTCCATAAACGAGGCACTGAACGGATGCGGTTCCGTCCTTCCTTCCCCTGCACCCCCGGGGGCAGTGACCCCTGTGCCGCGGGGTGCCCCAGGAGTGCCCAGCCCTCGGCACGGCACGGGCGCGGCCTCGGCTCCTCGGGGAGCCGCTGAAAGGCTCCTTTTTACCCTGGAAAATCAACCATCCAACCAACCAACCAACCCACCAACCAACCAACCAACCAACCCAACCAGCGCACAAACCCAAAGCCCCGCTGCCCCTCCTCGCCCCAAGACGGCTCCATCAGGAACCTTCCACTGGCCCGGGTGGGCTCGGGCTGTGGGTCGGGTTTGGGCTCGGGTTTGGGCTCGGGTTTGAGTTCGGGCTGTGTGTTCGGGCTGTGGGGTCAGGCTGTAAGCTCGGGCTGTGGGCTCGGGTTTGGGCTCGGGTTTGTGTTCGGGCTGTGGGATCAGGTTTGGGCTCGGGTTTGGGTTCGGGCTGTGGGGTCAGGCTCAAGCTCGGGCTGTGGGCTTGGGTTTGGGTTCGGGCTGTGGGATCGGGCTGTGGGATCAGGTTTGGGCTCGGGTTTGGGTTCGGGCTGTGGGTTCGGGCTGTGGGATCAGGTTTGGGCTCGGGTTTGGGTTCGGGCTGTGGGTTCGGGCTGTGGGGTCAGGTTTGGGCTCGGGTTTGGGCTGGGGCTGTGGGGTCGGGCTGAGCGGTCGATGGGGCCGGAGGGCGAAGCTCTGTCGGTCCCGTCCGTGCGCAGGTGAAACCGGGGCGGTTTTATCTCCAGTCGAGCTCCGGCCCTCTTTAACCTCCTCCTCATCCTCTTCCTCTTCCTTGGCCACCCCGCTCACAGGGACAGGGACAAAGACAGGGACAGGGACAGGGGACGGTGCAAGGACGGGACGGGCCCGCGGGCGGTGGGAGCGGCTGCGGCCGTGTCCCTGGAGGGGCCCTCCCGGGAATTCGGGGAAAGCGCATCCACGGGGATGCTCCGGTCCAGAAAAAGAACAATTTCCCCCCAAAGCCCGTGTGGAGAAGGGACTCAGCCTTTGCCACCGCGGGAGGAGGGGGAGCAGGGGCACGGGGGACAGCTCGGGCTCCGCTGCCTGCTCTGACCAAATCCTTGGGGTTTTTTTTTTTGTAGGTCTGGGCGACGCCTGGGGACAGCCGAGCAGGATCGGGCCTTTGGATAACGTGGCCATGGAGCTGGGATCCCACTTGCTTCAGGTAGTGTTGTATTGCACTAAACAGCTTCTCATTTTCAGCTTTGCAAGGTAGCGCACGCCTTCCTGCGCTGCACGGAAAACCCGAGGTTCAGGGGCTGCCTCTGCTCCTTTTCTCCCTCCTCCTCCTCCTCCTCCTTCTCTTCCTCCTCCTCCTCCTCTCACTGGAGCCTGGCTGAAGCCTTCATCTCGTCGGGCTGGGAGAGCAGAAAACCAGAGGCACCAACCACTTCTATTCCAATTATTTCATTATTTTTCGCCTTTGGAATGGGCCGAAGCAAGAGGCGCTCATCCCCTGTGCACGCCCAGCTCTCCCAGCCCTAAAAGTTTCCATCAGCCGCCCCAAAAGTGCCGGGATGTCCCCAGGGAGCCCCCGGGGGAGGGGACCGGTGTTCCCCGCTGGTGACTCGGGAGGGGACACCTGGAAGGGGACAACACCTGGATTGGATCTCCCGGGACTTTAACACCTGAAAATCCCGCTGTTCACAATCCCGGTGATCTGCTCTGGAATTCCTCTGAATTTAGAAAGTCGTAGCCGGAGCGAGGGTGCAGGAGGGATTAAAAAAATTACGTTTAACTCAATTTTATTTTATATATATATATATCTATATACACACACACATGTATATATATATATGTATATATGCATATATCTATCTATCGATATATCTCTCTATATATGTATATAGATATAGATAGAGAGATATTTTTATTTTCAGAGATATATTTATATTTATTTTTATTTTTATATAATTTTATATAATTTTTAAAATTAATTCATTTAATTTTTTAACACGTGAACCAAACGCAGCGCGGGTTTTCTCCCCCGATTTTAAAGAGCCACTAAACCGGAATCATTTAGCGGGCGGGTTTATTGTGGGAGGCGAATTCCTGCTCACAGAGCTGGGGCTGTTTTCACTCCTTCGCTCTGCCAGGGATAAAAACCCGACAGAAATTCCCTGCCCGGGCTCCGCTGCCGCGGTGCCGCCGCTCCGACCTTTGGAACGACGAGCGCAGTTCTTTATTTGCCTCCACAGAGCATCAGCCGCTCTCCCGCGGGCAAAAATGAGATTTTTGGGAGGCACTGACAACATCCAGGCAATGGCAGAGCTCAAAATGATCTCCTGGGGAGGCATTTCCAGCCTTGGGATTTTATTTCTAGTAGCTGCTGCCCTCTCAGCTGTTTCAGAGTCACGAGTCCACCTGGAAATGCTGAATTGTTGTGTAAAATAATCAGTATGATAATTTAATTTATATATTAAAATACAGAGCCAATTGTATAAATCGTTGCTGTTACTCCTCCTCCTGGCTGCTCCCCGTTTTGTCTGGCATTAATTGAATTTATCACGAATTAAATGCTGACCACCTGTAACTCTCATTTTACAGTCCAGCTGTTTCTGAATGATGAATGCTGAAGGTTTTAATAAAACCACATTTGCTGCAAACCTTTTTTTTTTTAAAGTGTTTTTAGACTGAGATTTTCCATTGAATTTTCAGCTTCAATGTGCTTCCCCGTACATGAAATTTTGGGATGTGCTGCAGCAACAGCAGCATTGACCCAAGTTTATTAATGATACAGGGTAAAGCAATTGCCAAACAACAGCGTTTAAAGCAAAATTGTGGCTAAAACTGCAATAAATTATTTCCCATTATAGTATTTCTACAAAATTTAATTTATGCTTTAAAAAAATGGGAAAGAGTAATCTGGTTTCAATTATATGCTGTAGAATCATCAGTAGGCCAGAGAATAATTTGGAATATTTTCTTATTGGGGTGGCACTAGAGGTGCATGAAGTAGACAGGATTTTATTGCTTCTCTTCCAGTTCAGTGACTTCAAATGGATTAAAACAGGTGGTTGTTTTACTTATGTACAGTAAAAATTGTTTT
This sequence comes from Onychostruthus taczanowskii, assembly GCF_017590055.1. NCBI lineage: Eukaryota > Metazoa > Chordata > Aves > Passeriformes > Passeridae > Onychostruthus > Onychostruthus taczanowskii. The sequence goes on from NW_024498906.1 coordinate 12,063,179, forward strand.
TCTCTTCCAAATATATTTTCCAGTGATATTCACATGTGGGAATATTCACTGATATTCAAATGCCACGTGTTGATCAAAGCTTTCTGTGCTGGGTAGGGAGAATGCAGAGTTTTTGCTATCAGCTACTTCTGAAAAAATGACTGAAATTGGGCACTGAAAAATCAAGGGCCCCCCAAACTGAGAGGTTTTGTATCCAAATCGTGGCCAGTTTTGGCTGAGCTTTACCACATTATTTATTTTTTTTCTCCTATAAATCATATCTGACTAAATCAAACTTCAGTTTTTACTCACATGGGCAATATTTGCCTCCCAGCCAACATCCTGTCAAGGAGAATTTGTAGGATTGGATCTCAAGTTTGTGTTGGTTGAGGTTTGCAGACTGCAAGGACAAAACTTTATCACACTCAAAGAGGGATATTTGTGCTTATTAATTTTGGATGCTGGCAGAGGATGAGGTGGGTCAGCTTGATTGGGGTTTTTTATGTCAGAAAGTCTCTAAATTGAAGGGAGAGATCATTTATACACAGCTACCCTTGAATTCTTGAGATATATTTGTGCTTATTAATTTTTGGATGGTGATTTTTTTCTGCTTTCTTTTTGGAAGTTCACTTTGTTACAGAGCAGAGAGCTCTCTGTTCAGAAACACAGTCTTGAAAATGCAGCCAAATTTCAACATTGCTCATGATGCCATGAAATAAATTGCAAATAGCAGTGAGCTGGGTCTGCCAATTATGCCATAAAAAATGGCTCAGGTAGGGCCTGACTTCCCCCTGAGAACCACAGGGCTCAGGATTTGGGCTAAGCACTAAAAAAAAAAGCCTGAATCAACAGCAAAATATTCCCTGAAATTGCAGCAGCAAAGCTGCATCTGCAGGGAACGAGGTGGATTTCACAATGAGCCTGAGTCTAAGGGAACAAAATCAGATAAAAGTTTCTATTCCTTAAATTCTGCTGTTTGCTGAAGTCAGAAATCATCCCCCAAAAATACATTTTTTCCCCCACTGTAAATGCTTTAAACAGATTTCTTGCTCCTTACCCTGTGCATTTCTTTTTATTTCAGACTTTGGATGGCTTTGTTTTCGTCGTGGCATCCGATGGCAAAATAATGTACATTTCTGAAACAGCATCTGTGCACCTTGGCCTGTCCCAGGTATGTGTTCTGACACCTAAAACAGGAATAAAATACAACTGCTAAATACAAATTTGGACCCTCACACTGCTACCTTGCTTTTATATAAAGTGTTGGGTTTTTTTCTTTTTCTTTTTTTTTTTTTTTTTTTCCCCCAGGGTTGTTTGAAGCTTTTTTCTCCTTGAAAAGAGCTTTGGTAAAAGACTCAAATTTCCTTTCCTTGCCACCACATCACCCTGTCTTTATATCTGTTCTTGTTCATTGTATTTTACTCCTCATTACCTTTCAGGAGGGCCATAAATAATATGATATTGCAAATTGCAGCTGGAGGCAGGGCCTGAAAGCCAAGCGTGGTAAGGCAGCAGGGCTGAAATAAAACTCAGAATTGGAGTCTGGGAGCCTTAGATTGTGTCAGATATTGAGGCTGCCTGTGAAAGGCACAGAAATCTGATGTGGAACAGGGGCTTTATGGTAAAAGTGCCGGAGGAGGAGGAGAAAAAAAAAAAGAAAATAAAAATTTTTAAAAAAGGACAAAGGGGGCAGATTTATGAGTGTTCACATGGAATTCAGGGCAGTTTTTCCTGAGTTTTTCCAGCTCAGTGGTCTTTTCAGTAAAGCGTTTTATATGGTTGTGATAGAACTCATAAAACTCAGTTTACTACTGTTCTGCACCAGAACTATGAGGGGTTTTATGATTTTTTGTTTTTTTAATTCTTAGATGGACATTTCTAATTTTTTTTTTTTGGGGGGGGGATAGGCAGAAGGGCAAAGAACCTGAATTTATTGCAGAATTTGACTTTCCATGCCTTTGTTTGTAGCTGAAATTCACTGGTAGCACCTGGGACGTTTCTAATTTTTTTTGGGGGGGGGATAGGCAGAAGGGCAAAGAACCTGAATTTATTGCAGAATTTGACTTTCCATGCCTTTGTTTGTAGCTGAAATTCACTGGTAGCACCTGACCCAAAGTTTGCCAAAGTCCCAAGAAAAAAATTCCTCATTAATTTCAGGAGGCCCTGGATGAGACTTGCAAGGAGCTGAAGTGTTCAGTTGTGTATCAAACATTTATAAATAAATAAATGAATTGAAATAAAGCCTAAACAGCAGAGGAGATGAAACTGAGAAAGAGGAGATTATTCTGAAAATATCTGGTTAATTTATCCTGTGGCTGTTTCCATAAACAGAGATGGGGGCTTTAATGGTGGGGATTATTTGTGTATCTTAATTTTTTTGTATTAATCCACATTTTTAATTGAAAGAAAAGTGGAGTTCTTTGGGTGTGTGTTTATGACAGTGATATTAGAATTAGTGGCTAGGAGAGAAAATAGAACTCAAGAGGTAGAGAAAACAAGGATATAAACCCATAAAACCATTTCTAAACCCCTGTTTCTTGAGTATCTTAAAAAAAAAAGTCATTTTGGTAATAAATAGCCACCATAAATACTTTTTTTTTTTAATCTGTTAATTTTAAAAATATGAGCAGGAAACACTCTGAGTTCTGTTTGTTCACTCTGTTATGGTACAGTTTTAGTTGTTTCATACCGTTTAATTCATGCTCAAATTCCTTTAAATCTTGTTTTGCTTGAAAATAAACTTCCCTACACAAGGGCCCTATTTTCTACTTATTTTTCAGCCTGGGTTTCTCTCACCCTGAATTTTTAATCCTGAAGGATTCAGGATTTTACCTGCTAAAATCCACCCACTTATTCATTGCCATTATCCCAAAGCTCTGAGCATTCCCCTCCATCCGTCCTGGAGCAGGAATTTCGCTGTCCTGTATTTTTTGCTCCCAAAATTTTCCAATTTTTGCCCAGAAATTGTTCTTTTGGAGGAATATCAAGCCACCAGCTCTTGTATATCTTGGTATTATTATTATTATTATTATTATTATTATTATTATTATTATTATTATTATCATCCCAGTTATTTGGGACAATTAAAGAATTATGGGATCAATGGGACCCTAAACAGACTTTGGTAGAAAGAGGGGACTGGCAGTGTCACTGAAGTTTTAATCCTATTTACCCCTCCTTTCCATCTGAATTCCATGTGCATGGAAATATCTATAAATTCTTAATGCAAGAGGTGCTGAGGAAAACCAGGAGGTTTGGCCAAGTTGTTTTTTGAAGGCAGTTTAATCAGCAAAATCCCAAACCTTTCCCTTTAGCAGAGAGTTGGAACAACTGAGCTTGAAAGTTGTGGGATTTGAAATTTAAGGGATTCTCAAAACACAAACATTCACAGTGAACAGGGCTTTATTTATAAAATATATTTATAAGCAAAACCTTTAAGATAATTTTTAATTTATTTTAAATTTATTTATATAATTTAGTCCTGATTTATCACCAGTCTGTTCTTGCTCTGCCTCAATATTCTCTTTTTGAAGGGATAATTTTCCTTTAAGCAGCACCAGCACTAATTTTGGGCTGCTCCCACTCCTCAAAACACAAATCCATTTACCCTGGGATATTCCTGTCAGCTCCCAGGGACTCCAAAGGAGTTCTTGTTCCCACTCCTGTGGAAATCCTGGGATTTCTGCCCCTGCCATCAACCAGAACAGGCTTGGGCAGGAGAAGTCAATTCACCTAGCCATAATTCCACATTTTATTTCCAACAAGTGCCCCCCTCAGAGCCAAAGCAAGCTGAGAGCAGAGTGGTGGTGACTGGAAAAAATCCTTCAGAGTGGGCACAGAAAGGCCTTTTTATTAAATAATTTGACAATTAACTAGCCCACACATCAATTCCCAGCTCGAGTGCCGTTTGTTTAAAAATATATAGTTCCACTAAATAGAAAAGCCATTTAAAAAGATTTTTGCAGACTATTTTTGGAGGCCTGCTGCAGTGGCTTTTATCTTCTGGTTGAATTGAACTTCAGCAGGAAGAAATTAGAGCTTGAGAAAAAGCCAGGCTGGCTAAACCAGTCATAAATTTAAACCCAGCATTAAGGATTGTTTTTAAGCACGGCTTTGCCTCAGAAACAGTTTCTGAAAAATCTACATCTTCATTTGTGGCCCTGCCACTTCATTTGTGGCTTTGGAGTTTGATTTGCTCCCAGCTGGAGCAGGAAAATGGTGAATTTTGCTGTAGGACCCCTCCTCCAGCTCATCCCAGCTGGCCCCAGCCCAGGGATGAACTGCCTTGGACTGCTTGGGACAGCAAATTTCTTCCCTTTTTTTTCCATGGATAACAAACAACTTCAAATTCCCCAAATATTTTTTTCCCCTCAAAGTCCAAAGGCACAAAAAAGAAAGGAAAATCCTCTTGGGGAACAATGTGGAAAGAGAAATTTTAATTTAATTTGAAGGTCTGGAGCTTATTCCAGCAGTTTTCTGGATCCATGAGGGAGCCAGGCTTATCTCTGACTTCTGATAAATCTTGAAATATTTAACCACAAATATCTGAACTTTTCCAGGAGCTTATTTTGCTTTTATCCAATGAGTCTATGAGAGAAAAAAAAAATATGTAATTATTTGCTCTAGTATCCATCCACTTAGTCCTGTGTGTTTATTATGAATAATTCCTTGGCTGGGGAAAAAAAAAATCTGAGTTGCTCATAAACCCCCTGTTAGTAGGAAATGCTGAGATTTGGTATTTACAGCTATTAAAAACTGCATCAAGGAAGCTGCTTTAATAACCTGAGGCATGGGGGTTTAGCTTTATGAATTGAACTGTAGAATTTCTGTATTTTTAAAGTTTTCAAGGTTTCATTGTAGGCTTTGAAAGAGCTGAATGTGCCTAGCAGGGGGTGAGACTCCAGATTATGGACCCATATTTTGGTTATTCGACTCTGCCTTAGCCCCCATCTCTTTGCTGGTGGTTTTATGTTCTAAAGTCAATTTTGAAAGTCAGTTTTGGGGTCAGTTGTTGGAATCTGAAATGCAGAGAACTCTCAGAACTTCGGGCCTGGAAGCCAAAGCTTAGAATGAAACCCAGGATTTGATCTGAGACCTTGGAAAAGGCTCCCAAACTGAGGTGCTGGAAGGGAGAATGTGGATTTGTAGTTTAAAGCAGAGACACGTTGAGCTAAGGAAAGGAAAGTTTAGAGTTTTAGAGTTTAAGATATAAAAATAAAAGTAGTTCCAGAGGTAAACAAGGAGTTCGGAATGCAGCACTGCGGGTTTGTGTGTCAGAACATGACTGGCTGAGAAAGCTCACACTGTAACATGGGTCCGTAAGATGAAATATTTAAGGATTGGGTCAAAAACATAAATATCCTTTGTTTTATTGGTCAATAAATCCATAAAAAAATCTTGTAACTGAGGGTCTTGGGACCTTCTGAACCATGATGTGAAGATGTGAGCTGAACTCACCCTTCCTGCCTGTGGAGAAGATAAGAAAAAGGAATCACATCACCTAAAAAACTCAGAGTTCCCATCCCTAACTCATTCAAAATTCATCAAAAATCCCCATAGTCAGTGCTGTACCTTTACCTCCTGCTGATTTTCCTGGGCTTGGAAATAAACCCGTCAGAATAAAAATATTTTCAGTGTTTATAACAAGGAAAATCAGTCATTATTGCACAAAGAATTTTAGGCTTGAATTTTAGACGTGAACCCTGAGATTAAAAAATGAAATGTTGGATAATATTATGACCTTTGACCCTTTGAATCCTGTGGAAAAATGTGCATTTCCATGAGGAGTCATTTTAAAATAGGTGATGAGTTTGAGAAAAGCAAGAGCCATCCATGAGTTACAGTTTTTAAGAGAAAACATCAACTCCAGTTGATGAGGTTGGTCAGCTTGATTGGGGTTTTGTAATGTCAGAAAGTCTCTAAATTGAAGGGATATTTATAGGGATATATATGTGTATATATATATATATATATATATATATATATATACACACACACACTTATTTATTTATTTTTAGGGAATTTATACACAGCCACCCATGAACTCTATTTTTTTTTTTTTTTTAAGGGAAATTCTCCTGCTAAAAATGGCTCTTTCATACCAAGGGCCAAACATTCAGGAAAAAAAAAAGTCACTCTTAACCAAAGATAAAATAATGAGAAGAGGGTTGTAAGTGATGCTCCTTGCAATTTTGACATGTTCTGAAAATGAAATGTCCATCACCAGAAAAATTTTTAGATTTATTTTTTAAAATGCAGGTGATCAGGATATTTATGAAGACACCTATTGACATTTGCAGGAAGTTTGTCCCCTTGTATTTAGAAATAAACAGAAGAATTTCCAGGCATGACTCACAGGGAGATTTTGTGTTTTCCTTCCTCCCTGACAAAAAATTGGATGTGGGGTGTTCCTGCAGCAAGCCCTCACCTGTTTGTGGCTGAAAAGGAGCAGCCAGTGCATTTCAAGGGCAACTTCTAGAGAAAATTACATAAATGAAGCAATGTAGAAAATACCCTTTCCCATTCCATCTTTTTCTTTTTCTTTTTCTTTCTTTTTCTTTTTCTTTTTCTTTCTTTTTCTTTTTCTTTTTCTTTCTTTTTCTTTTTCTTTTTCTTTCTTTTTCTTTTTCTTTTTCTTTCTTTTTCTTTTTCTTTTTCTTTCTTTTTCTTTTTCTTTTTCTTTCTTTTTCTTTTTCTTTTTCTTTTCCTTTTCCTTTTTCTTTTTTTTCTTTTTCTTTTTTTCTTTTTATTTGTCTTCTTCTTTTTCTTTCTTTTCCTTCCTTCCTTCCTTCGTTCCTTCCTTCCTTCCTTCGTTCCTTCCTTCCTTCCTTCGTTCCTTCCTTCCTTCCTTCGTTCCTTCCTTCCTTCCTTCGTTCCTTCCTTCCTTCCTTCGTTCCTTCCTTCCTTCCTTCGTTCCTTCCTTCCTTCCTTCGTTCCTTCCTTCCTTCCTTCGTTCCTTCCTTCCTTCCTTCTTTCTTTTTTTCTCTTTCTCTCTCTCTCTCTCTTTCTCTTCTCCATCTCTCCTTTCCTTATTTTTTCCCTCTTTTTTTTTCACTTCTTTTCCTATCTCAGTGAGTTTTCAGCCTGGTTAGAAGGTCAGCTCACTGTTGATGTTTTTGTGTTTGCAGGGAGGGGCTGTTGGAAAGGAGCAGTGGAGCAGTAGATGCTTAGGGGAGGGGGAAAAAAAAAAAAAAAGGGAGTTTGCACAGCCCTGGGAAGGGACATTCCATGAATAATGCAGAAAATGGAAGGATGAAGAACATTTTCAGAAAAAAAAAAAAAAAAAAAAGAAAAAAGAGAAAAGATTGCTTTGTGGGGGCAGACAACTTCATTTATTCCAAAGAAAAGGCAACTCCCAGGATCTTAGAGAGGAGCAGGATTGGTTCAAGAATGGCTCCAATTACTGCACCTCTGATCTGGGGGGCCCGAGGCACATCGGGCAGCTCGGAACAATTGACACTCATTTCAAACCCTGCAATGGCAGCAGCCTCCTGTTTTCCTTAACATTTAAATACTTTTTTATTCTTTATTCTGGAGATTTTTACAAATTTTAAGCCAGGAGCAATCGACTGGGATTAATTTCTGTGTCAAAAGCAAATAATTTCACAATTCTTCCTGTTCTTCCCAGATCAATTCCTCATTCTCTGCAGCTTTCTTTGCCTCATCTTACATTGTAAGGAAATTCAGGATAGGATAAAGGAAAATGGTTTTCAATTTGGGTCCGTTTATGTGTGTTTTGTATCAAATTTTGTGTGGCAGAGGAGATTAATCTATAAAAACCTCAAGGCAACAACATCTCCTTTGGATTCCCAGACTTGGAGAAGATAAATAAAAGAATTCTGCTCTGTTTCTAGATAAATTCCTCATTTTCTGCAGCTTTCTTTGACTCATCCTACATTGTAAGGAAATTCAGGATAGGAAAAAGATTTTCAATTTGGGTCGGTTTATGTGCGTTTTGTATCAAATTTTGTGGAAAATAATCTATACAAACATCAAAGCAACAACATCTACTTTAGATTCCCAGAATTAGAGAAGATAAATAAAGGAATTCAGCTCTGTTTCCCCCTTAAATCCATTCCTGCAGCTTTTGGGGACTTTTCTCAGGGCTTTGGGGGGTGCCAAGCAGAGCTAGGAGAGGGGACACAGGGGGCACGAGGCTCTTTTTGGGGTTTTGTGCCACTGTTACCAATGGGAAAGGCAGGAGCACATCCTGTGCAGGCAAAGTTCAGGGCAGGACAAGGAATACACAAATATTTAAGGCAGATCTTCACTGTGAGTGTTTGTTCAGAGCAGTGAAAATCCATGGAGATCTGGGTTTTGGGTTCTTTCAGAGGCCGTTTGTGCACCTTAATTTTTGTAGCAAAATTTTAATTGGAAAAAAAGTGAAGTTCTTTGGATGGGTGTTTGTTGGAACCCTGGATACTGAGAATTCCAGACTTTCTGTGCTGCCAGGCACTGACCCCCAGGAGAACACTGCATTGACCTGAGGCCCTGGAGAAGCTTCCAAAATGGAATGACAGAACTGGGATTGTGGGTGTGCAGTTTGGATAGAAGTGTGTGATATCACAGGGTGGGAAACTCAGAGTTTAAGGGTTTACAATACAGTAACAGATATAAAGCAGGATGGAGGGTTTAGGGTGGAGGCTGCTCCTTCTCCTTCTCCTTCTCCTTCTCCTTCTCCTTCTCCTTCTCCTTCTCCTTCTCCTTCTCCTTCTCCTTCTCCTTCTCCTTCTCCTTCTCCTTCTCCTTCTCCTTCTCCTTCTCCTTCTCCTTCTCCTTCTCCTTCTCCTTCTCCTTCTCCTTCTCCTTCTCCTTCTCCTTCTCCTTCTCCTTCTCCTTCTCCTTCTCCTTCTCCTTCTCCTTCTCCTTCTCCTTCTCCTTCTCCTTCTCCTTCTCCTTCTCCTTCTCCTTCTCCTTCTCCTTCTCCTTCTCCTTCTCCTTCTCCTTCTCCTTCTCCTTCTCCTTCTCCTTCTCCTTCTCCTTCTCCTTCTCCTTCTCCTTCTCCTTCTCCTTCTCCTTCTCCTTCTCCTTCTCCTTCTCCTTCTCCTTCTCCTTCTCCTTCTCCTTCTCCTTCTCCTTCTCCTTCTCCTTCTCCTTCTCCTTCTCCTTCTCCTTCTCCTTCTCCTTCTCCTTCTCCTTCTTATGTGTGTTTTGTACGGAATTTTCTGGAAATTAATTGCTAAAAACCTCAAGGCAACAGCATCTCCTTTGGATTCCCAGATTTGGAGGAGGTAAATAAAGGAATTCTGTTCTGTTTAGGGATTATTTTATTTTATCTCAGTTCTGGAGTGGGTGTACAAAAGCATCCAGAATCTACAGCTAAATCTTTCTAAAATGCACAGAATGAACAAATATTTATTTACTCTTCCCTGTGCCAGTACTTCCCTTTCCTGCAGTGTTTTATCCATTAAAATCTTGAGGTATAACCTGAAACTACCTGGCCTGCAATAACCAAAGCAAGTTTTTTGTTTAATCCAGTGAAGATTTAAAAAACTATTGAATAAATGACAGGAATGAAGCAACTTCTGCCTGGATCTGAGTAGATATTTTCAATATTTAAGTAAAACATGGAGTTCTACAAATAACTTAAAGGGCAGTGAAGTGAAACTGGCTTGATTTAAAAAAAAAAAAAAAAAAAAAAACAAGAGGAAACCAGACTATTTTAATGGAATTTTTTGTCATTTCAGTTTGATTTTTCTCTCTTTTAATCTTTTAAGACATGCCTGAATCATCAAGTCACTGGGTGGAATAAAAAAATTTCCTTTTATAATTTTATTATCTTATAGATTTATGCAATCTGGGGCGTTGCTTAGGAATAAAAATCAATATTGAACTGCAGACACAGACTTTTATATCCCAAATTTCCAGCTTGGCTCACGGTTTTTGCCTTGCTCAAGACGTTTTCTTCAGCTAAAGCTCAGATATTTATATTCATTTTTAGTTCTGCAGTTGTAGCTGGGTAAGATCTGTTTTGAGAGGAATAACATCACAAATATCAACAATATCTGTGCTTTGTGATATTCTGTTAGTGGGATTAAAGAACCCAGAGCACAGATTATTTTTGACCTCTTGTTTTAAAGTTTTTTAAATTTGGGTGCTGCCTCTTTATTTATTTCTCAGGGAAATGCAAACTATTGCTTTGCATAAAATCAGACAGTGTGTGGATTCCTTTACACATCCTCACTGTCACATTGCTTTTCTTCAGGTAAATCACCTTGGTATTAAAAATAAAAACCCCATATTATTTCTAAAGCATAAAAATTATTAAATTATTACATTTCAATTTTTTAAAATTTGCCCTGGGTATCCTCATGTTTAATGTAGAACAAAGCACAGCTTCAAACACAGAGTGCACCAAATTTGCTTTTTAAGACAGGGGAAATACTTGAATAATCAGATGATTCCAGAAGTTTGGATTTCATAGCAATAATAAATGTCATAAAATTTGGGAATGTCATGAGGGAAGTGCCCAGAGCAGCTGTGGCTGCCCCTGGATCCCTGGCAGTGCCCAAGGCCAGGCTGGACACTGGGGCTTGGAGCAGCCTGGCACAGTGGAAGGTGTCCCTGCCATGGCAGGGGTGGGATGAAGAGATTTTTAAGGTCCCTTCCTGTGGAGGTTTTTTTTGGGGTTTTTTTGGTTTTTTTTTTTGGTGTTGTTGTTGTTGGGGGTTTTTTGGTTTTTTTTTTTTGTTTTTTTGGGGTTTTTTTTGTTGTGGTTGGGGTTGAATGTATGAGATGGTATTTCTTGTTTGAACTTAGATGTTCACTAGTTTTTATTTATATTATAGCTTTACAAACCATGAGTTGTACAGTACTTTAATAAACTGAAAATGGAGCTGTATTTTTTTCTCTACAAGGTCTTTTAGGGATACACAATCTAATTAAGAAATGACACTTAATTTATTTTTACTTTTAACTCAATAACTAATTACCTGTGGTCTGTAATGTGGATTTTATTTAATTACACAATACTACTTAAACTTATGAAGAAGAAGGTGAAGAAGAAGGACTTGTGTCTGCTCTAAAACCTCTATATTCTTTTATATATAATACTATATTTTAAGACTTTAAACTCTAAGTTTTCTACTCTATGGTATTACACACTTCTATTCAAACTCCACACTTATAATCTTAGTTCTATTATTTATTTTTGGAAGATTTCTCTATGGCTTTAGGTCAAATGCAGTGTTCTCTTGGGGGTCAGTGCCTGGCAGCACAGAAAGTCTCAAATTCTCAGTGACCAGGGTTCCAATCCATTCCAGGATTCTGGAATTAAGAAGTGACTTAATTACTGTGTGCACAAATTTCCAAAGAAACAAAATACTGGGAACTAAAGTATGGATTTAGATTGAAAAAAAACAAAAAACAAACCAACAGAATTTCAAGAACCAATATCTGTGCATTGAAACAACAAAAGTTTAAATCAGAATAATTACACATTTTTAAGTGGGAGTTTGATCAGTCACAGGAAAAATATTCTGAGGGAAGCAGTGATTTCTTCCAGTTTTGATGTCTCCAGATCAAGGTTGGGTGTCTTTGTAGAAGACAGAATTTAGGCAAAGAGAAGTTATTGAACTCAGCACAGGAGTAAAGCCTTTGATATGGAAATTTAGGACAGGAATAAGGAAAATTATTTCAAATTTTGATCCATTTATGTGTGTTTTGTATGGAATTTTGTGTGGCAGAGGAAATTACCTGCTAAAGACTTCAAAGTAACAGCAGCACCTTTGGATTCCTGGACTTGGAGAAGATATTTATACTTATATTAATATTTATATTACAACATATTGATAGTATTTTAGATATTTATATTATTTATATTTATACCTTAATATTTTTATAAATTAATATTTTAATATTTATATTTAATGACCTGAACTGCCCAGGTTACTCCTCTAATTTATTTCTCCTTCAGATTCTAAGTCTCCAGGCCATGGCTTAATGAAAAGCATAAACCCCATGAGCCATGGAGGCTTTGGAGGATTTCAGCTCGAACTTACATAGTTTTTAAAAGCTGCTTTTTACTTGCATGACCAGCATAGAAAATGCAAAGCAATGGGTGCAGATCCCTTGCTGTGAGAGAAGCCAACAGCTGAGGGTGTTTTGGGTGTGCAGAAGGAATACTCTCCCTCTCATACACATTAAAATTGGGAATGGCTCAGCAAATCACCTCATGTGAGTCTTCAGGCAAACTTTGTTTCATTTATAACAAAACAAATCCATTCTATTCGGCTGGAGTGGTTGAGCAGGAAAAATAAGAAAGAGATAAATAAGAGAGGAGAATATTTTGATATCTGCTCCAAGCTGTGAGTGATGGCTCTGCTCAGATCTCAGATGATGCCAAATATTGCTCAAGTATTTCTGTTCTGCAGCACCTCCGGGTGCTTTGGGTTGGTTTGGTGGCTGTGAAGCACCCTGAGTTTCACCCTCCGTGTTCCACCTGCACAGGTTGGCAGCAGGATTCCTGGGCTTCTATCCAAAACCAGGATCAGATAAAAGCAAACCCTGCACACCTGCAAAGTTAAATTTGTCTGACCAGAGCCTGGGGCCACCTCCTTAGTGTCAGGGGCTGCCCTGCCAAATGCTGGCTCATCCTGGAATATCCTGACTGGGGAGGGACCCACAAGGATCATGGAATTCTGGCCCTGCCCAGACCCCAAAAATCCCACCCTGGGCATCCCTGGCATGGCTGCCCAAAGGCTCCTGGAGCTCTGGCATTCCCTGGGGAGCCCAGGCACTGCCCAGCACCCTCTGTTGTTGTTGTTGAGATGGATACACGACATATTTACACACACACCTGTGCAGAGGTAGCAATGGTTACTGTTGGAACCATGGATGCTGAGAATTCTTGCCTTCTCCTCCTTCACCTTCTTTTCCATGGGTTTGGGTGGTTTTGTGTAATTGGATAAAAAAGTCTGCATTGCTGACCACAAGTAGTTGATTAAGTTAAAGGTAAAAATACTTTAAGTATAATGTCTTAATTAAATAATTTATCCTTAAAAAGCTTTATAGAAAAAAAAATACATCTCCATTTTGTAGGTTGTTAGTGTGAAGTATTGTAAAACTCACAACTTATAAAACTGTAATATAGATAAAAATGAATAAGCATCTAAATCCAAATAAAAAAATGCCATCTCACACATTTAATGCCAATCCTGACCCTAGGAATAAAAAACCCCTCAACATTACTTTATTACAAGGTGTTTTCAAGTTTTATACCCTTAACAAAGTGTGATCATAAGCTATTAGTTATATTAAAACAGCTCATTATATTTATTGGACAAATTAATAGCTTATTGTATTTTACTGGTACAAAGTAATTAATGTTAATAATTAATTGGAAAGACTTTAAGGTATGGGTGTTGTTCACTAAGGTACTGGAAATATCACTTATATATTTGTTTTGTCAGTTCCTATGTTAACGGCCTTGGTTTTTTCTTTGCTACGGATAAACTCTTATAAATTTTTTTTCCTGCTAACTTAGTTGTTTGCTCTGCAGGCCAGCTGCTAAGCCTGTCTGCATCTGGGCAGTGCCCAGCACCCTCTGGGGGAAGAACCTTCTCCTAAAATCCAATCTAAACCTGCCTTGGCCCTGCTCCAGCTGCTCCCTGGCTGCTGTCAGGTCACAGATCAGAGCTGGCCCTCAGGAGGAGGTGCAGCCCCTGAGGAGTTTCCCCTCAGCTTTCTCTGCTCCAGCTGGATAATCCAAGCGTCCTCTCCTTGTGTGGCCCCTCCAGACCCTTCACCATCCTCATGTCCCTCCTTTGGGGACTCTCTGAGAGCTTTTAGATCTTCCTTCTATGGTGGCACCCAAAACACCCCCAGCACTCGGGGTGAGGTCGATCAACAGCAGCTCCAGAAGTCCCTGCAGGGCTGTGAGGAGTTTGATCCTTTCCTCTCCTCGCACAGAGCTTAAATCCAAACTCCCAGGCCAGCCCAAGCTGCCAGACCTCAGCAGCAAAGAGTTTTGTCTCTGACATGGTGAGGGGACAAGGCTGGCAGGGGTTTGTGACACTGATGCCTTGTGCCGGCTGAGCTAGAGCAGAGGCTGGGCAGAGCTAAAGAATAAAGCAAGAATTTAATAAAAGGCCTCCATGGATGCACCTTGGGCAGCACAAGAGCCCAGCCAGGGCTGCCCCCAAGATGAACCCAAAGGGTCCCAAAATGCACGAGCGCTCACGGGGTCTCTCCCTGGGATCAGCTCTGCTCCATGTGCACATGGCTGTTCAGTGTCCAATTCCAGCTCAGCCCCTGCACTCCCATCCTGCTTGTTTTTCTCTCTCCAGCCCACGGGGTTTGTGCTCTTGGGCTGAGATTTGGATCATTTGTCCTTGGTGCCCAGCTGGAGCAGGAATTGTTTTGTCTCCCTGCTCTGTGCACAGAGCTCACCATCCCATAATAAGAAGCCCAGCCCTACACACTAAAGCAGCACAGAATTTGAAAAATAGAGAAGCTCAAACCTGAGGCATTGATGTGATCCCAAGTTCCCTCTCCAAGGGTGATGAGCGCTTTGGAGGAGGCTGATATTTGGGGCTGGATTTTAGAGACTGGGTGCTGAGGGTTGCTCCAGGATTATTGATCACATCCAGCCCCCACCAGCAGGGTCTTTGAAGGGAACACCATGGAATGCCAACACAGGCTGGGATGAACATGAACAACCAGGACCTTAAGGCCTCAGATGTTACTACCAAAACATCTGGGTTGCTGCTCTGTCTCCATATTTATGCAGAAATCTTTGTTTCCCAGTTCTTAATGCAGAGTTTAAGGATTTCAGCAGGGCAGCAACACTTCCCAACCCATCCATCTCTTGTCCTGGCAGCTGCTGCAAGCAAGACAACAAAAAAATAAAAAAAATATTTGCATTGCAGGTTAACCAGGAGAAGGAATTAATCAATGCTGCCCCTCCATTTGTGTTTGCAGGCAGACACTGCGTGTCTCTTATTGCTTTCAGATGCTTTTCCTGGGATTTGAAAACTTTAAAACACATCTTTAGCTTCCCAAATCTTGCTGACTCACACGGCAAGGCATGGCGTGCTAACAGCAGTTTATTAACATTCCCCAGAGCAGGGAAGGAAATGTGGAAGTTCCTGCAGTTCTCCCAGTTTTCTGCTAACAACTGGATCATTCTGAAATGATGAGTTACAACCTGATGGAAGCTGCAGAAGAATGTGGAATACATTATGTCAGCCTTTCTCCACTCCTCTTGATGCTTTAAGGGCTCCGTTACCCTCAGCCAAGCAGCAAATCCTCGTGCAGAATTTTCCTCCACGTTCCCTACTTCATATTTAAAGAAGGGAGTAGAAAAATTTTGCATCTGTCAAGATGTTTTTTGCATGAACTTATGAAGAATTTTTCTAGTAGTACATGGGCAAAATACCAACATGGAAAGTCATTTTAATTTTCATTAATTTAAAAATATTTGACAGGAGAACCATTACTGAGAGGTGATGGCTTAATATGATCCTATTGCTACTGTTTGTTAGGGTTACTTTAAATCTGAGAAACATAGAAATAGTAATTTTATAAATTCTAATTTACAAAGTATAATTAAAAATTTTGATGTACAAAAGTGGAAAAAGAGGGCAAATTGCTAACTACTCATTAAAACATCTCTTTTAATTGGTAATTAACAGTAAAATCTACCAAAGCAGAGTGTAAAAATTTATTTTCCTTTCCTGCTGAGTTCCTTCCCCAAGAAAACTTTGGGAGCTTCACTTGGAAGAGCAAAGGAGAATTTAGGCAAATGTCAGTGAATGGCTGAGTTTGGATATGATAGGAATAATAATGGAGAATTTCCCCTCTGCAGCACTGCCAGGATTCTGAACACAGGCAGGAAACAGAACAAACTGCCCAAATGGGGAGGAAATTTGGGCAGTTTGTACAAGTTTGGAACTCCAGGATGGGCTGACAACACAACTGGTTTTGCTTTTTCTACCCCAACAAATCATTACCAGTGAAAATCGAAATGTTTGCGAGTCCCTTTTGCCAATCCTGGATTTCCACCTTCTAGGATTATCCTGAAATGGATTTTTTTTAAAAAAATTTTTTTTTTAGGCATATCTTCTTTATGAGCCTTGTACTTCTTTTTTTGGTTTGGAATTTGGTGTCACCCTTGTTCAGATTAAGGGATGGAAGTTGTGTTGTCCTGTATCCTGTTCAGCCTAGAGAGGGGGAGCTTCCAGGAGACCTCAGAGCCCTTTCCAGTGCCTGAGGGGCTCCAAGAGAGCTGGAGAGGGACTTCTCATGAGGGCAAGGGGGAATGGTTTTAAACTGACAGAGGACGGGGTTAGAGCAAGTTCAGGTGGGATGTTGGGAGAAAACCCTTCCCTGTCCTGGCAGAGGGTGCCCAGAGCAGCTGTGGCTGCCCCTGGATCCCTGGCAGTGCCCAAGGCCAGGTTGGACACTGGGGCTTGGAGCAGCCTGGCACAGTGGAAGTTGTCCTTGCCATGGCAGGGGTGGCACTGGATAATTTTTAATGTTTGGCTTTCCAAGCCAAACCATTCTGGGATTCTTTCTGTCTCTCACAAATCCATGACCTTGTGCTCACCAGAGAATCTGAGATCCTCCCAAGCTCTCTCAGCAGGCCCTGGACTGTTTGGGCCCCAGATGCTCTGCAGATCCCACCAGAATAGCAGCAGAGCACGTGTGGCTTCACAGAACAGAGCAGATCCAAAAAAATAACCAACTGAAAGGGACAAAACCATGCAGAGTGTCTGGGGGATGGGCAGTGAAGGGGATTTCTGTTATCTGTGTTTCCAGGGTGGAACAGTCCAGCAGGGACATGGGGACAGCTTATCACACCTGTGGGATGCAGGAGCTCCAGGCAGGAACCAGGTGGACAGGAAGGGAGGTGGAATCAGGTGGCCATTTTTAGGTGCTCTAAAAATTCCTGTCTTTTACATTTTCCATCTCCTCCACCAGAGCTGGAATTTGGGTTTGCACCCCAGCTGCTCTGTGGAGCAGACACAAATCACTGGCTGGGCAAGAGCTCCCAATTCTAATGCTTCTTTCCAGATTTTTTTTTTGTGCAGTGACAGATGAGGTGCCCCCATTCCTAAAGCAACACATGGGCAGTTTTAGGAATATTCCTTTACAAAGTGGTTCTGCAACAGAGCAGCATCATGTTTTGCTAACGTCAAAATCTGGAAAAGGGAGATAAAAGAGCAGCTTTTACCTCAGAAAAAAACAAAGGCATGAGAGGTGAAGCTGTGGGGAAAAAAGTTCATGGAGATTTTCTTTTCTTCACTCCACTGAGCAACCACAGGATTCTGTGACTGTTTTCTGTCAAAAAAGATCAAGGATGGATTGGAAAGCAAAGATGGATTTCCGAGTTGCTCCTCTAGGGATGGACAAACCTGGCTTCCATAAACAAAACCATAATTTCACAGAAATGCTTGGACAATCCTGCTTGGCAGTCATGCAATGGGAGTGAACAAATGCACAAATTCTTTATCCAAAATATTGAGACTCCTTTTCTTTACCATGGCATTTATTCTGTTTATGAGAGTATGAAGAAAATACAAACCTGTGAAATAGAAAAAAGCTGGTTTATTCTTGCCTTAAAGTCAAATTGTATTGCAGGATGTGCTAATAAAAGAAAAGGGATTCATGGAGAGGAGACCCTTTGTAGAAATGGTGCTCTGGGAAAGAAACAAAACTTCTCTATGTCCACACCACGGATTTTCTGTGTTCTTATTCCCAGGTCACTGTGTTTCAGCTCTGAGTGGGTGTTTGGACAAATCTGGGCTGGGATTTGAATTAAACCATTTAATTTCTACCTCATTTATAGCTTTTACTGAATCTACTCAGCTCCATTTGTTCAGGCAGGGAGATATGTAGGCTGAGCAGGCAATAGGGAAAAATGATTAAAATGGAAATTATAGTTGGAACAGAAAAACTTTGATGAGTCTGATAAGGGAAACATGGATTTGGGAAAAAAATAAACAGTGGTGTCTTTGAAATTGGCATCCTGGACATGGAGATGGGCCCTGACTTCATGGAATCACAAAATCATGGAATGGTTTGGGTTGGAAGGGACCTTAAAGCTCATCCAGTGCCACCCCATTGGGTGCTCCAAGCCCCAATGTCCAGCCTGGCCTTGGACACTTCCAAGGATGGGAAAACCACAAGAATTTGGAATAATAAATAGATTAAATATATAGAATAGAATAGAATAGAATAGAATAGAATAGAATAGAATAGAATAGAATGGCTGAGCTGGAAGTGACCCACAAGAATCTCCCAGCTGTGATATTTTGAGTTTTGCTTTATTCTGATGGATGTGGCAGCATCCAGCAGGATCCCAGGACTCTATTTTCCTTTCAATCAGCTTTGCAATTGCAAATTTAATTCAGTTCTTTTTCGCTTTGCTGCCCATTTCTGCTACTTTTGAGGGTACTGAGGGGTCACACTGGCAAAGTTAATAAAAAAACAAATTAATTATGGACATTAATTCACAGTGTTACATCTCCAGGTCGTTATGGGAGGGGTTTGGTGCCACCTCCTTGCTCCATCAGGGCCATCCCAGAGCACAGGGCAGAGGATTGTGCCCAGCTGAGTTCCTGCTGTGCTGGTGTTTGGTCATTGCTGTTGAATCTATGAATTCCATGGATGTTCCCAGCTTCTGGAGCCATTCCTGACTCAGGGGATGAGGCTTCAGCCACAGCAAATCTCTGCTGTGTGGCTTCCCCCCACCCAACGTGTAAATTTGTATTTAAAACTCCACAGTGGGTGTGCCAGCTCCTTCAACTGCCAGCTTTCCCCCATAAGGATCTAATTTTAATTAGCGAGATAAATGGGAAATTCAAATGCTCAGGAAACATTTATTTCCCCTCCTTGCTAAATCCTTTTTCTGTGGTTGTATCTTCAGACCTTTAACCCCCAAAATTAAAATAGAATTAAAATAGAATAGAGAACCTGTCGGTTGTGATGCTCAGACCACTAGAGGGGTGAATTGGGTGATGGAGGCACAAAAATCAGGAGTAAAACTCAGCAGTTAAATCAAATTAAAGAAAGATCCCAAGTGATGACAGAGGGTTTTGGTTAAAACCCTGTGGGGAGTTAGGACAAAACTGAGGACCCTCCTGCTTCCCTGATTGTCCTAAAATAGTTCTGCCAAACTGCAACCTTCAGTAAAAAATCCGAATTATTCAGGGTGTCTGGACCATTATTGAGAGTAATTACCATTACAGATAAAAATATTCTATATTATTCATATAATAAATAAATAGACTAAATGTAGAATAAATTGAATAAATATATTCTATATCATTGGTGTTCTATCAGAATATTCCTGCCTCATAACCTTAGCAGAAAGTCTGTGTGTACCTGAGCAATGACCACCATGAACTTTAAACCTTTCTGGAGGTTATCATTGAAGGTATTTGTTTAAAAACAACCTCCCAGGGTGGTTTTGGAAGTCAGGCACTGCAGATGGAGCCCAGAAGGTCTGGGCATGAGCAGCCACGTGCACTCCAATTATTACAAACCCACTGAATTTCCTTGTTCCAATTCTGTTGCTATTTTGGAGATTCCCTGAATTTCCCCACACTCCAAAGAACACTTTTCCTCCCCTTTGCCCATAAGGAACTGGTGTTTGTTTGGAAACAAAAGAATTCCTTGTGAAGTGTTGGAAACCTGGTTGCTGAGAATTTGAGACTTTCTGTGCTAGCAGGCACTGACCCCCAAAATCCACTACATTCAACCTAAAGCTGTAGAGAAAGCTTTCAAATTAAATAATAAAACCAAAATTATAAGTGCATAGTTTAAATAGAAGTGTGTAATATCACATGGTAAAAAACATAGAGTTTAAAGTTTTAAAATATAATAATATATATTAAAAAATAAAGATATTAAAAAAAATAAAAGCCCTTCTTCTTCACCTCCTTCTTAATGAGTTTAAATAATATTATGTAAATAATATTATGCAAATAAAAAGATATATGCAAATAATATTACATTAACAAAAATGTCCACATTACAAACCACAAATAATTAATTATTAAATTAAAAAGAAAAATAATTTAAATATAATTTCTTAATGAAACAATTTATCCTTAAAAGACCTTACAAAAAAATACAGCTCAGTTTTTTAGTTTATGAATAAAGTACTATAAAACTCACAATTTATAAAACTACAATATAAATAAAAATGAATAAACATCTAAATCTAAACAAAAAAATGCAGTCTCACACATTTAACCCCAACACTAAAAAAAAATAAAAATAAAACTCAACATCAGTGGTGGTAAAACCAGAAATTTGGAGATCTAATCATGCTAAGTTGGCCAAATTTCACAGGGAGTCCTGAGAGGAAGGTGAAATAAATCCTGAGGGCAGGGATGGAGTGGGAAAGGAGAATGGCTGATGCCTTGTGCAGGCTGCCCTAGAGCATTCTGCTTCTGCCTAAAGCTGAAACCAACCAGGGAAGGGCAATGTTCTGGCAGGTTTGGGATCTTCAGGAATAAATCAGCAGCAAAATGTGCTTTGTGCTTTCAGAATATGAAATCGAGAGATCCTTTTTCCTGAGGATGAAGTGTGTCCTAGCCAAGAGGAATGCAGGCCTGACCTGCAGTGGCTACAAGGTAATGTTTATAAATAATGTTTATAAATTACTCCTCCACCCCTGAAATGTTTGACAATTTACAAGTTTATTTATCTAGGTGTTTGTTTTGGGTTTTATTTTTACCTATTTTTACTTTATGCTGAGAGCAATGTTTATGATGAGAAGAATCAGAAAAGATCCCCAAAATGCCCTCAGTAATTAAAATTTAAACTTGGTGGCACACTCACTCCCCTTGGTCCCTGGGAATTCTCTGGAGGCCAGCCCTGGAGCTGCCAGGAGAGCACAGTTTGGTTTTATTCCCCCAGGGAGCAGGAGGCAGGTGAGGCAGGAACCCAGACACAGGAATTTGGACATTTTCCACATCCCACCCAGCTGCACAAAGCACCTCCTTGGCCTCAACACTAAAAAAACTCAACCACTGCCATCACCTCAGGGTGGAATTGTACTAAACCACCAAGTCTGTTTATAAATCTTACAGTTTGTATGATGTTTTTTATTTCTGACATGAAATCAGAAGCCACAGCAAACATTGAAGTCATAGAATAACAGCTGTCATTTGAGTAGTTTTTATTTTCATATATGCAGGCAGATTTTATTTTCAGATTTGCAGTACTTTTTCTTTTCATCATTACAGACAGTTTTTATTTTAACTACGGCAGATTTGCAGTAGTTTTGATATTCAGACTTGTAGGTAGTTTTTATTTTCAGCCTTACGGACAGTTTTTATTTGCAAATGTGAAGGCAGCTTTTATTTTCAGATTTGAAGTAGTTTTTGTTTTCAGATTTTCAGTAGTTTTTATTTTCAGATTTACAGTACTTTTTATTTTCATCTTTACAGACAGTTTTAATTTTCAGATTTCCAGTAGTTTTGATTTTCAGTCTTGCAGATAGTCTTGATTTTCAGCTGTACAGACAGTTTTTATTTCCAGATATGCAGACAGATTTTATTTTCAGATGTGCAGTAGTTTTTATTGTCAGCTTTACAAGCAGTTTTTATTTTCAGCTGTGCATTTGCTGCTCTTTGAGCTGCAGGTTCACTCTGCTCCATCAGGGAGGGTCGTTGCCATTCATTCTGCTGGGAATTAATTTTGGGTCGTTCAAAACCCAAAAAGCAAAGCCTGGAAGAGGAGCAGAGCTCTCTGCAGGAATGTGCTCAAGGTGCAGATGTGGATCTGTCTGTTTGCACTCTTCCCTACCTGGCTGCACTGATAATTCCTCATTACACTGAGCCCTGTTTGCTCAGCTGCTCCCCACAAAAATGGTTCTGTCCCAAAGCTGAATCTGAAATCAGGTAAAAGAGTAGAGCTTCAATCGTGGGATCTCCACGTGGCTTTGGGGGGTTTTGGGTTTTTAAATTCCCAGTTATCACTGTTAATCAGAGGCATCACTTTCTTTGGCTCACTATTAAAAGTTTGCACAGTGAAAATCAAAGGATTGTCTCGTCTGGAGGGATGTTGGCCTAAATTTATTCCATTTGACTGTGCTTAAAGTCAGGACTTAATTTTTAAGAAATCACCTCATTAGCCACAGAAAAAACTCACAGACCAAGTGATGGGGGAGTTGAGATCTGCTGGGAGATCTTCTGATTGTGCTTTTGCTGAACGTTTAAATCACTGGAGAAGAGGAAGGTTAAGCAGGAGGAGCCAGTTTCCAGGTGGTGTTTGGTAGTTGTTTAGAGCACGAAATACACTGAAAATTAATTCCTTTCCACAGGACACGGTCAAAAGCCAAACAAACAGAGAAATCCAGCAAAGGGATGTGATATTTCTGCTGCTTGGACCAGAAAGTTGGCAGGGGCACTGATGATTTCTGAACACCAGCACCACACTAAATAAATCTTCTGGCCTGGAATAGTCCCCAGGTTACATTTCCCCCTCCCCTTTAGCTGACACTGAATTTTTACAGTCTAACACTGTCATTATCACCTCTGTGAACAGCAATTGTACACAGGGATCCCGAAATCTGAGCTCAGGACCTTGGGCTTGGTCACATGTCAAAAAAAACCCCACCCCTCTGAACTTGAGCAGAGAACTTAAAACTCATTTCTTGTGCATTTGCATAAACATCAGTTAACTTTTATTGCTGTTGTGATGCATCAATACCCACTGGGTCTTTAAAGTGCAGTTTTTGATGTGCCTTTATTTACATCGGAATAATAACTCGTTAAAATGTAAATGTTTTTATTCATCTTTGAGTGTGTGTAGAGAGATGACATTTAAAATAAGCAACTTCCAGGGCTTTTTTTAAAATCAATGAACAGGAATTCTGGATGTATCTACAAAAAAATCTGTATCAAGGAGCTTAAAGTATTAATTAGAAAGCAATTAGGCAGTCCCCAGAGAGGAGGTGCTTCAATACTGGATTAATCATGCTGCCAGTAAACATAAAACTGCATTTATTAAGTATTAATCTCTATTTACAAATTGACTGAAATCAACAGACAACCCAGAATTTAATTTTATGGGGGAGCCTGTCTGTTGGAACCCTGAATACTGAGAGGTTTGGGCTTTCTGTGCTGCCTGGCACTGACCCCCAGAACACTGCACTGAGGCCCTGGAGAAGCTTCCAAAATGGAATGACAGAACTGGGATTGTGGGTGTGCAGTTTGGATAGAAGTGTGTGATATCACAGGGTGGGAAACTCAGAGTTTAAGGGTTTAGAATACAGTAATAGAAATAAAGCAGGATGGAGGGTTTAGGGTGGAGGCTGCTCCTTCTTCTTCACCTTCTTCTCCACGGCTTTGGGTGGTTTTGTGTCATTGGATAAAACGTCCCCATTGCGGACACTGGTGGTTGGGTATTGGGTTAAAAGTAAAAATAATTTTGGTGTCATCTCTTAATTGGATAGTTTCTCCTTAAAAGACCTTGTAGAGATAGATACAGGGCCATTTTGTAGCTTTTTTACTGAAATGCTGTAGAACTCATGGCTTGTAAGACTGCAACAGAGATAAGAAATAATAAACATCCGGGTCTGGACACGAAATACCATCGCAAGCGCTTTCAATCCCGACCCTGACCCAGGAAGAAAAGAAGATAAAAAAGCAATATGTGTCTTTATAAGCTCATTGAGACTGGGTGGGCAGCAGATCTGGGCCTTTTCCATCAGATCCTGAGGGTGTTTCCCCCTTTTTCCAGGTGATCCACTGCAGTGGCTACTTGAAGATCCGCCAGTACATGCTGGATATGTCCCTGTACGACTCCTGTTACCAAATCGTGGGGCTGGTGGCCGTGGGGCAATCTTTGCCTCCCAGTGCAATCACTGAGATCAAGCTCCACAGCAACATGTTTATGTTCAGAGCCAGCTTGGATTTAAAACTGATTTTCCTCGATTCCAGGTAAGCAGCTCTTTCATCTCCAGCACTGAGCGTTCATGTGTTTACGTGCTGCGGCTTCCAAACGGGTCAAAACATCCATGAAAAAAAATCCAGCAGTCCAAACTAGATCTGGAACTCAGAGCCTTCAAAGCCTTTCAGGCAGCTGGATAGACCAAACTTTGTCTGGAATGCCAAGAAATAAGAGCCTGTCCAATTTAACCTGGAGTTACCTGCACTTTTACGGTCAGCTAGAAGTTTCTTGCTGGGAGGATTGGTCACAGGAACAGTGATACTTTTTTTTACCTGAAAGGACACAAATTTTATCATACAAAGCTAGCAAAAGGAATGAGGATGTACCAAAAAAACCCCAAAAAACCAACCCCAAAAGTGGAATATGAGATCAAACAACTGGCTGGCATCATCCAGAAAGCTTTTGAGAGAGCAGTAAGAAAAGAGAGTTCTGTCTTTCGGTGTAATGCTTTAACCATGAAACCAACAGTAATAATGGAGTTGTTAGAATGGGAATTGATTCCATTGCTACCACACACAAAACCAGGACCTTCTTAAACAAGATATTGGGGGAAACAGCTGAGGAAGGAGAGCCCTGCCTCCAGTTCAGCTGATGGAGCTCAGATGAGCACAGAACCAGAACTGAAATTCATTTCTCTGGTTTTGGAGTAGGTACCTTGTGGGACACAATACTTTGTCCAGTGCAGTCCAGGACACCTTGAAAGGAAAATCTCAAATACACAAAATACTGACAAGATGATCATTCTTCAAAAATCCTTTCCTGTGGGTCCCACATTCCCCATTTCCCTGGTGGACTGGATTTACAGGGAATACATTCTTGCAGTGAATGTATGAGAAAACCTCTGTACCCAAGAGAGTGGAGGTCAACCATGCAAGAAGAGGCTTTTCTGCCTGCTCAGCCCAGGAGACAGTGGCTCCATCAGCTGCTGGGACACAAAGAACTCCTTGTTTCTGGAACCCTTCCTCATTTTTTGGCACGCGTCGCTTCGTGCCGTGGCTACAAAGGAGCACGAGGGGTTCAGCAACACGTCCTTGCATGTGGGGGAAAGGAAATGATGTGCCTGGGAGGAACTGCCTGGAGACAGAAGTGTCTTCAAAGGCCACAGAACAAGCAGAGGTGTTGACAGGAGCAGGGATAGACCCAGAGCTGTTGCAGAGCTGTGTTTACCAAGGAGCAGATGGGTGTCATCCACACACGGGACAAGCAGGGGAATTGAGCTTCACCAAAGCCTTTTGCTCTCCCAGCTGAGCAAACCAAAGTGTATTTGCTGAAAACAGGGGCATATTAGGAGTTAGAAAAAACTGGTTTCAGGTTTGGTTCTAGTTTCCATACAAGGGGATGGATCTTGAGACTTAACAGGCACAGCAGACAGCATGAAATCCATGGGAAGGAGCAGCTCAAAATCCTTTTTTGAACACCTGACACAATATAAACCACACTGGAGTTCATCCACTGAAGTCACTAGAAGGAGAAGACAGTCACTTCCCTCCAAAGTGAGCTGCTCACTCTGATTTTTATGGTGCATTCACTGCCAAGGAGTTTAAAAAGACTTTGAAGAACTCAGGAGACCAGAACTGATCAGTGGGGTGAGCTCTGTGTGTCCTGTCACCTGCACAGCACAACCTGGAGAGCCCAGGCTGCTTGAGGGATTGATTTGATGTTAAGGAAGTAAACCAGCTGAGTTTATTTCCAGATTCAACCTTTTCCAAAATTTGGGTGTCCTGGGATACTGTCAGTGATGGTTTTGTATCACCAGCTTCAAAGTGAGACTGCACCTTTGGGAAAATGAACCCCTGGCTCATGTTCGGATGAGCTGTGTCTCTACTCACCAAAGGGGCAGGATGGAGCTGCCACCCTGCTTTTAAGTGCACTGAAGTCAGAAGGAGAATTGAAACCTGAGCAGGGTCTTCCACCATTATTTCGTGCTCCTGATTGGCTTCAGTGAGTATTTGGGATGAGCACACACTGCAGAGGAGGAACACAAGCATCTATTCAAAGGCATTTTGATGTTGTTGTCCTTCAGAAGAACCCAAGCCCTCAACCCTCTCAAGCAGAACATCCTCACTCTCTGTGGGGTCCACTGGGCTGGTTAGAGTCAGGGTATGACTACAGAAGATGCACAATAGTCATAAAATTTTAAAAAAACTAATAAAATGTGCATTATCCTCAGTCTTACAATGACAGGAATTGCTTGGGATGCCCTGCTCATTTCTGTGGATGCTCCTGTGTTGTCTCTGTGCTGTGCATCCTCACCAGTGTAAAGTTCAGACCAGGAACATCCTTTGGAAGTCCATGTCCTGACCATCCCTGCTCAGTTCATGGCATGAAGAGGCTTGGGGAATTTAAAGTGAATTCCTTCAATCTAAACTGGAGGACAACGTCCAAGAGCACCCTAGGACACTCCAGCTTTAATAAATATTTCAGTCCACAGGTCTAGTCTAGAGCTAGTGCCAGGTAAAACTCCTGCAATTAAAATGTGCAGATGCCTCTGCTTTTGTTGCAGGAGAAGATCTTCAGCAGAGACAATTTCACTGTCACCTGCTAAGGGACTGTGTCACTTGTTAATGTGGACATCCCTTACTGTTCTGCCTTTTTTAGGCAAAGAAAGCCTGGGACATCACAACCCCCCCCCCCAACCCTGGGCATAAAAGCCACAGTTTGGCTGAGGGGCACGTTGTACTTTAAGGCCTATTTTTTTCCTCAACTAAATTTAAAAAAAGTCCATTTGAAACATGAAGTTTGACTCCTCATGTCTGACCCAGTGTAAGTCTGACCTCTGAATTTGGTCCTTTAACATCTGCAGAGATGCTGCTGTTTTGAATTCGTTCCATTCTTCTACTTCTGGGATTTTTTCTTTGGAAGTCTTGCCTCAGCTTTCCTTTCCTCACCCTGTGGTCTTCACACCTCCTTGTCTTTCCACATTCTCAGCTGGAATAAGCTCCTGCTTTTTTCTCCTGTTAGGCACCAGCCTGGATTTATTCACAAGCCCTGATCACATGTGGCCTAACACACCTTCTACACTCGTAGCTTTGCAAAAGCAAATGAAAATGTGTCAGCAGCCCACAAGAGAGGTTTTATTGTTTCATGAGCAGCTCCTCGAGCGGAACGTTGTCCAAAGGATCCTGCATGGCAGTGGCAAAAGCCCATGGTGGAAATCAGTAAAAGAGCTCTTTTTCCTGCCCGGGTGTACCAGGGAAAAGCTGCACCTTGCTTTGGCTGGGCTGAAAGGGTTTCTTTTCTTGTAAAGGTGAGGTTTCTGTTTCAAAAACTAACATTTCATCCCACAGCTTTCAGGCACTGATTTGTTGGCACAATCAAATGTTGGGTCAATGAAATGGAATATTCCTCGAGATTTTGTTTATTGCAGATTTTTCCTTTTCCAGGGTCACGGAATTAACTGGATATGAACCCCAGGATCTGATAGAGAAAACCCTCTACCACCACGTCCATGGCTGTGACGTTTTCCACCTGCGATACGCTCACCACCTGTGTAAGTACCTGGGCTGGAGGCACAGGAGGGACCTGGAGCTGCTGCAGAGAGCCCAGAGGAGGCTCCAGGATGAGCGAGGGATGGAACAGCTCTGCTGGCAGGAAAGGCTGGCACAGCTGGGATTGTTCAGCTGCACAGGAGAAGCTTTGGGCTGAGCTCAGGGTGGCCTTGCAGGGCCTGAAGGAGCCCCAGGAAACCTGGAGAGAGACAATTTCCAGGGGATGCAGGGACAGCACACAGGGAATGGCTCCCAGTGACAGAGGGCAGGGCTGGATGGGATCTTGGGAATGAGGAATTGTTCCCTGGCAGGGGGGGCAGGGGCTGGGATGGAATTCCCAGAGCAGCTGTGGCTGCCCCTGGATCCCTGGCAGTGCCCAAGGCCAGGGTGGACACTGGGGCTGGAGCAGCCTGGCACAGTGGAAGGTGTCCCTGCCATGGCAGGGGTGGCACTGGATGGGATTTAAGGTCCCTTCCAACCTAAACCATTCTGGAATTCTATGGAATATGTTGAGTACAGTGAGAAGTTTTGCAGACAACAAGCAGCATACTGGAAAGCAGAAAAAAATCCTTTCCAAATCTTGACTGGAGACAGATTTTCAAAAATTCTTGGCTATCACTTAAGGAAACCATTAATTGTGTAAATACAGCTCGATATGCTGGGCTTCCGAAAAGAAAAAACCAACACCCAAACCAACTTATTTGGCCAGTTTTTAGGGGATCCAGGCTATTTTGAATATTTGGAATTGATTCTGGTTGGTGATCTCTTGAAGGAAAAGTCTGGCCAGTTTTTGTACTTAGGGGATCCAGGCTATTTTGAATATTTGGAACTGATTCTCGATGGTGATCTCTTGAAGGAAAAGTAAACCAAAAGAGCAAGTAAATGAGAGGGGAAAATCTGAACTTCACTAGCCTCTGCTGTTAAAACAAAAACTATGCAGCAGCTCTGCATTCCTCTGAAATATGTTAGTAATAATCATCCTGTGTTTGAAGGGAATGCAATCCCAAAAACTCCTTGGAGGGACATTCATTAGTAGCATGTGGATGAGGTTCGGAGAATGGATTGTCAGGAAAAAAATGACATTTAATAATTTCCCGTCTTCCAACAGAGTCACTAATCATATCTTCAAACATCTGGATCTGGGAAGGAGTTCATTCAGTAGCACATTAATTTGAAAAGCAAATTGAGGGAATGGCTGAACTCTGGATTTGGCTCCGTTTGCTGCAACCCATACGAGGCAAAGATGACATCCAAAAACCAATGTCAGGGAATTTTTTTTCCAGATTGCTCCTGTAGGCTGGAAGCAGCCAGAGTCAAATCCCTCTTTTAGGCTTCCTTCTTCTCTTAATGTGTGCTACTGATGAGGATCTGGAATACCAAGGAGGTTGTAGCTGTGTTTGGCAAGTCCAAGCTGAAATTGCAAGTGCTGAATTCTGCCGGTGGCAGGGTGTGCTACACCTGGGAAAGCAAAAGCTGATCTTTACAGCGAGTTCAGATTTACCAAAACATTATTGAACACTCTGGGCTGAGAACTGGTAAAAAGAATGACCAGGGCACATGGAAAATCCTGTCAGGGGCACCCTCTCTGTGGTGGTGACATCTGCATGTGGATGTGACTGTTGACCTGTTCAGAATAAACTCAGTATTTCCACCAGACTCTTTGAAATACCTTCATCAGCCAGCACGGAGATGATGCCACCACAGCCACAATCACCTCTGGAAAACAGTTTTCCACTTTAGAGTAGCAGGATGGATAATTCTGTGGCTGCCAGTTTGATCCATGTACAACTGGAGTTTTAAATGAAGAGACAAATCATGTTCACTGAATTACCCACCACATCCTTCCACAAGGAAAAAAAAAAATCCCTCAGCCGAATAGGATACTAAGAGCAGTTCTGTAGATTAAAGATAAATTACTGTAAACTTTAAAAACAGAAGAAAAATGCGAGCCATGCATAGGAATTTATGAACGCAGATAAATCCCAAGAAGCACAAAATAATGAGTAATGCTTGGGCAGCAGTGGGAACAGTGCAGGGTCATGGTTGGAATACCAAGTAATGGGAATTATTAAACCAGATGTAAAGTGCACAAAGTCCCTCTGGGGAGCAGTGTGAGAGCTCCCCCAGCATCCATCAGCAAATGTCTCAGGAACATGAGCAGTGGAAGGTTGGCAGGTTTGTTGTACCATTCTATAAAGCAATCTGATGATGAAGTGTCACCTGATGCAGAAATCCAAAGAGAAACATCTTACACCTAATAAGGGTATTAAGGGGAAAAAAAAAAATATAAGCAACCCTAAACTAGGATAACCATTTGCTTTTTTTAAGAGGAAAAAAAAAATCCCAAACTGAAGCCCTGAAGCAGCTGAACTCAGAGTGAGGCAGCACAGGGAATAAAACAAAGGAAACAGTGAGGGGAACAAGTTAGGAGGGATAGAACAAGAACATCAAGCTAGGAGGGAAATGTAGATGTGAATATTTGCCTAAGGTGTGCTGGCAGCAAAGAGAGTTTCCTGCTTGAAACATTTCATTGGCTTCCAGCTCCAGGAAAACACTTGTGGTGTTTGAAGCTGTGTTATTTATTTCCAGAGCCCCTTTCATACACACAGTGTTTGCCCTGAAATGTGGCCACACAAATAAGGAGGCCCTGCTGGAGGATCCTGCACTCTAAAACACAGGACAGAGTTCCAGTACAGACAAAATATCTTTGTGCCCTCAGAGAAATCCCTTCATTTGTAGCATTTTAAGGGAGATTTTGGGCATCCCTGCTCTTCCCACAGGAACTTGAACAGGATTGAGGTCTCTGTGCCCAGCCCAGCTGGTATCCCCACCAATCCTGCTCCCTGGAAGTCACCCTAAGTATTTGTAGGGTTATTCCACAGAAAAGCTCAGCTCCACCATCTCTGGTGTTGGGTCTGCCTCTGCTTTGCCAGCACTCAAACCTCCTGGCAGAGCAGCACCAGATTTTGAGAGGTCTAACAAAAAAAAGGGTCTGCTGAGCACTGTGCCTTGCCCAGGGGCCGTGCCCATGACATGCCAGGGCAGCTAAACCAGGATCTGCTGCCAGTGTGGAACCAAGAAATCCATTTCTTGCAGTGGTATCCTTCAGTGCAGGCTGGGAACTCCCAGCCACACGCCTGGGAGCCTGGTGGAACCTTTTAAAATAGTCCTGTCTGAGAGCCCAGAGCCTTTCCCAGCTTCCCTGCAAGACCAGGAGCGAGCCAGAGCCCTGGAACACCCAGTCACAGAGGGCACATCCAGAGGAGAAAGCCACGGGATCCTCCTCCTTGGGCTGCAGCAGAGGCCACCAAGAAGTCTGAGCCTGCACAGATTGTCTGGGTGGTGGATTTGCCTCACTCCCATTCCTGAGGTTTCCTTTTCAGCATCAAACAGGGCAGCTGAGCACAGAGCCAGATGGAAGCTGAGCTCACTCACTGTCTCAGTTACTGTCCCTCAGCCAAGGTCAGACTTTCCCCAGATTGCTAAAAAATCAGGAGACACAGAATCCTCCCCCATCCCCAGAGAAATACTGGTTAATCCGTATAATTAGGAAGGAAAGCTGAACACTGTAGCCCTCAGTGGTTTTCACATCTTTTCAAACACTGTCTTTAATGCAGAGCTAAAAGAGGGATTTAAAAAAAAAAAATCAGTGAGAGAGGAGAAAAGCCAAAACTAGTCCCAAAGCACACGGAAGAACTTTGTTATAGTTAGTGATCCATGACAGCATTAATTTCTCTTCAGGAAGACTGAGTGTAGCAAAGCATTTGGAACTCAAGGAAAACGTGCTCATTAAACCAGCACAAAGACCTAGTTCTGAAAAGCCCAGACCACATTCCAAAAATTACCTGTTACATGGCCTGTGCTGAAATGTAAAGATTATTTCCTGGAACAGGACCATTTGGATTTTAGAATGAATCACCAAATCATAAAAGTACAGAATAGTTTGGGTTGGAAGGGAGCTTAAAGATCATCTCATTCCAACCCCCTGCCATGGCAGGGACATCATCCATTGTCCCAGTGTGCTCCAAGCTCTGTCCAACCTGGTCTTGGGCACTTACAGGGATGGGGCAGCACAGCTATAGAGCACCATCCACAATTATAGAACTATAAGAAATAGTAAAACTGTGGCATAGAGATAATCATTAATATTTTTAGAACAGAATCTTTGAGTAGCCACTCTATGACTTTCAACTTGCAGTGATAAATTGCACTTAAAAATACAAATGTCTTTATATTTTCTCTGTGTGTTTACATACTTACACACACACTCCTCATGATTTTTTTAATCATACACACCCTCCTCCTATAAAGAAATCCATGTAAAAATGTAGCAGTGGAAGGAACACCAGCAAGAATGAGGCAGAAATACCTAAGAGAGATTTGAGATGCCAGATAGTGGTGGCTTGATGACCACCATGGAGGGTGTGTTTTTGAATGTCCTGCAGGATCATGGAATGATGGAATATCCTGAGTGGGAATAAACCCACAGGGATCATCCAGTGGAACCCCTGGCCCTGCCCAGACCTCCACCAATCCCACCCTGGGCATCCCTGGCCAAAGGCTCCTGGAGCTCTGGCAGCCTCGGGGCTGTGCCCATTCCCCGGGGAGCCTGGGCAGTGCCAGCACCCTCTGGGGGAAGAACCTTTCCCTAAAATCCAACCGAAATCCCTTCTGGCCAGCTCCAGCCCTTCCCTGCATGCTGTCCCTGTCCCAGGGAGCAGAGAACAGAGATGCAGACAGTTTTAGGTGTTTTCATTTTATTGCCTTCTGAACACATGGGCACCTCATCCTAAAATGGAAGAACTGACACTTCCAGAAAGACCTGTCAATTTTGTAAGAGCCTGATTTTCTTTGGGAGGTAAACTGGATTTGAAGGAAAGTTTAAATATGTTGAGACGTGCAATGGATAGGAAAAGAAGCAGCCCAGAGGGATGGCCCATGTGCTCTAGACTGTGGGAGACCTCACTGAGTCTTCCAGTACCCCAAGGAAATGGATGAAAATGAAGGAGAGGGATTTTTTATATGGGAAAAATTCACAGAATTCACAGAATCACAGAATCACTGGGTTGGAAGAGACCTTCAAGACCATGGAGTCCAACCCAGCCCCAAGAGCTCAACCAAACCCTGGCCCCCAGTGCCACATCCAGGCTTTGTTAAACACACCCAGGGATGGTGACTGCACCACCTCCCCGGGCAGCCATTCCAGAACTTTATCACTCTTTCCATGAAAAGCTTTTTCCTGATATCCAACCTGTATTTCCCTTGATGCAGGTTGAAACTCTGTCCTCTGGTTACGTCAGTGACAGAAAAAAAGTGACAGGACAAGGGGAATGGTTTTAAAATTATGAAGAGCAGGTTTAGATTCCATTTCTTAACCATATTTATAGAAAGGAATTTCTGCCATTGCCCACTTTTTTTCAACATAATTTGTGCAGCGAGCTCAGTCCATGATTACCTAATTTACAATAAATAACTGTATAGGAGAGTAAGAAGATGGAGTTTCCAGAGGAATGATCCAAGGCCACACAAGAGAAGAACCAGCTTCAAAGGCTGGGCATTATCTTCTAGTGAATCCTGAGATAAAGGCCTGGCACTGAACCAGAAATATTTGTGGTTGGATTAAATATTTGGAGATGCTGCACAACTCCTGTTACAGCACAGCCTCCTGCCAAAATATCCTTGTTCACAGAGGATCCAGAATAGCTCAGGGAGGATTACATGCCCAGTGAATTTATCAGATATCTGATTCCCCTCTCAGTCCTTGTCTTTGTTTGGGTGCTTCACAACCAAAGATTTATTTTTTTTTTCAATTTTACCCTTTTAAATCAACCTTCATGATTACAGAGGAAAACAACCATCACAGAATAAAATACATTGCAAAATACATGATAATCTGTTAAGCTATGAAAGAAGTGCTTCCAAATAATCTGGAAAAAAATCTCAAAATCACAGAATCCTCAGGGTTGGAAGAGACCTTCAGGATCAAGCAGTCCTCACTCCAAACCCTGTCCCCTAGGACCACATCCAGACTCCTGAACACTTCCAGAGACTCCAACACCTCCCTGGGCAGCTCATCCCAAGGCCTGACCACTCTTCCAGGGAAATTTTCAGTCTCCAACCTGAACTTCCCCTGGTACCATCTGAGGCCATTTCCTCTCCTTCTTTCAAAAGAATTGGGTCCAGTTCAAAATACTTTTGCTGCCCTGAACTTTTCTTTTGCAATTAGATATTTTAAAGCAGTGTTTGTGAAGAATGCGACCATAGGTGACCCAGAGAAGAAGGAAGACAAAACTTAGGAGACTTCACATTTTATAAAAATAATAATATGGTGTTATGAATCTATAGAAAAGGGCAGCTTAGATAATTTTGCAGGGGATTATTTAAATTTTGTTGGGAGGAAGAGGATGGAGGGTGTTAGGACATAGGTTAGATTCAGAAATCTGAAAGGTTTTTTCCAACATCACTAATTCTGTGATTCCGTGAGGGAGAAAAGCGCTTGGCTTGCAAATAAACCTCTCCAGGAAGAGGTCATGACTCCAAAAAACATGAATTTTTAAAACATTTTCTTTTCCTTGTGTTCACAGTGCTGGTGAAAGGCCAAGTGACCACCAAGTATTACCGGCTGCTGTCCAAGCAGGGAGGCTGGGTGTGGGTGCAGAGCTACGCCACCATCGTGCACAACAGCCGTTCGTCACGGCCTCACTGCATAGTGAGTGTCAATTATGTCCTTACGTAAGTCCAAATACTTTGTACCATTACCTGTTATCACTAATTGAGTCATTAAGGATTAAATCTGCCAAGTTTTCTTGGCTTGTGTCTTCCAGTGTCGTTCTGTGCTCGCGTGTTGCAGCTTTCTCTGTTTGTACGATCTCATCTCTTCAGTTGAGAGAAAACCTTGCTGTATTAATTATTATCATTATTATATAGATCTTCATCTTGTCCAGGGAAGGGCAATGGAGATGGTGAAGGAGCTGGGAAGCAGCTCATGAAGGAGCTGGGGGGTTCAGTCTGGAGCAAAGGAGGCTCAGGGGGGATCTCATTGCTCTGCACAACCACCTGACAGGAGGGGCAGTGAGGGGGGGTCAGGCTCTGCTGCCGTGTCCCAAGGGAAAGGAGGAGAGGAAATGGCCTTAATTTTGTCAGGACAGGTTCAGATTGGAGATTAGAAGGGTTTTGTCTTTTGAAAGAGTGATGAGGCCTTGGGATGAGCTGCCATGGGGAGGAGGTGGAGTCACTCTCTCTGGAATTATTCAAGAGGAGTCTGGATGGGGCCCTTGGGGTGATGCTGGTGCTGTTGGGTGATGGTGGGACTGGATGAGCTTGAAGATCTCTTCCAAAGTTGAATATTCTGTGATTTTTTGATCAAAACCAATCTTGCAGCTTGTGTGGTTTAGTTACAAGCACACGCTGCTGACAGAGGAGGAACATTGCTCCTTTTCCTTTCCCCAGGGCAGAGACCAATTCCTGGCTGAGCAGGAGACAGATTAATTGATCTCTGTCTTTCCATGGTTACAAACCACAGGGAGCCAGGGATGGCTGAGGGAAGATGATACAGCTCAGGCTCAGAGAGAGGGGACACTTCATCCAAAGGTGTTTATGTGATTCCCAGTGGAATTTTTTTATAGACTTCCATGGGAATGAGGTCACCCCATAAGATTCTCTGCCTCCTGACATCCCCAGACTCTGTGAAAATCTTGGAAGAGTGAAAATTCAAGCCTTGTGAACCCTAACATGTATTTTTACAGGAGTTAGTTTGGATTTTCTCATGGTTTTAATTTACTGGGCTGTTCTTTTGCAGAGATATTGAGTACAAGGAACTTCAGTTGTCACTGGACCAGGTTACCATTTCCAAGTCACAGTTTTCATGCAGAAACTCAGTACCTACCTCGCAGGAAACAAGGAAAATAGTAAAACCCAAAAGTAATAAAATGAAGGCAAAACTCAGAACAACACCTTACCCGCCACAGGTAAATCTTCCAGCAATATTTAATTACCAGTTGTTCTCACTGAGTGCTTGGGACAGTGTAGAGAATTTACTATAAAACAGACTATAGGATTGTCCACCCCAGGAAATCCCTCATAAAGCAGGATAAAATAAGATCCTTCTTCCTTAGGGTGGAAAGTACAGGTAGCACAAACCAGCTCTGGCAAGTGATGTAAAACCTTTGGGATATGGAGTGTGTGAAGCACTTCAAACGTGACGTTCTTTCTTGGCAAAAAGAAGAAAATCCTGTACTTGGAATTGTGCTGTGAAAATCTGTGCTGGTGTAGAATGTGGGTCATTTATTGTTGGTGTGTGGAGCTCTTCATGTCAGGAGGAATTTCCCCATGGAAAGGGTGCCCAGGGAGGTTTGGAGTCCCCATCCTGGGAGGTGTCACTTGGACATGGCACTCAGTGCTCTGGGCTGGGGACAAGGTGGTCACTGGGCACAGCTTGGACTGAGTGGACTGGGAGGGCTTTTCCAACCTTAGTCCTGTGATTCTGGAAAACTGAACTGCCAAAATTATCAACTCAAAGCTGGATTTTTGTTCCCACGTGAAGACAGGGCACGAAGAGAGGAACTTCAAACGCGCTGCTCAGTCCATCCCTTGAGCCAGCGAGTCCCAGCTCTGGGTGCCTGTGTGAGATGTCCTGTACTTTCCTACAAAAGTTCCTCCTTTAACTCTCTTCCCCTGCTCTTTTCCCTCTCTTTCCCCCAGCAATACAGCTCGTTCCAAGCAGACAAACTGGAATGCAGCCAGGTGGGGAGCTGGCGCTCCAGCCCCGCTGCCAGCGCCGCCGCCCTTCAGGAACAGAACTTCCATTCAGAGAGCAGCGAGCTCCTGTACGCCCCTCCCTACAGCCTGCCCTTCTCCTACCACTATGGACACTTCCCTGTGGATTCCCACGTCTTCAGTGGCAAGAAGCAAATGCTGCCTGCAAAATTCGGGCAGGCCCAAGGGGCGCCCTGCGAGGTGGCACGGTTCTTCCTGGGCGCGCTGCAGACCAACGGCGAGTGCCAGTGGCACTATGCCAACTCCCTGGTTCCCAGCAGCCAGTCACCCTCCAAAAGCCTCCCTGAGCAGCCAGTGAACATCATCAGGCACAACCTTGCACAGAGTTATGAAGGTGGGTGTCGCTCTGAGCCAGGAGAAAAGGCTCGGCCGCGCGGTGGATGGGGAGGATTTGTGTTCGCGGTTTGAAAAACGGGTTTGATGCCTTGGATGCCTTCTGGGTCCCGCAGTTTGGGAAGGACATTGAGATGCTTGAACACATCCAGAGGGGGCAACGAGGCTGGAGAGGGGCTGGGAACACAAACCAGGCTGTGAGGAACCCCTGAGGGAGCTGGGGGTGCTCAGCCTGGAGGAAAGGAGACTCAGGGGTGCCCTCCTCACTCTGCACAGCTCCTGAAAGGTGCCTGTGCTCAGCTGGGCTGGGCTCTTTCTCCAGCAGCACTGACACAACCAGAGCACACAGCCTGCAGCTGCACCAAGGGAAACACAGGCTGGATATCAGGAAAGAGTTTTTTCCAGAAATGGTGATAAAGTTCTGGAATGGCTGCCCGGGGAAGTGGTGCAGTCACCATCCCTGGGGGTGTTTAACAAAGCCTGGATGTGGCACTGGGGGCCAGGGTTTGGTTGAGCTCTTGGGGCTGGGTTGGACTCGATGGTCTTGGATGTCTCTTCCAACCCAGTGATTCTGGGAATTCTGTGAGTGGCTCCGTAGAACAGAGGCTAGACAAGATTAAGAGAATAAGAGCAGGTATTTATTAAAGGCCTCCACAGACACTCCTTGGGCACTCACAAGCCTCCCAGAGCCCTCACCCAACCTGGACAATGGTCACCATATGAAAATAAACACCATCTATTCCCATGAAAATTGAAGCTTGTCCTTTGTCAGCACAAAGCCACTCTGAATGTCTTTACCTTACAGAGTGATAATTCTGCTTTACTTGATAATAATTCCGAATTTGAAAATGTCTCCCATCACCTGCATTATTTCACTGTGCAGATGGTCAGGGATAGAAATTCTTTGAGGAAAGGCATTGACTTTTCTAAGGTGGAAACCTACAAGAAATAACCTTGAAAAATTATAACACAACCAAATGTAAAGATGCTCAAAATACCCTCTAATCACGGAATCAGGGAATAATTAGGGTTGGAAGGGAATTCTGGGGATCATCTTGTCCAACTTGTTTTTTTCCACTGTATTCAACCAGAACAGGGTTTCTTGCAGTGGTTTTGGCAGAGATTTATCTCTCATTTTAAACACTCCTGATCTCATGGCTGCCCCAACTCCAAAATGAAACTGAATCAAGTTGTGATGGGCAAGGAACAATGTGAATCAGCTAAAGCAACAAAAATATTTGGACAAACCAGACTCTGGCAATTCAGGCTATTTTGGGATGGTGTCAAGTATCTTTAACTCAATTAATGGCATTAATTACTCCCCTGGCCCAGCTTTCCCTTCAAGTCAAACACAGCCCTGAATTTAACTGTTTTTATGAATGAACCTTGGAAGTTCTGCTGAGATTTCAGGTTGCTGCTGACTTTAGCAAGAGCAGCCTTGGTTGGACTGGATTTCCCTGCTGTTCCCTGCTTTACTTTCACTAACTGTGAGAATTATACAAAAACCTGTCACAAAAATACGCAAAAAACGAAACTAAACAAAACAAAACAAAAAACCAACCCAAAACCCCACCACATCTGAGTTTATTCAGACTTAGTAAATACAGGGGTTCTTTTGAGATTTAAGGTGTATCTGAAAGTGTCAGAGAGCATCAACAAGTGCAGAATTCAAATCAGCTGCTGCAGAACTCCCAGGAAATCCTTAATTAAACTCTTTTAAGCAGAATTCCAGTTTATCACTTTCCAATCCAGAGCCAGTCCTTGGATTCCATCCACATCTCTCTGCATTCATAATTTTCATTAATTAAAAATCACTGATGAGGACTGAGGTACTGCTGTGCAGTCAGATGGAAACCCTCATTTCTTGGAATGGAGGAGGCAGTAGTGGAAATTTAAAATAGAAAAATAAGTTAAAAATAAATTATTTAAAATAAATTTTTAAAAAATTAAAATAAATGTAAAATAAAAAAAAAATAGGTAGTCTCCAGGGTGCCATTTTAGGGAGGCTCTTGGGTATCAGAATGAAGTATTTATTCACTTATGGGTGGAGATATCCAAGATCCAAAGGGAATATTAAAATATAAATATATTAAAATATAAATATGTTCAAAGCTGAGCTTGCTGCATCAGAGAGAAGATGGAATCAGACATCAATGTGCTTCCCACAGAGGAACAAATATTTTCTGCCTGGGGTTTTGTCCTTCACAGGATGGTTTGACCTCACCCATGATGGACCTCACCTCACTGCCAGCAGCATTTTATTTCACTTTTCTGTGGTTAGGCTGAAAATGAGCAAGAGGGAAGCTCTTCTCACAGCCTAGAGCAGGTTAAATCCTTTTCCTTAGTTTGTGCTCCTCTAATTTGCTGTTTCCTTTGTTTGCTCCTGTGGACTGCGGGGGAAAAGGAGGAGTTTTAGACCAAAAATAGGAAATGTTTTTGTCCTTTCTGAAGATGCTGTGGGGAAAAAAGAAAAAAAGAAAAAAAAAGGAAAAAAAAAAAAACCCAAAACACACAAAACCAAAACAAAACAAAACAGAAAACCACAAAAAAAGACAAGCAAAAAAAACCCTCCACAAAACAAAAAAGGAAAAAAAAAAAAACCCAAAACACACAAAACCAAAACAAAACAAAACAGAAAACCACAAAAAAACCAAGCAAAAAAAACCCTCCACAAAACAAAAAAGGAAAAAAAAAAAAATCCCAAACAATCAAAAAGACCCCAAACCCCAAAAAACCCCACAAAAGTCCCCCAAAAAACCTACATATTTTGATGATAAGGATAAAGACTTAAGTAAATCCTGCCTATCCCCAGTAAACCTGCAGGAACAGGGTAAAAAAACCCAAATCCCCAAAAAAAACCTGCAAGGAACTGCTGCTCTTTTTCAATCTCATCCCACATCACATTTCCCCATGAGGAGGAAAATGGAGCTGAAATACCAGCGGTTCCTATTTCTGGTTCTACTTCCACTGAAGATTTTGCTGCTGGAGTTGGGAGATGTGGGTTCTTTTTTGAGCATTTTGATGGATATTTATTATGGATATTAATTGGGGATTTGACAAACGTTGGCTTGCTACAACTAATTCCCTGCAAAAGCATTTTGAGTCGTATGAAAAAAATAAACTTTTTTTTTTTTTTAAGGAAATACGTACATATTTCCTTTGAGTTGAGCAGAAAAATATGGTCAAACTCAGACCTGGGCAAAAGGGGGAAAAAACCTAGAGCTTCCCCTATAAACAGGATTTCCACCCAGTTTTTTCAGCCGTGTTTCCTCCTCAAGCAGACTCAGCACTGTTGCACTTTTGCTGAATTCTGAACCTTTGGAAGCGACTTTTTGGGTTTTTGGGTTTTTTGGTTTTTTTTTTTTTGCATCTGATCTCCCTTAGGTTGTCAAGTGCTGCTTTTTTTTCCAGTGGCTCACTGGAGAACTGACAGCCAGGGAGCTTCAAAGCAGGGAGGATCTGCTTAGCATCATCATCTTCGATCCAAAGGCAAAGCCAAATCTGACATCTGGCAGCCGGCTTGGATGCGAGGCCATTCCACATCACATCCACGGCAGCATCTGCCAAGAGCGCCGTGGGCCAAAGACATTTTTCTCCATGGAAAATAGCTCCTTTTGGAGAGATCAGAGATTGGAGGATGATGGTGCCAAGCCATCAAAGCTCTGAAGAAGCACGTAGCAGATACGACTGCCTGCAAATCAGATGTTTCTGCTTCTGGGATCTGGTTTTGAAGCTTCTTCCACTTTTTCCCAGCTGGCCCAGTCATCATAAAAAAAAATCATTTCAGTGAGGGCAACTGTGTTTTTAGTCAGAAGTTTCCTTTTTACCCTTGAAATTGCTGCTGTGGGTACCACAGGACCTGCTGGTCACTCAGTGGTGCTGTTGGGCCTTCTGAGCTACCTGTGTGAAGCTCTGTGCCACCAGCCATGCCAAAACTCAGGAAATGAGGAAAAAGATGGAGAAAATCTGTGAAAAAACTCCCCAGGTTTAGCCATTGCCTACTGGAAGAAATGACATTTTGCAAAGGGAATTCCCCATGAGAAAAAGGCATTTTGGAGAGAGAATAATGTTTTTGGAGAGAGAATAATGGAGAGCAATCAGCCCATGCCTTGGGTGATTTGAAATTAGGGTTCAGACCAGGACAAGCACAGACTGAGATAATCTAAAAAAAATATCTTTTCATGGGCAGGGGTTGTATTGAGACCTGTTCTATCTCTGCCTTGTTTGATAAAAAGGAGAGAGAGGGACTTTTTATAGGGACAG
This sequence comes from Onychostruthus taczanowskii, assembly GCF_017590055.1. NCBI lineage: Eukaryota > Metazoa > Chordata > Aves > Passeriformes > Passeridae > Onychostruthus > Onychostruthus taczanowskii. The sequence goes on from NW_024498906.1 coordinate 12,103,924, forward strand.
GAAGTGACAGGACAAGGAAAAATGGTTTTGAACTGCCACAGGGCAGGGTCAGATCAGAGATTGGGAAGAAATGCTTTGCTCACAGGGTGGTGAGACCCTGGCACTGGTGAAGCTGTGGCTGCCCCTGGATCCCTGGCAGTGCCCAAGGCCAGGCTGGACATTGGGACAGTGGAAGGGGTCCCTGCCATGGCAGGGGTGGCACTGGATGGGCTTTGAGGTCCTTCCCAACCCAACCCATTCTGGGATTCTGGGATTTACAACCTGATGGTTCATCCTTAACACAGCAGGACTGGAGATTACAAAATTAAAGGTGTCAAGGCAGAGGCCAGCTGGTGGCTGTGATGCCTCAGCTTCTTCCAAGTTCTCTTGGGCTCTAGTTCTGGAGAAGGACAATATTTTGTTCAGAGATTAAAGAAGAGCCATAAAGTGAAAATATTCCAAACTGTAGGAGGACAAATCCATCCTTCTTGTGGACATCTTAAACCCAGAACACCTGACCATTAAAACTTATTATTTATGTCAGTAGCTCTCAGCATCTACATTTGTTTCACAATAAAAACACCAAATGTGGAGTTAAAATCAGAGCACTGAAGTACACCAGTGAAATTCCCAAGTTATTCTGAAGCACGTGGCTGAATCCTGGTTGGATTTGTGATCTGAAAGGGCCATTTTTCACCAGCTGGTGAGAACTCAGCTTCCATCAGCTTCTCCTTCTTGTGACAAAATGTATACATAGAAAAGGGAAAGAATAACTTGAAAGGTTATTGTTTCTAGGAGGGTGAAGAAGAAATTGGAACCAGATTTCTGTTTAAATTCTGGTGTTAATTACGTAGTGCAACTCCCTCTGAAATTAATGGAGCTCTGCATATATATAAAAAAAAAGGTACAATTGAGCTATTTCTGCTTCCTCTGTTATCCATGAAGGCTTTGCCAGTCTATTACAGCACAGGGAATATTCATTTATTAATGGGCATGGTTACATCAGCAACCAATAGAGGGGAACTCCAAAAGGTTTAAGATGTTGAATAAAATTGTTAGAAAAACAGGAAATCCATTTCAAAAAAGGCACTTAAGTGTCCAGGGCTTCCAGTGAACCTTACACAAAACAAGAGTTTGGGTCTAACATGAGAAATTTTCTCAGTGTGTCATTTTTCCTTTAACATAAAACTTTCAAATGTGCCTTGGAGGAGCTGTTTAACTCACAAACTGTTCATAGGAGAGTGCAAAAAAAAAATATTACTCATATGGTACAGGAGAAAACCAGGGGCCTTTTCTCTCACTGTTTGTAGATAGGGGTATACAGAAAGGAAGAGCTTCCTAAGGCAAGAAGAAAATGGTAAAAATAACTCAAATTGCTTCAAGAGTTCAGTTGCCATGCAGAAACTGAGGAGAAAAAAGACTGCCTAATAAATTTTAGAGGAAAAGCCTGAATAGACATCCTAGGCTCACACTGTTGAAAAATTAAGTATCTGGCTTCTAATTCTCTAAAAATACCCAATTTTTTCTCCCTCATTCAATGTTGTAACCTGCATTTTTATCATTGTCTACCTTTAATACATGGCAATATCTTAAAAGCAGAGATCCAGCATTGCTGAAGAGGTGTTTGTGTTGCTTTTCCAGAGATGTTTTTAATATCTGATGTCAGTTTTTCAAAGAGAAAAAGCAAAACCTTTAACGTGACCCACTCCGGGTATCACAAAGAGATTTCATTAATTACATAATGACACGTCATCTTCTATTATCTTATCTAGATATTAAAGGTACCCAAAATAAATACCATGAATTAACAGAATCAACCAGAACCAACAGAATAACCAACAGAATTCTGCAGAATGAAAAGACCTTTGAGGTCACTGAGTCCAGCCTCTGAGCTGGATGTTCTGGTTGCAAGGACAAGTGTCCAATGCACTCCCACAATGACAGGAAGAATAAATTCAGTTTATTTCTGGTTATTATTCCATGATTAAAACAATTCCACTATTTTAATCATGGAATCACTGATAGGTAGCAGCGTTATCTGGCTTTTAGATAAACCTCTGAGAAGAGCTTCCTTCAGGGGAAAGTTTTTGGATTCAGGTTGTAGTTCCTAACATTTCTTTGGCTTAATTCCCCTGATTGAGCTATGATAAGCTCGGATAAGTTCGTGCCAGTGAGTTATAATTACTGCAAAGGCTCGTTGTCAGTAATTAACATGTTTTCCTTCCCCTGCCAGTGCCACTGTCCAACAGGAGGTACAACCAGGACGCTCTGCCGGAGGCCTTCCCAAGCTGCACGGCGCCCGTGCCGGGCCGCTACAAAGAGGAGCTCTACGACTCTTCCATCATGAAACACAACAAAACAGAGCCCAGGCTCCAGCCCCCCGCCCACCTCATCAAAGAGGAAAACAAGCTGGCTTTCACCAGAGACCTGCCAGAAAAAATGGCCATCAACGAGGGCTCCTTCTCCAACTCCCTGCTGCCCAAATCCGAGTGCTGCCAGGCCAAAGCCGTGGGACAGCTGAGCCACCTGCTGCCCGTGCCCTCGGTCTACGAGCAGAGCAGGAGGATTTGTGTCAAAGACCCCAAATTTGGGCACATCAGCCACCACCCAGGCAGCCTGGAGGAGCTGGACGAGAGGATGAGCGTGAAGCTCGACCACGAGGCCGATGGCGAGCGGCTGATGGATGTGAGGCCCTCAGGCCAAGTCCCCTTCGTGCTCCTCAACTACCACCACGTGCTGGCCAAGCACGGAGCTTTCCAAACTTCCCCCTGCACGGCCACGGGACACGTGGGAGAGAATTATTCCTACAACTCTGAGGAAGTCAACACGTTTATTTACAAAAACCAAAGCCCCTCCTCGGCTTCTTCTCCAGAAACCCACAAGGAATCTGCACTACCCCATTATATTGGGACTTCTGTCATCATTGCCAACGGCAGGTGACGGTAGCACAGGAGGGTTCTGTGTTTCATTAAGAAACCAAACTGTAATGATTTGCTAAAAAAAAAAAAAAAAAAAAAAAAAAAAAAAAGAAAAAAAAAGCATGAGGAAACACAGTGACATTTACTGAGCAAAGCTGGAGGGCAGTGAGGGACAAACTGGTGAGTTCCACCAGTCCCAGTGGCCAGGAAAATCCCCTCCATCCCCTGCCGTGCTTTGGTGTCCCAGATAAAGCTCTGGTGCCAGGGAGAAGCCAAGTTCCAGATCTTATTTTTGTTATTTTATAGTGTGCAGCAGAAGGAAACGAGAGGTGTTATATGCAGAGGATTATATGAAGAACATTTTTTTTTTTTTCTTGACCCCCTCCTTAAAATAAACTCAAGATTTTTTTTTTAATCATTATCATAAAATATGCATTCTAGTTTAGGTTTTTTTTTGACAAATTGTGTGAAACCTCGCATCAACTCTCCACTCAACCCCCTGACAAATGGACTTTGTTGAGAGAGTGGTGATTTTGAGCAACCACAACACAGCTGTCCTACCCAAACAGAAAAAAGCTTATTTATTAATTACCAAAAAGTTTTAAAACTAAATAAATCAACCCTACATTTGATTTATTTAACACAGATTTCAGTGTTCTGAGATTGTTGCCACCACCATTTATCTTGACAAGGGACAATATGACAAATTAATAGGTACAAAGATAGGTATTACAGGGTTACAGGTCTTGTCATGGCAAATTGGGACAAATTATGGAGCAGGAACTAATTCCCCACAAATAAGAAAAGGAAACTCCTAAATCCTGTGTTTCCCTGAGTATTCTGGGGGAAGCCTGTGCAGATTTTCAACCCAGCCAGTCACAAATACATCTTAATAACAGCACCAGAAATGTTTTCTTTATAGTCAAGAGAATAATGAACATTTCTGCCTTATTTTGAACTTACCAGCAGAACTGTGAGCTTTGAAAATTCCAGTTCTTAACATGATGAACTTCCTCCAGCATAAATCCTGTTGTCAGCACAAAGGTAGGGCTGGAATTCCCTGGTTGGAGCACTTCACAAATCCCAAACAGCACATTTGAAACTCTCACATTTGGCCCAGCCAGCCAGGAATAGATTTTTCACCCCTTTATTTTTAATTCTTTGCAGAGGATGGATCTGTGGGAGTTTAACTGACAACACTCAGCCCACGGTGGTTTTCAACCATCTCCCCAAACATTGTGAGTGGATAAAACAACAAAAGGCTCCCTAAACAATAAATGTGGCTCTAGAGCTCACTCAGCTCCGTTCCTTACCCCAATTCAAGCTCAATTCAGAATTTTTCAAACTTTCTCTCATCAGACTCTAAAGAGAACTTCACTGAAAAACCTTAAGCACACTGGCATGGTGGAAGGTTCCCTCGAGGAGCTTTACGATTCCTTCCAACCCAAACCATTCCATAATTCTTTGAAGAAAATTCTTACCTGGTTTGTATAATATGGAAAAAACACTTGCTCATGGATTGGACCTTGTCAGAAAAATCATAATTAAACACTCAGTCCTTAAAATTCCATGTTCTCCATCTTTTCTATGCAGCAATAATTCATGCCAGAATGGTCTGGGTTGGGAGGGACCTTAAAGCTCATTCAGCAGTTCCAAACCCCTGAAATGGGCAGGGAATTTTCCATTAGAATACAGAAATAAAGTTATTTCCTTCTGTGTATGAATACTTATTTCTATGAGTACACAAAAATACTTTAAAAGCAAAGGCTTAAAACAATTTTCAGTATTTTTTATCAGTGCTTCCTGTTAAAGGTTAACAGAGAAGCCTTTATTATTATTATCAAATTAATATTCACTTGAAAAATGAACTTGAACTGAACACTCTCAGTTGCTGCTTTCAACTGCATGAAAAATATATTTTGTGCTAAACAGAACAAAAAAAGCCAAATCAGTGACTACAAAAAAAAACCCCAAAACAGAACCAAACCAGCACAGTCGCTCCCTGTAACCTCAGTTTGTTCAGTGCTGGAGAAGCTGGCAAGTCTCCAGAAAAGCTGTAAATGTGGATTATAATCATGCTGACCCCATAAATCAAAGGCAGGAGACACCAGTTGCTTTCCCACTTGGTTCAGAGCCCTCCCAGCCCCTGCTCCTCATAAACGACCCCAACTCCTCAAAAGATAATTATGGGTTCATTTTGTTCAATTAAATTAAACCCGTGCCCCACAAAGGAGCCACTGGCATGGTTGGCATCATTAAAAAGAAACCTGATGCCCAACCTCTCCTGCTGCACTTTCTCCCTCATTAGTGGCACTGCTGCATTTGGGTGTTCCTGCAAGTCCTGCTTGCTATAAAAACACCAAAATTGGGCTTTGCTTGAGAAAAACACCAATGATATTTTTCAGCTCGATATTTTTCCACCTTGTTATTCCCACTTCCAGGCTTTATTCCAGCAGCCTGAGCAGAGGAGGTGTTCCATCATTCTCCCCCAGGTGTTTTAGGGGAGGTGGTGCCCAGGCACAGGAAATTTCCCTGCGAGGCAATAATGAACCAATTAAGAACTCACAGCTGATAATGCAGGGGAAGGTGCAGAAAAGATGGCAAAAGCAAATGTGGAAAGGATTTTTTTTCCTGTCACTCTCCAAGATTTAAACAGCAATTCCATGTTCCCATCTGGGAGTAAATTACATTGGGAGAAAAATAGGATTTTTTGGTCAGTTAAATTACAGATGTTCTCAGCAAAATCACAGTGCAGAACAGGGCACTGCCATCACAGTGAGCAGTGTTTTAATAATGAAAACTGTTTTTAAAAATGAAAATAAAAAGATGGTACTGGAGGGGAATGTGAATTGAAATATATTATGAAAAATAATCTCATTTCTCTTTAGTATTTGAGCCACACCTTTGTAGTGAGACTTCACAAGACTTTAACTCTTGGGGGAGTACAGACCTGACAAGAAAATAATGGAAAATGAGCGAAAGAGAGTGAAAGAGGGAATATTTTACCAAAATCTTAGAAAATTTGGGTTGGGAGGGACTTGCAAGATCTCATTCCACCCCCCTGCCAGTCAGGGAATCATCCACCAGACCCAGTAAAGCTGGAAAAGTGAATTCCATAGCGAGGGGTCTCCAAGTTTCGGAAGCAGTGCAATGGAAATAAAACAAGGTGATAAAGGCACAGATAAGTCCCCAGCTCTCTGTGCCCTGGGATTTGAAAAACGTAATTTAAGGAAATTCAGCACAACAGGTGCAAAATTGGGGAATTCATCACTGAAAGTGCCAATGAATGGGAAATCTGCCAGAATTTCTCCAGAAATCTCAAGACAGGACATAAATTCTTTTTTTTTTTTTTCCAGCATTTCAGTCACACTTCAAAAACGCCACAGAGGAAATATTGTTATTCCAGTTTTTTCCTGAAGGTTAGATTTTGCTTTTTTTTTTTTTAATATGATGCAGATAAAAGCTATTTGGCAAGTGTAGGTGAAGCACGCAACCCAACCAACCTATTCAAGCTCAGAATTATATATGTATTCCCTAAAAATGTAAAGCATTTTTGCTTATTTATTATGTAAAACACAACTGTTAAAATGTTAATAAAATCCTGTAGCCAAAGGAAAACTGAGTTGAATTTCTCTTTTTTTTTACAACAAAGTATTTCACAAAGGGCAACGGTGCATATAGAAAATTTATTTCATGTGTGACATGTTCTATATTGACAATTAATGTACTATAAAACACACACAGTTTTAAAAAATTATTGTATTATTGCCACGTTGCATTTTAAATGAAGACACTTGGAAAATGCAAATAACACAGAATCACTAATGAGATACTCAACACTTGACAATTCTTCCCTGCAGTTCTTTTTTATCCATCATTTTTTGACCTCTGCCCTTTGCTGGGCCCAGATTTAATTTCTTTGGTGTCTGATCAAGGCAGTGCATCCCCACCACCACTTAGCCATGCAAATGTCTTTATCAAACCAGTTACCCCCAGGAACCAGCACAAATCTTTCCCATGACAGATGTTTTGATTGTAGAGATCTCCAAAGAGTTGCAAAAAGTAATTTTTTTTTCAGGCTGCTGATGCAGCTGAATCAGAGAAAGCAAAGAAACGAATTTTTGCACAGTGAAGCAGCAGCATAAAGAATTAAATGCTTTAATATTATTTCCAGGTAATAGCCCTTGATTCGTTGGATATATTAAAAAATAAAATAAAAAAAAGCTCTGAAGTCTTATAAAAGCTTTACTAGAAGCAGGATGTGCTGCCTGGACTCTGAAATGTGAAGTACATTATTACTTTTTCAAACCTTTGGAAGCAGCTTTGTTGCTGACTGGGCACGACCCACCCTGGACTCGCACACGTGCCAACACACCCAGAAGTTTTCCTATCAATAAACAACCCCCACAAATGTTTTCACCATGAGAAATGTTCTACCAGAGCCCAGCAGGAAAAAAATAAAATCAAAAAAAAGAAGTCCCAGTAATAGGGACATGGTAATAAATGGGTTTTTTGAAAGCACTTCATCAAGAAAATAGTTTAAGATATGACCTCAGCCTCACAATGGAAGAGGTGTTTTACTAATCCAGACAGCTGAACGAAATGAAACATTTTCAGAGCTTTATTCCTGGGGCTGGAGCTGGCTGGATCTCTCCAGCCCCACATCCAGGGACACCCCACACCACATTTGTCTGTCACACACGGAGAACAAGAAAAACAAGGATTTTCCTGCAAAAATGTTGTGGCTTTCTGGGCGTGCCACGTTGGGCAGAGGAAGAGTCAGACTCCACCTGACAGAGACTCAGGGACTTCTCCAAGGACTCCATCCAGCTGCTCCTTGTCCCATGGGAATTCTTTTTGTCTTTGGTTCTTCCCCAGGGAAAGCAACAAATCCTTCATCCAAATCCAGGAGACACCAGAAGAGGCCACTGAAAAGGCAAAGTGGCTCCCACAGCACTCCCAGTGCTCTGGCACATCCAGGGTTGGGCAGCTCTCCCCTGTGGCAAGGAAATTCCACTCCAAGTTTCTTCCCAATGCAGAAATTTTGGGAATAACCTGACAATTCCCAGCGAGAACAGAATCAGCTCATCACTAAGGCAGCTACAAAAGGACCAATAGCAACCAGGAAATGTTGCAGCATTTAAAAAATGCTGAAAAATTCCTCTGCTGCTGCTCAGCCACTAAAACTCATTCTGCCCTTCCAAAATTCCCATGTTTTATCCTTTTCCCCATATTTTTTTTTTTTCCCCAGTGAAGGGAGAAGGAAGTTTTAAGGAAGTTTTAAGGAAGCCACTCAAGCCCCAGCCTGAGGCACGACCTGGTTGTTCAATCCCTCCAGGCACTTCCCAGTCTGTGTGGAACATGAACAAAACCCTAAAGGTGCTTCCTGCAGGCAAATCCTAAAGCTGAGACAGTTTTACCTACGAATTCTGGCTTGAGGTGAAGTTTTGTAAAACTCTGTGGTTGGAAAAGCAGCACCAGAGCTCTGCAGTTTGCTCATGAAGGAAAAGGCAGAAAATAAATAAGGATGCAGCAGGAAGATGTGAGTGTGCATGTGCACACCCACTTTTTATAGATCTATATATAAATATATGTTTTTTTTCTTTTTATTGAAGCTTTTTAAAGCCAGACTCGAGTCTCAGTTGATTAAAACATGCATTAATATTGAATTCTGATATCAAAGACAGCTGCCAAACCTTCTCAGCCCGAAGCAGTTTTGAAAGCATCTGGTGGGAAAAAGCTAAACTTGGTGCATCATTATAATTATGGCAATTAACAGCAGTGTGTGTGCAGTTCTAGGAGATGATGGTGTGCAGCCTCATGTGATCTGGATCATGGGGGAAAAAAACCCAGCAGGGTTTGGACAATCAGGACAAATCTTCTGTGAGATGGAGCATAAAATCCTAAATTTAACAGGGACAATTTAATTTCTACTCTTGCTGCCAAACCACCTAAACCCTAATATGTGAGGATTGGTCAAAATTACCATTAGAGACAAGTTTCCTTGTTTTAAGACTTCTTGGCTTTGGAGCTGAAACAATCTAAAATGTTTGGATTGTTTATGAAGTGAACTTTAACCTAAAAACCCCATTTCTGGCTAGAAGACAGTAGTTTCCTTTCTGCAAACCAATGTGGCTGATCCACCATGAAAAAAAAGAAATTAAGGTGGCCACATTCCACCTGGGACAAGCCTGGCTGGCACAGAATTGTCTGGGGAGCTGTGGTGACCAAGTCTCCTTGGGAGAAAACCCCACCAAGCTCCCACGTGGCTGCTCCAGGAGAATTCCCAGGTTGCTCCCCCCACCTGGAAATGCGCAGGCAGCCCCAAAAATGAGCTGCTTTCAGGTCAGCAGGTGTTAAAGCTCTTGCTTTTAGTGCTTAGCAGCAAAACCAGACACTGGCTTGGGAAAGAGGGTGACAAAAGGGCTATGGAAGAGAATTTGGACATGGGGGAATGGTGTAATTTCTCTTTCTCACTGCAGTAGTTGCTTGCAGCAGGGAATTTGATTTATTCCCTTGATTTATTCACTTAACTTCATTGAGATAATGATAAAATTACTACTAAATTTTAAATTAATTACAGGTTCCATACCCTGAGATGGGGTTCTACAGTAACTTGGGTGTGACACTGCTCCAGTGGGTTTTTTTTCCTGAAACCTCTTGGAAAACCATGATTTAAAGGACAGATGAGATGATTTATTCAGATCCAACTGACTGAGAAGAGCAGAGTGCAAATCACTTGGATAACCCAGCACAGCTCCTAAGTGCTGATGGAATACTCTCCCAAAAACTCAAGGCAGCCATTAAGAGTTGCAGACCTGAGATCAAAGCACAGGTTGGTAAATTACTGTAGAGGTCTATACAGAGAAGAACCAAATCAGGATCTTCACTCAGACCTGGAATTAAGCACAGTGGTGATCCCAACAATTCAGGAATATGTGATGTTCCAGCTGGTTTTAGTACAGACAACACAGAAAACCAGAATACACAGAAACAACAACAAAAAAAAAGGAAATGTTGAGCCACTTCAGTCTCTCCAATACAGGGCATAAATGAAGAGAAAGTTCTGTTCACCACAAATATTCCTTTGCAATCAGACCCTTTGCAAAGAACAGATCCTTACAAAGAATGGCAACAGAGGCGTGTTTTAAAGTTAATGAAAAGAATAAAGGCCTTCAGCTGTGAGATCACCACCTCTTTTCAGCTGCTGACGTTACCCACGGCAAACACAAAGCAGAAAATCAGAAGGAAAAATCAAACTTTCAGTTATCCTTCCCACCTTGAGGTTGAGGTGACAGTGCCCAGTACTCAAGAGTTCCTGTCAGTGCTTGGGGACGATGAGGTTCCTCAGCATGTCAAAGGAGTTGCCATCAGGGTGCACAGACTCCACGCCCTTGCCCTCCTGGTGCACCTGCAGGTATCCATAGTCATCCACCCCAACAATCCAGGCCAGCGCGCCGTCCTCGCTGCGGAGCCGCACCTGCTTCCCACTGAGAATTGGGACAGAAAACAGAGAATTCTGTCAGAACTGCCCTGGGCTGGAAATGCAGGATGTGCCTGGGGCTGTGTGTTCAGTTTCCACCTGTCAGAGCTGGGGCAGTTCTCTGCTGTTCATGGGGCAGTTTTTTCTTTATCTCTCCCACAGCCAATCCTCCCTCCAGGAGATCTCTGCTCTCCATGGCCAGGGAGTGTCCCTGCAGGGCTGATCAAATTCCATCATCCCATGGGGAGATGCTCCGCCCAGGGCAGGAGCCAAGCATTCCTACCTGGATACAATCTGAGCCTGGAGCAGCACAGCAGCCTTTGCCCACTGCATTCCCAGAGGAGCAGCTTTGTCCTGCCCTGCATTCCCAGAGGAAGAGCAGGCCCATCTCCAGCAGCCCTGGAGCTGCAGAGGAAAACTTGCAGAGGAAAACAGCCTTGTGCAGGATCCCTGCTCCAGCAGAACCACAGCTGGCACTGCAGGAGGGCTGAGCCCCCATGGGATGGGACTGTGCCACCACCCTGACACACAGGGGGACAGGGAATGTTCTCACTCTGGCAGTGGTGTTTTGTATTGCTGCATTTTAATTTTACTTTTAATTTTTCCCTAATAAAGAACAGTTATTCCTACTGCCATATCTCTACCTGAGAGCCCCTTAATTTCAAAATCATAATAATTCAGAGGGAGGAGGTTTACATTTTCCATTCCAAGGGAGGCTCCTACCTTCCTTAGCAGACACTTGGCTTTTCAAACCAAGACAGCAACCCATGGACACTGAGTAATTAAAAATAATGCCTCAAGAATTCAGCTTTTCTATTTTTTTCCAATCCTGTACTGCATTAGTGCATAACTCTAAACTCCTTATAAAGTCTTAGTAATTGTCTTCACATTTTGCTCAGACAAAACAATCCCTCTGGGCCTGACACCCAAGGATACCCTACAGCCTCAGGCCCTGAAAATATAAAAAAAAGTGAATTGGGAGGAAGCAAACTGGGGGTTAATGACTTCATTATCTGAAGCTGTAATTGGAGAATTAACCCCTGATATGTAAATGGACCAAAGTGATAATTGTGTGAAACACTGGTGACCATTGTCCAGGTTGGGTGAGGCCTCTGGGAGGCTTCTGAGTGCCCAAGGTGTGTCTGTGGAGGCCTTTAATAAATACCTGCTCTTATTCTCTTAATCCTGTCTAGCCTCTGCTCTAGGGAGGCACTCCAAGGCACCAAAATCACCTCAGAGGACTCATCAGAATCATTAGAAGAATCATGGAATGGTTTGGGTTGGAAAGGACCTTAAAGATCATCCTACTCCAACCCTGACACTTTCCACTGTCCCAGGCTGCTCCAAGCCCTGTCCAACCTGGCCTTGGGCACTCCAAGGATGGGGCAGCCAGGGTTTTTCTGTGCCAGGGCCTCAGCACCCTCACAGGGAAGGCTTCACCTTCTAACAGATTATTTCATTTCCCACCTCAATGGCTCTTTACACAGATTGACTTTCAGCAGCATTTTCTACCTGCTTGAATTTCCTTTTGTGGAATGAACAGAGTTGGAGTTAATCCAAACAATCTATTGTTTTTTCCTCCTAAAAGTACAGTAGCTTCATCCATCTCAAACCAAATCATTCCAAATTCCCTTTGTTTGGAGATGTAAAATACCTGAAAGCATTCTTTAACTCATGCTAATCACTGATTTATTATGTGCTACTTTAATTCTCCCTTAAAAATGTGCATCCTGCTTGGGAGTGTATTTTAAATTATTCGCTCATATTAAAGGGAATTTTGTGGAAAAAACCAAAATACCCATGAGTTCTTCCACCAATTTTATTAAAAGAAAGTTTGAGGATTCTTACCTGTGTACCCAATACTTGTAGTACTGGGGAAGAACTCCATTGGGCCCCTTCTCCTGGAAAACATCAATGAGCCTCTCCAGCACAGTCACAGTCCTTGCAATGAGACAGTCTGCACTCAGAGGCTTCAGCTCTGTCCCCTCTTCCCTGTTCAACTTTGCAATGAGGTCATTGATGCAGATGGTGGGGTTGCTGTTACTCACATTAAATCCAAAGCCTGCAGAAAACAAAGAGAAGGACACAATCAGAGAGACAAACTCTTTGTTGCCACCACAGCCCGCACTTAATTCATCTGCTCCCTACAATTATCCCTCAGGATGGCTCCCAGAGCTGGCTTTGTTCAGTCTCTTACACTTTTCAATCTTCTTTCTCCTGTAATTAAAACTCTCAGCTCAGATTTTGCTCCTTATCCCCAAAAAGGCTCCTCAGAGTTAGGGAGGCAAATCCAGCACAGCCTTTCAACCACACTTCATCCCACCAGTGAGGGCTGGGAGAGGATAAACTGCACCTTGGTTCCAAAACCATCCATGTGAGACATTCCTGTATGCCCTGGAAGGTCCTCAGCCCACTCAGAGAACAACTGATCCTACCCTGAGATGGAGTTTTATCTCCCAGTCTAAAATTCAGCTCAGAGACCTTTCTGTTTCCTGCAGTGAGCTGAGTGCCCTTTCCAAAAACCCAGACTTTTCACTCAGCTGATAAGCCTTGTTTGGCTTGCTCAGGAAAGCCCAGAAGATTTGATTTTAACTTTGTAAGACTCCAGTTTGCCTAATCTATCTCACCACAGCATATCCTTTAGAAGCCTCAAGCCTCTCACTGAGATTTCTCCAGCTGGAATTCCCAAATTCTGAGTTGGCAGAATGCCTCCCTTGTTAAATATGGCTCCTGGGGCCTTTTCTGCAGCCTGCTGAAACAGGCTTCGAGGGATGTAAAGAAGTATATTGTATTACCTGTTTATTTTTTTCTCCTAATAATTTGGGGTTTTTTTCTTCCCTCAGATATTTGGGATAAAACGCCCTGTCTGTCAATCAGGTTTGGGCACGATGCAGCTCCATCTGCAAGGAGGTGCAGATGTCTTGATTTGTAAATTTGCTGTTAATAATTCAAAAAATTTATATTAACTTTGAGAAGGATCCCTTCAGTGAAAAGGAGTTTTTGATTTTTAACAAGTCAGGGAATGCAGACAAACGAGGCACAATGATCCCAACACACCAGTCCTGTGGAAATGAGCTGAAATGGGTTACTGGAAAGAGATAAAGGAAAATGAACTGGAAAATGCAATGAGCTGGGCCAGCAAATCCCAACTCAGCCATCTGCACTCCAGTGTGAGGGAACAGAGACACCGTGGCCACTGAGGGGGTCAAGGGCCTTGGGGTCCATCAGCAGCCTCAGGATCACTGCTCAGCCATCCAAAAAGTGGGACACAACAGCCACCCCGGGATGAGGAGCTCAGCTGAAGCCCCAACACCTGGGAACGAACACGGCAAAGGGGGAAAGGCAGCCAGGAAATCTAAAAACCACGAGGTGCTCAGGGCTCTGGGGACACCTCTGCAGTGTCCACGAGAGAAGAGAGCATTCAGCAGTGCCCCTGCCGTGCTGATGTGGCTGATGGATGTTGCAGTGGTGGATCCATGAGGATCTGGACGTGCCTGAGCAGAGGCAGAGGAGCATTCGCCGGTCACGCTCGCTGGCTGTCCCCTGCATTCCACTGGTGCTTGGCTCCTCCGCCTGCTCCCAGTCTGGCCCTCACATTAATGGTGAATATTCTTCTCAGAACTCCTCCTCCAGAAGTCCCAACACCGTAAAGTTCTTCAATTTTATATTTCAGATTGGAAAAAACAGGGGTTTTGGTTGGGGTTTTTTTCCCCCAAACTGTGTTTAGAAGTGAAGAATGTCACCTGCAAGGGTTGAGCAGTGAAAATGCAGGTTTGTCTTTGATCTTATTCTCCTGAGCTCCTCCTTGGAGCTCAGAGATGATCTTTGATTTCCATCATTATCCTCATTTACGGGAGATTCTTGGGAATGCCATGGAAAGAGTGAGTTCAGTGCCTGGACGTGGCACTGAGTGCTCTGGGCTGGGGACAAGGTGGGCACAGCTGGGACTCCATGGGCTGGGAGGGCTTTCCCAACCTCAGGGATCCTGGGATTCTGTCTGGGAAAGGATCCTTTGGAAAAGGGGTGATGGATCTGACACACCTTTCCTGCTGGGGAAGCTGAATCTCATCACTCCTACTAATACAAAACTTAAATGTCATGAGGCCCCTCTAGAACTCCCAGGGAAACACAGCACTGGAGTGATGGAAAAGATCCTTGGATTTGTATGGAGCAAAGAGGTTTCAATTTTCAAAGCTCCCAGGTGAAAACAGACTGATGTAAATAGGCATTTATCTATACCTCAGACCTACCAGATGGATATCAGAGAGAATGGATACAGGAAGTCTCCATTTGAATTGGAATATTTTGATGTTTAGGGTAAGAATGGAAAGGTCCAAACCAAATATGTGAAGTGCTTAAGAGATACTTGATGTAAGGAACTATTTTTGGATGTATTCCTGCTTTCCTTATGTTAACCAGACTGTAGGAAAACGTGGAAGTTGTAAATGGTTGAAGGGGCACAGAGAGATTTCTTAGGTTTCTGTGCAATCTCCATTCTGTTCGAGTCGCTTATTTACAAAATGAAGGTATAAAATTGAATGGAAAATGTCATGTCTGGGCATGTTTCACAGAAAGAGGTGACATCTTCAACTCTTTTCTTGCACCTCTAAAATCACAGAAACAATACCATGACCACTCCATTTTTGGAGGATACTTTACTTGTGCTACATTCGAATAGCAAATATCATTTTTTTCTTTACCCTTTTAGACTTGCTAAGGAATTTCTTTCCATTTTCTACACACAGCAGAGACAATTACTTTTGGGACCAGAATCTGGAAAGTTTCTGAGCAGATCTGGGATGCTTAGGGGAAAACCTTCCTTATCACAGAGCAGGATGATTACCAGACTAAAGACGATAAAAATATCTCAATAATTAAAAAATGAAAAAAATTACTCTGTGTATGTAGCTCTTCTTTTGATTTAAAAGGCATGTTCTTCATTTAACAATTTTTCATGTTACAAAAAAATCCATAAATTGGGAAAAAAGGATTGAGTTTTCAGTATATTCCACTGGTTTTGCAATAAATCAAGGAGGACAATTTCCCTCTCCCATGTAATGCTCTTCCTTTGAACTCTACTACACCAATCCAGATGCTTGCATTTATGTTTTACTTGTCAAGCATATGGAATTATTAAGAAGAATGAAAACATTTACTTTTTGTGCTTCCTCTGGATTTCATGTTGTGCTTTATTTCCTTATGCCTGCTGTCATTATTTGTTCTCATCGTTGCCATTTTTACTGATATAGACACTGATAACAAAATCCTCCAGAAAAAAACCAAAAAAAGCAGCACACAAAAGCTTCAAAATAAGACATTTACCAACGAGAATATGAAATGTTGTTTCAATGAGTGTTGAGTTTACCAGAACTCCACCAATCTTCATCAGATCACTGTAGTAAATATCATTTGGCCACTTAACTCGCAGCTCAATGTCCTGAAGAAACAAAACCAGACATTTAGAGACATTCATGGCTCATTCATCACTCCACAGTCTGTAGAGAATCATGGAATGGTTTGGGTTGGGAGGGACCTTAAAGCCCATCCAGTGCCACCCCTGCCATGGCAGGGACACCTTCCACTGTGCCAGGCTGCTCCAAGCCCCAGTGTCCAGCCTGGCCTTGGGCACTGCCAGGGATCCAGGGGCAGCCACAGCTGCTCTGGGCACCCTGCCCATCTTCCCAGAGAGGAAATTGTTCCTAATATCTGATCTAAACTTGTAATTTTTCAGTTTGAAGCATCCCCTGTGTCCTGTCCCTGCATGCCCTGGAAATTGTCTCTCTCCAGGTTTCCTGGGGCTCCTTCAGGCCCTGCAAGGCCACCCTGAGCTCAGCCCAAAGCTTCTCCTGTGCAGCTGAACAATCCCAGCTGTGCCAGCCTTTCCTGCCAGCAGAGCTGCTCCATCCCTCTGCTCATCCTGGAGCCTCCTCTGGGCTCTCTGCAGCAGCTCCAGCTCCTCCCTGTGCTGGGACAGGGCTGGGGCAGCTCTCAGGTGGGCTCTCACCTGAGCAGGGCAGAGGAGGAGAATTTTCTCTACCTCTTTGCTACACCCAAAGTGCTGCTGTCAGCTGCTGCTCATAATGAGAATCTC
Organism: Onychostruthus taczanowskii; assembly: GCF_017590055.1. NCBI lineage: Eukaryota > Metazoa > Chordata > Aves > Passeriformes > Passeridae > Onychostruthus > Onychostruthus taczanowskii. Next base: position 12,120,395 of record NW_024498906.1, read on the forward strand.
TTGAAGTGCTTCAAAAATGCTACAGAAAATGTAACCCTGCCTGGGGATCCTTGCAGGAACTGATGCCTCAGGTTTGAGCTTTTCTATTTTTCACATTCTGTGCTGCTTTAGTGTGTGGGGCTGGACTTCACATTATGGGATGGTAAGCTCTGTGCACAGAGCAGGGAGACAAAACAATTCCTGCTCCAGCTGGGCACCAAGGACAAATGATCCAAATCTCAGCCCAGGAGCACAAACCCCGTGGGCTGGAGAGAGAAAAACAAGCAGGATGGGAGGGCAGGGGCTGAGCTGGAATTGGACACTGAACTGCAATGTGCACATGGAGCAGAGCTGATCCCAGGGAGAGACCCCGTGAGCGCTCGTGCATTTTGGGACCATTTGGGTTCATCTTGGGTGCAGCCCTGGCTGGGCTCTTGTGCTGCCCAAGGTGGATCCATGGAGGCCTTTTCATAAATCCCTGCTTTATTCTTTAACTCCATCTAGTCTCTGTTCTAGCTCAGCCTTCTCAAGGCATCAGTAGCAGCAAAAGAGACAGTGACATCCTGAATTTCAGAAAGGAAATTCAGCAGACAGGAGAAATCCCAGTTCCCAACCCCATAAATAGTTCAGAAATATCCCAAAGCTGTCCCTGCTCTCGGCAGCGCCGCGGGGCTGGAAACACAAACTGAGCTGTGACAAGGTCCCAGCCCCACAGAGCAGCTTTTGTTGAAACCATAGGGCTGAGCTGAACTTTGCACTGGCTACTTAAACACAAAAAGAAATCAAATGTGCTTCCTGCAGTTTTAAACACTGCCCACGACTGCTGCATCCCCTGGGGCAAATTATGGGAGGTGCTCCAGGCCTACAAGAGTCGCATTCCCTCCTATTGTAGGGGATGAAATCCCTTTACAGGATGTGTGAAAGCTGCACCTGGGTCCGTGTCTACTTTCCTGACAGATTTAAAGGCCAGGGAGGAGTCCATGACACATCCACTGACAGGAAATACTACCTGATTTTACTATCAAAGCATTCTGAGGGAAAGTATCACCAGCTCCTATTCGTTATGGGAAAGAACTTGGCTCCTTGCACTGGGGGAAGGTTTTCAGGGGACTCTGGAGACATGGGAGGTATGACACAGTGAAATGGTGCTCGCAGTGATGAAAGGGCTGCCAAAGGGAGAAACACACACCTGCAAGACACCAGACAGTAGCTCTGTGACTGAAGTGACAACAAGCAGCAAGAACAATTGAGGCAGCTGGGTGTTCTCATGACTTTGCCTCAGAGTGGGTTCACCAGGTACCACACAAAACATCACAAAATACGCTGGAAATGGAGCGTGTTCTTGTCTTCACTCACTGCTGATCTCAGAATGGGAGAGCAAAGCATCCTCTTGACTTAAAGCCCATTTGCATCCTCAGCATTAACATCTGACAAGGGAACTTCCAACTGAGCCCTCAGATCTGCTCTGGGAGGACCCACAACAAAGACCTCAGCTGCTGCTGGTTCAGCAGAGTCAGTAATTGTGGCATCCTAAAAACAATGACTGGATGATAAACTGAGACATGGACATTTTGGAACCAGCCCAGAAGAGGCTCCAGGATGAGCAGAGGGATGGAGCAGCTCTGCTGGCAGGAAAGGCTGGCACAGCTGGGATTGTTCAGCTGCACAGGAGAAGCTTTGGGCTGAGCTCAGGGTGGCCTTGCAGGGCCTGAAGGAGCCCCAGGAGACCTGGAGAGAGACAATTTCCAGAGCATGCAGGGACAGCACACAGGGAATGGCTTCCAACTGAAAAATTACAAGTTTAGGTGGGATGTTGGGGAAAAAAAATCCTCCCCTGAGCGGGTGGGGAGGCCCTGGAATAGAATTCCCAGAGCAGCTGTGGCTGCCCCTGGATCCCTGGCAGTGCCCAAGGCCAGGTTGGGCACTGGGGCTTGGAGCAGCCTGGCACAGTGGAAGGTGTCCCTGCCATGGCAGGCGTGGGATGATCTTTCAGATCCCTTCAAAACCCAAGCCATTCCATAATTCCATCACTCTGTAGATCATCCCATTGTTTGGGGCTGCTGCAGCTGGCATGACATGGACATAAGGAAAAGCCTTGCAAGACTTGAGTCCAAAGGGGAAATTCAAGCACTGAGTTTTTGATAATTTTTAAAAATTTCTTGCTGTAACATATTTGATTCTAAACCTTTAACTCTTTTTTGCCCCCCTGCCAAGGGCTGATGTCCCCTCAGGTTCAGGAGATCTGCCCTGGTCACAGAAAGCTCTTTACTGTCCAAATGCTCAGTACAGTACACACATTGTTGATCCACATTTTTTACATCAATATTTGGACCTTCAGTCACCTTTTTCCTCTTGAATGGAATAAAATTAAAAAATGCCACAGTACATCAGGGCAGGCACACAGGAGCAAAACCACCTCCATTCATAAATCAGCTCCTTCCCCAGTCATCTCCATATTTTATAAAACTAACTCTTGTCCCTTCGTTTTTAAGTGGTCAAATTATCCACTCCAGCCAAATATTTTATATTGCAAATTTTAGCCTGAAGCATTTTGTTTTTCCAGTCAGGTTATGAAGCACTGAATTTAGAAGGTTTTAATAGAAAGGCTGACAGACCCTAAACTCCAGCAAAGCTACTGGGTGCAACTATAATAAAGTTCATGTGTAAATGTGTATAAGTCATTGATTTTCTGTAATATAGGAAACATATGCTTTAGTTAACTACTTCTGTAAAATACCAAAGTTTTATAGTTAGCAAATATTAGGAAATGGTAACATTAAAAAGGAGATATATGAGGTGATAAAGAAGACTGGTTCTTCATTTTAATACTGATGACAGGACACTTGATTCCCTCTCGAGAGCAATTCTCCTCAGTTCTTGCTTTAGAAATCAGTTTTCAACCTTAAACAAGGGTTGGAAAAATCCTTTAAAAGGGGTAAAGTGACCACTGAAACAGCACCAACAAAAAAGCAGAATAGGATTTGTCAGTTTTATTCATTTTCCCCTCCTCCTTATTCTCTTCAAAATCAAAACAAATCAGCTCATTGTTGGACAAACAAAATTGACTTTTTCTTTACTGCTGAGGATTGAGGCTTCAGTTTCATAAGATTAAGAGTGAAATGAGTGTAGTGCATTTGAGCAGCTCAGTAAAAGAATATTCATCCTCTGGATATTGGATTTCTCCAAACATACCAATAATCAAGGTTAAGTTTAGGTTCTTCTTAGTGCTGAAGAACTGAATTATGCATTCAGCCATTACACACAAAAAGACACAGCTAAAATCTGAATTTAATGTAAATGGAACCAGGGGTTTTGAGATGAGTTAGAAGGACATACCTCATATCCTGGTATGGATCTGACTGCCTCTACCACTGCCAAGGACACCAGGTGCTGGATAAAAGGAATTCTCTGGCCCAGGTTGGAATGCAGAGGGATGGAGAGGTGCAGAGTGGACAGGGCACAGCCCATGGGACTGAGCCAAACGTTTCCACCACGACCTGGGCAGGGAGAGGAAAAAGAGGAACTTCAACTCAAGAAAAGAACATTTCTAAAAAGATCACTTTGTGAATGTAGATAACAACTAAAGAGAAAGATTCAAAGGTATCCATCCAAAAATGGACCAACAGTTCCTTTAATTGGAGTTTCCGAACTGATTTTCAAAGAAAAAGGTGCAAAGCTTCTACTTCAAAAAAAAAAAGAAAAAGAAAAAAGATTTTTTTTTTCTTTAAAAAAACCTGGAATATTCCCATCCCTGTAAGTGTTCAAGGCCAGGCTGGATGGGGCTCTGAGGACCTGGTTTTGTGGAAGGTGTGGCAGGAGGTGGAACAAGATGATCTTTAAGGTCCCTTCCAACTCAGGCCATTCTGTAATTCTGTTCTGAGGTTCTGAAGTACAAGCTGCTACTCCATTTCCCAGCATGTGCTAAATCCCCTGCTTCCAGGATTTTCCTGGTCTCTGCTAACAGACACACTTCAGAAGATCTTGCTTTGTTCAAGTGGAGAAGCATTTCTGACAGTGCCCTGTGTGCACCCAGAAATGTACCCAAGCCCTGAACCACCCTGCACTGAAAGCAGGGAATCATCTTCTCATGGATTTGAGCTCGGAAAAGCTTCTTGGGCCACACACTCTGCTCTTCCAGCAAAATAAATGTGGCTTTTAAAGAAGTGCCAGCATTTTTCTGGGCAGGAAACACGACTTGCTTACATTTATCTGCTCAGGCAGGTCCTTCAGACTCAATCTCAGAGCAAGTCAAGCCCCAGTCCTGTTCCAGTTCACCCAGTTTCAGTTTTCATCTGGAGCTCTGACTTGTGTTACACTGAGTGTAGTGATGGCAGCTTTTGTGACTGGCAAAACTTTTTTGGCAGGCACCAGGAGACCACTAAATCATTTCTGCAAAAGCCACCAAACATCCTGAAAATGTTTACTTTGGTCTCTTATTAACTTTTGGGTTTTCAGTTTGAATCCACAGTTTGAGCGGGAGGAAAAAAGGACAGGCTTATTCAATGGATTATATTTTCAAAAATGCTCATAATGCAGCTTAAAATGTTCTATTTTGTGTATTTAATACACATTTATGAGTAAAATAAGGAGATTTACTCACCTTTCCCTTGTGTTTGTCGAACAGCCACTGCTATTAAACCCATCTCCTCAGGCAACTCGAACATTAACCTGCCAATTAGGGAAAAAACCAAAAACCCCACATGCTTATCAGCTGCAACACTAAGCTACATTCATGAAAATCAAGGCTTAAATATCAGGTAATATTTTATGTTCACGTTGCACCACCGTTTTTTCAGTTAACATTTAGTCCTGACCCAAACCCATTAGAATATTAAAAAATGATTGGCTGAAAAACGATAATGTAAAATATTATTTTACCTGTTAGGCTGAAATAAGTCAGAGCTATAGTTCATTTGAGTTCTGATAACACAGGTTTTGTATTTCTTCACTTCTTCCTCAAGTGCTCGTTTTTTTGGTGTCCCTATCTTCAGCAAGTGACAACCAGCAATTCTAAACATTTGTTTCTACTTACAGCAAATTTTTGTTCATACTACAAAATATAAGAGCAGCAGTTTCTGATTATTTAGAAAACCAATATGGTGGCAATAAAGCAGTTTAAAAGATACACTATCCCCTGAGAACTAATTATGATTTAACTACAGTAAATAAATCTACACCTTCTGAGAGCTCTAGAGAACACTGGCTTATTTTAGGCTTGTGTTCTGCTTTTAAAATAGTTTCACTTAAAAGAATACTAACTTTCCTCTGGGGATAAGTAGAAAGTGCACTTTAACACCACCAAATGAGTCAATGCTACACTTAAAATAAAAAAAAAAGAAAAAAGAAAGAAAATAAGAAAAAACCCTACTGTGAGAACTTTGTTCAAGCCACTTTTAAACAGATCTGAGCTGTACCATGATCCTCCTCCATTTCACGTTTTCAGGAAGAGTTATTTCAGAGATAAAACATATTCAAGATGTTGCCTCTGAGGTAAGCCCAAAAAGGGATGGCTAGCCCACAAATCTGCTTCTCCCACAGGCACAAACATGATGTTGTTCATTCCTATAAAAGCAATCTTGTCTCAGGGGTAAGGGCAGCCCAAATCAGAGAAAAAAGTTCCATTCACAATGATTTCCTGTGAGAAATGGATTTGTAAAGAATTCCTAAAGTTTGATAGAAAGTTTATGTAGCGTTGTATATTTGTATGTATATACTGAGATAAGGTGTAAATAAGATTTAAAATATGGTTTTGTAAAATGATTAGATATTTTAGAGAATTAGAAACTGGAAAGATGAATTGTAGTAAGGCTATGTAAGGAAAAAAATATAGATAATTGGTGTTAGAATAATAGTAGTATTGTGTGGTAAAATTATTAAGCTGAAAAACATGTATAAAGTAATTAAGAAACAGGTTGGCTTCTGATAGAATGGTGTTGAGCTTTACATCTCTTGTATGTCCCTATTAATCGAGACTCAGAATAGAATAAAATCTTTTAAAACACCTCTCAGTTGCCCTGTCTCTGTAAAAGCTGAGAAAACCAACAATTTCCCCTGAATTTCAGATGGGTTTGGGAGCAGTTTCAGGCTCTGCAATTGAGGAGGTGCAGGAGCAGCAAGGAGGAGCTGTGGGTGTCCCACAGACACACCATGTCTTTGTGCTGGGATGAGGAACCATCCATTGCTCCTGCTCCACACGCTGGGAAATGGGACATCAGCAACTCCTGGGGCTGTGGCAGCACCAAAATGCAAGAAACCCAGAGGTTTCAGAGTATCTTTCAAATGCCTGACTCAGTTTAGGTTGGATGTTAGGAAAATGTTTTTTTATGGAATGAATGATAAAGTTCTGGAATGGCTGCCTGGGGAGGTGGTGCAGTCACCATCCCTGGGGGTGTTTAACAAAGCCTGGATGTGGCACTGGGGGCCAGGGTTTAGTTGAGCTCTTGGGGCTGGGCTGCACTCGGTCTTGAAGGTCTCTTCCAGCCTGGTCATTCTGTGATTCTGAGATTCTACTTTCATGATGATGAGGTTATTGGAAAGCCCAACCAAAGTCTGGGTCACAAATGCCTTTGCTAATTACAAATCACAGAATCCTGGAATGGTTTGGGTTGGAAAAGACCTTAAAGATCATCCAGTTCCACCTCCTGCCATGGGTAGGAATACACAAACCAGCAGGAGCTGGACTAGGCCCCATGATGTTTTCCCACATTATTCCCGAGTCATGGAGATGTCATCAACGGCCAACAGCCAGAAAATTTCTTTGTCAGTCACCTTCCACGAAACACACCTTGGGAATTGTCTCCTCTGGACACTGTGGATCACATGCTTAGACCAGGCCCACCTATCTACCACCTTTAGCAGCAAATTTTACCTCTCAACACTAAATCCCAGAATCACCAAGGCTGGAAGAGCCCTCCAGGACCATCCAGTGCCACCAGCATCACCCCAAACCCTGTCCCCAGGGCCACATCCAGACTCCTCTGGGCCAATTCCAGTGACTCCAAACCTCCCTGGGCAGCTCAGCCCAAGGCCTGACCACTCTGCCAGGGAAATTTTCTGTCCCAGTCTCCAACCTGAGCCTCCCTTGGTGCAATTTGAGGCCATTTCCTCTCCTTTCACTTTCACCAACCCTCCCTCACTGCCCCTCCTGCACTGAGCTTCTCCTGAGCCTCCTTTTTTCCAGACTGAGCTCCCCCAGCTCCCCCAGCTGCTCCTCCCAGGATGTGTTTTCCAGATCCTTCTCTTCCCTGGACACACTCCAACCCCTCAGGGGGAAAATCCCCCAAAACTCAGGAGGTTTCATCCCTGTCTTCTGGGAGCAGCCTGATTACAACACCAAGTCCATGCTTTTGCAACATAAAAATCTAATTTAAACTTGGACACACAGTTTGGAGGAAATTACAGGCTTTGTTGAAACACACGGATTTCTGCTGCTTCTCCATTCATGTATCTGTTTTTAAATAATGAAAAAAAAAATAAAAATCATGTGCTGCCATGAGGGGAGGAAAATAAACAGAGCAGGAAAAAAGCTAATTAGGAATGCAAAACACAGGCTTCTGCACCAAAGAGATACAACTAGGAGAACAGATGATGCAGCTCTTGGAGACTTGGCAGCAGGTAACAAGTTATTACATGGAGAGACTGAGGCTGGACTTTCAAGGGTCACATAGAAATTCTTTAAAGGACACAACATGGGGAAGTTGTTAATTCCCAGACTGATACACCAAGAGACACACAGATTGATTTTTTTACCACTTCCTGAGATTGTGCTGGAATTAACATGAAGCCAATGACAATAAAATTCTGCCTTCACAGAACACAGCCTCCTGCCTGCCTTCCCTCAGCTTCAGAGCTCTGTACATGGTGTCTGCTTGTTAGTTTGGTGGGGTTTGTTTCTTCTCTGCGAGAAACAACTTGGATTTTCCTTACCAGAAAGATTAACTGTACGTGCACTTTTTTACATATTGACTTCCCTTCTTCTCTTTCAACTTAATCAGTTGCAGACTTAACAATTTTGTTTTTCTGCAGAGTGGCTTAATCACAGTGCTCACCACATTCTCCCCCACCCCCCCCAAATTTTTTCCTTCAAGAATTTTTTTTTTCTTTTTCTTTTTTTTTTGTGCTCTATAACCATCATACCCTGGGTATTAATTCCAAAAACCAGAATGAGATATAAAATTATGGCAACATGAAAATAAATTTACCCATCAGGAAGAATATCAGATGACATCTATATGATCATAGAAGATGATACTGGAATTTTATGTAAACTTTTCTTTTTTTTGAACATTTTTGTGGTATTTTCCAAAATGTGAGCAAGGCACTTTTGGCATTCAAGAATATTAAAGCAGCTGAAATAGTAAGAGAGAGGTTCTAGCACAGTTTTTTATACAAATACCCTCCTCCCCACCCTGCAGTATATACTAAGAGTAATAAACAATATTTAATTATTTTACAGAAATTCCAAGTGTAAGGAGGACTTACACAACGACTTTTCATCCTACATGAACATAAAATGGGAACTGAAACCCCCAAAACCATGTTTGACTAATGTTAACAACTATAAATTTCATTGATGTTGTGGGTTTAAGGTTGAAACTCTCATTAAAGCATCCTGCTGTGTTACAGTATTGCAGAGACATTACCACAGCCAGCAGCGCATTCCAGATGTTAAAATACCTGGGCACAAGAGTTATAGGCAGATTTGTCCCTTCCCTTCGAGTTCCTTGCCTGAAAATCTCACTCTGAAGGAGGTTGTTTAGAGAGTATTGTAAAAGCAACACACACACACACACACACACAAAGAAAAAAAAAAAAAACCCACAAACAAAACTACCAAAAAAACTAAAAACAAAAACAAAAAAAAAAAACCAAAAAAACAAAAAAAAAAAAAAAAAAACCAAACAAAAAAAAACCACCACAAACAAAAAAACCCACAAAAAACACAAACCCTTTCCATTTTAGTCAAATCAATGAATTCCAGAATTATTTAGGTTGGTGGGCAACAGTTAGAGGAGAGAACACCATGAATGAGAATAGGTTTGCAATAGATATTGGGGAAAAAATATTTCTCTGGCAAGGTGGGGAGGCCCTGGAAAGAATTCCCAGAGCAGCTGTGGCTGCCCTGGGATCCTTGAAGTGCCCAAGGCCAGGTTGGAGCAGCCTGGGACAGTGGAAGGTGTCCCTACCCATGGCAGGGGGTGAAATTGGACAATCTTTGATGTCCCTTCCAACCCAAACCATTCTATGATTCTATCAAATATAAAAGAAATGTTGTTATTGACCCCAAAGCAGCAATTTCTGTGAGGGACACCATGCTGGGAGTCTGCTAAAAGCCACCAAATCAGGAAATGTGGGAAAGTTCTGAGGATGAACAAACCCTGCATTCATTTTATTCGGGTACCTGGTAGATGGGATCTTATGGGTGACATCTCTGAAGGAAAAAAGGAGCTCAAATGATCTGGTCTTTACAAATTCCCCCCACAAAGTAACCCTGTCCCAATCCTGAGGAAAATAAGGATGTAACAGAGGCTGCTTTGGCTAAAAAAGGGAATCCAAGAGTGTAAAAAAATGTTCAAAAAAGATGGAAGCAAGGAAGAATACTACAAAGGAGAAATGCAGAAATATTGACCAGAGAATGGAAAGCTCAATTGTATTAGAGATTGGGGGGAAAAATGGCAGCAAGAATTTCTACTGGAATGTGATTTGAAAAAAAAAAAAAAAAAAAGAAGGAAAATGTGGGGTCTCAGCTGACTGAGGCTAAAACACAGTGGATACACCTAAGGCTGAGCTACTCAAGGAATTCTTTGCCCAGGTCTTCACCAACAAGGTCCTCCAGGACTTCACACAGAGCTCAGGGAGAAGAGGAAACACCAGCAGCAGAAAAGAATTGATCTCATAAATCTCTTGGGAAATCTTGGCTCAGTCAGGTCCTTGAGAGCAGAGGGGATGGATCTGAGATTTCTGAGGCCACATCCAGCTCTCCCATCCTCATGGTCAAGGACATCAGAGTGGTGCCAGATTGAGAGGGAAAACCTCTCCAAGCTGTTCTTTCAAACATCCCTGTATCCAAGCCAAGCCTTGAGCAGAAAGGGTCTGGATTCTGGGATTGAAAATCCTGGTTTGTACTCCAGCTGTGGGCTGCATACAACTGCAGATCCTCAGGGGGTTCACCAAGACTTGTCCTATTTCATGTCTTCATAAGTTTAATAAGAGGTGAAGGAAAGGAGGGGATCCAGGAGGAAATGGCACACACATCCAGCCAGCTTGTGAGTAACACTGAGCTGTGGGGATAACTAAACTCTGGAATAGGATGTGGAGTTTTTCCAGACCTGACTGGAAAAAAGCCTTGATCAAGCTGGTAGAATTCATAGTTGACCCTGCTTAGAAGAAGGAGGTTGGACTAGAAACCTTCAGGGATTCTGAGTGCAGCTATGATATTTTATAAAAAATCCGTTGCTAGGATTTTTCTCCTATTCTCGCTGAGAAGCCTCAGAAAAGAAATGTAAACAATTAACTATGTGATGGTTGCAGAATGTAGTCTGGACATTGTTTACCAACAGGTGAATCTTGGATTGGTTCCTGTGAGTTGTTTCTACTTAATAACCAATCAAAAATGCAGCTGTGTTGGACTCTTTGAGAATCACGAGCTTTTGTTATCATTCTTCATTCCTATCTTGTTCCTTTTAGCTTTCTGATGGATTTTTTCTATTATTTTAGTATAGTTTTTAGTATATAATTTTAATATAATATATATCATAATACAATAAAACAGCCTTCTGAAACATGGAGTCAGGATTCAGATCTCTTCACTCGTCCTGGGAGCCCCCGTCAGTTCAACCATATCTGAGAGATTCCTGACTCCAGAAAACACAAAGGAACTTGGCATCTCTGGTGTTTCCAGCAGACATTTAGGTTTGGTTGAAATCAGTGAGAAATTAGCCTTTGTAACTATTAAATCAGTGATTTAGCCCCAGTGGTGGTCACTGGAATCCCATCTCCCGGGCAGGATCCTAAAACCATTTGCACACTCTCTTACAAGCTGAAATATTTACATTTCTCCATCCTCCACTTTCCATTTCAACATTTTACACACAACCAAGTGCTCCCAGGAGATCAACTCCCCCAGCTGAGACAAGGAGAACACCTCAGCTGTTAATCCAACTCCGGCTGATTTAAATGACAGAAATCTCACTTAAAACTGTGCCCAAATCCAGCAAGAAAAAACATTTACCAGAATACCCCTTGACATGAATGCACTCTTCTGTTCTAATGCAAAAATTCATTGCTCCTTTCACCTTCTAGTGAGCTCCCCCACAGCAAAGTTAGCACAGAAAGGGCCATTTAGTGTCAAATTCTCCTTGAACTCCTTGGACACACCAAAGTCCTGCACCAGTGAGGAAAAGCATTAAAGGGATTACAATATCCCAGCCGTGGGGAAAGCTAAAAAAGCATTTCAACCTTGCACAGCTGGTTCCTTGTTAACTCAAGAAATGCTACAAAAAGAAGATTGTCCTGAACTAGACAGGACATTTCCAGCAAGGAATATTCTCCCAAATGAATGACGTGGGTGAGGAGCTCCCAGATCCTTTGGCTGGCTGGGTAAATCCTTCAGCACAGCAATAATAACAATTCAGTTCCAGGGAAAATGCAGGATGAAGGAGGGCTGGGAGCAGGACAAAGCCACCTGAGATGTTTTCCAGCCCTCCATAAATGAAAGCTGCTGTTGGCAAAAGGGAAGCAACAGCAAAAGATGCCAGGGGAGAGAAGGGAAGACTAAATCACCCCTTTTTTACCACCCATGTGCTCATGCTTGATTGAAATGATGGTATTATGAATTGGGAATGGGTCATGCTTTGCTGGTGGAATTGCTTTGAGAATCAGGGCCTGCTGCACAGAACTCTACCATGAAATCCTCATTTTTTTTTTACTCTGCTCACTGCATTTTTCAGCTGGTAATTTTCTTGTCTCTCTAGTTTTATACCTGATATTTTATAATTAGTCCTTTGTCTATGTTTATAGGCTTTTCCTCTTGAAAAAGAGAAAGAAAAAGAGAATTTTAAAATGCAGTACCATACAGGCAGAGGTGTCAGGAAACATACCCAAATAAGAAAGGACTCCAAAAAATTAGTTTGCCAACAAAATGCCAGTAAAATTTGAAACCTGGGTTCAGACACACTGGTCATGTTCCAAAACTGCAAACTTAAAGAACTTCTTTATTCAGTAAATCAGTTTCTCTGTGAATATCATCAAGACCACAAAGTTACAGCAAAGGAGGGCGTTTCCAGGGGAGATGTGAATAGAGTTTAGCAGTTGCTTTCAGTTTTTAATTTGAAAAGCAAAAACTTGTCCTGTTTTGAACAATTTATTTCATTTTTTCCCATCTAGCAAGTAATCTTTTCAATTCATACCCTTTCTTGAAAAAGCTACCTGAAGCCAAAAGTGAACAGGGGCAAATGGGAATGAAACAGATTTTGTTAGGAAACAGAACTCCAGTGCCAAGGGTTAAGAAACAGCACATTTACCAGAATGCAGTGAAATATATTTATCATAACACGGTAAGAGTAGAATCTTCAGGCTAAAATAAAAATTATAAACACATTGATCAAAGCCAGATCCAGCCCTTCTTGTCTGAGGTCAAACCCAGCACAGAAGAGAACTGTCCCCCCTCTAACACATGGCAGTGGGACTCACAGCCCAGGCACAGCTCGCGCTGCAAGCCCAGGCAGGCAGGGAGAGCTGGGAGCACCCAGAGCCCTGCAGGCTGTGGGGATGGCACCTCCAGCAGGGATTTCATCCCAGGGCAGTGACACAGCTTCGGGACTGGGGCCTGGGAACCCCAAAAGGTTCAACAAAACCAAGTGTGAGGTCCTGATGCTGGGATGGGGCAATCCCTGGGATCCATCCAGGCTGGGATGAGCAGATGGAGCAGCCCTGGGAGAAGGATTTGGGCGTGCTGGTGGTGAGAGCTGGACCTGCCCCAGCCCAGAACCTCACAGTTAGGGGGGGATTGTGCCCCTGTGCCCCCACAGGTGAGAGCCCACCTGAGAGCTGCCCCAGCCCTGTCCCAGCACAGGGAGGAGCTGGAGCTGCTGCAGAGAGCCCAGAGGAGGCTCCAGGATCAGCAGAGGGCTGGAGCAGCTCTGCTGGCAGGAAAGGCTGGCACAGCTGGGATTGTTCAGCTGCACAGGAGAAGCTTTGGGCTGAGCTCAGGGTGGCCTTGCAGGGCCTGAAGGAGCCCCAGGGAACCTGGAGAGAGACAATTTCCAGGGCATGCAGGGACAGCACACAGGGAATGGCTGCCACTGCCAGAGGGCAGGGCTGGATGGGATCTTGGCAATGAGGAATTGTTCCCTGGCAGGGTGGGCAGGGCTGGGATGGAATTCCCAGCACAGCTGTGGCTGCCCCTGGATCCCTGGCAGTGCCCAAGGCCAGGTTGGGCACTGGGGCTTGGAGCAGCCTGGGACAGTGGAAGGTGTCCCTGCCATGGCAGGGGTGGAGTGAGATAATCTTTAAGTCCCTTTTCACCAAAACCATTGTGCCATTCCCAGAGAAGCTGAGTCATGGTGCCTGCTGATGCCTTGTGCAGGCTGAGCCAGAGCAGAGGCTGGACAGAGCCCCAGCCCAACCCATTCCACGATTCTAAGATGTTTTAAGAATGCTCAAATTTGGTCACTTTCAGAGGAAAATCTCAAAACAAGCCCAATGCAGCAGAGTGAGAAACGTTTCAGCAAAATAACAAATATAATTCAATCAGCATTGGATTCACTAATTCACGGTGAGGCATCACAGACATGAAGATCTCTAAAGTTACCCATTGTGAAGCTGAATTTATACAATATTCCTTATTATTCCTTATTCCTTAGCTCCATCTCAGATAAAAAAAAGCCAAGTGAGAACTTTCTGCACACACAGCAATTTTAATGTGATTTTCTGGCCAGTTTCTAGTCTGGGTGATTGCATTTCCTTATGAAAATTTCTCTACAATTTATGAAGACATCACTTCATTTCCTGGCTTAAATCACGGAGGGTGTGAAACAGTTGCCATGTTTGACCAGAGAAGTGCTGAAGTTATTCCCAAACAGCCACTCCAGCAGGGGGAAGGCAGAACAAAGACACTGGATTCATCATGGAAATTGAAACGAGCACTAATAAGAATTGTCTGAGGTGCCCTCCCAGGATCCTTCCCAGAGCCCTGAAAAGTGGGAAAAATTAAAGTATTTCAACAACAAAAAATTTCCATTCCTTGTTAAGGACCTGTGAAAGACCTAAAAAATACTAATAATTATTTTCCTTATTTAAATTAATTTTTTTCCTTTATCTTATTATGATTAAAAGTTTCATCAGTATTTAAAATCACAGAAGGAATTGTGAAAGACCTAAAAAATCAATAATAACAATTATTTTCCTTATTTAAATTAATATCTTTTCATTTCTCTTATAATTATTAAAAGTTTCATCAATACTTAAAATCATGGAAGCAATTTATACTTAGGAGAACCCTCCAAAACCTTTAATTTTTTTTCCATGATTTGCTTTAATTTCTTTTATTTTCTGCCTGCAACCTCCATCGTGCTCAAAATTGAGGTTCTGGATGCAGCAAATTCCCAGTTTTCTTAATCCAACACTAACTGAAAAATAATTGGAATTATTCTCCTCTTTCTGAAGGCACACACAACAGTTTTCCTACACTAAAACAAAAGGCAGCACGATTTCACGCTGCCATTTCTTGTGGTCCTGTCGATTGCTTTAACCCTCTTGCTGAAAAAATATATTTAAAGACAATTAACTAAAATTTCAGGCAAATTTCTCCATTACCTCAGTTTTCCTTGCTCAAAAGCACGTGAGTCTCAATTTCCAAATTCTCATCTCTCACCATTTAATTGAAACATGCACACAGAAGGTCTGAAAAGTTGTAAATGCTGGTGCATATTGTGATTTTTGGGCTGTGTATGGTACAAACATCATCACTAAGGTGGTTATTGGACACAGCTTGGCAATCAATCAACCCTTCCTCAATTTTTCCCAATTGTGGCTTCATAAATTGGCAGGTAAAGCACAATTATTTCACTTGCATGGCTTTTTTTCCATTAAGAATGGTGATGCATGAAATCGTTGAAAAAAAAAAAGCATTATTAATATTTTGCTGTGCAAAAGCAATCAAAACACCCCGTTCCTTCCATGTCAATAAAGCCAGAATTTAATCAAACAACTCCCACAGACAAAATATCAGGTTTTTAATCCTTCTCTAATAAAAAGTAGAGGTGGAACACTGAAAAATTTAATATATAAATATAATATAATATATAAGTAATAATAGTAATACATTAACATAAATATAGAACCACATAAATAAATATAATGTATAAATAATGTAAATATAAATTATAATGTAAAAGATTAAGGAAAAGTTTAATGCAAACTTCAGGGGAAAAAAGATATTTTTTTGTTTCAAAGTGTTTCAGTGAGAGCTGATTTTAAAATAAAACCATTAAGAAATGGCAATTGAGTTCTAAAGTTGTAGCTAAAATTTGAAATAGTTTGTTTGCCAAGTAAAGTTTAGAATATTATTTTAAAGAATATTTTAAATAAATAAATAATTTAAAAATATTTTAATAGTTTAAATAATAATTATATACATTATTATAAAATAATATAAAAATTAAATTTTATTTTTAATGTTATTAGACCTGATGAGATGTTTACCACATACATAATTTTTCAGAGGAAAGAGAGATCCAGAAAAGCTGCTGTTCTCTACGAGGAGGAATTAATTTCTCAAGGAAGAATTAATTTTAACAATGCCATTATTCCTTTAAAACACACAAATGAACATTATCTCCAACATCCCTACACAGAATTTCCTCGTGAAGAAAGAACAGATTTTTTTCCTGATTTCAAGTCGCACATCATGTGAAGAGATAACGATCCAGAAAAATATATTGCTTTTCTCATGTTGAATTCAACACAATAGCTGAGCTCAGCTGGCTCTGCACCCATAGATCTGATAATTAAAACACAAAAAATGCTCTCATCAAGCAGCAGAGTTTCATCCCTGCCAGTGCCAAGAGAAACCGCAAGATTTCTAAATTCAGAATTATTGTATTTGCGGGGTCCCTCGTGGCAGGAAGGAATGATGAATCTGACTCCATGTTCTCAGATGGCTAATTTATTATTTTATGATACTACATTATATTAAAGAATACTGAACTATTCTATACTAAAGAATACAGAAAGGATACTTACAGAAGACTAAAAAGATAATAATTAAACATGTGATTCTCTCCAGAGTCCTGACATAGCTTAGCACTGACTGGCCACTGAGTCAAAATAATTCATATGAAACCAGTGAAAAATCACCTGTTGGATAAACAATCTCCAACCACATTGCAAAGGAGCAAAACACAGGAGAAGCAAATGAGATAATTATTGTGTTCCTTTTTCTCTGAGGCTTCTCAGCTTCCCAGGAGAAAAATCTTGGGTGATTTTTCAGAAAATATGACTGTGACACAGAATTAAAGCCCAGAGCATTTTTCCAACGCTCCAAAGCAGCTGAATCAAGGACAGCAAAGTTCTGTTTCCAAATAAGTTGCTGAATATTTTGAAACCCCCTCATTTCTGGGCTGTGCCAGCTCCAAGGCAGACTCCCAATAGTTCATTTCATGGCTGATTAAGAATGGATTTCAAAATAAGGCAGTTGCTTTCTGCTGGCCACAGCATCATCAACAGCCACCAAAATAATGTGGATTTTAACCACAGACTCACACAAAATACAGCTGCTACTCAAAGCCCCAAACAAGGGATTTCCTTTGTCAGGGTGGGCAAAAAAAAAAAAAAAAAAAAAAAAAGCCCAAAAGTCCCCAGGTGATGTTGTTAATTCCATTTCTTCACAAGCAAGGAAAGCTGGAAGTTCCTACTTCTGAGAGGTTAAAATATTCCCAGAAAGAATAAAATGTTGTACTAATAAAATATGTACAAATCATTCTTATCCTGAGAGGTGGTGGATGGGTCACCACAGAATCACAGAAGGTTTGGGGTAGAAAGTAAATTTATCTTGGATTTTGGGATCTTGACACTTGACACCTGCACATAGTAGAGGATGAAATCTGGATATCCCAGAGAGCAGAAAAGAAAAAAATGTCTTTAATTCTTGCATTACCTCACCAAACCCAGGAATTGCTTCCAAATACTGACTAAAAGCATGTCAAACTCTAATTCTGTATCACTATAAACCATTTCTAGGTTTACAAAAGGCTGAAAAAATTGGGATTGTTCACCTGGAGAGGAGAAGCTTTGGGGTGAGCTCAGAGTGGCCTTGCAGGGCCTGAAGGATCCAGAAGAAACGGGGACAGAGACAATTTCCATGGGATGGAGGGACAAGAAAAAGGGGAATCAATACCCATGGAGTAATAATTGAAATCAGAAATTAATTTCTGAACCACCTGGCAGATCTATGGGTCCTCCTTCACCTGTTTGGTTTTTTTTTTGTTTGTTTTGTGGTTTTTTTTTTTGGTTTTTTTTTTTTTTTTTTTTTTTTTTGTGGGCTCTCCAGGATCATCCAGTGCCATCACCCCAAACCCTGTCCATTATTCAGCTGTAAAGCAAAAGGGAAATACAGGCTTAGAAAATAAACTTTCACCTCTGCCAACCCATTTCTAAAAACCAGGTGTTGTGAGGTGGTATTTTATTTAAAATGAAAAAGTGAGGTTTTATCAAGGGTTAGGGCATTATGTAGCAAAGAATTCCTTTGGCTCGAGAAGGAGAAGAATGTGGAGGAATGACTTAAATCGGAAGTTACAGACACAGATATGCAAAACTGCTGGGAAACAAATTAATAAAAGGAACAAATATGTGGAATAAAAGAAAAATAAGTAGTTATTCACATTTGTGTGAAGTAAAAAATCCACAGCTCCAGGACCTCCCATGGATTTGCATCCATGGCAAAGTGAGCCCCAGTGGAAATCCCACTCCAAAATCAAACTGGTTCTGACAGGGACAGCACAAATCTGACCCAAATTCACAGCACAGCCCCAAGAGTGTTGGAAGGATCCTCTGCCCTACTCACAAAATCTCACAACCATGGAAAAACAACAGCTCACTCAAGCAAAATTCCTTTTTTTAGCAATTTTTAAAGGCAAAACTCCTGCATCTGTGTTTCTGGGCTGAAATGCTGTCCCATACCCACTGACAATGGGGACATGCTCATTCATTTTTCTCCTGTACCAGGCACTTGAGTGAAAGTTTCTTTACAGTGTTTTGTCTTTATTTGAGGAAAGAAACACAATTCTTTGCTATCCCCACTCTCTGCCCTACTCATAAAATCTCACAACTATGGAGAAACAACAGCTCACTTAAGCAAAATTCCTTTTTTTAGCAATTTTTAAAGGCAAAACTCCTGCATCTGTGTTTCTGGGCTGAAATGCTGTCCCATACCCACTGACAATGGGGACATGCTCATTCATTTTTCTCCTGTACCAGGCACTTGAGTGAAAGTTTCTTTACAGTGTACTTGTGTTCCTTTGAGGAAAAAACCACAATTCTTTGCTATCCCTCTCTCCTCACCTAAGGCATCATGTTTCCTACACCCTGAACAATTCCCTTTTCCCTGCTTTGTACCATGCTCAGCAAATCCACACTTTTTGAAGCCTCGTGCTGAAAACTGGGCCAATAACTCCAGTTAAACCCTCCCAGTGTTGAGTAGAACTGCAAGGATTACCTTGATATTTTTAGCACATTTTTAAGCACTTTTGTATGAATTTCAGTGCCAATCCTCACCTCCTTTGTTACAACAGGAATTTATTTTTAACTCACATTGAATTGCTCACTCAGACTCAAAGAACCTCTCATGAAAATTGATATTCAACCACTCTCTCTACATTTCATGATTTGCATCTGATTATTTGAGGCCACACTTTTGATTTATCAAGCTTTGAGTTTTAAATTCGTCTTTTTACAACCTTATGGATTCTCCCAACAAAGAGGAGTTTTTGATAAGGAAACCTTCAATTCTGTCACCCAAATTATTCACGGAAATGATGCTGTGGCAGATCTGAAGCCTCAGCAGTCTGGCTGAGGAAGAGATCTTGGATTTAAGGTTTTAGATTTAAGAATGGCATTTAAACCCTTCAGCTGTGACACAGAGGAGTTAAGCATCTAAAAGGGGAAAGATCACTGGAGAAAAAAATGATCATCTTTCCTTTTCTCCACTAAGAGAATTTTAACAAGCAACTCTTCACAGAATTAATAAAGTTGCAGTTGTAAATGTCAACTGTTTGCAGCTGTCTGTCTCCTCCACCTTGCATAATATATTTAACACTGAATATAACTGAGAAGGAAAAAGGGGAGGAAATACTTTTCCCTTCACATATTTTTTTTTAAATGTCTTTTTCTACAAGTACTTCATAAATAATTTCTACTTTTCAACCAGGAACATCAGACTAACCTAACAGAATACTGTACTCCTATTTATCCAGAAAAAACCTGTAAAATCCATTTTCCTATCACCCTTGTTTTATGGGATAACCTCTCCATTGCAGCAAATAAAAACTCCTCGTGTTCCCTTTTTATCATTCTCTCCAACATCCAGAGTCATCCTGCCCCTGGAGGTCTTTTCCTCATTCACAGTTTGTAAACTCTGGGTCAAGGACCTTCATTTTGTGTCTGTGTCACTCCTGGTGGCATCACTGGGGTGGCTCAAATGATTCAACAAAAGGAACTCAAAGGCCAAGAAGAGGTGAAATCCAACAATCCCACAGCAGATCCTTTACTTCTGCAGTCCATCCATCAGGGGAAAACTGTTCTCTCCTGCACACAAAATTCCTAGCAATGTGGACAGAATCCCAGAATCATCAAGGCTGGAAGAGCTCTCCAGGATCATCCAGTGCCATCACCCCAAACCCTGTCCCAGGGGCCACATCCAGACTCCTCTGGGACAATTCCAGTGACTCCAAACCTCCCTGGGCAGCTCAGCCCAAGGCCTGACCACTCTGCCAGATATTTTTTTTTAAATGTCTTTTTCTACAAGTACTTCATAAATAAGTTCTACTTTTCAACCAGGAACATCAGACTAACCTAACAGAATACTGTACTCCTATTTATCCAGAAAAAACCTGTAAAATCCATTTTCCTATCACCCTTGTTTTATGGGATAACCTCTCCATTGCAGCAAATAAAAACTCCTCGTGTTCCCTTTTTATCATTCTCTCCAACATCCAGAGTCATCCTGCCCCTGGAGGTCTTTTCCTCATTCACAGTTTGTAAACTCTGGGTCAAGGACCTTCATTTTGTGTCTGTGTCACTCCTGGTGGCATCACTGGGGTGGTTCAAATGATTCAACAAAAGGAACTCAAAGGCCAAGAAGAGGTGAAATCCAACAATCCCACAGCAGATCCTTTACTTCTGCAGTCCATCCATCAGGGGAAAACTGTTCTCTCCTGCACACAAAATTCCCAGCGATGTGGACAGAATCCCAGAATCACCAAGGCTGGAAGAGCTCTCCAGGATCATCCAGTGCCATCACCCCAAACCCTGTCCCAGGGGCCACATCCAGGCTCCTCTGGGCCCATCCCAGTGACTCCAACCCTCCCTGGGCAGCTCAGCCCAAGGCCTGACCACTCTGCCAGGGAAAAAAATTGTTCCTAATCTCCAGCCTGAGCCTGCCCTGGTGAAATGTGAGTGTCCGACAGCCCCACAAGGGCCCCCAGTGTGACCCCTCAAGGGCCCCTCTGGGGTTCTGGGGCTCTGCCATGAGCAGTGACACCGGTTGGTGACAAAGGCCCTGTGCTGTGGGCACAGGCTCCTGCTCCTGCACTGGGGTGGCACCATGGCCTCTGTGTCCCCAAAGCCTGGCCTCGCTGTCCGGGCCGCCCCCAATTGCCACCGGGGCTCACAGCACCCTGCGCCACCTGCGCTCTGCCTGGCTGGGATCCATCTGTCCTGTCCCTGTGTCCCCTGTCACCGCCTGTGGGGCTCTGTCCCATCCATGAGTCCCTAGGCTGCTCTTCCTCATGTGGGACCATGTCCCCCACCTGTGCACGTGTTCATGTGGGGACCCTGTCTGTGTGTCCCCAACATCCTGTGTGTTCCTGTCTCCATCCTGTCCCTGTTCCCTGGGAGCACGGCCCGAACCCCCCGGCTGTCCCCAAGGCCACATCCAGACTCCTCCTGAACACTCCACAGACAGTGACTCCAAACCTCCCTGGGCAGCTCAGCCCAAGGCCTGACCACTCTGCCAGGGGAATTTTCTTTCCCAGTCTCCAACCTGAGCCTGTCCTGGTGCCATTTGAGGCCATTTGCTCTCCTCCTTTCCCTTGGGCCCCTCCTGTCAGGACTTGTGCAAAGCCACAAGGTCCCCCCGATCCCCTTTTCTCCAGGCTCAGCTCCTTCCCAGCACCCTCAGCTGCTCCCAAATCTCAGGATTTGTTTTCCAGCCCCTTCCCAGCTCCATTCCCTTCTCTGCACACAGAACAGGCACCAAGAACTAACTCTGAAGACCAATAAATTAATTTACCACCATCCAGCCCATGGGTTCTTGTCACAAACAAGTCCAGATCACCCAGGGGAGACACAACCCCGAATCCTCCGCACAGGAACTGGCACATCCAGCCCCAAATCAAACTCAGCCAGGAGCAAAGAAACCCCTGCCAGGCTGAGAACCTCGTTCTCCTGTGGGGCTTCTCCTTCTGCAGATGCTGAAAGCTGAGACACCAAGTGGCACAAGCCAAATGCAACAAAAGGAGCGGAACTCTCACCCTGGAGATTCACACATTTACAGGCTGCTCATGTAAATCCTACCTGGAGATCCTCAGGGCTTTAGCAACACCAAAAGACAAAAATCAAAATTTTTTAATCAACCAAATTTAACTTTTTAATCTACCAAAAATTTAAATTTTTTCATTTTTAGATTTTAAATTTTTTTATCAACCAAAACCTTCATATTTTTTAATGTTTTATTTTTTTAATCAACCAAAACCTTCACTTTTTAATTTTTTTCTTTTTTAATCAACCAAAACCTTCACATTTAATACAGCAATGTTTCAGAGAATAAATCAAGAAATGTGCACCTGAATGTTTAAAGGATTGGTTGGATATTGCCAACTTACGTTTGCTTATTGCCTGTTAGTGTATTTCTGTTTTTAAAGAAATTATGTCCATTTTTAGAAGCTTTCTTAGTAGTAAAAAAGAGGGAAAATCTTCCCTCAAGTTCCATATTCCAAGAGGCAAAACTTATATTCCAACAGAATATTCCCACTTATATATAATATTATTATTCCAATTTATTATTGTTCCAACTTATATGTATGACTCCAATTTATGTTATTAGATTCCAGTATCACATAAGGCAAGGTGCCTTCCAAAATCATGAAATGCACTGTCAAGTTCTCAATTTCAAAAGCTATTTTTAAACTCTACTGTCAAAAAAATTTCCTGGAAGTTAACATAAAATACATCTTGGATTATTTATCACACTCTATCTCTCCCTGGGACATGGGCATTTATTTTTGCTATTGAAGAGTTGCTCTAATTGAATTTCCTTGTATTCATTAGCTTTTAGGATACTTCCAAAAAGAAAACATGACTGAATTTGAGAAATGAGATCATAAAATATAAGATGTGACAGCAGAAAAATGCTTTATTTCCCTGTTCATTAAGCAAATATATTTTCTTTCCAGGTAGAACAGACATTGAGAAGAGTATCCAAGTCCAGTGGTGCTTGTAATACTCAACACACAAAAATTAACTCACTCTGGCCACAAATAAATATTTGCAGTCAAAATTAAGCCACTCCCACATCAATAAAATCCCACAAGCTTTTTGTGATAATTCAGTTTAACACTGCAAATTGCAAGACATGAAAGAAGTTACATTATTACAATATTATAAAATTATAAATTTCCTGCATGGCTGACCAACATCCCTGCACTTTATTGGAATGGATTTGGTGTCCTGCAGCTCAGTGAAAACATTCTCTGAAGGCTCTTTGCCACGAGGCCTCATGGAACGCAGCTGTTCCAGGGCTGCCCCTTTCCCAGAAAAACTGGGATTAAGTTTCTGCTGCTGCACAAGCTCGGCAGTCCTGGCAGAGCACTCCTGAATCCCAGGGCTGGGGCTGGGATGGAATTATCCCATCAGGATGGCACGGGCATGGCAGAGTTAGACATCACTTATATAAGCAGAGCAAATATGAATAAATAAATAAATAAAATAGATAGATCGACAGATCGATAAATAAAATGAAATAAATAGATAACTAAATTAATTAAATAATTGAATAAATAAATAGATAAAAGTAAGTAAAGTTGATAGATAAATAGATAAATGTAGCTATCATTTATTGTTATTATATACTGTTATTCATATATTATATACAATTACTATTACGCTTTTATATATAATTGTTATTATATATTGTTATTACTGTTATTATTGTTTATGATTTATATTTTGTTATTATTTAATATATATATACAGTTATTATTTTTATCACAGAAATAAAAATCTGGGAAGACGAATAGGATATCAGTATGAATTTGCACTTGATTAGAAAAATGTCACTCAAAGTAGAGGGGAATAACACAAAAAAATTTGTATCAAAGTCCCCCTTTTTTAGTAGTTTTGGATCTGCCCCATGCCGGGCAGTGCCCAAGGCCAGGTTGGACACTGGGGCTTGGAGCAGCCTGGGACAGTGGAAGGTGTCCCTGCCATGGCAGGGGTGGCACTGGGTGGGCTTTGAGGTCCCTTCCAGCCCAAACTTTTCTGGGATTCTGAGACTGCATGATTCAAGCCTGCATACAAGCAATGGTTTGACTTCTGGTTTCAATCAGCTACTCTGAGATCAAATTTATTTGATTTAAAAAGTCGCTTTTTGCTGTTCAGCCCTTTGACTGAATAACATCTTCCAATACACCATTTTTGTGTATTGGAGGATTCAGAGCAAAATCATGATTTTGGAAGTTTTCTTCACCCCTGTTAGTGTGAGGAAACTTTTCATTACTATTTATCTATGCTGCTCCTCAGGGATCTTAGAAACCTCAGCGATAACTATTGGCAAAACACTTCAAAATTCACACAGGGACAGTGCCATAAAAGCAGGAAAAATCATGGATTTATAGAATGGTTTGTGTTGGAAGAGACCTTAAAGCCCATCCAGTGCCACCCCTGCCATGGCAGGGACACCTTCCACTGTGCCAGGCTGCTCCAAGCCCCAGTGTCCAACCTGGCCTTGGGCACTGCCAGGGATCCAGGGGCAGCCACAGCTGCTCTGGGAATTCCATCCCAGCCCCTGCCCACCCTGCCAGGGAACAATTCCTCATTCCCAAGATCCTATCTAACCCTGCCCTCTCTCTGTTCAAAGCCATTCCCTGTGTGCTGTCACTCCAGCCCTTGGAAATTGTTTCTCTCCAGCTTTCTTGGAGGCCCTTTAGATCCTGGAATTACTACTACTACTACTACTACTACTACTACTACTACTACTACTACTACTGCTATTATTATTATTATTATTTCTTCTAATCCCACAAATTACACAGACTGATGCCTTGTGCAGGCTGGCCCAGAGCAGAGGCTGGACAGAGCTAAAGAATAAAGCAGGGATTTATGAAAATGCCTCCATGGATGCACCTTGGGCAGCACAAGAGCCCAGCCAGGGCTGCACCCAAGATGAACCCAAATGGCCCCAAAATGCACGAGCGCTCACGGGGTCTCTCCCTGGGATCAGCTCTGCTCCATGTGCACATTGCAGTTCAGTGTCCAATTCCAGCTCAGCCCCTGCACTCCCATCCTGCTTGTTTTTCTCTCTCCAGCCCACGGGGTTTGTGCTCTTGGGCTGAGATTTGGATCATTTGTCCTTGGTGCCCAGCTGGAGCAGGAATTGTTTTGTCTCCCTGCTCTGTGCACAGAGCTCACCATCCCATAATAAGAAGCACAGCCCCACACACTAAAGCAGCACAGAATGTGAAAAATAGAAAAGCTCAAACCTGAGGCATCAGGATAAGCAACAAACATTTCTAAAATCAGGGAAAACAGCAGGATGATCTGAGATTGAATTGTACCAACCACGTTTATCCCACACCCAGGTGCCAGTGGAACAAATGGAGCAGTGGATGTGCAAATGACTGCAGAATTATTATAGGAAGAGGTTTTATGGCAAACCTCTCATTCTCCCACAACCACAGGCATCAAGTGCCTATCCACAAACTCATCTCCTGCTCCACATGGAAAGTGCTGTTGGAATAAAACCAGAAATTACAACGTCTGTGCTCTGTTCTAGGCCTGTGTCACCCCGAATTTCATTTTTCACCCATGGCCATCTAATGTTTCACTGCTCATATAACACTGGCATAAAATGGCAGCATTTGCCCTCCCCAGAATCCAAAGGAAGGGACAGGAAATTTCTGTAGGTTATTGGTCTCCTGTAGGTGATGCCCACACAACATCCAGACCTCAGATCCAAAAAGTGATTCCAGCAGAACAGCTTAAGCTAAAATATATACATTTAACGATATAGAGGCACAAAAGAAATGAATGGCTTTGTTGTGCCTTCCCACCCTTCAGTGGGAGCTGGTAACTAAATACTCAAGAATTTTCAAGCTGAAAAATTCAAATAGGGAATTTCCACAGCACTTCCTCCTTTTTAAAGTGCAATGCTCATCAAATCAAGTTTCAAAGAATTATTTTGATTTTTCTGCTCACAGTGACGCAAACGAGACCGAGGCCATCTGCAGCCACCCAAGATATTTCAAGTGCATTCCAAGATACACAACCCAGCCCCAAAGTGCTGATGAAAAAAACATGTGCAGCCACTGCAAAAAATTCTCAAATCTCCCTCCAGTCTGGGAAATTACAGCGAGAATTTAACAGGGAATTTATCTCTGTGCAGAGCTCTAAGATCCATTTAGGCCTTGAAGTTTTAATTATTTTTGACTCGTGGGCATGATCCAGTACAAATTTCCTTTGAAGCCTGTTATGAGCATTGCAATACACAGATTATTCTATTTTTATTTGATGAAATAATTGATGGCTGGTATTACAGGACAGTGATGTCACGTTCCTGGCTAAATGCCAACGTGCACTTCCTTTCTGCCTCTCTAAAACCGCGGTGGGGTTGCATTTAGTGATGGCAATAGGCATGTTCCATCCTGAACTTTTGCCTGGATACACTTACATTTAAGGAATATTCTCATTCATTTAAAAAATGTAGAATTTCACTTTGTTTCAGAGAATAAATCGAGAAATGTGCACCTGAATTTTTAAAGGCACACATTAATCCAAAAAGGAGCAACTTTTTCTGAAAGACTTCAAAAACTTTCCAAGACCTTGAGACTACAAGTGGTCAAAACCTCAAGACAGGTCCAGTCACAAAACATTACATTCAAATTTAATATATATTTTAATCTTATCTTATACGAGACACTTTACAGGTGATTCTTTTCCTTCTCCTTCCCTTTTTTTGGTAAGAAGTTGACCAATACAACATTTACCATCTTCTTCCTGCCACCTCCCACTAAATCTAATTTCAGATTTTAGGCTCGGCATCTGAAATCCCGTGTTTTACAAGAAATTATTGTCCTATTCTAATTGTCCTAGATGTCCTGGCCTAAGTGACAATTA
Organism: Onychostruthus taczanowskii; assembly: GCF_017590055.1. Taxonomy (NCBI): domain Eukaryota; kingdom Metazoa; phylum Chordata; class Aves; order Passeriformes; family Passeridae; genus Onychostruthus; species Onychostruthus taczanowskii. Next base: position 12,146,978 of record NW_024498906.1, read on the forward strand.
GGAAAAGAGAGTGAACAAAATGAACATGTAGGGCTTAAAGATTTACGAAGTTCCTTAGTTGAGCAGTGGAATTATTTATTTGCAGTTCCACCTACACCTCCCAATCCTTGTCTTTCAGAATCTGAATTTATCAAGATGTATTATTAGACAGGATGATAATTTTAAGGGCACAAGGATCTACAAATTTTGATGAAGAAGAAATCCTGAGTAACATGTCCTGGTCTGCTTTAAATCTACTTATTCACACAAATCATAAAAAAGTGAAAAGAAAAATCCTGTGATTATCTTAAATCTTGTGATGAAAGAAATAAAAAATGGTATAGATCCAATCCTACCTACAAAATTAAAAATCAAAAGTCACGTTTCTTACATTCAAATAATGATTTATTTATAGAACTCATTCTTGCTTTTAGTGATTAATTAAAGGTCCTGTTTGCAACAGATTAGATGCAAAATTAGATGCAGATGTAATTAGATGCAAAAAACCTGTAAAAATGGTGTATAAAATAAACTCTTCTTCATCTACTTATCTCCAGTAGAAGAAACCAATTTGGACCAGGTTTTTCCCACCAAGGAAAAGACCTTCTAAAAGGGGCTTGTGGCAATCAACTCTTTTCTTCCTACAATGCCTCTGTTCATATTAAAATTTCACTTCATTTTGATGGAACGCATTTTTAAAATGGTTATTTCTGATCCAGTGAAGATTTAGATTGTGCATATGCAACTATCTGCTCTGGAGATATGTGAACATTTAATTCTTTTAATTTAAACTACTTATAAAATAGTTGGATGGTCACTAATTTAGACAGGTGCCCTAAACCACCAAGGCTTTAAGTTAAAAAATAAAACAAAACATAAAAACCACCTCTAGAGTAAACAGCAACCATTTATACCTTCAAATCAAAGAATCTTCTCAAAGAGACTTCCCAGAAAGACAAAAAACCAAACCAAACTTTCTTCCCGTATTCATAATTCCAAAATATACTTCAAATTAAAATGATTTTTTTAGATGGTAGAAATGAGATACTTTTCAACGTAAAACTGGCACCTTAAGATGTGGCCTCAGCTTTTTTTTTCCTTCTTTATTGGTAATGAGCATTCATCAATCACGTGCCAGTTTTCAGTTTTTAAACATTAAGATGGAAAATAAATGAATGAATAAAAAATAATGAAAATGCCACCCCCAATAATGAATCATAATCCTTACAGAGGAAGGACCATCATCTGGAATAATTAACATAAATGTAAATATTGAACATAAATAATTGGGAATGTTTGAGATTTGGCTCAGGCCTAACTTTGGTTGCTTGTTTTATTTATTCTTATTTCAACTCCTGATTGCTACTGAGAAGGGAAAATAAGCAGTTTTACTCGATCAAATAGTCAATTTTGCCTGAAACTGTCATTTCTGAGATTCTGGCGTTTGCTGTACTTTGTTTTCAAAACTTGGGCCCATTTAATGGCTCTCAGAGTTGCTCATGCAGCACTAAACAGTTTATTTTGGGGTTTTTGTGCACGTGCCGTTTATCCTCAACCTGCAAAAATACTTCTAGCACCTGTAATTATATACAGTAATTAATATGTAATTTATATATAATAATTAGTAACTTTTAAAGGGATTCCTCAGCTTGCACGTGACATCCTGAGCTCTGTGTTGCAACTTGAGGCCTCCATGGCAGCTCCCAAAAAACAGAATTGTGCCCGGTGCATCATTAACAGTGACATCCAAGGAGTGCAAAGGATGCACTGCAAAGCCTCTGCTTCTGGTTTTCTAGCCAAAAAATTCTTCCACAAAATAACTGGAGTCCAGCACAACCCCTCCCAGCCCGCACAAAGGCGACGAATTTCCATATTCAGCACCACGACGAGAAACATCTTCCCTCCTAAAGCCACTGAGCAGAAACCCCCGCATCCTTCATTAAAAAATCAGGTTTTCACCCCACTGCTGACAGCTCTCGAGCACAGCTCACACCTTGCCTTGCCAGCCTCTGGAAAAGCCAGGCTGTGCTTGAAAAAAAAAAAAACCCCAATATTTGGGCCGCCTTTGAAGGAACATGACCCGCTCGGCGCCGCGGCGCGTTAAGGAGCCTGATTGAACATCGCTGCTAATTAAGAGCTCTCGTTGTTTGGCAGGACCACCAGAGAACCTCCTGCACTTGTTCATGCCAGCAGCACCTCCTGCAGAAATTAACTCTTGATGAGAGCAGCCGGGGGGCCCAGCTGGGTCCCCCCAGTCCTCCCGGCGCACAAATGAAGCGTAATGAGAGCGCTGGTGGCTACCGAGGGGAGGGAGCTTATTCGTGACCTCTCCTTAAAAACCAGAGTATACTCTTACATGGACTTAATTTTCTGCACTGGGGGTAGATAACGCAGCTGGGGACTGTGTGAGCAGAGCTGAGAATCGCGGGGGAGGACTGAGAATCAAAATTATTAGGGAGTAATTTGGTAAGAATTATCTTATTAGGCGGGCTAAAATATAATTCTGTTCTCAGGGCTTTCAAAAATCAATAAATATTATTCAGCTATCAGGCTCCCGAAAGAAAATTTCACAACAAAAGCTAAAGTTGGAGGAGGTTTTGTGGAAAAAAAAAAGAAGAATAAAAAAAGCAGGTTATTAGAACTGATTTGATATTTTGTTTCTGAATCTTCGGGATGTGTTCAGCAGTGCAGCTTTGTAATATTCAAAAGGAACGTTCCACGTGTACAAACAGCATTGCTTACCCTATAAAACACAAATAAAATACAACCCACTCCCCCTCAGTGTCAGTACTGCAGTGTCCAGCACTGGTGACAAATTCCTGTCACCTCTGCTGCCACCCCTGCAGGTGACCATGACTGTCCACCTGGAGAGGGGCTCCCTGGGGACCTGGCACGAAGCACATTGGAAGAGCAATGGCAGCACCTGCCTTAACTGGGTCGTTAAGAGTTGGAGCACATGGAGATCACAGAATAATTACTAATATTTTAAAATATTCCTATCCATGTTGGCTCTTATCCCAGGATCCCTGAGGCTGGAAAAGAGTTTCAAGACCATGGAGTCCCAGCTGTGCCCAATGGCCACCTTGTCCCCAGCCCAGAGCACTGAGTGCCACCTCCAGGGGACACCTGCAGGGATGAGCACTGCAAAGCTCCCTGGGCAGCCCCTGCCAAGGCCTGAGCACCCTTTCCATGGGCAAATTCCTCTTCATGGGAATTCTTGACTCCCCAAATCCTTCCCCATCTCCGTTCCCTGCCCTGGACACGCTCCAGCCCCTCCAGGTCTCTCCTGCAGGAGCAGAACTGGGCACAGCCCTCGAGGGGCCTCTCAGAGCCAGCACAGAGGGACAATCCCTGCCCTGCTCCTGATAATCACTTCCCTACTCCCTACTCCTCCATTTCTAATTAAGCAGCAAGCAGAAATAACCACATACAGAAATAATTACCTATGCAAAGTGCTTGAGTGCACCCTTCGGTTCTAGACACTATCAATCAGATATGACAAAAAAATGTGAAAAGGCTGTGATGAATGGAAACAATCATTTCCCTCAGTTAAAAAAAAAGCATTTTTAAAACAATTCAGTCCTTGTATTTCTTCCCCCTCCCACCTTCTGCCTTTGGTTACATCTTGTGTGAAGCCTTAACTTCAAGGTAGCTCTGTTAGAAAAATCTGAGAGAGGGCAAAAGGTATTTGCTTGCTTTCAAAAGAAGTGAAAATCAGAACATAAAAGAAATTTTTCATGAAGTGTCCAAGGAAGGACATCTTTACACGTGTTTTACTACATGGCAAATACCACCAGAAACAAATATTTGGGCACATGGACAAGAAATGTAAACTGCAGATGTTTTATGGGACTGAGAAGTCCATAATATGCATCCTTGCTTAATTATTATTTAATTTTTTCATTCCAAGATAATTTTTACTTCAGGAAAGCAACCCAAAATTCAACATGAATTAAGATTAAGGATGCCTCCCTCAGGGATCAGCACATTTAGAGGGCACCCAAATTAATCACAATATTGACCTTTCAGTACAAGTTTTTCCTCTGGATTAAGAAGCTGCTCGCTCTCCCATTCCTATCCCAAACAATATGGAATGGAATATTTTTACCTTGGTTTATCCATAAACCTCCTCATCTTATAAAATAAAGAAATTATAACTGAACCCTTAGTAACTGCAGTTTTAGACTGCACATAAATCACCTTTTAACAAGGAACTTCCATCCTTTAACAAGGAACCTCCACCTCTTCGGGATGGGACAAAAGGCGGAAGGAAGAGCTGCACCCTAAATCCCAAGACTTCAGTTGGGAGCGCAATTATGTGGCTTTAACAAGGAACTTCCATCCACCAATTTTAGGAAATTGTATTGGTTATGACTCCTCTCCTCCACCTCTTCGTGATGGGACAAAAGGCAGAAGGAAGAGCTGCACCCTAAATCCCAAGACTTCAGTTGGGAGCGCAATTATGTGGCACAGGAGGCTTCAAATTTCCTCAAACACACCCTTTTTTCCAAAATCACCAACTGCTGAGTGCTCAAAGGCTCAGTTAAAGGTATCTTTAAGCCATCTGCTGGTTTTGGGAAGGAGGAGATTCCAGTTTCCCCACACAACAAGTCATTCCCTCTACGATGGGAAACAGCTGGGTCCAGCCTGAAAAAAGGGATATTCCACAACCTGGAAGTGTTAAAAGAAAGAACAGACTTAAAACAAGATTTCTGCACAAACATAAGAGGTAGGGAGTTGAGAAAGTTAAAATTCAGACCCTGGCTAGAGTGGCAGACATCAAAAATACAGCCCAGAGCTCACAGAGAGGATTGAAAAGAGCCTTTTTATTCCAAAAAAGTGTTCCAGATGAAACTGGGGTGTTCCATATCGTGGCCTGCGTTGGGGCATCCTGCTGCACTTGGCTCATGCACCATTTTTCACAGTTAGAATGCCACTTAAGTAATAATTACAGCCTCAGCTCATCAATTAATTTCTACCAGAATGGACGGTGACAAAATCAATGCAAAAAAAGCAGCTCTTCATAGCCAGTGAGCAAACTCAGTGTGGACTCCTGGGTGTCAAAATCCTCTCTCTAAAATTCAGGAAGATTGTTTTCCTCCAATAATCATTGTGAAAAAAAAAAAAACCAAAAAACCAATAAAATAAAACTCTGAGGGAAAACTTCCCTACTAAGTCTTGTTGCCCAGTGGCAATGTTGTGGTTAAAGGATCGGGTTCTGCTCTGCCTGGTGAAAGGTTCATTTCTTCTGAAGGCAGAAATTTTAATTCCTCCCTACATCAAAGGCAGTGTCTTTCCATCTAACAACCCTCGATGGATTTCTTTCCCATGAACTCATCTGTGCTGTGATTTTATTGCATATAAGGAGCAACTTTTATGTCTTTATATAGTCTGTCATCGGAAAAGGTAAACTTTATATGCACACAATGCTCATTAGAAATCGCTCATGTCTCCTTTGAAGCTGGTTCCTCTCACCCTGACAGTCCCAAAATCCCAAAATGGGTTGGGTTGGAAGGGACATTAAAGCTCATCCAGTTCCATGGGCAGGGACACTTTCCACTATCCAAATAAAAGTACTTTTTCTGATGGTAACTTGCCATTATTATAAAAAGTGTAATTGTTTTACTCAATTATATGCAGACCCAAAGAGACTTTAAGTTGTAAAACAAAAAGAGGTGAAGACAATGAATTGAGGGGTTGGTTTTGTCACCAAAATCCCAAAATGGGTTGGGTTGGAAAGGACATTAAAGCTCATCCAGTTCCATGGGCAGGGACACTTTCCACTATCCCAGGCTGCTCCAAATAAAAGCTCTTTTTCTGATGGCAACTTGCCATTATTATAAAAAGTATAATTGTTGTATTCAATTATATACACACTTAAAGAGACTTTAAGTTGTAAAACCAAAAGGGTGAAGACAACAAACTGAGAGGTGAGAAAAAGCTGCTCAACAGCCAACACAAAAGAACATTTAGAACCCGAAAATTGCAGAGGGCCAGGAGCCATGACACAGAAGCAGGAAGGGAAACAGGATCATGAAGAAGTTCAAGGGGCTGAGAAGTTCAAGAATTGATGGTCTAACGGGAGATTCTGCCTTTTCTTGTCTGCTGTAATTGACTTAAAACACAAGGACCATGACAGCTCTGAACTGCCACAATATTATAAATTGCTTCTCTAAACCATTCTTGATTTCTCTTCAAGATATTTTGGTTTTCTTAAGGCTCAGTCACAAAATCATCAAGGCTGGAAAAGCCCTCCCAGCCCATGGAGTGCCAGCTGTGCCCCATGGCCACCTTGTCCCCAGCCCAGAGCACTCAGTGCCACCTCCAGGGGACACCTTCAGGGATGGGCACTGCAAAGCTCCCTGGGCAGCCCCTGCCAAGGCCTGAGCACCCTTTCCATGGGCAAATTCCTGCTGCTGTCCCAGCTGAGCCTGCCCTGGCCCAGCCTGAGGCCGTTCCCTCTGCTCCTGTCCCTGTTTCCTGGGAGCAGAGCCATAAAAGATCATGAATTGAAATAATTTTAAATGTGAATTTCTTTTTTTTTTTTCTTTATATTAAGCTATTATTAGATTCAGAACGAATATTAACAGGTGAATATGGACATTACATTCATTCCTGACAGCTCCAGCACCTACATTTAAATTAAATATTCAAATGATAGATACATACAGTTGGATTCATAAGGTTCTATCTACATAAAGCAAGCCTCCTGAAAGGAAAACCTCCAAAATTAGCGCACATCTGAACTCCATAAAAGACTTCACTACTCTTTTAGGGAGCAGTGCAGTCAAATTTAGACATTTATAGGCTTTGGGGGACAAATTCTACCTGAAAGTGTTTGAACTCTCGCAAACCAAATGTGAATCCAAATTTTTTATTGTTATAAAATCGTTATATGCATATTGTACTCATGAAAGTGAAAGTAGGAAAGGTGAATAGCTGTAAAATGTTTAATTTCCTGATATTTTAATTGTGATGTTTTAATGAATTTACAAGTAAAAAGTGGATTATAATTAAAATTTCTTTTGCGTTTTAACATAAAGTAAAGAATATATATTTTAAATCAATCCACACACTAAAAAATTCCATTTTTGTGCTTGACTTTTTGAAATCCTGCAAACACACCGTGCTGTTAAATACCAAAAGCTATTACCAAACCATCAGAGGTTTGTTTTCAAATTAAAAGAATCATTTCAGCAAGGTGCAGCTGCAACTCAGTGACACTTTCTCAATATCTGCAATACTTTTTTTTTATTAGATGTCCTTATCCTGCTCTTGCTATAACATTTCCCCACTGAAGTCTCTTGCCCTTTTGTAGAGATCCAAATAAAACATATGATTTATCCATAATGGTCCAACACCAGCACATCCCACGCCGGCAGGTTTTTTCCATGGGCATTTATTTTGTTTTAGCAACGCTGAAAACTCTACAAGTAAGAGAAGAAAAAATAAATCAAATCACGCTGTGTTCCTGACTGCTCTCACCGCTCAGTTCTGTCGGTGCTTTAAAGAGAGGCAGGGATTTTTATTTTTTTTTTCTTTTTTGCCACCCTGCAGGTTCCCAAAGCAGAGTTGTGCCATTTGCAAGCTGCCATTGGTTAATGAAGGTAAATTTAATTAGCTCAACTTCCTTGCAGATCCCATCAAACGCCACCATTTGATGTATTCTGTCAGAGCACCGAGTCCCCTCCAGCTGGCCGAGCGCCACAAAGAAAAGGCAGCTCTGCCCATGGCTGGGAACTGAAATGAGCTGTTTTAAGTGGAGCTTTTCTCCCATTTTTCTGAGGCTGCACCGCTCTGACCTTCCCCAAATCAATCCTCTGCGGATTAACATGTAAAGCAGTGTCGAATTAATTTCAGAAAGCGAATATGAGATCAGCCCAGGGCTCCTACAAAACAGCCCAGCTCCTAAACACGCTAATGCCGCCAGGCGCTCAATGGGGAGCTGTCAATACGGGAGGGAGGGAGGGCGTGCTTAGGAGGATTTGGAGCGTGGAGCAATCTATCAGGCTGGTTAGAGCTTTGCCCACTTCTGGGGCATGGCTAATGCATTCCTCTGGAAGTTAATCCCATTTCTAAAGGCCCTCCCGTGAGGAGCACAGAGGCCGTGCCGAATGAGAACTCGGGTGCATTAAAATTCTCAGCCACGTCACCAAAAGGCGCACGGGGAGATGCTGAGGGCTGACAATGAGATGGTTCATTAAAAGTGCAAGGGCTCAGAGAAGACAGCGCATCTTTTTGGAGGCACCTGCACACAGCTTCACCACTCAGAAACTCTTAAAAATACCGAAAAATAAAATTAAACTTGTATTAATGTAAATAGAAATTATCCGTTTCCAGGACGTTGCAAAAAGAGGGCAGTGGAGACTCCTTTGAGCAAATATTTACACACAAAACTTACTCAGGACCTGTTACAGTAATACAAAATTCAATTATGTTGGCTTCTACTCCCAACAAGAAATTAATGATCAAGCTACCACCTGGGAATGTGGCACTTCTCATACACCCATGCTGAGTTTTACAAATGCCAGTGACGTCAAATGCAAGATCAGTCTGTGGGCCATGATGCAGACATTCAATTTTCAGAATTTTTAATTGAATCCTATATCTAAATCATCAAAAATTAAGCAAAGAAACCTCTGAAGAGGCAAAATATCATCTGGGTATCTTCTGTTCTGCAGGCAGCAACATGAAAAGTCTCAAAAGTCAAAACCAGTCTTGACTCATCAGTGAAGACAGAGAATAAGAGAAAATGGGGACCAAGAGAAGACAGAAATAGTTCACTCCACACAAATTCTCTCAGTAATTATGAGAAGGCAGTGGCATCACAATATCTGAAAATAGATGGTGTTAAGTTCTATGAAACAAAATCATCCATTTCAAGATGAAAAGGATACCAAACTAAAAGACAAACTTGTTTACTGTCATTTAAGTTGAAATTTCATTGGGAGAATCAAAAGCAAACCCCTCACCTTTTGTAGGCTGAGAATTTTTTTGCTGTGTTCAGCTTGTAAAATACGAGAGAAGCAGGTTAAAAAGTGTGCAATAGTGTCACCCAAACACAAGGATTCAGCAGGAATCATAACAAAAAAGCACAAAACACTTCAGGGCCCTGTATTAAAAACTTATTTTCTGTTATTTTTTCTACTCCTCAAAGTCTGGAAAGTGAAATTCATGCCACTCACTCCTCATTAAAGAATCCACACCATAAAATGATGTGGATTCGCTAAAAGTGAACTGCGTGCCACAAAATATTCGTGGATTATCAGACCCTGGAGTGAATCTTATGGGATGAAAGGTCCCGTGTCATTTATACCCTGCCAAGATCTGGCACGGGATAAATTGAGGAAAACCAGGTGAGCTGAGTGTCATTCCCACAAACTCCTCACCGTCCGCGCCCGCTGCCTCGCGCGGCGGCGATTCCGACCCGCCGAGATCTCGCTGGAGCTCCACCACCCTAAACTCGGGAAGGGAACAGAATCCACCTCCTTAGGCCAAAAAACTCTGGAAAAACAGATTTTATGATTGAGATCATCCCTCCCCTCGCTGGTTTTTTTGGGAACACTGCTCATTAAAATGCCTCCTTGGCATCTCCGTGCAAACAAATTCTGGGAGCGATTCCGGGTGGGTGATTCCCTCTCGAGGCAGGGAGGGATTTGTGGCACCACATTTTGCTGAGCCCTCACACAACTCACTTCTCAGCACTCAGGTCTGCTTTTGTGATATAATCCTGCAATCAGCACACAAGCACCATCCTGGAGATACTTTAGGAGAAGATGGAAAATCCAAACTAATACTTTCCGCTATTTTCTACTTTCCGCCACAAACTGACCTACTTAGAGATGAAAGAAAAAAAGTGTTTTAATGCATTTTTTCCCCTCTCAACAAAAGTGATGGCCATTTAGTCCTTTCAAAAAGGGAGCTGGAGGGAGATGGCAATGTTGACATTAAAATGTCTCCTGCTCTGAAATCCAAGGCAATGAACCAAGCACAGTTTCCACAATACAATGGACTGGCCCAAGTTGGCCTGAGTTTAATGGGATAAAGTCTCTGCTCACTGAAATAACTGAATCAGGAGAAACAGCTACCAAAAAAAAAAAAAATTAAGAAAACTAAATAAAAAGTGAAGATTTAAAAAAGACTTGATTTAGGATTCAGTGTTGCAATTAAAGACTAAGGATTGGCTTTCTGAAAATCCTACAGTGGAACAGCTCTTAACGCTACCACCCAGAAAACCAGGAAATGGCTTTCTCACATTATTCATATATTCATTATTGAAGTAAAATTCTGAAGTAAAAATTCTGGTAGTTCTAAACAATTTTGTTACAGAACCATTAAGAATTCTTAGTGAAGGCAATAAAACAAAAACCCGTAGTTGCAATTTGTCTCTCCTTGTGCTGTAGGTGTTTCTGTGGCAGTGTTTATGCTCATATAGATTTATTCATATTTATGCAAAAACTTAATGTCTCAGTCTTCCAGAATTTACAGATCCCGTCCCTAATATTTTGTCAGAAGAATTGTGAAAAGGTTTTATTGACCAAAAGTAGACAGAACAATAAATGTCATTAATTTGTACAGCAGCTTTCCTTAAAATAGCCCTAAAAAAAGGAAGTTGGTAAGAATTTGGCTCTGCAAAATCTTTGACATCAATTTTTTTCCATAAAAGATACCAAGCTGGAAATGACAACTTTTATGAGATGTGATTGGGAAAGAGTACAGTGAGAAAAGCTGAGAAAAACCGAGAGAAGAAAATATGGAAAAGTTTTCTTCAGGCAGCGCTGAAGCTGCGCAACAGAATTCCTAAAATGAAATAAAGATTAGGTGAGAAATAACAACTGAAAATTAGGAGCCTTTTAGTCCAAAGTTTGAAGTAAAGAGAAAGAAAAGGTAATAGAAATTATGTCTTGCAATAAAAACCTGTTTATTCTGAACTTAATTTTTAAGGGAGAGGCAAAGAAGTAGAAAGGGAAACAGTATTGTGAATAATTTGTATTAATAAGATGGAAATTACATTGTGCACTAGAGATAAAAGGGAGCTCACGAAAAATGCCTTTTTCTCTCATAGCCCAAAAGCTACACACAAAGTGTGAATTATTTCCAGGATTTATAGAGTAAGTGCTGCAGAAAAATCGGTGATTTTGTACAATTGGACTGAAAAATGAGATTTGGAAGGGAATTTTTCTTCTGCAGGGAATGTGGCAGTGCTAAACTGACAATGTATTTTTACAGGGCTGGATGGAATTGGGAATGAAAACGTTGTGCTGCTACTGAGGAAGTAAAAACTACATTGACTGAGAAGATAAAGCAGGTCTAGGAGGGACTGCCCTCAATAACCCACCCTAGAAAAATCACAGATATACAAAATACTCAGATTTTTTAGGGAAAAGGATTTTCAGGCAGTGTTACAAACAAACAAACAAAAACATATCTACACATAGATGTAGAACGCCAACATAATTTCATTTTTTCTCCCTTCTGCTATTTCAAGGATATTCAAGTCTGTATTTAAAAAAGTCTCTAGATGATAATGGTCTCATAATTTTCAATACTCATCTTTTGGCATTGCCTGTCATTTTGCACTTACTTTCCCATCCTGGAATATCAATTATTATCGGGTTATGAAGATAAGCCACTTACAGCAAATAAAGTGCCACTGTTACTGGGGAGGAGGGGGTCAGCCCATGCCAGGGAGGGTTATTGAGCTGCACTTGGTAAAAGCAAGGTCCCAATTACAGGAGGAACCATTTGGCTTTTGCCATGCCTGGCAAAAATGTCCCTGATTTCACAGGAGCCCAGAATGGCTTTGGTTGGAAAAGGTTTTAAAGCCCACCCAGTGCCACACCTGCCATGGCAGGGACACCTTCCACTGTGCCAGGCTGCTCCAAGCCCCAGTGTCCAGCCTGGCCTTGGGCACTGCCAGGGATCCAGGGGCAGCCACAGCTGCTCTGGGCACCCTGTGCCAGGGCCTGCCCACCCTCACAGGGAAGAATTCCTGCCCCATTATCTCGTTCATCCCTGCCCTTTGGCAGTTTGAAACCATTTCTGTCACTCTTTGTCCATATAAAAAGTCCCTCTCCCTCTTTTTTAAAACCTCCTTCAGGCCCTGCAAGGCCACCCTAAGCTCAGCCCAAAGCTTCTCCTGTGCAGTTGAACAATCCCAGCTGTGCCAGCCTTTCTGCCCAATCCCAGTCCCAGTCCCAATCCCAATCCCAATCCCAATCCCAATCCCTTTCCTGCTGCTTTCTCCTCCCTGGATGCAGCTCAGGATTTCAATGGATTCTGGGGCTCCCAGCACTCACTGGTGGCTCCTGTTCAGCTTTTCACCCATGAGATCTCCAAATCCTTCTCCTCATTTGTGCTCTCAATGAATTCTCCTTCCTGGCTGGGATTGCCCTGACCCAGGAGCAGCCCCTGGTGCTGGGAATTGTGGAACTCCACGAGGTTCTCCTGGGCCACTTCCCCAAGCTCTGCTGCCTTTCCCAGCTGCACACAAGAGCCTGCTCCCACAGAAACCCAAACACCCTCCAAAGGGAAGTAAAAGCAATCCCTGCCAATGGAATGCACCTTCCCAAGGATCCCCACGTGGCTGTGGGATTTTGATACTGAACAGAAACACAGGATCTGTGCAGAACATCCCCCAGCCCACAGCTGCCACACAGAGGGATCATCTCCTCTCCTGCCCCAAACCTGCCCAGGCAGGCACAACCCCCCATCCTATAAATTCCTTATCATCCCACTGGAAGATTTTGCTGTTTTGAAGGATTGGCTGCTGAACCAAACACGGTTTTGCTCTGCTGAAAAAGTTGGAGTTGTAGGATGGATTTAATTCAGTGAAGTGTCAGCCTCTTGATGAATTGGATAAATGTTGCCAGATAAAGCTGCTTGTTTTATTTTTTGTTTTATTAAACAGCAACATGGCCGAGCAGTAAAAACCTGATACCATTTTGATATGGTTTATGCTGCTGCATGAAAAAAGCCTTTTATGAGTGTTGTTTAAAGCAGACAAGGAATTGAATGTGCTAAACACATGGGCAGAACAATCCCTCCAAACCAGCTTAACTGGGGTGATCAGGAGCAGATTCTCACTGGTGTCTGCTGGTTTTTAATGACATACTTGTCAACATGTAACCTTAGAATGCAGACACCATGGTAACAGTTTTAACACAGTCTCTTTAAAGAGAATAATTGTGTGAAGCACAAATAGAAACATCTTGACTCTTGTAGTCTTTTAATCCACTTAGAGAAATGCTTTTCAATCCATCAAGCAGCGTTTTCTGGATCTTGTTGAACATCTGTCTTGGAATTACTTGGAATAAAAGTCTAAGCAGGTCCACCCACGCTGTGTTTGCTGTGGCCCTTAAAAGAAGAATTTAGATGTAATACTTTGATAATAGATTCGAGCTGAAGAACACCAGACAGAAAGAATTATGATATTCACTTGGTTATATAATAATAAACCATGTTGAAGCTGTTCCTGTGCCCTGAAATACCCAAGCACGAGCATTATTTTAGCTGTGTGAGTGGCTCCAGTGCTTGGGATCTTGTGAAATTCATCCAGTGAGGTGCAGGGACAGACTCTGTGCATTCCAACACATCCACAGTTTGTTACACTGATGGAATCATGGACTGGTTTGGGCTGGAAGGGACCTCAAAGCCCATCCAGTGCCACCCCTGCCATGGCAGGGACACCTTCCACTGTGCCAGGCTGCTCCAGCCCCAGTGTCCAACCTGGCCTTGGGCACTGCCAGGGATCCAGGGGCAGCCCCAGCTGCTCTGGCAATTCCATCCCAGCCCTGCCCACCCTGCCAGGGAACAATTCCTCATTTCCAATATCCTCTCCCTGCCTCCCTTCACCTTAAGACCATTCCCCTCCTCCTGTTGATGCCTTAAGTTTTAGCTTTCATATTTTCCAGATTTTGCACTGCATTAGTGTATAACTCTGAACCTCACATGAAGTGTCAGCAAGTTCTCCTCAGAGTTCACTCACACAAAACGATCCTTTTCCAGGCCCAAAAAGTACGAACAACAGCAAACTGAGGTGAGCAATCTGGGAGGATGGGACTGCACAACCTGCAGCTGTAATTGGACAATTAACCCAAGATGGAAATGAACCAAAACCTACAAAAGTGTGAAAACTTGTGACCCAGAGTCCATCTTGGGTGTAGCCTTAGCTGGGCTCTTGTGCTACCCAAGGTCTGTCCTTTAAAGGCCTTTCAATAAATCCTTGTTTTATTCCTTTAACTCTGCCTGGCCTCTGTTCCAGGTCCCCTCTCAAGGCATCGCTGTCACTCCATGCTCCATAGAAATTCCCTCTCCAGCTCTCCTGGAGCCCCTTCAGGCCTTGGAAGGACTCTGAGCTCTCCTTGGACCCCTCTCTTCTCCAAGCTGAACCCACCAGCTCCACACGAGATGCTGTTTGTTTCCCTGACCCCACAAAATTCCATTTCCATGTCGAAATCCTGTGAAAATGCAGCAGAAATTGCCTTTCCTCTGCTATTTGCTCTCTGTTAGTTAAATTATGGGTTAGCTTTTAGCAATAACAATACCAATGGCAATGTCTGCTGCATCTTGAATGTTCATCTGCTCGAGAGATTTTCTGCTTAACACATTAAAAGTGGGTAAAGAAATAATTTATTTTATTTAATTCTAAAAAGTCCTGCGTTTCACTTAAGGGAATTAGTGCCTTAAGCAATAAACACAACTATGCAATAAATGGCATATGTGGGATCTATTAACCCAAGTGCTTGACTCTGCCATCTGAATAATCCCCTTTTAGAGTTTCAGTTTGAAAAGTCTGTATGTACATGCTTGCTCAGAGAGTTTGTTTAAAAAAAAAAATAGAAATTAAAATAGATCTTACAGCATTGGCATTTTGTGATGTTGTTGGGCTAAGTTTTGATCCCCTCAGATTTCATTTTCCGACCCTCAGAAAAATTATTGGGATTGTGAGATTGTGTCTTGAATTGTCAGATGAAGTAGGAACGTGCTCAAAGCTCCTGCACCATCTATTTCTAGTTTATATGGACAAGGCAGCTCAAAAGTGTCTCTAACTCACCTTTCCTGTGTCTCTGCCATTAGTTTTGCAAAACTGATTAATTTTGTACATTTATTAAATCCAGACAAAGAGAATAATTCCCATTCTAGAACTGCAGCAATGGCTTACAGTGATCAGGACAAGGCTGATCTCCTTTATTAAAATAAGAATAAATTCAGCCCTAAATAAGAAATATTTTATGACTTTTCCCATATCTTTTATATCTCTTTGTATAAAATGTAATACAAGACACCTTAATACAAATTTAAAAACTATTATGTCAAACATTCCTTAGCTAAGAGCATCCTCAATTATACCCAGAAAATGAATTGTTTGGGTTTGTCCTTTTCTTCCCTTAAATGCCTTAATGGATAAGAAAGTATTTTTCAGCACTCCACAAAAAAAGAAAAAATCAAATGAGCAGGGATTATAGCAACAAGCATCAACGTTAATTCAGAAATGGATTAACAATTACAGATTTGAAGTCCATTAGCATTGATCCCCAGCACAAAATAGTTGTGATCAATAAGCTAATCTGTAAATTTGATAAATTGAGTAAATCCTGTTTACTAAAGTATTCCATCATCCACAAATAGAAGGAGGTGAAAATCCTGCTTTTAGCAAAAAACAAATTTCAGAGCTGTCATATCAATGGAAATTTCTCTCATTCCAAACTGTGTTGTCACAGGGAGACCAAAACTTCACAAGTTTCACAATAAACATTTTTTTTTATATAAATAAAAATTCTCAACCCAAAAAAACCAAAAAAATTCTCTGAATGTCACAGAAATGGGCCTGACACTGAGCAAAATTAAAAAAAAAAAAAACAAAAACAAAACCACAGAACAGGGCAACAATCTCAAGATTTTGAATTTTGGGGTGTTTTTTTTCCCTTTAGAGTTTGTCCATCCAAGCTGTACTGCAAGACAGGAAAGGGAAATAGGAAAAATTGCTGGAAATACATCCTCATAACTATTTAAGTCTATTTATTCTAGGAATTGTATCAAGACAACTCCATTTGTTAAAAAAAATAAATCCTACCCCTGACTGACAGCTTTAAATAAAGCAAAACTTCAGCTCAAACCCTGGTGTTGAATGTGAGACCTGAAACTGTCAGTGAGTGCTGCTAATTAACAATAATTGGAGCATGGAAATAACAGGGAGGGAAATATTGTATTTAATCTTTTAAAAAAGGGGATTTAATGAAAAATAATTTAACTTTTTTTTTTTTTTTTCCTAGCTGCAGGTAACAAAATTGTGCTAAGTTAAAAGGATGCAAATTTTCATTTTTATCTGCAATTTTAAGTTCTCTGATGAAATTGATATGGTTTCAGTTCAAAAATAATAACATTATGATCTTAATGAAGGTAGTTAAAAGAATGGCACTAATGTAAGCAAAATTAAAATAACTCAGTGTACTTCACACAGAAATGCAGAAATATTTAAATTCTTTTGTTCTGGGAGAAAACCCCACTGGATTTTTCTATGCAATCATTTCTACAAACCCCCAAATAATGGAACTGACAGGCCTTGAGACACAACAGATCCCACACTCTGAAAATCAAGTAAAAAAAACCCTGTCATGACATTTGAGATCCTCAAAATCAGGAATATATGGAAAAATGATCCTCTGTCATTCTTCTCATGAAAAGAAACCTGTTTGAACAGCAAAGCTTAACAGGAACTGACATAAATAAATACAATATTCAGCTCTAACTCCATTCACAGCTGAAGTTTTCAAAAAAATTGGGATATTCCAGCAGCCACCTGCACTCAGGGAAGTCACAGAGTCAACCCCAACTGGTTTTGGATCATTCTTCCATGCAACTTTTCAAATATTTAACCAAATTTTGGCATTAATTTTTAAGGATGTGCAGAAGATCTTTATGGGACGTTCCATTTTCACTGCAATTCAAGGAGCTGGGAGTTTTAAAACTTCCTCAAAGATTTCTGCTAAAAACTGGAATTGAAGCTAACCTTGAACTTTTGCTCTGCAACAAAACCTCCCCAAATCTGTGACGGAACAGAAAATATTTTTGTGTCCCACGTTTCCTCCCAGGCAGACCAAGCCATGTGAGAATAGCCAAGAATTAGGGAGATCAGCAGAGGTCAGAGCTGCAGAAATGATGGGGATTTTTACACATTGCAAGAGCTGTTTTCTCACACGAGTGTAATTTTAGGGAAATTTGCAAGTCAGCTGCAATCAGGGGCGTTTTGTCAAGGTATATAATGAATGCTACTGTTTTCCATCCATGAAACCATGAAATTCTAGACAGTCAGGGAGACTTTCTGCTCTCTACACTCAAAATTGCTGCTTATTCCCTCTACAGCATTTTCTCTTTTTTTTCCCTTAAAAAAGCAGCATATAAATTTAAAATAAAGCTAATTACCTCCTAAAAAAGCAAAAGCTGTCTGAAGCCATAATATAAATATATCTCTTTTTGATGTACTTCACCATCTCCCAGCATTTAAAAATAATATTTAAGCTCATGTTTGACTCTGGAGGAAAATAAAGTTGATGTTATTAGCTGATGTCAGCTGATGTGATGCATTTGTGAATCTATAAAGGCAACCTGGTTTCAATGGGAATTCAGTATCTCAGAATCAAATCAGTGTCATTATCAACATTTTTCACAATCAACATTTTTCATATCAGACAAATAAGAACAGGAATAGCTTTAAATATGGCCTAACCTTATCTGGCTGTTCCTTGTTGCCAAAATTCCCAAGGAAAAGTATTTTAAGTGTATAATTAAAGAGTTTTATGTGTATAATTCAAGATTTTTGGGATTTTTTTTGTGCCACAGGGAGCTGATCATTGCCACTTGGTATTGGAAATATGAATTATCAATAACACTGTTAGTGTAAAGACAACACGTAAACAACCTCATCTAAAAAAAAAATCTGTCCTTGTCACATTATTTCAAATTTAGCAGGTTCCAGTTCCAGGAATTTTTCTGGCAACAACCTTATTTTTGAACATTAAAATAGTTCTTGCACCCTAAATAATTCTAGAACTCTCAGACCTGCATTCAGTAATTTTTTTCCTTAAAGTATGAAACAGGTTAAATTCCTCTTCACTGCTCAGATAAGCCAGAGCTAAAGAAAAAAAAGTATATTTAAATATGTACATTTAAAAAAAATTAAAATATACAAATATATGTATTTTGTGTAAAGCAATTTACATAAATATATACAATACAATATAAAATATATATAACATATATGGTTATACACAATATTAAAATATATTGTATATTTATAAAACACATTTTCATAAAAATATATTTATCTGTTAATATATCTATAGATAAGTATAAATAATAAAAAAAATATATACAAAAATATGGTGACTCTGGCAGGTTCTTTAGTGACCTACACGATGCTCCCAGTGATGTTCTCACTGTTTCTCATCTGTACAAATGTGCAGATAATAATAATAATAATAATAATAATAATAATAATAATAATAATAATAATAATTCTAGAGCACCAATAATTCCAAATTATTTATGAATAATCTAAAAAAATGAAAGCTTAAATATAAAAAAATCTGATTCTCCTTCAGGATTAATGGAGGATAAGGTGAATAGATGAATATTTGATCTAAAGGATATTTATGGTGTTTTTTATTTAAGAAAAACTGTGAAATTGTTGAAATTAGAATTTGGCTTATCCTCAGAGTGTGGTCACTTTTTGATGGTGTTTTATCAAAGGAGTTTAATACATTCAGTTTAATACATAATTAATTCATTGATTGTATTCCTTCATACAATTAAGGAAATACATTCCCTTAAAAAGGAAAAAAATAGAAAAAAAAATGAAAAAAATGAATTTACTCTGTGAATGTTTCCCTTTGGCATTAGCACAGCCCAAGTTTCCATTTCTCTACAGCTTTGTGCAAACCAAGCAAGGAAACATCTGATAAATCTTTGTGGAATTCCAAAGAATTTCCATGTGCTGTCCCCTGCTTTAAAACCTGATGATCTTCACAGAAAACTGACATTTCAAATGAGTTTCATTATGAATTCACAAGTGCCAAATACATTTAAATGCAAAATATCAATTGCAACCCAATAATTCCTGTGAGTGAGTCTGAATTTACTGAGGATTTGTTCCCCAGAAAAAGCTACAAGTAAAAGTGGAGCAACACTTTGCAAAACCACACTGAACTCAGACTTCAAAAAAAATCCTTGGAGTTTTCACAACAGAAATATTTCCAGTCTTATTTGAGGCATAAGCATGATTTACCTGACAATTTGGATTAAATTTAGATTTGCCCAGCACAAACCAGAAGGTTGAAAAACCCAGCAAGTAAAAAAATGTGGCTTTTTCCAATGAAACAATGAAAAACAATTGGTTTAAAAGCTGAACTGCACATATTTTCCTAGAGAGTACTACCCTGTTTCCTTTGAAAAGATATTTTAATTAGGAAGGAGAGACACTAGAAATGACTTAAAGAAGTAAAAAATGTATCAGCTGCTTTCCATAATGATATTCTGTATTCTTACATTTGCCTATAGAAGTAATGAAAAAATGTCTCTTTTGCAATAAAATATTTCTTTTTTGGCATCTTCAGAGAAAACCTGTTTCATTGCTACCCACGTGATTTCAGGGGCACATAAAGAATAGGAAATAAGCTGGTTTGTATTTTGGGCTTGGAAGGAAAAGGGGACTTGAGAGATTATTCAAGTTTTTTTTTTTATAGAAGTAGTGGTTCATCTGCACAATCATTACAGCAACTGAACTTGGAGAATGGTTTTTGTGAAAAATGAGCTTCTGTAAAAAGCAACACACAGCAGAACATTCTTGAGAATAAATAACAAATTTTTCAGTTCTCATCCTAATTTGTTACAAGGACAAAGACTTCAGGGAAGAGAAGATGCAAAAAGTTCCTTTAATTCCCTTTTTTTCAACCCAGAAACGCAAGTGGAAAAGTGAAGGACTCTGATAATTGGTGGCCCTTGGATGGAAAAGGCAATCCCAGACTTTTCTAATCTGGTAGGAATTGCCAGAGGAGCTGGGGCTGCCCCTGGATCCCTGGCAGTGCCCAAGGCCAGGCTGGATAGAGCTTGGAGCAGCCTGGCACAGTGGAAGGTGTCCCTGCCATGGCAGGGCTGGGAATGAGATGATTTTTAAGATCCCTTCCAACCCCAACCATTCCATGACTCCCTGAAATGTGAGTCAGACTCGTGATCTGGAGAGTTTGATAACATCAATCCAAGCATTCAGTTAACATTTCAGGTAGCAAATGTCCGAATAACACAATTTTATTTCACAGTTTAACTGCAGCACCATCAGGACCCTTTCTCCTAAAATTCCTCTCTCTGGAGCAATTCCTATGGCACTGTCCAAAGGATGGAGCTAAAATCCATTTATTTACACAAACTCTGATGCACAATGCAGTGGTCACCTCCCAGCTTTGAAAGGATACAAAAAGGGTGATTGTGGAAAGCTCCTGGGCTTTGGAGAGGCTGCTCTGGGATCCAGCAGAACATTCCCAAGAGGACTCCTCCCTCTGGAAAAGGGGCTGCTCCCCTCTCACTCATCTCCAGAGAAATCCGCTTGGAACCCAAGTGGAAACTTCACTGGAGGCTCTGCCCAAGCCTCCCTCCTGCAGTTGCATTTTCCATATTCCATTTCAGAAAGCAGGAGGCAAAGAAGAGCTCCCAAATTGCAGTTTGTTTAAAAGGAAAAGCTCTGGAGGCTGGCAGCCCTCCTGAGCCGCTGTCAGAACAATCCCTGCAAGCAGGGCTGTGTAAACTCAGCAAGCAGACAGGTTTTTGTGTTCCCAACAAATGGAAACTATGTCCTATAAAAGAACTTTAATGGGCAAATGACACTGGATTTTCTTTTCTTTTTTTTTTTTTTTTTCCTGCAGCAACAGCAGGGTTTGAGATTTTCTTCCTTTGGTTTTGCCTTTTTTTCCACTAGGAACACACATTTTATCATGAACCTGAGCAGCACAAATGGACAAACCCCATCAAAAGCTTCAGCTGCACTCAGTATTTCATATTATTTGGTGATGTATCAGTTCTGCAAAGCTTTTATTTTTTTTTAAGACTTCACAGGGAAAAAACCTCTTACCTTCGGTGGAAAAACTTTCCCCCTCACAAAAGAGATGTTGTAGAATTTATGAAAACAAAAGTGCCAATAAGATTTTGCTTTAATACCCCAGGGAGAAACACGATCATCTGCACCAGTAAGAAAAAAGATGCCTGCACGAGGTGCTCTACTAATTACAGCTGCTTTGGTGGGCAATATCCCTGGTGAAACAGATGTTAGGGACCTATTAACAAAAGTTTTTCAAACATCTGCTTACAATTTGAAGGCAATTGTAAATACAGCACAGAAGGTCAATTGGGCTCATTAAGGTCTATGTGCAAATCTACTGCTGCAGGTTTCTTTTTAGCTAATACTGACTTTTTTTAACACAGGAAATAGAGTTTAATAGCAACTTGTGTCAATTTTGATTGTGATTTCATACAACAACAAACAACAATCGCATGCCTTGTGCTTCACCAAATAACCCATTTTCCTTCCTCTTTTTCCTTTCTACCTACAGCACACTGCCACGGTTCTGTGAGGTAAAGGAAGGGTTAGAAATTGGGCAATTACAGAGAAATGATTGATTTTACTTTTAAACACCAATTATGGATCTTGATAGGAAATCTTCAGTTGTTGAACCAAAGAAAAATGAGTTTTGATTACAACGCATGGTTATGAGATGAAAATTATTCTTTCAAGTGTCAGAACAAAACACAGATGTTCTGCAGGGCTAAAACTGGAAATCATGGAATGGTTTGGGCTGGAAGGGACCTCAAAGCCCATCCCTTCCACTGTGCCAGGCTGCTCCAAGCCCCAATGTCCAACCTGGCCTTGGGCACTGCCAGGGATCCAGGGGCAGCCACAGCTGCTCTGGCAATTCCATCCCAGCCCTGCCCACCCTGCCAGGGAGCAATTCCTAATTCCCAATATCCCATCTATCCCTGCCCTTTATCAGTTTACATCACTCTCCATCAGCCTTCCTCAAACTGGAACCATCCAGGAACAATTTTCTGATGAACTGCCCCAGAGAAAATCCCCTGATGTTGGACCCAGCAGCAGCGCTCAGGACCTGTCAAGCTTCTGCTGCAGATTTTAATTAGCAATCCAAAAACCAGGAATGCCAACCTGAGCTGGAGTTTTCAGCACTGCTTCTTCTGGGTTTTTGGATTGCTAATTAAAAAAAACCTGAGCTGGAGTTTTCAGCACTGCTTCTTCTGGAAGTGATGCAGTGAAATTGCTGTCTGGAGTTACAGCTTGAATAAGCCAGGGTTCCATCCCTGGAAGTGTCCAAGGCCAGGTTGGATGGGGCTTGGAGCAACCTGGGAGTTGGACAGTGGGAGGTGTTGGGGTTGGAATGGGATGATCTTTAAGATCCTTCCAACTCAAACTACTCTGGGATTCATTTAATGATTCTGATGAATCCTCTGAGGTTCCTTCCAGCCCAAAGCATTCCCTGATTTCATGATTCTGCATTAAACCAGACCTGACCCTCTGTGCAAGGGTCCAACCATGAGCAACCTGCAGCTCAGCAGATTCCTGAACCACTTCCTTTACACTCCCAAGAACCTGTGTCCCACCTGGAACTCTATCAGTTATACATGGAAAAAACTCTTTGTAACACAAGCCTGAGAGATTTTAACATACAGAACATATTTACGAAGAGCTGAAGGAAAAAGGCTCTGATGTAGAGAAAATTACAGAATTAAAACCCCAGCCTTCAACTCTATAATAAAGTTCATAAATGTGATGGCAAATGCTGATCTATTAAAAATCAAAATTAATGACTGTGGAAAAATATTTATGAGCAATTTAAGAATCACTCATTTAAGAATCTATCACTACCTGTTAGAATTTAGTGCAAGAAAATTGATGATTCTACAGCAATTAAAAGCTTCAGAATATTGTGGCTTGCACCAAATGGGGAAAAATTCTGCTTTAAGCAATTTGCTGCACATTTTAAAGAAAACACTTCTTAGGAGATAAACACTAAACAGCACCTTCTACTATCAGTAATGGTTCCCAGATGTAATTATTAAAAATAAATTTGGTGTAACAGACATGAAAGTGCAAAAGTTGTAAGAAGTTCTTTCTATCTGTGACCCTGAAGCTGCGTTCATACAGATCTGAATAAGGAATATGAGTCCTCCTTGGCCAAACAAGAGCAAAATCTGAAAGCAAACACCAGAGCTTGCAGGAAACATCCCATCAATAAAGACTTGTCCTTACCCAGCTTGGCTCAATATTGCCTGCTTTAAAAACTTATCACCCTCTCCATCTTCTCCCTCACTAGAAAGGATATTTTCAATGTCTTTTATGACATTTTTTTCCAAGCCATTTCTCCTTCAGCCAACAACTGGAAGAGTCTGACTGGACTGTGGATTTATTTATTTCTTGTAAAGGAAGTTGGTGGCTTCATTTTGTAGGGCTGAGGAGTCTGGAGATTATCATGGATAATCTGTAAATGAAACTTCCTGATTTAGGTTTTATTGTCAAGTTCAGCTTAGCTGAGCAGAATATAATTTCAATTCTACAGGTAGCAGAATTAACATTATTCTTTGTTTTTTAAAAAATACAGCTCCATTGTGACAACTTCAGAGATTCCTGGTCCATTTCTCTTTCCTGGTACCAGAAAGAGAAAATATTGATGACATAAATTGCCCCATCTCTAACCTTCCCCTCAGAATTCACACCCTTTATGGCACAAAACCGATTTTATTGGTCAAACCTGCTTTTACTGCACTGATTTGGGTATTTTTCTTGCCTGAGGAAGTGAGAAGAGAGGGAAAGGAGTAATATTTCATCATGAAAACAGAACTAGGAGCACCTACACACAAGGACTTAGGAGAGAAGTAAAACTATCATTACCACTTCCACCAGCTTTTAAAATTTCCCATTTAAATCCTGATTCCACTTCACTTATGCAGCTTAAATCAGGATGCCAAAAGAGGAAAAGTCCTTACATTTTATTAGGAGTTAAATGAAAAACGTGTTCCTTCCTTACACCACTTATATTCCTTGGATATTACTCAGTACCAGTTAATTAAAAAAAAAAGAAAAAAAAAATCAAATCCCAGAAATCCCAGAGAGACTGGGTGTGGGAAATGCAAGGATCTCCCCAGGAAAAAAAAAAAAAAAACAGCACAAAGGTAACTCTGATGATGAAAGGATTTGCTTCAGCCTAGGAGGACATAAAAGATGAAGTTCTACAAAGACCATTAAGTATTCACCAGCTCACTGCAAATTACACTAAGCACTTGGTGAAGAAATACTTGGCAGATGTCAGCAGTAAGGAAGCCAAACATGTTCCTTGCACTGAAGGATAATGTAACTACAGAGAGGGTTTGTTTTGGAACCATTTCCACAGCCCAAAAATCATCTGGCAAGGCTGGGTTTACCAAGGAAGAAACAAGAGAGAGCCATGACTACTTATGTGACAAATCCACATTTCTGCCATTTCCATACTCTGTACCACTCCTGAAACAAGATATCACACACCAATTTGGATCATAAAACATTAAGTTCTAAGAGAGACTGCAGCAGATCTTTGAAAACTCAAATATTTGTGTAACCTCTTGTTTTCACAAGTGTTGTATAAACACCACTGCGGACACACCACCACTTTGTACAGCTCAAACCTTCCATCTTTTGGACTCTGCCACTCCACTCTTATCTTCTGCAGTTTGGAACTGCATTCCTAAGTGGGATTTACAAAGTTAAACCAGGACCCAACCCAGCGAAATCTGGAGGATTATCTCCCCCTCTCCAACTCCAAGCTTTTGCAGACTCACACACGTTCACCCCCCAGGTATGAGGAAGGGTGATTGGACATTTAATGTTATAATAAATGTGCTTTTAGGTTCCACTTGAAGAAGACTATGCTTAAAGACGAGACAGAAATATATCCTTGGCATAACTGACCAGGCAGATAAAATATTTCCTCATGTTGGCATTTTTGATGAGGAATCTTTCTATTTGCTCTTCTCTTGCTGTTCTATATGTGGATGTTTCTCCCCCCTTCTCTCCTCTCAGCAAGGCACCAATTGCATCAGCACACATGTAATAGGAACTAAATTAACAGATTTTAATCAGAGGGTTCATCATAAAGCCATAACACAGATTTGCTCTGCCTCAAATTCTTGAAATAAATGCCTGATTTTTTAAATGAAGTTGTCCAGTGCTGTCACCCATACAGCCACCAGGTTTCATGCAGCTTACTGAGACAGGGAGTGAAAATGCTACTGACTTTTATTATTTGTACCATTTGAAAACAGCATGGCTCCAATCCAAGTCAAAGAAATCATCTGGACAGCTCTGCTCCTCTGGTAATTACATGGTTGTAAGAGTGACAGCTTCTTGAATAAAACTTCACAATGAGGAGTTATCTGGAACTAATGCAAGTAAGGCAAATTCCTTCTGGGATTCAGAAGCACAGGATGATTTGGCTTGGAAAGGATTTAAAGATCACCCAGTGCCCCCCCTGCCATGGCAGGGACACCTCCCACTGTGCCAGGCTGCTCCAGCCCCAGTGTCCAACCTGGCCTTGGGCACTGCCAGGGATCCAGGGGCAGCCACAGCTGCTCTGGGAATTCCATCCCAGGGCCTGCCCACCCTGCCAGGGAACAATTCCTAATTCCCAAGATCCCACCCAGCCCTGCCCTCTGGCAGTTTGAATCAATTCCCTGTGTGCTGTCACTCCAGTTCTGATGAATTGTCCCTCTCCAGCTCCCCTGGAGCTTCTTCAGACCCTGGAAAGCTGCTCTGAGGTGTCCTCACCTCTTCTTCTCCAATTTCACAGAATTCCCAGAATCACTGGGTTGGAAGAGACCTTCAAGATCATCAAGTCCAACCCAGCCCCAAGAGCTCAACTAAACCCTGGCCCCCAGTGCCACATCCAGGCTTTGTTAAACACACCCAGGGATGGTGACTGCACCACCTCCCCGGGCAGCCATTCCAGAACTTTATCACCATTTTTGGAAAAAGCTTTTTCCTGATATCCAACCTGTATTTCCCTTGGTGCAGCTTGAGGCTGTGTCCTCTTGTCTTCAAACCTCTGCACCATCTCACAGGCATGGGAGAGACAAACAACAGCTAAAACTGTACTGCCTGAAAAATCACAGACATTTGGGGATGACGGAAGAAAAGGAAAAAAAAGATCAGGCCCTTCCCCCCTAATTCTCCTGTCCCTATAGGGCACAGAGTCCTCCACTCTCAGCTTTATTTGTGTTCCAATTAAGTTCAAATTTCCCTGGACAAACTCATTTGAGAACAAGAAAACTGAGCTCACCTCAGCTGAAAGTTTCACTCTTGCTGAGGCTGCCTAAAATCAAAGCACTGAAATTCTCTGAACCACCAGGTGACTCCCAGGCAGGTACCCAGATTCAGAAGTTCATGCAAAGACAGAATCTCAGGGTCATTAGGGCTGGAAAAAACCTCTCCAGGGTCACCACATCCAACCTGTGACTGCTCAAACAACTGACGGGAAAATACAGCCCAGGAATCTCCACTGGGGAAGAATCTGCAGCATCTTACAAACAGAAATCAGTTTTTTCTGAGCAATACATTTCATTCAAGAGGATGAAAACAGTTTTAATTTGAAATGTCTGATCTTCTCCTACAGCAGGGCAGCTGAAATTCCCAAAAGTTGCTCAGACAGAACTCAGCACCATCAGTTCTATGTGTTTACCACAAAAAGGCACACTGGCTGTACCTGACATTATAAAGATTTTCTGTTCAGTTAACTGCCTTCCCCCAGAGAATCATACTGGTGGTTCCCTTGGAAATTTTTTTACTGGGAAATGCTTCAAAATGGTGGCCCTGACATGTGACATTGATTCCTAAGAAAGGACACTGTTCAAGTCATATTAAATAAACAAGAGCTGCCACACATCAACCTTTAAATTGTCTGCCAGGAGCAGCAGAGCCTGAGAAGGAAATGTTGCATCTCTACTGTTATAAATTACTAAGTAATTGGTTTGCTATTATAAATTAACTTTTAAAAATTATTAATCACAACAATTTTGATATAGTACAGTTTGTAATCACTTCTAACAGCTTTTGATACAGTATAATTTGTCCACTTTTGTGGCCAGTGTTCTGGCCACTGTGTAACTTGTATTCTCAGAACATCATTTATAGAGATATTTTAGTTTGTACACAATGTGATAAACATGTTATAGTTTTGGCCACTATTAAAATATGTTTTATACATTTAACCTTTGCAGAAGTAGCTGAAACTGTCAAATAATAACTAATGTTCCTGGTTTTGCAACTAACTGACAATAAAAAACCACTCTAACATATTTATAAAGTAACTAATGCAATGATTAAACAACATTTTTTAAAAAGGTAAAATTAGTAACTATCAACCACTAAAACCACAAAACCAGAAAACTGTTATAAAGAAATGCCACACAACCCTCGAAAAAAATTTTCACAATTTCTACACGAGTCAAGAATTGAACCAAGCTAAAGAACTTCCAGAACAAGTAAACAAATACAAAAAGAATGCTTGAAGATGAAGAATGTTTATAAATATGTATCTGAATAATGCAATAAAAAAGTATCTTAAAAAAATTGTTATAATTAACTGTGTGCCTCTAACTAATGCTACACACCCTGCGCTGTCTATTATTCCTTTTATCTCTTTTTAGCAAATATTTGAAAGTTTTAAAGAGTGAAGCTGGTTTCTCACGCCAACCAAAACCAGCCAAGGAAGCTGCCCCAGGAAGCAGCCCTTGAACAGAGCTAGAGCCAGGCAGCCCCAAACCCCAGTGAGGAGTCCTGGGTTACAAGCTGTGCCTGGGGGTGTGTGTTCAATTTCCACCTGTCAGAGCTGGGGCAGTTCTCTGCTGTTCTTTGGGCAGTTTTTTCTTTATCTCTCCCACAGCCAATCCTCCCTCCAGGAGATCTCTGCTCTCCATGGCCGGGGAGTGTCCCTGCAGGGCTGATCAAATTCCAGCATCCCATGGGGAGATGCTCCGCCCAGGGCAGGAGCCAAGCATTCCTACCTGGATACAATCTGAGCCTGGAACAGCACAGCAGCCTTTGCCCACTGCATTCCCAGAGGAGCAGCTTTCTCCTGCCCTGCATTCCCAGAGGAAGAGCAGGCCCATCTCCAGCAGCCCTGGAGCTTAGAGGAAAACTGCAGCCTTGTGCAGGATCCCTGCTCCAGCAGAACCACAGCTGGCACTGCAGGAGGGCTGGGCCACCATTTAATCAATGGATTAAAAGAATTATTTTTTTTAAGAAAACACATTATTCTTAGGAAATAAACACTAAAAAGCACCTTCTACTACAAGTAGTGGTTCCCAGTTGAAATTATTAAAAATAAATTCAGTATAACAGAGAGGAAAGTGTAAAACTTGTAAGAAGTTTTTTCTATCTGCAACCTTGAATCTGTGCTACCAACACGATGACCCACAGGGTGTCAGGTCATACTGTGACTCTGTCAGTGGTGTTTTGTATTACTGCATTCTTATTTATATTTTTATTTTTTCCCTAATAAAGAACTGTTACTCCTACTCCTATATCTTTGCCTGAGAGCCTCTTAATTTCAAAATTATAATAATTTCGAGGGGGTTTTACATCTTCCATTTCAAGGGAGGCTCCTGCCTTCCTTAGCAAACACCTGTCTTTTCAAACCAAGACATGCACACACCCCAGTAATCACCTACTGAGGGAAAACCACATCTAGGGATCAGAATCTTCTTGGAATGAGGTTGGGATGAGGCACTGGATGGAGATGGAGAGATGGTGAATGTGTTTTGAAACCTGAAAAGCAGCATGAGGCACCTCAGCTTTACCAGAACACATAAACCTGCGAACACAGAGCAGGCAAAACCTTCAGCCTCACAGCACCTTCCCTGGGTGACCTTCCCTCGGTGACCTCAATATCCCACAGCAAAAAAAGACCTTCAGAAAGACTGGAGCACATAACAGATTTAAAACAAAACAATCTGTCTGTGATTAAAAAAACAAAAAAGGATACTCCATAATACACACCCTTAATGAAGCTTTTATAATAACTGTGTGGTCACAGCTTGTACAGACAGACAAAACGTGATTTTTTTTAAATTTGCTGTTTAATTTTGTTAAATAGAGGAAGAAAACACCTCGGTTTACTGGAGTGTAGCTCTGCTGTGTCCCCAGCCCTGTGCTGGAGGTGACAGCCAGCCAGGATGGATGAGCATTCCCAGCAGGCTGCTCCACAAAACTGCCTGGCAGCTCCTCTGTGCAGCCCCCAGCAGGGAGCCTGGAGCACTGTGGGACAGAAAATCACCCCAATTTTATCTCCAACCAAATTCATCTGGGAATGCCAGCATCCATCAGATAAACACAGGAATAAAAAACTCATCTGAATCATCTCACAGCACAAGAAAAATGCAAAAGGAATTAGAGCACAGTTGGACTCTCCGTGTTATTTTTTTATATATTTTACTCATCTCTGATCTAATCCTTTGTAATCTAAATTTAGCTTAGGCTCTCCTTGTATAGTAACCATCACTGTAAAAAAAACAATCCCTATTTCCAAGAAGGTTTTGCTGGATATTAGAAAAATGCAGATGTAGCCAAGTAATGAAGAGAACTTGGTTCTGGATCCAGTGAGTGCAACCCCCACATTCACATTTCTTTTTTTAACACCATGTGCAGGTAAACACCATTTTTGTAAAGAACTGGATGAAGCTTGTGTTTAAAGCACTGAAAGAAAGAGGATTTTGATTTTCTAAAAAAGCTGTAAGCACTCTCTAGAAAGCTTTCCTGACACGAGTTTGAAAACATATAAAGGGAATAAAATAGAAGAAATAAATAAAATAAAAGGAAAATTTGCATCCAAAATGTTGGAATTTCTGAGCGGTGAGGAATCACAATGGGATGTGGATCAGTGAGGAATGAGGGGAATGGGGGAAACTGGGAAAGGGGGAAAGGGAGAGGGAAGAGGAGAGAGAGGGAAGGAAGGGGAAAAAGGAGGGAGGGAAGGGAAAAAGAAGAGAGGAGGGAAGGAGGGAAGGAAGGAAGGAAGGAAGGAAGGAAGGAAGGAAGGAAGGAAGGAAGGAAGGAAGGAAGGAAGGAAGGAACCCATCTACACTCCAGCCCTTAGGAACTGTTGCTCATTCTCTGGGATTTTGGGTTCCAAATCCCACACATTCCATCTCACTTGGTTCATGCTCACAATATTTCACTGCTTAGCTTGGCAAAGCATCAAAATAGAACTTTTTCACCCCTCTTAACCTCTGCCGTTGGCACACAGCAGTTTATTAAGCTCAGGCCTCACAGCAAATTCCCATTTTCCCTCCAAACCAATATAATTCTGTTGTCATCAACACTCCCTGCTACAGCCCAGCCAACTGGAGAATATTCCCTTTTTCCTCCCAGGGAAAGGGCTCCAGTTTCTATCCAGTTATTCCCCAATTCCTAATGAAAGATAATTCATCAATGAATAATTTTATCTGTTCTGATGACCACTGAATGCTCCAAATGGTGCATTAAACAAATAACAGGATATTGGGTAGGATTCTAATATTCCAATTATCTGTGCTCCCAGACACTCCTACTGAACATTCCCTGTCCATGCCACGTTGGAATAAAAAGCAGAAGTCTGAGGAAGAACTTGCAGACATGCTGAGTGGAAAAGGATCTGCTTAGTGTGTGATAATTCACTTCTGGGTAATTTTGGAAGGAATTTGAGATGGGATCTCTGAATTGTTTTTGATGATGTGATTTATTTTCTTATCTTCTACAGGAAGGGTGAGTTCAGCTCACATCTTCACTGCATGGTTCAGAAGGTCCAGCCTGCACAAGGCATCAACCTCTGTAACTACTTTTATTTTTTCTATATCTTAAACTTTAAAACTCTAAACTTTCCTTTCCTTAGCTCAACATGTCTATGTTTTAAACTATAAACCCACATTCTCCCTTCCAGCATCTCAGTTTGGGAGCCTTTTCCAAGGTCTCAGATCAAATCCTGGGTTTCATTCTAATCTTCGGCTTCCAGGCCCAAAGTTCTGAGAGTTCCTTGCATTTCAGACTCCAACCTTAGTGACCGACCTGGACCCTGTAAAATAAGAAAATTCCCATTTTTCTCCCGTATTCTTCCTTTTTCCTTCCATCCTCCTCTCCAAAATTGGACTAAAACTCTTCAGAGTCAATGGCTTCTCTGCTCCTTTTATTCTCTGGTTTCTGGTGAGTCAATCAGCACTAAGTGTACAATGTTTTACAGCGCTTCTTGCAGACACCCCAAAAAGGCATTTCTGGACCTCTTCTTGGCTATTCCTATTTCTGTATAACACATAAAGGAAAAAAAAAAAACCCCACAAATTCCTATTTCTGCAACCCATAGCTGAAAAAAAGGTTTTTTTCTAGTATAAAGCAAGCCAAGATTTGAGTTTCTAATTGAAGTAAGATTGACTTCTTCTAACTTATTGGTTTTTACCTATCAGGAAGCCACTATCAGGATTATTGCAACAAGAAAATATTTTTTAATGGAAAGACTTAAGTTCTTAAATTTCTAGTTTTAGTAATTCGTACTAATTAAGTAATCTGTAGCAACTTTATCATCTCAAACATGAAATCAAACAAATAAAAACCCAAATAATTAAAAACAACAACAAGAAGAAAGGAAATAAAAATTACTGATAGAAGCAAAAATTGGAAACGTGTGAGGACAATATTGGGAATATAAATAAATATAATACAAACAGAAAGCTTATTTATTATTGTCCCGAAAAAGCTATTTTGCAAACTTAGCAAACTTCAATTTGCAAACTTTGTCTAGAATAGAAATTAAAAACTGAATTTGTCCCATCCCTGGAAGTGTTGAAGGCCAGGCTGGAGCAGCCTGGGACAGTGGAAGGTTCCTGCCCATGGCAGGGGTGGCACTGGATGGGTTTTAAAGTCCCATCTAACCCAAACCGTTCTGTAATTTAATAATTCAGTAATTTTATGATTCTAAGTCTAAACTGAGTGGTAGCACAATGCCGATATAAAGATAGAAATAATAAGATCAAAACAAGCCAGGCAAATCAGCAGCACCCCCAGTGCTGCCCTGAATTTCCAACACCTTCACACTGAAAGCTCTCTGGTGCTTCCCTACCACAAGAAAAACCCAAATATCCACTCACAGCTGCTCCTCAAAACCTTGGCAAAAGGTGACGGTTCTGTTTTTCCAACAGATGGATACTCCAACATTCCACAAGCATCACTCCTTGCTAACCTGCCATGCTCTGCTAACTTTGAATGGCTCTGCATCCCATGAATGCTTCATGCCATCAACCACCACAGCAGAGCTGAAATGTGCATTAAAGCAGGTGGCCACCAGCAATTCCTTTCATCTCTCACATCTGGCACCACTCTCCATACAGTTTATACATTATCTGCTGCTAATAAATCATAAAATCATAGAATCATGGAATGGTTTGGGTTGGAAGGGGCCTTCAAGATCATCTGAACTCTGAAGTTTTTCTATTGACACTTAACAGATGCAATATAGTGAATATTTTTTATCCAAAAAGTGCAAGGTAATATGTTGTAAACTGCATTTTTAAAAGCAGGAAATATAAGTAATCTTTGGAATTCAGATTAGGTATTTAAATATTATTGTAACTGTAGGAAAGACTGAAAGGATGATTAAAATTAAAGCAGCAGAGCAGGACATCAGCATCTGCAGATTCAGTTATGACCACAAGCAAAGTTATTATTTAGAGTCAACAACATAAAGGTGCTCCCCTTCCCTCACACTCCCCAATTCCCAATTAAAATAAAACAATTAGGACTGGGACCACCACTGCTTAACTGGAATTCTTACCAGTGTTTCACTTCAGCAAAATCCAACCTCAACACTGAGATAATTATATTTCAGTTGACAATCTGCCAATGGAACAGGGGAGTCTTGGGCTTGTGATCATTAAGTGTTTGGTAAGTGCTTTAACAACGACTGTTCCCCAATTAATGTTGCAATCTCTCTACATCCCATTTATTTTAAGCTTAGAGTGTTTGCTTAAGAATAACCAGTAAAAATTTGTTTCCCTTGAATTTTTATTTCCTTCTTCCTGTGTCTCAACTCCACCTCCCTCCTCTTCTTCCTTGTCCAGTTTTCCCTCTTCATCTTCTTCAGTGGATGGGCAGCTTGATGATCCATTTGAATAAAAATCCAATTAAAAATGTCCATGGGATACTTCATAGCTGCATCCCACAACTCCTTAATGCAACGAGCCACAAGAGCTTTGTGTTTGCAAAAAATCCTGTCAGACACTCATGGGTTTTTTCTTTTTTTGATGTAAGATAATACCATCAGTTAAAAAAAAAAAAAGTGTAAAAATAGTGTCAGTTCAAGTTTACAAAAAAACTCTGGACGTTCATCTACGTTTAACAGTTCAGCAAAAAGAACAATGCCAGTAAATTTCTGGAGAGCAACATGAGGTACAGGATTTTATAGCAATCCTGGGGATCACAAAGCTGCAGTGGGGGAACCTCACTTTTTTTTACACGCCATTCTCCAGGCCGTGACATTTCAGGCTCAATGATATGAGGTGTGATAAATGCAAGCCCTCGTTTGAATACAAACAGATTCTTAAAATATTTTAACTAGGACTATAAGTGAAAATAAATTAGGCCAGTGGGATTTATGGCAAGAATTCAGATTCTGTGGGATTTTCTACATTTACTGCTTAAGTCAGAAATTACACAAGCTTCCAAAGCTTTTTGCTCTGGAAACAAGCACTTAAAATTAATTCTGAAATTAAATCACTCTCTTCTGACTGGCAGCATAAGAATGAACAAAAATCAGTGTATTTATTCTTAACCACACCAGAACAGGTGCTGTGTAAACCTTCTCAAGCAGCCATGCTTCGTTTCCCAGCTCCTACTTTGCTTCCATAGGAGAGGAAATCCAACTTCTTTTTTTTCCATTTTTTTTTTTCCTTACAAAAGGAAAGAGATGGAGATGTGCAAAATGGAAAACTGAGATCTAACTTTGAGTTTCTAATAAATCTACTCATGCTCTTTTCACTGAAATTTCCAGGGAATCATTCTGACTTTGTGCAACTGCATTTGTTTGTAGTTCAGCCTTTGGATCTTTCATAGAAGTCCAGAGTGGTTTGGGTTGGAAGGGACCTCAAAGCCCATCCAGTGCCACCCCTGCCATGGCAGGGACACCTTCCACTGTGCCAGGCTGCTCCAGCCCCAGTGTCCAACCTGGCCTTGGGCACTGCCAGGGATCCAGGGGCAGCCACAGCTGCTCTGGGAATTCCATCCCAGCCCTGCCCACCCTGCCAGGGAACAATTCCTAATTCCCAAGATCCCATCCAACCTTGCCCTCCTTCAGCTGAAGGCCATTCCCCCTTGTCCTGTCACTCCATCCCTTGTGAAATGCTCCTGTCCATAATGTGGGCAGCAATCTGTTAATCAATCCCATTATCAAATCACTTGGATGCCCAACTCTTATTCTGTTTTATCTGAATGCAACATTGGCAATACATTCATTTATTAGTCTGATGATTAGAACAATTCTAATGAAGAAGTTTGGGGGAAAATGCAAATCCAGGATTTGTCCAAGGTTCAAGTTACTGCATGAGGTTAATTAGGGGAAGTTGATTCTTCTGATCCTATTATTAGTGCAGAGGCCCTGGCACAGGGTGCCCAGAGCAGCTGGGGCTGCGCCTGGATCCCTGGCAGTGCCCAAGGCCAGGTTGGACACTGGGGCTGGAGCAGCCTGGCACAGTGGAAGGTGTCCCTGCCATGGCAGGGGTGGCACTGGATGGGCTTTAAGGTCCCTTTCCATCTCAAACCATCCATGATTCTGTCATTAATAACACACCTAGTTTTTCTATGTCATACCCTCCCCTTTTTAAGTCCATACACTGTCCTAGACTGATTTATGACTGGGTTTGAGGTTTTAAAGTTATTTTTAGAAGCACATTACTTTATTTAAGACTATACGCTGGTCTGAGTTCATGTGAAAAGGCAAAGTTGGCTATTTGATGGACACAAGGATATCTTTCTCAATGAAGTACAAATACTAATCCATGAGTACTTCTGGGCAGTTTAAGCTTAGGCAGCATTTCCTTTTCCAAAACAAAAGTTACAATTCAAGAGCAAAATTGACAGCCATGGAATTTGCAAACCAACAGCAATAATATACACATAATATGTTGCATTTAATATTACTTATAACAAGATATCATATGTATTACGGCATATTGTATTGTGCTACATGGATCATATGCTTCAAGCTAATCCTCATCTTCAAAAAGCTGCAATGATTTGAAACTTCAGCATTCAATTTTTTCACTTTATTACCAAATTCCCGGTTTAAAATGTGGACATGAAAACAGCACCGTGTAAAACACACCAGCAAAATGTGACTGAAACCCTGCCATGACCATTCCTTCACTCTTGTTTTAGCTGTGCAGCCTGCCAGGGTTTCCCTCAGATTTAAGGAATGATTTTCCTCAGATATGAGGAATTATTCCACTCAGATTTAATAAATTATTCCCCTCAGATTTAAAGAACAATTCCCCCCAGATTTAAGGAACGATTCTGCTCAGATTAAAGGAATGATTCCCCTCAAATTTCTGGAATGATTCCCCTCAGATTCAAGGAATGATTCCCCTTGAATTTAAAGAACAATTCCCCTCAGATTTAAGGAGGAATTCCTCTCAGATTTAAGGAATGACCCCCCTCAGATTTAGGGAACGATTCCCCTCAGATTTGAAAAACAGTTTCCCTCAGACTTAAGGAATTACTCCTCTCAGATTTCAGGAATTATTCCCCTAAAATTTAAGGAACAATTCCCCTCAGATTTAAGGAACAATTACCCTCAGACTTAAAAAAAGATTCCCCTTACATTTAAGGAATGATTCCACTCAAATTTAAGGAATGATTCCGCTCAGATTTAAGGAATGATTACACTAGATTTAAGGAAAAATTCCCCTCTGATTTGACGAACCATTCCACTCAGATGTAAGGAATTATTTCCCTCTGATTAAAAGAACAATTCCCCTCAAATTAAAGAAATTATTCCTTTCAGATTTAAAGAAAGATTCACCTCACATTTAAGGAATGATTCCCCTTAAATTTAATTAATGTTTCCCTTCAGATTTATGGAACAATTCCCCTCAGATTTCAAGAACAATCCTGCTCAGATTTAAGGAACGATTCCCTTTAGATTGAAAGAAAATTCCCCTCAGATTTAAGGAATGATTCCCCTCTGATTCCAAGGAACAATTCCCCTCAGATTTAAAGAACAATTTCCCCCAGATTTAAAGAACAATTCCCCTGAGATTTAAAGAACAATTCCTCATATTTAAAGAACAATTCCCCTCAAATTTAAAGAACAATTTCCCCCAGATTTAAAGAGCAATTCCCCTCAGATTTAAAGAACAATTTCCCCCAGATTTAAAGAGCAATTCCCCCCAGATTTAAAGAACAATTTCCCCCAGATTTAAAGAGCAATTCCCCTCAAATTTAAAGAAAATTCCCCCCAGATTGAAAGAACAATTGCCCCAGATTTAAAGACCAATTCCCCCCAGATTTAAAGAACAATTTCCCCCAGATTTAAAGAACAAGTCCCTTCAGATTTAAAGAACATTTCCCCTCAGATTCCAGGCTGCTCCGGGGCTGTGTGGTGTCCCTGTGGTAATGGCATTGTTCAGGAACTTCCAGCAGCAGGGAAACCCAATCTCCCATCAGAGTTCAACACGGGTTAATTGCTCTGCCGAACGGGTATCTTTATTTTATGACTCAATTCCCACTGGGAATGCCAAACCTCCCTCTGCACTGCAAGCGGGAGGCCCACTCCGTTAACAGGAAGAAAATCCACTGATTTTACACAACAACAACAAAAAAAATAAATAAAGAAGGGCACATTTTGCCTTCAGTTCCATGGAAAATCAGGCACACAAGGTGCGTGACAGGAAAATAGGGACCTGATTGTTCGGTGCCCTCAGGAATGGTGCACAACAGGTGGAAAGAAAATCAGGGAAAACTGACGCAAAGGAGATGCCAAATCCCAATAGAGAAATCTGTCAGCAAGCGTGTCGTGGAAAATGGTATGGCAGGGAAGAGTCTGGGAATGGCACAGGACCAAATCAGTGCCAAAGACTTCCGAATTCCTCCCTTTCTGCAGGCCAGGGAGGGAGCAGACTCTTGGCTGTGTCACAAAAATTCCAAAATTCCTGTGTGATCTTTTGTTATCAAGCTGAGCTTCCTCCAGCACTGGCTGGTGCAAAGCACTGCTCATAAATGAATGGCACAATAAAGTATGAAATATTATACATTTAAAACTAAATTAGCAAAAAAACCCTACTGTTGAACTTAATTTGATTTGATTTAAGGGAAACAAACTTTACTCTGCTATTTGAGCTGGTCTTTAACACCAGAGGAAGACACAAAATACTGCCTATAAAAAAACACCCTTAGGAAAGAAAAGCACAGCAGCAGCTATTTAATGCACCAACTTTTTTTGTTTTGAGGGTAAGAAGTCCTTCAACCATGCAAATAAATTAAGGAATGGAAGTTTGAAAGATAGTAATAAAAATTATGTAAATAATGAAGGAATATGATATACATATATACATACATACATACATACATATATATATATATATATATATACACACTCCTATATTTAGGAATTTAAAGAGCAGGTCTATTGCTTTTAGTAACAAACTCTAGATTACAAGTAAGACATTAATCAAGCAAAGCATTCCTATCCCATCCTACAGTTTCACAAAATCAAGGGATCTGAGGTTTTAAAGGCAACACGAACTATTGTGACCTCGACATCCAAAGTGACAAAATATTTTTGGGTTATGTAGCTGCAGAAAAGATTGAGTATAGGAGATATACAGTGTTAAAATGCATCTAACCTACTGAACAGCACGTGGTTTTATAATTTCCTATTTACATTTCCAATTTCCTGAGAGAAAGGCACCTTTCCTGCATGCCATGGTATTCTCCAACTCCCCAACCAAAATTCCTGAGGGAGGAGAGTGGAGTGGATTAATTTATACAAACTGTTAATATTGATGACAAAATACTCATTTTTAGCAGGCTGAAAATGTACTGGGAGAGTCTCACCATGCTAAAATACAAAGATTATCACGGAACCATGGAATGGTTTGGGTGGGAAAGGGTCTTAAAGCTCATTCCAATCACTCAGTTTTTTAAAAATACAGTTTCAGTGGAGAATAAGGGGGATTGCCAAGGTGCAAGGAATAACAAAACACAGACTAAAACATCAGGAGGACTTAAAAACCAAATTAAAAACCCCCCAGTCCCTAACACAGTTTGTCAATCTCAGCTTGTTTGCCCCTGAAGTGCCATTCCCATCTCCTTCAATTACACACTGGTTTTCCTTAACTCAGACCTGCACCAGCATCATCCATATTTCAATTCAACTAAACCCAGAGTTTTCAAATAAAATGAGTCTTCATGCCCACTTCCCAAAATTAGAGCTGCAGTTCAGCTTTTCAAAATTCAGCAGTATGAATCTAGAAAAGTAAAAGGACACCAATGATAGAAAAGACTTTCTTCTGCAAAGCTTTTAGCTGTTTGGAAATTGTTTATTCTCAACTGACATTTTATTTAAATATCCTATTCAGCAGTTATGAAAGGAACCTCAGCCCACATTTCACTTCCACTAAAATTCACCACTTTTGTGTCAAACTTTCCCTAACAATGGCACTTTGTTCTTCTTAAATATTGGGGAAAAGGCATCCACGATGCCATTTCATACAGAATATATTCCACGCTGGCTTAGTCATGTGTAAATCAAATTTTCTGCCAACTAAAATATTGAAACAGGATCTAAGATAGAGAACAAAACTGAAATTTCTATCTCATTAATTTAATTTTAATGAAATGTTCGTGAAATCATTCCAGTCAATTAGAGTATGCAGAAATATTAGAAATAAAAGTATTTCTTTGTTAATCTCAAGCCTTATGAGTGTAATAAGTGCATAATGTGTATATATACACTGTATATATACACATTTTAAGTCTATAATGTAACACTTGTATCACTACACCAGATGCAGCCTCAAAAACAATGGTTTCATTTTAAAACCTGCACTCCCAGGGATGCTCAGAGGAGTCACAGAAGGTGGAACTGTTTCTGGCAGGGTTAACCTGCTCGGTGGCATTAGGATAAACATCTGGGAAGAAAAGGTTTCTGAAACTCACAGAAGGAATTTCCATCTAGAGAAAACAATGTTTGGGGAGGATTTGAAATTTCAGTTTGGGATGTAAAAGCTGCAGTGCTTTTAAAAATAGCCTGAAAGGACTTTGAACATGAAATCACAGAACGAATATTGATCATTTAAAACAACGTATGACATTTTCAGGATTTTTTATTTGACAATTAGGCCACTGCCATTAAATTCTGGGTACCTACAGGTGAATTCCCCTTTTGCTGTGACCTCAGGACACACAAATGCAGGCCAGGGACAGTACAGTGAGCACCAAACACCCCAACCACCATCTGGAGAGCTAATGAACAATCAAGAGATCCCAAATTAAACAACACAACTTTCCCTTAGAATCTTTAGGACAACACTGTCAAGTCCAATCTATTCCCTCAGCCTCCAGAATCAATTTTTCAAACTTTATGACAGGTCTAATAGTTCCCACCTGTTCCTCCTGCCTGACTTTTGACTGGCACGTTCCCAGCCAGGGTGGAAATGCAGACAAAGGCCCCTATTAGGCTCCGGCTGTTTCTCCACTGTGAGGTTGCTCAGCCATTAAATTAATTCCAGCCCCTTTTTCCCCCTTCCATCTCTTCATTTTTTTGGGGGGTTATGGAAGTTTGGGGAGGTGGAAAAGGGAGATAAAAGTTTGGCATCCAGTTGGTGGGAGAGGTATGAGAAAATCCGAAGTGGTGGAAGTTAAATGCTGAATTTTTTTGATAATATGCTAATTAAACGATTTACAGCAAATCCCATTCATTAAGTTCTTGAGGTGTCTGTATATCTTCAACCATCAAAACTTGGTAAAATTCGACACAGATTTGGGAGACCCTAACAGAGTCCCTCATGCAATGCCTGATTACATAAAGAAAGTGTTGCAACATTTTTCTGGGAATCCTGAAGGATCAATAAGTAACTCTTCTTTCTTCAAGCCAAAAAAATATTTTTCCTGAGATGTTTTTTCCTTTCATTCAGAACTGGCAATTAGACACAAGCACCACACACATATCCTAACAAATTCATATGGGTTCCTTTGGAAGCACCTTAAAAACCTTTTTCCCACAATAAAAATTACCTGATTTTTGCATCAATTTCTAGGGATTTATGAAATGTTATCATTTAAATCTCAAGGTTCTTCACTGAACAGCGAATCACAGGGATTACATTATTCCATTATCCATGACAACAGAGTATTTACAGCATCAACCATAATACCTAAGACAATTATTTTAACGTAATAAAAAAGAGGTATTTTTGTAAGATAAATTTCAGATAGATTTTTAATAAATCAATCATTCAAATTATGATCTGCCCAGGACCATCTTCCTAGAATAAGATACGTAGAGTCAGGACTTGTAGTTTACAACTTACCTGAAAATTAACTATTTAAGCCTCATCATGATGGGGGAAATCTTGAAGACCTGTATCTGTGAGCACTTCATTGTATTTGGATTACTTAATATAAAAAACCAACCTTTAAATATGTCTGAAAAATCAAGACCAGTTCTCTTACCTCCCTTGCCTTGATAATTAATCATTCATAAATTGGTCAGATTCTGTTTAGCTTGATCCAAATCAAATCCCAAACCTCTGAATTAAACACTTCATTTCACTGAGATGTTGGAACAAAGTTACTGAGAACCAAAACAAACTGAAGGAAGAAACCTCTTGATTTATTCAATTATCACCAATTTCTTCACAATCCCTCTTTCAACTCTGTGGGCTGAACATGCTGTGAGCACTAAAAATGAGGAAGCAAATGCTACAAATAACTGTATTTCTATGAAATAACTCTCCATGGCCTCTTATCAAACTGGCAAGTCTCTATCTCTGCAAAAGCCACTGCAAAATCAGCTGCAGGATTAAATCTGGGGGAGAGCACTGGCAAAATCAGACAGAAACTTTTTTTTTAATGTGTGGATGTTTGAACACACAGGGAATGGTTTGGAACTGAAATTTGTATTTTTTCCATAAATTGCAATTTAGGCTCTCGGGCTGAGAACTGAAGCCATTATTGTTGCTTAACTCATCAGTGACAACAACAATCAAGACAATTTAATCTCGATTAAAGAAAAAATCCCAAACAAAATTCCCGAGGTTGTTTTTCACCTGTAAAATTCATCTGCAATTTCTGCAGATAAATTAACCCTGATATTCAAAACTAGCTGCCACAAGTATTTACAGCTGCAGGCTTGGAGTTTCTGTCCTGAAGAGCAACAACTTCCCCAAGACAGTTTTTTCCAGCAAATTTCCACTAAACACAACAGTACAGCCTTTGTACACAGACTCCAAGCTGAGATTTAGTAACTGTGATTTTCCTATCACTTAATTCCATTTAAACTCTAATGAAGAACCTTCTCTAAGGTATCCCACAGCTCATTCACAAGGGTCATCTGTGTGATGATGAAAGAACCTCTAGCAGAGCTCTAATCCATGTTTTAAGAACACAAACCAAGCACTAAAGAGCATTTTAGGGAAATATTCAGCAAAAGAAATGAGAGAAGACAGGAAGGTTAAAATTAAAGGCACAACTTGCTTGGTATCAGTCTTCTCAAGTGAAAGGCTGAGATAATAATTTGCACTAAAGAATGCACTTAATATCCTAAATATGAGTATTTATTAAATCAAATTTTCTTACGGTGATGCTCAGAGGAATAAAGATTAAACTCCACTACCAAGCAAAAGGCTGAGTCCCACTCAGCTTTCCCCACTCTTTATGGCTCAGTATTTTATATATTATCAAATAATATCCTGTGAACATAAAGCTCTCCACTTCATGTCCAGCTTCTCTCTGAGCACTGTGTGTTACCACAATTATGAATTCCCAATCAGAAAGTTAACTCAGGATACCCTGCATCCCCATCTTACCCATCCAGAAGATTCATGGTTGTCGTGGTCACCTCTGTGAAGAGAAGGATTTTTCCCAGCTTCTTGGTCTGCAGATGCTGCTGATAGGTCTTGAGGCTGAAATGTTCTGAGGAGAAGCTCTCCATCTCAGTGATCACGGGCACCAGGGATGGAGTCACCTCCACCTTGGACTCACAGGATGAAACAAACTTCAGGGACACCTTGCTGGATGCCCTCAGTCCCTCAGCATCCACGTTCCCCTCCAGCCATTTCAGGAAAGCAAGATGGATTTCCTGTGGGCAAGGGCAACAAGATGAGAAAGAGAGATCACCCCGTGTGAGGACACACCAACATTCTTCTAAAAACATTTTTATTCAAGCTATCTTCTACTTCCAAACAGGGAAATTTTTCCTCTTCAAAAACAAAGCTCTGTTGCTCACACTTGACACTGTCCTAGAGTTGAGACCAGGCTCCTCTGAAGATTAATTAAGCTTAATTTTTCTCTGTAGCAGGGTTTGCAGTGGTCTTCCTACACTCTGAAGCGTGGAGTGCACACATTCATCCGCATCTTGCAGGTTTCTCAGTGTGCTGAGATCCTCTGCTGGAAGAAACCCTTTAGTCCAGCACTAAGTGTTGGATTAAGCCTTTTTCTGACTCAGAGATGGGGCAACTGAGAGGGGTTTTAAAAACTTTTATTCCGTTTTCAGTCTCATGAGAAGGGTGAGACAATACAGATGTTATAATTCACACCATCACAATCAGAAGCCAATTATTTCCTAATTACAATACACTATAATTGTTTCTTGGCCTATCAGCTTTAGCCACACCATGCTGTAGATGCCTTAAAGCCAATCATCTAAAATTACCCCTCGTGGGTCCCACTACAGTGCATTTTTCACAGTTCTGTTTCTCCAAAGTATCCAGTCTTATTTGCAAGGCCATCCT
Source organism: Onychostruthus taczanowskii (assembly GCF_017590055.1). NCBI lineage: Eukaryota > Metazoa > Chordata > Aves > Passeriformes > Passeridae > Onychostruthus > Onychostruthus taczanowskii. The sequence goes on from NW_024498906.1 coordinate 12,190,010, forward strand.
TTGAAATTTTTTTTAGCTCCATTTCTCTCCCACCAATGTCTGTCCTACTCCAGGGCATTTCTGAGTCAGCATTTCTTGTCTCAAGGTTTGCACACAGATGCACTGTGTGAGCCTTCTGTCAGGCTTGGAGAATTCCCTACAAATTCATTTCCCATAACTAAAACTCAATCTGAAGGCTAAACCAGCAGTTTAAAAACCCATTTACTGATTTCTCAGTGGAATATCTGCTAAAGCAGGTCACACCTTCAGCTAAGGGATGATTTACTACTGTTAGTACCCCTGTGGTGACACCCTGAGCAAACTGCTCCACATTCACTCTTTCTGGAGGTAACAAATTCTGCTCTGAGAGGTTTGATATGAAATGTTTGCCACAACTTTAGAAACAGCCATAAACACAGATTCTGGGACTGTTTGCTCAGTGTGCAGCTTAAATTTCAGACAGTTGAAGTTATCTTTTATGTGATAAATGAAACCACAAAAAATTGCGGCTTCAATTTGACTGGAAATAAGGCACTTCTGATTCTTGCCCTCAAATTTCCAAGACGAAGAGATCTGATTTTTAAACCAAAAGGTCCTAACCAAACCCACACCCCTCATTCCCACCACTGCTGTATCTGGGAACTGGAATACATTTCCTGTGGGTGCTGAAGGCAGGACTAAACTCTCCTGCCCTTGAACGAGATGTGTCTGAGCTCCAGCCCAACTCCTCAAAACCCACAAACCACAGAGAGCAAACTTCCCATAAACAGTTATCTACCCAAGAATTACTCCTCCTTTCCACACCCCACTGTTCTACCTAGAGAAGGAATGAGAGAAGTGCTCCTGTTCCCAACACCTTTCTCTGGATTTCCACCCCCAGAAATGACCTGTTCTCAAATTTCACAGCCACTGCTGCCTGTGCTGTCAGCCCTGCAGCACCAGTGGCACAGTAGGACTCAAAAAAATATAACAATTTTTCCCATATTCTGTCAAGCACTTGGTTCCAAGCCCCAAGACTAAGAGAAACTCAGCTCAATTTTAGCTACAGAGAAATTACTCCTCATGTCTTGCTTTCCCCTAAAGCTCCCTCTGAATATTTTCTGTCTAAACTCTTGGATAAAATATATTTAAATATTTCCTTTCCCCCCACTTTTTTATTTTCTGCTCTGCATTGTAAATGATGATGTGATGATGATTAAAGGTTTTGTGAGCATTTCTTTGACTTGCACCTTCATTCAGAGCTTTGACAGAATAAATAAATTCCTTACACATTATCCTCCTTGTTTTACATACCCACAGTAATTGATTGGCTGTAACTGATATTTAGAAAAATTACAGCTTTCATTTCTGTCAGGGAGAACATGGAAAAACTGTGCTTAATCAGAGAGTGTTTTCCTATCGCTTTCCAAACACAGAAATTCACTCAGCAGCACTGGATGTGCAAGTCCTACACACAGAAAGAGAATTTTAACTCAACTAAGGATGGGTTTGCAGTCTGACAGAAATTAAGTTACAAAATAAAGGTGATTAAAGTGTGATGGCACTGTAAATAAATAATGAAAGTGCTTGAGGCTGTGTCAGAAATTATGATGTGTTTTTGCCACAGAATATTTTTTGGAAAGAACAAAACAGCGCCTATTTCTGTGTGCTGTTCCATTATTACAAATATGCCACACAATTCCAACCACTTACTCTCCTGAGTGTATTATTTCAAGTGATTTTTCCCCATAGATTTTAGGCAAACTTCTTGTTTTCACTGCTTCTAACACATCCTGAACCATTTAAGAATTGTTGTATGTGTATAATTCTCAAGGTCATTTCCCCTTTAATGTCCATGTGCTTACTGAGCTGATCAAAAATATAAACATATAATCAAGGATGGGGATTTTTTCAAATTCCTAAGAAAATATGGGTTTAGGTGTTTAACAAAATTTCAAGTACTGGTCACAGTAGGAATATTAATTTTACTGTAAGAACTTCCTTCACACAACATTCCAGGAAGAGGGATGCTGAACACCCCACAATTATATTGGCACAACAAAAATAACATTACTGTATAACAAAATGAAGTTATATGCAAAGTCAGGGTTAAATTCTGCTCCAAGCCCACTGAACAGGAACACAATCCTGTCAGAACGGTGGGACTTCAGCCCAGGATCCAGCTGGAATTCCCAAGCTCTCCTGTTCCAGCAGCATCTGCCGTTCTGCAGCAGCCTCTGGCGGCCACTGCCACGAGAGGTGCTGGCTCAGGAACCTCCTGGACACCTCTGGGAGCAGCCCAGGCATCCAGCACAGGGCAGGAAACAGCCAAACTGCTGGAATCCCTTCCTGGGAATCCTGGAAGATGCTGCTCCAAGATTCAAAGGATTCTGGAATCCCAGAAGCTGCAGCTGTTCCATGTTCAGGCTCTGACAGGATCTGCAGCGACTCATCGTGGAAAATCTGCATTTCACAACCTACCAGCGACTGCTTCGGACATTTAATAACTAAACTGCTCGCAGGGTGGCACAAATAAATTCTGAAACTGTTCTTCATCAGCTTTGGGCAGGACTGAAGCTAAGCTAAATTAAATTTTCCATGAAATATAGAATTCCAGAATGGTTTGGAAGGGATTTTAAGGATCATCCAGTGCCTCCCCTGCCATGGCAGGGACCCCTTCCACTGTGCCAGGCTGCTCCAGCCCCAATGTCCAGCCTGGCCTTGGGCACTGCCAGGGATCCAGGGGAATTCCCAACCCCCTTGGGCACCCATGTGCCAGGGCCTGCCCACCCTCCCAGGGAACAATTTCATCCTAATATCTAATTTAATTCTGTTCTCCTCCATCCTAAAGCCATTATTTCCTATAAAACTGTGGAGTTTTTCTTCCAATCACACTTTTCAAGTGTACATTCCCTAATGCAAAGATATTCCCTTCTTTTCCAAAGTAAGAATTAAACTTCTCATCCCAGCTAAACAGCTCGGTGACACGAGAGCTACTCAGTTTTTAATTTAAAATATTCATCTAGGAGTTTAATATTTATAGGAAGAAAATGTTTCTACCTGCATTTTAAATGGTAAAAAATGTAATTTCAATGCATTCTAAAAGAAAAGTCACCACAAGCAGAAAAGCACTGCACCAACAGAAACTACCCAACACCTCTCACACTCCAAAGCTCAATTGAAATCTTTTGAAGAGAAGCAAGGAGAGACTGGGAATTTCCCAGGGACACACCAGGAGAATTCTGATTGTCACACTGAGAGTGGCACTGAATGAAAAGCTCTGAGCAAGAAGGAAGATGCAGAGGACAGTAATTCCCAAAATTCCCAGAAATACAAAGTTCATCTACTGCACACTCCAGACCCTCAGCCCTCCACTTATCAGCACAAATTGTGGTAATTGTAACACAAAGAAAGAAGAGCAAAAGCTGATTTTATTAATGATTTCACATCTGCTTTCTGTGATTTTAAGAGTCTGGTCAGGTGTGTGCAGAAATGCTCCGTAACAGAAGCTTGCTTTTGCTGTTTGAAATTCTTCTTAATTTCATAATCATTAAGTTTCACATTTCCCCAGTGCTCACTTAGAGGCTGAGACTGAACAACAAGGAGGGAAGAGGGAGACAAAAACCAGCTGCATCTGGAGCCTTCTCTGCTGTGGTATAAAATAACACAAAATTACAGCTCCTGACGGAGAAGATTTTATTTGCACCTGGGCTCTGTCAAACAATGAGAGTTCTGCACTGAGCACACCCAGTTATAATGGTTAAAAATAAACCCAAATCCAGGACTTTATTCTTACAATCTGTTTATATGGATAGGATTTGGATGTGTTTTTTTATTTTTATCTGCATGTTCATGCACACAGATAAATGCAATTTAACTGGGCAGATTTGGGAGCTGCTCTTTCCTACCACGGGCCTAAAACTCCCCATCAATGGAATTCTTTGTTGAGACAAAATTCACTCACAGCCTAAATTCATTTGGTTCCTATTAAATTCCATTTTAATTTGGTTCCTATTAAAAGCATGAAGGCGAAGCGAAACGAAAGCTACAAATACAATGTCATAAAACAAACATCTTCCATCAGCTCCCTCCTCCCCTGTGAGGGAAAAGGACAGGATTTGAACCATGATGCTCTACCTGAACACTCAATACTGGGATTAAAATACTGTACCTGAACAAATATTGGGATTAAAATATTGGACTTTAGCTGTGCTTGTGAAGCGAGGCCAAATATTCACTTTCTGGAGACACAAAACATGAATTAAAACCTTTTCTTCCTTCCTTTGTGCAAAATCTAATGATTTTTAATTAACTACCTTTATTTTTGAGAAGTTTCCAGTTGATGCCCTGATTCATGTTTTATCAGCTGATGGAGTGATTAAATCTCTTTTTTAAAAAATATATATATATATATATATATACGTATACTAATGTATATCTATATATACACACAGACACAAAACCATATATATATATATATATGTGTGTGTGTATATTTTTATATATATTTATATATTTATGCTTATTTTTTTGAATTGCAAGCAAGTGAGGATTACACAGGCACAAAGCACCCAGTTTTTAGAGGAGCCTGTCTGAAGCAAAACCAGACATCACACCTCCAACTGGACTAAAATCTGCTTTTATTTTTTCCAGAATTGCCTGCTCCCAAAGGAGTATTACACAATTCAAATAGGATCTCAAATGTATACATTTCATCCCTATGGATTCTCTGTTAGCAGTGATAGGAAAGGAAATATTTTAATGAAGGGTTGTCCTTTGAGTTTAACTTGAAATATAAAAATTCACACACATACAGACAAAAAATATCTCCATGTGCTCCTTGTCTTACACAGCTTTGCTCAACAGCCTTGAAGGTGCTAAATTTAAATTAACCACTGGAGAGCTTCCACAGCATCTCTTGATTCCAACAGAAACAGTATTTAGCAGGACCAAAAATATATACATATATCAACATATATATATATATATATATGTATGTATATATCTCAACATATTTTTACATATATATATATCTCAATATATAAATATATTTACTTACTGTAAATATACAGAATATGCAGGAAAAATTATGTTATCTACTGTCCTTATTAATTTCAAACCCCACCTTTTAATGAGGTTTTGTAAAATTCTATATATTAAGTTTACTACCTCAACCTTTCATTAAAATGCATTGTCTTCCCTTAAAAGCAAAATACAACAACTTTTCCTGCAGGAAAAATCTGAAAAAATGGGAGGGGAAAAAAAAAAACAGGTGCAAAAATTTGATACAGAGAAATAAGGAAAGATTATATATTGGTGATCACAGAGAACGTGGAGAGGATGAAGAATGAGTATTAGATGTCATTAGATTAAAAAAAAAAAAATAATAATAATGGTGATGAAAATAAAAATAAAAATACTTTCAATGCTGATGTCATTAATATTTAATAACATTCCCAAACTGCACATTCACACCCAGACTTAAAGAAGTGCCAGCTTGGAGATGGATTTTCTAACAACTGGAACAAAGGGAACAAACAGAACTTTTAAACACAAAAACCTCTTTTACAGCACATTCAGAATCTGGAAATACACGAAGTACTCAAATTAATCCAGTTTTTAGGAAGTTTTTGGAAAACTCCTTTAGTATTAACTGTTTACAATTAATTTCAGGCCATTATTTTCACCAGTGGTGTTTCTGTGCACAGGGTAAAAACCTTTTAAATCCCCATTTCTCCACTCCCTCCTTTCCCCATGGCCTGAAGAACTTCATAAAGATTTTATTGTCCTACAACTGAGGCACATTTTCATTTCATGTTCTCATGAACTGGAGTTACTTGGCTGGTACTTGCTGTGCATTCCCAGGATTCTGCACAGCCTGGAAATCTGTTTCAGTTTATTAGTAATATTTTTATATTTCCTAAACTGAGACACGGTGCAAAGCAGGAGATTTGGACTGCACAAAGCACAGCAGAACATTTAGAAAGATGGCAGGGTTGGTCACTTTTTGAATTGCCAACCAACCTGATTTTTGGGAGTCTCCAGAGGTTATTTTGGGTTTGGGTGGTTATTGAGCTGAAGCGAGGCAGAAAAAGCTCATCATTTCTGAAAGATCATTCCAGACACTTAGTCAAGTGCCTTATTTTTGTCTCCACTCTTCAGAGTGTTTTTAAAAACAAGTATTGCATTACATAAACACAGTGGATCCATTTTCCCAACTGATATGTGGAATACTTCATCCAAAAAAGGGAAAGATTTTTAACAAAGTGCTGCAAGGTATCCTTATCCTCTTTATTGCAGCCCCATCTCTTTGAACACGAAGCATCTTAGATTTCAACCCATCCCTGGACTACACATCCAGCAACTGCTCATAAATCCCTGCCTAAATCTGAATCCAAAATTAAATTTAGCTTTAAAAAGCACTGTGTGTAGGCAGAAAATTCATTTATGCTACGGGCAGCAGCCCATCCTGTGAAACAGGCAGCAGGGCCCAGGCCAGGATTCAGTGACTGATGAAAAATAAGTCAGAATGTTAATTTTTGTAGAGAAAAATAATGAACAGAGTAAGTAGGTTAAAAATAGTACATAAGGAAATTAATTATGGTCTTCACAGCAGGTTTGTTTTATGTGAATCTCCCCTGGCTTCAGCAGAGAGTTTCACTTGGGAATTGGGATGCCTGGAGAAGGATGGGAAAAGTTAAATAGGTTAAAGATAATACATAGGGAAATTAATTATGGTCTTTTCGGCAAGTCTGTTTTAATTCCACCTCTCCTGGCTTTAGAAGAGAGTTCCACTTGGAAATTGGGATGCCAGGAGAAGGATGGGAAGAGGTAACCAGGTAAAAAAATAGTACATAAAGAAATTAATTATGGTCTTCACAGTAAGTCTCTTTTAACTGCACCTCTCCTGGCTTTAGCAGAGAGTTCCACTTGGAAATTGGGATGCCAGGAGAAGGACAGGAATAGGTAAAGAGGTTAAAAATAATCCATAAAGAAATGAATCATGGTCTTTTCAGCAAGTTTGATTTATCTGCATCTCCCCTGGCTTCAGCAGAGAGTTCCACTTGGGAATTGGGGTGCCAGAAGAAGGACGGGAAGAGGTGCTGGAGGTTTGCTCAGCACAAACCAGCTCTGAGGGGAGGAACAAGGAGGAGGCTGTAAGGTGCATCCCAGATTTTGCTTCCTCTCCTTCCTCAGCTGCAGCAGAACAGTCTGGAAACAATCTTCCCAGCAGCTGCTCTCATCAACAAACTGTTTATTGTAAGAAAGTGCCTGGGTCAAAGGCTAAACGTCATCCAGAACTGAAAGCATAGCTGTAAAAAAAACCCAAAAAAAAGCCTAAAAAAAATCCTGGGGCCGTCCATGCATGTGGAAAAAAAAAGCCCATGACATTGGGAAGGGAACCATATTCCATCTGAAAGGCCAGCAGTCCACTGAAACAAAAATTCCTTAATTTGATGGAGCTGGGTTTTAGGACACTGAGCTCCTTTCTTGAGGCTGATTTTGAGGCCTGCTCGAGGTTTCTGCTAAAAGCAGAATTTACAGCTCAGTCTGGGTCTTGTGGTGAAAAACAGCAAAGTGGAGTTGTGTTAAAATATTCCAAAATGTTTTATTAGTGCTCAGTCATCTCCAAATACAACAATAAAAGAAGGACTTCTCTAATTTATCACAAATGCACCGTTGGCGCGTTACACAAAAATCCAAGTTCAGGCCCAGTATCAGTAAATGATCAAATTTTCTTTTAAAGCACAGGACACTAAAAATCACAGGGCAAAATCTCATTTACCAGCAGCTTTGAATCTCAGAAATCCAAGAGTGCATGAGCAGCTCTGAGAGAGGAACCGGTCCCACACCTGCAATTGGGACACGTTTGCTGCCCCAGCCCATAAATCTGCTTTTGAGGGAAAGGACCCAGAGGAACAAGGTCCACCTTTGACACAACATCACCACGAAACACTTCACCACAAGGCTGATAAATCAGACTTCTGCCAGGTGGTGATTTATCCTACCAGAAAAAAAGGTGTGAGAAATTACGGGTCGGGCGTTTAATTCTTGGTGACACCTACTTTGTAACAAAATTGTTATTTTTCTGAAGGAAAAGTCTACAGTAAATTAAACCTATGTGCAACCGGGCTAAAAATAAGCCTAGGCTGAAAGGAAAAGACAATCCACTTTTGCACAAAAATCTGAGCACGATGCATATTAAAGTGGGTTGATTTTTCTTTTTTAAATGATATAATCAAAGTCATGTTTGGAAGCATAAATTGAGATATAAATCTAACCCCAAATGCTGTACACATATATATTAAATTACTCTCAAAAGTATTCTGTATGGACTAAGAAAAAAAAAATACAGAAGAATTTTGTTCTCAGCTAATAGGGCAATAAATTAGATGCAATATATTCAGCAGCTAAAACTGGCTCTCTTCAACAGCTATCACATAATACTATTTTTATTTGGTACCAAACTTATTTTTTTTTTAACTAACAACAAAATTGTTTGTTGAAAATCTTGGAATTAGCAGTAGAATGATTAAAGTAAATAAAACCTAAGCAAATATTTTTTCTTCTCCCTGATAATACCCAATTCTTAGCTGAGGGTTTTCCAGCAGGTTTATTTTGCCTTTCAGCAGGGTTACACACATCAAATGTGAATGAATTTAGTGTTCATGAATATGAAATAGCAGCACAGGAGCCAAAGATTCTCCTCTTAGCACTGTAAACATGCTTTAAACTCCCACAAGCTTTCAGCTGGACCTCATTTCTGCCTTTTTTGAGGGGAAAAAAACCTCCCCACTGTGTCACACTGGAGGGGTTTGGGAGCTGGAGAAATGTCTGGGAAATGTTAAGGTGAAACCACAACGCATTTTCACATGGACCATGGCTCGGGGATTCCAGCACAGCCCCAAAACTGCACGGCTGATGCACAGGATTTTATATTCCTTCCTAAAACACAGGCAGGTTGGCAGAGTGGTTTCCCAAAAACATCTTGGAAAAGAAGAATTTTTTGGTAATTTTACGCTACAATGGCAAGAATACGCTTGGTCTGTTATCCTGCTCCAAAGACAAAACCCAGTAGTAAGCTACCACTAATTTTCATTCAAGATCTCTTTGCTAATCAAAGATATTTTACAAAAATCAACATGACAGTATGGGATTATTTTTTTTAAAGTACAAAAAATAAGAAAGTAAAAAAAAATTTTTAAAAGTACCACAACTTGGGGATTCCAGCATGGCCCCAAAACTGCAGGGCTGACGTTCAACATGGACTGTGGATTTTATATTTCATTATAAAACACAGTCAGTTGGCAGAGAGGTCTCCAAATTTCAAAAGGAACTTCTTGGAACAGAAGAATTTCTTGGGAATTTTATGCTACAATGGCAAGAATATGCTTGGTGTGCTGTTCTGCTCCAAAGACAAAACCCAGTAGTAAGCTACCACTAATTTTCATTTAAGACCTATTTTCTAATCAAAGATATTTTACAAAAATCAACACGATAGCATGGGATTATTTTTTTAAAGTAGAAGAAAAGGAAAGTAAAAAAAAATTTTAAAAAGCACCACAGCTTGGGAATTCCAGCACGGCCCCAAAACTGCACGGCAAATGTTTTGAGACTAAGCAATCTGTGACCCCACTTCAAAAAACTTCAGTTTCTAAATGATCTAAAGTCCAAATTCAAGTTCTCACCATACACAAGAATGGACCATGGATTTTATATTCCTTCCTAAAACACAGGCAGGTTGGCTGAGTGGTTTCCCAAAAACATCTTGGAAAAGAAGAATTTTTTGGTAATTTTACGCTACAATGGCAAGAATACGCTTGGTCTGTTATCCTGCTCCAAAGACAAAACCCAGTAGTAAGCTACCACTAATTTTCATTTAAGACCTATTTTCTAATCAAAGATATTTTACAAAAATCAACACGATAGCATGGGATTATTTTTTTAAAGTAGAAGAAAAGGAAAGTAAAAAAAAATTTTAAAAAGCACCACAGCTTGGGAATTCCAGCACGGCCCCAAAACTGCAAGGCAAATGTTTTGAGACTCAGCAAGCTGTGACCCCACTTCAAAAGACTTCAGTTTCTAAATGATCTAAAGTCCAAATTTAAGTTCTCACGATATGCAAAAATGGACCATGGATTTCATATTCCTTTCTAAAACACAGGCAGGTTGGCAGAGTGGTCTCCAAATTTCAAAAGGAACATCTTGGAAAGGAAGAATTTTTTGGGAATGATACGCTATAACGGCAAGAATACGCTCGGTCTGTTATCCTGCTCCAAAGACAAAACCCAGTAGTAAGCTACCACTAATTTTCATTTCAAATCTCTTTGCTAATCAAAGATATTTTACAAAAATCAACATGACAGTATGGGATTATTTTTTTTAAAGTACAAAAAATAAGAAAGTAAAAAAAAATTTTTAAAAGTACCACAACTTGGGGATTCCAGCATGGCCCCAAAACTGCAGGGCTGACGTTCAACGCAGCATAGGATTATTTTTTTTTTAATACAAAAAATAAGACATTAAAAAGTTTTTAAAAAGTACCAGGGCTCAGGGATTCCCGAGCACAGCCCCAAAACTGCACAACTGATGCTCAGCATGGACCATGGATTTTATATTCCTTCCTAAAACACAGGCAGGTTGGCTGAGTGGTTCCCAAAAACATCTTGGAAAGGAAGAATTTCTTGGGAATTATACACTTTAATGGCAAGAATATGCATGGCTTGATATCAAGCTCCAAAGATAAAACCCAGTATTTATGCTACCACTAATTTTCATTTAAGATCTCTTTGCTAATCAAAGATATTTTTTAAAAAATCAATATGACAGCATGGAATTATTTTTTTAAAGTACAAAAAAAAAAAAAAAGAAACTAAAAAAAAATTTTAAAAGTACCACAGCTTGGGGATTCCCGAGCATGGCCCTGAAACTGCACGGCTGATGTTCAGCATGGACTGTGGATTTTTATATTCCTTTCTAAAACACAGGCAAGTTGGCAGAATGGTTTCCCAAAAATGTCTTGGAAAGGAAGAATTTCTTGGGAATTATACACTTTAATGGCAAGAATAGACTTGGTTTATTATCAAGGGTTTGTCTGAAAACAAAACCCAGTAATAAGCTACTAATAATTTTCATTTAAGATCTCTTTGCTAATCAAAGATTTTTTTTTAAAAATTAACATGTCAGCATGGGATTTTTTATTTTTTTTTAATACAAAAAATAAGAAAGTAAAAACAATTTAAGTACTGTGACTCGGGGATTCCAGCATGGCCCCAAAACGGCACAGCTGATGCTCAGCATGGACCATGGATTTTATATTCCATTCTAAAACACAGGCAGGTTGGCTGAGTGGTCTCCAAATTCCAAAAGGAACATCTTGGAAAGGAAGAATTTCTTGGGAACTTTACACTGGCAATGTATACAATGGCAAGAATACTCTTGGTCTGTTTTCCTGCTCCAAAACCCAGTATTAAGCTACCACTAACTCAGTTTCATTTAAGATCTCTTTGTTAATCAAAGAAATTTTTTAAAAATTAACATGACAGCATGGGGTTATTTTTTAAAAGAAAAAAAATTTTAAAAGTAAATCTGCTTTTTATTTAGCAGAGTATCAAAGAAGCTAATTTTTTAAAAAAATAACATGACAGCATGGGGTTATTTTTTAAAAGTAAAAAATAAAGAAAATAAAAAAAATTAAAAAGTAAATCTGCTTTTTATTTAGCAGAGTATCAAAGAAGCTTCATGCTTCAAAAATACATTAGATACATACACAGCAATGTAAAACTTGGACAGCAAATAGAGAACCTTGAAAGAAGCCTCACAAATTCCCAGTTTATGGGAAATTAATAATTTTTTCTTACAAAACATGGTTGAAAATACAATATTTAAACACAGTATTCACACAAGGCTCAGTTGTGAGAAAGGATGATACAAACTCCATTTACAGCTCTCCCAGCCATGTGGTTTTTAATCATTTTCTCCTTTTTCAGCCTTTTCAGATGTAACACTTTCTTCTGCTGGGACTGAACCTTTCTCACAGAAAAAGGAGCAAAGTTTTTCCCCCAGAGGAAACCCAGGAAGACGAAGATCCAATCCTAGACCGCACCTTGGATTTAAGGATCCAAGAACGAGCTCCAGAGCTCTGGAGGGAGCTGACAGCATTTCAGGGAGAAACGGAGAAATAAACACCACAAATTTAATTTCTCCTTTAAAACTGGGCATAAAACTCATTTAAATCTTACAAAATAAGGTCCAATTTTATGAAACAAACCCAGGGTTTGCCTCAAGTCCAACACACCACGAGCTCCTACTCCACAAGGGTGCATTTTGATTTCCAGGTCCCAAGTGAAAGCTCAGCACTGAAATTCAGGGTTTTGGGGAAAAAGGCACTCAAAGAATGAGACAAGGACAGACCCAAGCTGAGGCAGTGCATGAGAATTGTCCTGCAGACCCAACCACAGGCAGGGAGCAGCATTTCTGACCATGGCACATTCTTTATTCTGCAGGATTTTGGATTTTCCTGGGGGTTTTTTTTCTGAGCAGAACCACCTGTCCCCTGCCCCTGCAGATATTTGTGCTCACACTGCGAGCAGGAGTTAATCCAAAGTGCAACTCAGCCCAAGAAGAACTCAAAACTGACTAAAAACCAAACCACAGTGGCTGCAAACACCCCTCACTTCTGTTTTTTAGGACTCATCTGAATTGCACACCTGAAAAAGATGATTTTTCACACTAAAATTTTGTATTAATCCAGGCAAGGATTCGTTTCACTTCATTCTGGCCAGGTTCTCCACTTCAGAAGGGTTTTTGTTTCACTCCTTGCTTTTGTAAGACTGTCCTGACCTTGGCTGTTTTTCTTTTAGAGTCACAAAAGGATCCAAAATTTTTAATTCTACCACAAATCCACTCCGAAGATAAACTTTTAACTGATTATATACAAACCAACTTTGTAGAAACTCTTTATATTATAATAAATAGTCCCAAACTGAAGGGGTAACTTCTAAAAATTAATTGCCCTAAAAGAAAAAGTTGAATTAATTAAACTTTAATCAGTATTAAAAAAAAAAGGAGTTTAAAATGCACATCCAGAATAGCTGTACACAAAATTTGAGTACTAGTTGTACTCAAACCAGACAAAATCTATATTAATACATGGTATTTAGTGATTAATTAATTCATCTTTGGTGAAATAAGGACAGTTTTTTGGGTTTTGAGCATAATTGCTGGGGAAACACGAGACTGTGAGCAAAACAGTGATTGTTTAATTTTGAGTTTTAAGTTTGATATGTGCTTTGAGTTTGCCAAACCAGTGGGGGGAAAAAAAAAAAAAAGAGGATTGTGACAGTGGCTGTGAAAGTTAAATTCTAACAGCAAAATTATCAAACACCAGCAAATCATGAAATGCTTCTAAGAGAAAAAAATGTCCTTGAACAGATGGAGAATTTTTTATCTATGGAGCAATAAAGGCAGCAATAATTATAATAAAGTTTAAATGCAGTTCAAAAATGTCCAATCTGCTAATCCTGGGCTGCTAATTAAACAGAGTGGATTGTGTAGGATAGAAAAAAGCTTGGAAATATTTGGAGAAAAGTCCACTTCCACCTCCAGAAGTGCTGCAGAGATACCAAAAGCAAACCCTTATCTTTTCTGGATATTCAGAAATACCACTGGACTGAAACCCACATAATACCAAAATGTGTTAATATCTGTTAATATCAGTATGTGTTACTAATATCAATACGGCTACAACAGGAAGAAAAAGGAAAAGATGCTAAAACAGGAAGAAAAAAAAAGCCTAAAACAAGAAGAAAAGGGAAAAGAAGGAAAAACCTCCCATAATTGCAAAAAACTCCCAAGTACATTGATTTAAAATAATGACAGAAATATTCCAAAGGCAGAAGGACAGTTAAAAATGTTTCCTGGTATTTCTAACGAAATCTTTGGAAATTCAAATATTGATTTTAATTTGCAGCTCATACTGCTTATGGTAACCTTGGCAAAGTGCCCCTCTCTTCAAAGGAAGCAAAAAAATAAGAATTACCATTTGTTTTCAGCTATTCTATTTTCTTTTCCATCAGCAAATAATTGTACTGAGATCCCAACACCTAAAACACAGTTAAAAAATGGAAAATACCCAGATAAAAGCTCTCTCTGCAGCTGCTGCTCCTGACAGGGAGCTGTGGTACACTCACTAGTCCTAAACCCAACAATTCCATCTTGGAAAAGAAAAAATGTCTTCCAGACCAGAAAAATGCAGGGGTAATTGCTCACTTCATGTAATAAGTTCTAAAGTCAAAACATGCCAGATGCAATTTTTTATTTAGATCCTGACAATCGTGCATCAAAACACAATTACTGTTCCTTATCTTGCAGAAGAATTTCAGAAATACCTCCAGGAATTAATTTGCATCGATTCTGACTCCATGTAAATGCTGAGACATGCTCTCACAAAGTAAGTTTTTAAAACTCCTGAGGATCTTAAGATGTTTTTTAATTCCTAAAACTTGACTTTATTCCATAAGCAGGGAACATCCAAGCAGAGCTCTTAACACAAGACAGTTTCTCCAGCTGAATGTTGCTCTTCCTTGAAATTATTTTAACAATGAGACCAATGTAACTTTTTATACTTCTACATGACCTGTTCATCAGCTGAATGCTAAATTACAAAAGAAATTGTGATTAATTTCTTTGTTCCAAGTGTGACATCAAAAAACAATCACTAAAAAAGGAGCCATAAGTGAATGGTTCAATAATCCAAATTAATATCCATATATATCCATAATCTCTCTTTCTTTCTCTCAGTAAATGAAAACAGCTTTATTTTTGTTTAGTTTCTCTGTCTGAAGTTGTTAAGGCATTGAGTTCTGTAAGTAAATCTATATGCAAAGGAAAAAAGCTGACTAAAAATCTACATGTGGATTGTTTGTCCAGCAAATGTTTGAGACTTAGCAATCTGTGACCCCACTTCAAAAGATTTTGGTTTCTAAATGATCTAAACTCCAAATTTAAGTTCTCACCATGTGTAAAAATCATAAATTTATTACAATTAATACTCTCAAACTGAAGAAAATATTATTTTCCATGTTAAAATCTTCTCAATATTGATCCTGCAATTGCCTGGCTTTTACTATTATTTTAATTATACATTTATTGGTTTCTTTTACAAATTAAGAGGTATATTTTGAAATGTTTTCTGAAGTAGTTCTTGAAACACTTCTTAGATAAATTCAGCAGCACAATTCAGTATAGGCTTGAGAAACAACTAGAGCAGGAAAGTGATTCTCAATAAAACAAGCTGTAAAAATCCAACCTTGTCCCACATTTTACTGAAACCATCAGTCCAAAGCAGCACAATTTTTATAGTTAAAATTGTGAGACATGTACATAACAACCAGCAGCTGTAGGGAATGCTAGAAAATGCAGTAATAAAGTTATTTTCTCCATGTTCAAGTCTTACTCCTTACCTCTGCTCTTCAGCTGTTGCCCCATTCCCCTCTCTCCTCCTCCCACACAGCCTCTGCTTTTTCATCTGCTATCAAACCAGATCCACCAGCTCTTCCTCCTGCATTTTTTCTCTCCAAAAAAAAAAAAAGTTCTTATCCTCATCAGTCAAGGAGCATGCTCTGATTTACACACTCCATGGAGAACTCTCATCCCAACTTTTCTCAGGGCTGGAGCTCTCTGGTCTCCTCTGGGCCTCTGGCACTTGACTCACTTTTATTATCTTGTGTATTTAGTAAGAAATGGGTAAAGAAAGGAGGTAATTTCTGAAACTTGAGGTGGCCAGTATGACTGATATAATAAAATTATACACAGATTAAATAATTACATATTTTAAACATATTAACACACACAGACACAAGACTGTATATAGGATTATGGAATTATACAGGTGCAGGACCAAAAGTCATCCCTGCTGTGGATCCTCTAGGAAATGCTGGCAGAGATAAAACTGTGAGCAGCTGAAATTCCTGCAATTAAATCACCTCATCCTGTGAAGAACAGCTCTGCATGAGCTAACTGTAAAATACAGGTTGCCCTCATAGACCTTTACACAGGAAACTTTTCCTGGGAGAAGAAAAATACATATACCACGAAAACAGACAGCACAAGATGTATTCTGATTTTTTTTTCCTTCTGAGAAAACCTTGCCTCGATTTTCCTGTAAATCCTTTGTCATCACCAGTCCAAGTCCAAGTGAGTACAGTGGTTTACTAAAGTCAAACATGTTCTGCTTGTTGGGAACACCCACTGCAACCCCAAAAAAAAAAAAGAGTAGGAACTACTGCAAACTTTCTGATTTCAGCTAACAGCTGCTCTTTAATCAGCTTTTCACTCTAGGAACTGCATCGTGTCAGCCAGACAGGCACATGCCAAATTCCACTGCCCCTGCACCTGGAATTTCCTGATTTCCTCAACATGTCAGAAACCATGGCTGGAAATGAACTGTCAGAGGATGAACACACAATCCCTAAGGCAGTCCCTTCCCCATCAACTGCTGGCACAAGTCAAAGCTGACAATGGCTTTTTTTGGAGTCTTTGCCCAGTGACAAACTCTGAGAACACCATGGTGTCTTTTAAATCAAAAACTCCAATTAAACTCCCATCTTAATGATCCAAAATAAATCCAGTCTGATAAACTTCAATAATAAACTCTGTGTTGAAGACAAGGTTTTTTTCCTGCACATTACTGGACAACTGGACTGTCAAAGAAATAAAATATATATTCAGAAGACCTGGATGTTGCAAATGCAGCCTTTCAAAGGAATAAAATACAAATTCAGAAGACCTGAATGTTGCAAATGCAGCATTTCAAAGGAATAAAATACAAATTCAGAAGACCTGAATGTTGCAAATGCAGTGTTTCAAAAGCAGATGAAGTTTGCAGTTTTTTCTTTTTTGAAGAACGATTTGACAGGACACTTCTATTTCCTCTTGGTTATATACATTTATTTATCCCTATATTTATCCAACTTGCCCCTTTAATTAAAATATATGTTAATTAAATATATATTCTGGTCATAATCTGCTTAGAAGTGAAGCTACAAAAGGAGCTCTAATGGAGCTGTCAGACAAGCCCTACAACAATTTCCCATTGTGGGAAGGAGGCGTCATTTCTGAGCAATGGTAACTCGAGAGGATCTCGCCAGGCTCCAGCTGATGCCAAGCCTGCTCTCATTTTCCCAGTCTCACTTCCATAAATTAGCTGCAGGCCCCATGGACATCAGGCAATCTTGAGGTTTTTTTGGTTTTTTTTTATGTTTGGACATCCTCCACTTTTGTCAGATCTTCAGCAGTGAGGTCAGAGCAGTGCCAAACGCACGGTGTTTGTCACAAGGCAGGGATTCCTGCCCTCCAAAATCCCCCATCTGCTCCAGGGCAGCCCTGACTCCAAAGGCTTTACCAGGAGTGCTGAAACAAAATCCACACCCAGCCACTTGAACCACAGCCCTCACAGCAAGGCAGAATGGGACACCTGAATTTGGATCGATCTGCCACCGAGGGTTGGACTTTTTAAATTTAGATCCCCATCCCAAACTCCCAGATTAAACTGAAACTAAGAAAAGTTAGCCTCAGCACTCTGCTGAGCAACCTGTACTCAAGAAATGCTCAGGCCTGGTGCTGCTCTCTGTCATCTCAAGAGTGAGAAGTCAGCAGCAGACCGAGATCACAAATGTTTTAAATATATATTACATAAGCCATTCTGGGGGGATAATGAAATTTTCCATTCTCTCCAGCACAGAAGGAACATGCCTGCTGAAGAAAGTGGTTGTGAAGTATCATGCACACTGACTCGAAGCCAGCCTTGAAACATGAGAGAATCCAATTCCATGAGTGGCACTTTGGTCAGATGCCAGCACATCATAATTTCACATCAGAGTGAGCTCCACAGAAAGATTAAATGCTACTCGGTACAAAAGGCATTAACTTTTAGTTCTCACAGCAGCATAAAGACCCTTTTTATGGAGATTGCTATAAACAGCAGACTTGCTTTCACTCCTCAAAGCTTCTTGCATTTTCCAAATGATCCTCAAAAACATTTTTTGAATCAATACATAGCCCAAAAGCTGTTTACAAACCATAATGCAAAGTAAGAATGCTGTTCATTATTATGTGCCTACAAATGTGCTTGATGCTTGTTTAACAGGAACAGTATGTTTGCTGCCATCCAGCAAGAAGGAAAACAAAATCTGAAGTACAGAAGTGTAAAATAAAGGCAATGTTTGCCAGATTTCCCTTTCCCTCTCCCCTAAGTACATGGCAAATATTCCCTGAAGATAAAGAGCAGAAAAGGAAAAGGTATCTTTAACCACCACCTGGAATTACTTGGCTCCACATTTGTAATTCCCTTCACCTCCCATCAAGATTTCTTAATTGGAAATGTTTTACTGTATTCTGACACTACATGGCATCAATTCCTGTGGAATTTCAAAGGCTGGTTTCAAACTGAGGAAATACTATACAGGGCAGTTGCTGCAAACATGCAAAGATATTTTCATACAAATCTATATACAACACACTATGCATGAAATGTTTTTCATCCCTTCCCTGTTTTCCCCCTTGAAATCCAGCTCAGAAGTGTCCCCTGCTGGCAAACACCTTCCCCAGACTGCAGGAGAGGTAGGGAAAGCCTCAGCTGCATCCAGCTTTGGGAGCAGCAGAAATTCCTGGTGATTTGGACAGAATTCCAACTCCAATGTGGCTCAGCTGGGCAGGGACACTGCTCAGTACTGCTGAATGCACTGGGAACACCTGCAGCACCCCAGGGTTCCCTTAAAATCAGCTCCAGGAAAAAGGCCAAAGAAAGTTTTGAGAGTGAACAAATTAGGAAGTAATCCAGCCTACTAATAATTAGAGAATCCCAGAAAGGACTGGGTTGGAAGGGACCTTAAAGAGCACCCAGTGCCACCCCTGCCATGGCAGGGACACCTTCCACTGTCCCAGGCTGCTCCAGCCCCAGTGTCCAGCCTGGCCTTGGGCACTGCCAGGGATCCAGGGGCAGCCCCAGCTGCTCTGGCAATTCCATCCCAGCCCCTGCCCACCCTGCCAGGGAACAATTCCTCATTCCCAAGATCCCATCCAACCTTGCCCTCCTTCACCTCAAAGTCAGATTTACAGGATGCAGCCCGAACAAAGTTCATTTGTCACTCAAATCCTGTTTCCCACCAGGATAAACAATCTCACAACTGACCAGTTGAATTTTTGTCTCACAAATTAGTAAAAAGCCTTTTATAGTTTCACAGCCATGTTGCACTATAGGGTTGGTTAAAAAGTTGCCTCTGAACAAAGAGCCAAGAAAATTTTCTTGAAAAATGTTCCTGTGACTGTCATTAGTCCTCAACATCTTCTTCTCCACGCCTTCCACCTGCAGTCACTGTTACTATTCCTGATACCATGGAATTATCAAGGTGGGAAGAGCCCTCCAGGATCATCCAGTGCCATCCCAGCCCCACCAGCATCACCCCAAACCCTGTCCCCAAGGCCACATCCAGACTCCTCCTGAACATTCTCACAGACAGTGACTCCAAACCTCCCTGGGCAGCTCAGCCCAAGGCCTGACCACTCTGCCAGGGAAATTTTCTTCCCCAATCTCCAACCTGAGCCTTTCCTGGTGCCATTTGAGGCCATTTCCTCTCCTCTTTTCCCCTGGGACATGGCAGCAGAGCCCGACCCCCCCGGCTGTCCCCTCCTGGCAGGAATTTTGCAGAGCCACAAGGGCCCCCCTGAGCCCCCTTTTCTCCAGGCTCAGCCCCTTCCCAGCTCCCTCAGCTGCTCCTCAGAGGATGTGTTTTCCAGCCCCTTCTCAGCTCCATACTCCTTCTCCGGACACTGACAAGAGGGTTTATTTTGTTGTTGTTTTTTTGTTTGTTTGTTTTTGTTTGAGAACAAAACAATTTTTCAAGGCAAGGTGTTAATTTCATGTCCTTCAGTGATCCAGGCAAGCTCTTCGCATCTAAGAGAGCCATGAAAAGGACAACCTCAAACAGGGCCCTGAGGGGCTGGAGAGTGTCCAGGGCAGGGAACAGAGCTGGGAAGGGACTGGAAAACTCCTGATGGAGCTGAGGGGCTCAACCTGGAGAAAAGGAGGCTCAGAGGGGACTTCATTGCTCTGCACAAGTCCCTGCCAGGAGGGTCAGGGAAAGGAGGAGAGGAAATGGCCTCAAATGGCACCAGGGGAGGTTCAGGTTGGAGATTGGGACAGAAAATTTCCCTGGCAGAGTGGTCAGGCCTTGGGCTGAGCTGCCCAGAGAGGTTTGGAGTCACTGTCCGTGGGAGTGCTCAGGAGGAGTCTGGATGTGGCCCTTGGGGACAGGGTTGGGGGGATGGCACTGGATGATCCTGGAGGGCTCTTCCAGCCTTGACAATTCTGGGATTCTGTGACTCTCATTTTTCACTGCCAGGGCTGCCTTGGCACAGAAGTACCTGTGAAAAGCATCCTGCCCTGGACTGATGCCTTGTGCAGGCTGCCCCAGACTGTTGCAAAATCTGCTCCACAAACTCAGCTTCTTTTAAGCTTTTACCTCTACCAAATAAGTGGAACCCAAAAATTTACAAATTTAACTCAAGAATCAACAGTTCCATAAGGAAACTACATTAATAAAAGTGTGCAGAGTAATGGAAGACTGGGGAGAAAGAATTAAAAGATGCTAAAATGCACAGAATTTATTCCTCCATAGGACTGTGTGACAAGTGTTAGAATTGCTCACTTGGGTACAAGAGGAGATATCACTGAGATACAAAAGCCAGACCAGAGCAGCTCTGAACTGCTGAATTTGGACACAGTCCCTACATAATTTCATTATTCTGAGTGTTAATGAAGCAAAAAGAGGAAAACAATGAGGCACAAGACCGTCAAAAACCATATTCTTGGAGAACAATTCCCTTCAGAACCACACTCCAACACCAGCAAACAGCAGGAATTAGGATTAGAATCCAGACATTGACACTTCCCATGAATGCCAACACTGAAAAAAAGTTAGCTTTATGATTTGTGTGGCCCTTCTGGGTTTGCAAGTTTTTGTTGTAAAGAAACAAAAGTGAATTTGAGGAGGGGAGAGGGAAGAACACAAAACCAGCAAATACAAACCAACCCTCCCTGCACACACAGGCAACTCAAAGCCTCGCAGCCCAACAAATGGCTTTGAATTTATTATGGAAAAAAAGCCCTAAATCCACGGAGTTAAATTCCAAATATTTTTAACTGATAGCACAGTTATCAGTCCTTAGGTGAAGTTTTACAGATACATTAAATCCATTCCCCAAAACCAGTAACGTGCTTCAGCAAATACCCATTTTTATTGGTACAAAAGCATTGACATTGCTTCATCTGATTTTTTTCCTTGAAGCTACTTTGCCTTGAAAGACATTTTCATTTTTAGCCAAGAAACAAACTCAGAATAGCTTTCAAGTTCAAAGGTTTTTGCTCATTTCAAATAATACACAATAATATATTTAAAAAAAAAGGTTAGACACAAATGATTTATCAGTGATTTATTCAAGTCTCTCATGGTCTCTTGGTCATTTAATATTTTTCTTTGCTCTTATTTTACTTCTGAGACAGAGAAAAGAGCAAATTTATTTTCTGGAATAAATAACTCCAAAGAGCTCTTGTTTTTTGTTCCACTGTCTGTAAGGCAGGGATGATGCTCATGCTTTGAGAGTAAGAGAAAACAAGCAAATCTCCCATTTTGTAGAATATACATTTTTGGTTCACTTATAAACAAAAAAAACCTGGGTAGTAATAAAAACTAGGGAGTTTCAGGGTAACTACCCTTTATTTTAGCACTGGAAATTTTTTAAAAAAACAAACCCTG
Source organism: Onychostruthus taczanowskii (assembly GCF_017590055.1). NCBI lineage: Eukaryota > Metazoa > Chordata > Aves > Passeriformes > Passeridae > Onychostruthus > Onychostruthus taczanowskii. Next base: position 12,211,783 of record NW_024498906.1, read on the forward strand.
AAGTTGAATCTCAAGTCCTACAACACCCATGAATATGCATGGAAATATTTCAGAAACAATTGTCTCCAAATGTACCCTGAAATCAGGGTTCATTATAGTGTTAGCTGAGAGTTCAAATTTCCCATCCTCAAAGGAAGATTTATTCAGGATAAAGTAACTCCACATTTTCTTGGCTGACATAATGGACCTGGAATTTAAAAGCAGACGATGCCACCCCAGAATCAAGACATGGAAATCTGCTCTGAGTTGATTCTGCCCCAGCTACTGAATTACTCAAAAACACAAAAAAAAAAATTGAGTCTGAGGAGTTTTTACTCAAGTTTTAAGATGTGCAAATGTGTGGGTATAACAGCTCCTAATGGGAATAATCATCACTGGGACAAATCTTATTCTTCAAGGAGTAAATCCTTGGTTTGAAACCTACTCTGAAACTCCGGGCAATAAAACACAATCCTGGCATTTATGTCTGAAAAATTATCCTTGGAGATGACTGAAAGAGCAAATATTTGAGAGTTTAAGGGCAAAGCTGCAGAAAAAATCAGATCTCTATGCTTGGAGCTGCCACTGAACATGTGGGTGCCAGACACTGGAGTCCCCCCTCCCCGCAGGACACAGAATTTCCCTCTCCATTTGCTCAACTGCTCTGCAGCCCAGCAAGAAAAGCAGAAAAAACAAAGATTCTGGGTTTTGCTATCAACACAGGCCTCTAAAATTACATTCAGCACCAAATTGTGTAGACTTAATTAAGCTTTTAACCAGTATTTTAATTGTTCTTCATTCCAACACTGCCTTTGTGGTTGTTGTAGCAGAATTCTCCCTGCTAAGATGTAAAATCCTTAAAGATGGACATGACCATCCATTAATCAGATAGCAGAGCTTTCATTTGGATTTAAAATAGAATAATTCCAGTTCTGCTCATGTTTTGTTGGCCTTTTGTAATCCATGCAGCAAGACTGTGGTGAATTGGAAATGAAAACTTCAAAATGTGAATTCTGAGGAGGAAAAGTAAAAAAAAAATCCAACGCACCCCTCAGGAATAGCTTCAAATTCCACTGTAAAAGACGCCAAGCAACACTCACGGAGTGGAGAGGAACATCTTAAATTCTAAATAATCACATTTACATCAATCAGCAACATGGGTTTGATGGGATCATTAACAGCATCTCAACAATGATGCAGAAAAACACAGACTGTCCAGGAATTTCAGCAAAGGCAAATCAGGAGAAGCTATCTGTTCACAGAATAAAGTTTACAATTTTATTTGATGCCCAAAAGGTACCAAAAAACAGGTCTGGTGAAAGTTCTGATAAAAGATGGAAGAGGCACCAAGGGAATCCCACAGAATTTACAGCTCTGCTGCAAATTGAAGAACTCCCCAAATCAGCACTTAAAGCTGAAAGAATTTTAAAATTACCCCAAAAAACCCTCAGCTTCATTTTTTTTAATGAAGTAAAAAATGCAGAGCAAACCCAATTATTATTTTTTCCTCATAAGCAAAAGGAGCTTGGGGCTCCTGAAATTAATTAGAAAATCTGAGCAGCTGAGGGGAACCAGCAGTTTTTAAACACAACAGAAACTCCAGTTTGGGGATGAGGAATCCTTCCTGAGCTGCCAAGTCTCAGCAATAGTGAAATATTTCTCATCATTTTTGGATCTGCTAATAAGAGCTTGAGCTTGCTTGATCATCATTTGACTAATTATGGTATTTGTATTACAGGGAAGTAAGAAAACCATCCCAAAATCACTTGCTGGCAATACAATTAAGGATTTCCTCAAATAATTCACATTTTTGGTATATCCTGGCTCTCTGGGAAAGCAAGGAGGCCTATGGAGAAAAATAAATAATGGATAGATGGAGAAAAAGAAATAACTTGTGAGAAAGTTAAACTCTAACACATTCATTATTTATTTCAATGTGCTCTCTCTTCATTAGGAACTGTAGTTGTTACAAGTTGCAATTTCCTTTTACACAAAATTCTGGAATTATGCCAAGGCTAAAGGGAAAGACATTACAACAACGACTACACACAGCAAAACTACCATTAAGATATGTGAATAAAACAATTAAAATCTCATGAAACCAGACAAAAATTAATAAATTTTAGGAATAATTTATTAATATAATTTATGATGTAAATTTTAAAAACTAGTTGTGGTATAAACTTTAACTAAAGAAAATACAGTTAAAATATCTTTACTTGATGGTCTGCAACCCTGGAGTATGCCACTAGATGGCAAGTTTGGATAGAAATTAGCTGAATTTTAATTTATAACATGCTTGAGAAGTCCAAAGACATTGGTTAGAAACAATCATGAAAAAATAGTGAAAGAGGAGAACAAAAAAAGGAAGAATTCAATAAACAAGTCTTGTGTCTGGAGCACATTTAATACAAGCCAAAGAGGTTAAATGGGTTTTAGTTTTGTTTCCACATTGCCACACAAATGGAGAATCAATTCACACAGGATTTTGAAGTTGTGTTTTAAAGAAAAACAAGTGAAAATCACTGTTTTACACATTCCTCACAATTGTTCAGAGCAGTGTCTCACGTGGAGGAGAGCAGCACTGAGAGCTGACATTTGAATTACCAATATTCCCAGGAAATATTACAACATCCTCAGGAACCAGGGATTGCCATCCCTGTGCCATCAGCCCCTTCCCAATCACTCCACTCTGCTCTTCACCATTTCCTCTTTTGTTGCCAGCCTGTGCAGAACTTTTTGTCTTGACTTAAAAGGAAAATAAATCCTGGTTTTCAAAGCAGTTCTTTCTGTAGCTCACTACAGCCTTCAAAAGGAACAGCATTAAAAAGTTCTTACCAGAAATACAAAAATATAATAAAATTAACCCGGCACAATTCCCCTGTGGTGAAATTCAGAACTCCATCTAGCAGGGACCAAAAATTGGATGGATTAAAAATTAGAATTTTTGCTTACCTGAAATATCTGTTGAATACTCTCCAAACAAAAATAGCAGGCTTTAAGAGAACACTGAATTTCCCTGGCAGGGTAAATCCCAGCTTACCTCATCTGGAGAGAGCAGATAAATGGGTGTTAATTCAGGAATTTCACTCAGTTCACAGCTGAGCCCAAGGCAGGTCAGGATCTCCCTGAGAACTTCATATCTCTTGGAATTGCTCATTTTAAGCAAATTAAAATCCTCTTCAGTTTGCACATCCATGGAATTGCTGTCCAGTTCCAAATGGGCCTGGCAGGATTTATAAAAAAAGAAAATCAGTTTGCAATTCAAGGATCACAGCCATCAATACACCACCATTTCCTCTGAAATCTACCTAAAATTACCCTTCTTAATAAACTTTTTCTGGAGTAGTTGATCAAACTTAGCTTACCAACTTAAATTTAACTTCCTGCTTTTCAGGTCTGCCAGAACCAACAGCAAGGTTGGACATTTTCTGGCTAGAACATGAGCAGAATTCCATTACAATTAAAACTGAAATTCCATTAAAATTGAAATTACATTAAAATTGAAAGAGCTTTTTAGAAGCTCTTTTTTGTGGTCTGTAATGTGGACTTCTTTATTTCATTACACAAAACCACCCAAACCCAGGGAGAAGAAGGTGAAGAAGAAGGAGCAGCCTCCACCCTAAACCCTCCATCCTGCTTTATATCTATTACTGTATTCTAAACCCTTAAACTCTGAGTTTCCCACCCTGTGATATCACACACTTCTGTCCAAACTGCACACCCACAATCCCAGTTCTGTCATTCCATTTTGGAAGCTTCTCCAGGGCCTCAGGTGAGTGCAGTGTTCTCCTGGGGGTCAGTGCCTACAGCACAGAAAGTCTGAAATTCTCATCAGCCAGGGTTCTAACACACAAGGGCTTTGAAGTATCTTGGAAAAGCAAAAAAAACGAGCCAAAAAGGAGGTTTATGAAGGATTTTTTTTCCTCTTGCATTTAATTTCAACTTCCAAGCATCTGCTTCCATGAGCAGTGATGAGGAGTGATTTTCTGCCAGGTGAGAAAGTAACTTTTTTAGACAGAAGGGTTTCTTTATCTGCACTGATTTCCACTTAATTAATGTGACTTGCTTGAGTTCTCCATATCTTGTAAATGAAAGTGAAAATTTAAGTGAAAATAATTTAGGTGTCATTCCTTAATTGGACAGTTTGTCCTTTAAAGGCCTTGGAGAGACAGAGACAGGGCTCCATTTTAGTTTGTTAGAGTGAAGTGCTGCAGAACTAAAGGTTTGTAAGACTGCAACAGAAATACAAACTAATAAACATCTGAGTCCCAAAAAGAAATACCCTCTCACACATTTAATCCTGACCCTGGCAAAAAAAAAACAAACCCAAAGAACCCACACTTGTATTCTCTGCAGATTCATTTACTGCTAATAAATAAAGCCCTTATTTTTGTTAATGTCTTCCATTTTGTAAAATTTAATGATGTTCTTTGTGTTTTACACATTGTCATTGAAATTCAGGGAAATTAGTGAGTGTGGCTGCCCCTGGATCCCTGGCCGTGCCCAAGGCCAGGTTGGACACTGGGGCTTGGAGCAGCCTGGCACAGTGGAAGGTGTCCCTGCCATGGCAGGGGTGGAATGAGATAATTTTAAGATCCTTTCCAACCCAAACCATTCCATGATTGTAAAAAAAATACACTAAAAAGGAAGCAGGACACACCCACCCACCAGAGGAGTACAGAAAAAAGGGAAACAAATCAGCCAGAACACTTCATGGCTGATGTCACTGCCTGGAAACAATAAGGGCTTTTCAAATCCAGACTGGAGGTCATTTAGAATTATAAAATGTCACACTAATCCTTTTAATCTGGTTTTTGAAGCTGTGCTCTGATGCTCTTTTCTTTTTCCTGGGGAAAACCTCTGGAGTATTAAATTTTACTACAGCAGGAGGATCAATTTAAAGGGTGCAGCAAAGCAGAACTTGCAGGGACAGAATCAAATCCATTTTCTGGGTGGCAGAGCTGCCTACAAAAAAAGCAATAAATATCCTCCAATGTCTAACAGAGTTCCCAAAAACCCAGCAGATTTAAGCTGATAAAAGACAAAAACACTTCTAAGAGCCCCCTCAATATTTCTGAGCTACATAACTGCTACAAGAGCCTTGACACCTGATCCCTTAGCAGTTAAATTTCAGTGCTCTGGGCTCCTAACAAAGTTCCCTACCTAAAATACTGGTAAAAACAGAATCTTTCATAAGTTTGTGCATCTTTTATATTCTCTAACTTAATCTTGGGAAATAAATCTTGATCTGCTTTTCTCAATGATTTATTCTCTATACTTCATGGTACTTCTTATCAACCTTTCCATCACCCAAAACTTTAGCTGGGAATATTTAAATCATTTCAATCATCAGTGACCAACATTTACCTCCCCATGAAAGCTTCCTCACCCATTATCCAGAACATAAAATTAAGAAAAAAATATTATGAACATTTGAACTTATCTGTTTCATTTTTTGAGGGCTTTGGCTGTTTTGGTGTTTTTGTTAACCAGAGATCACAATATCATGATACTGGAGAGGCACCTACTTCCTGGGATATTATTTTTAAGTGGAATTAATGATTTTGGCTCATCCTGGACTACCCCAATTCCATCCCCCAGATTCTCTGAGCTGTTTGATAGGTACAGAATATTAAACATTTAAACCTTTAAAGCCTGAATAAGGACTCAGGAAACAAAAAAGTTTCCAGCAACTTCTTGCTTTGCCACAATTGCTATTTTTCTAAGGATTTTATGGGATTTATTTCCTATCTCCCAAAATCTGCTCAAGCTGTATTCCAGCACCACCTCCAGCAGGCAGAAAAGGAAAGCTCTGCTCTGGAATATGAGAAAATCCCGGAATAATTTGGGTTGGAAGGGACCTCTGGAGGTGATCCACTTCAATCCCCTGCTCAGGCAGGGTCACCTGGAGCAGGTGACACAGGAAAGTGTCCAGGTGGGTTTGGGATGTCCCCGGAAAGGGAGACTCCATCACCTCCCTGGGCAGCGGCTCCAGGGCTCTGCCACATCCATGGAAGGAAATTCCTCCTCAAGTGGAGGTGGAACTTTCTGGGGTTTGGTTTATGGCCACTGCTCCCTGTGCTGTCTCTGGGCACCCCTGGGGAATCTGGCACATCCTCTGGCACCCCTTGGAGATATTTCCTTGGATTAATGAGTAAAATTCCTGCTTCTTACACAAAACTGTTCTTTTCTACCTTGCCTGTTCCACACATGCCTGACACCATGGTGAAAATAAGGAAATGTTTTCCCAGCAGTGACATTCCCCTTTATTTAACACCAAATGAAACCCACCCTGCACTTGGATCCCTTCTACACCCAGGACATCCATTTACACCTGGGAATGGCTCCCACTGGGAAAGGGGAGATTTGGGTGGGATATTGGGTTCTGCTGGCAGGAATGGCTGGCACAGCTGGGATTGTTCAGCTGCACAGGAGAAGCTTTGGGCTGAGCTCAGGGTGGCCTTGCAGGGCCTGAAGGAGCCCCAGGAAACCTGGAGAGAGACAATTTCCAGGGCATGCAGGGACAGGACACAGGGAATGGCTCCCAACTGAAAAATTACAGGTTTAGATCAGATATTAGGAACAATTTCCTCCCTGGGAGGGTGGGGAGGCCATAGAATAGAACTCCCAGAGCAGCTGGCTGCCCCTGGATCCCTGGTAGTGCCCAAGGCCAGGTTGGACACTGGGGCTGGAGCAGCCTGGCACAGTGGAAGGTGTCCCTGCCATGGCAGGGGTGATACTGGATGGGATTTGAGGTCCCTCCCAGTGCAAACCATCCCATGACTGTACACCTCCCCTTGACAGGAACCCACAAGAACATGCAATGGGAACAATTTTTTAGGAGTGCACAGCATGCAGCAATGATGAAATGAATTCCCCTGCCCACAGTACCTGGGAAAGGATGGCTTCTCCTCCACTGCTCCCGTGAGTCAGGTGCACAATCACTGTGTCTTCAGCAGCATTATTCAATCGACTCAACACCTTCACTCTGCTGCCATCTCCCTTCATGCCTTCCTCAAAAACACAGCCACTGACCAGCAGGTTCAGCTTCACCTCAGTGCTGTCCTTTTTAGACACCACCAGCTCATGCACCACCCTCCTCAGTTTGTTTTTGCGCTTTATCTTCACGCCCCCAAAGCTGAAGGACGAAGAAAGCCCAAGAATCTTCCCCCCTTTGGACAGAAATTTCATGAATTGCCTGTGGATGCCCTCGGGGATGGGCTCCTCTGTGACAATGAGCAGCAGCAGGGAGTTCTCAACCCAGGGGTCTCTGAGCACTTGCTCCTGGTGCAGCTGGTACACGGTGTAGCTGTCAGCATCGATGCACTCCCTGAGCACTGACTTCACCTGCTCAAACCTCCCTTTGGCAGCCTCAGAGCCTAGATAAATCAAGATATTAGGGGGTTTCCCAGCCAGGTTTATTCTTTTGATTCCTTTTTGCAGACATTCATGCTCCTTCTCCTCCCTCCTGCTGCTGCAATCGTCGGGGAGCTCTGGGATGTTTTCTGCAGAGGCGAATTTCACCGACTCAATGGTGCTGCTCTCAAGCTGCAGGCACTCCTGGCAGCTGGAAAGGTGCAAGTGGTGGTGCTCCCCACCTCCTCTTTCCTCATGTCCCCTTTCTTCTTCCAGCTTGCATTTGTCCTCCTCAGCTCGCCCTAATCCTGATTTCCCAGCAGGAGTTACTGCATCCATGTCTGTGCTTTTCTCCTTCACTGACGGTGCCTCCTGTGCCAACTCCTTCAGAGCAGATTCCTCTAAATGGACAGCTGCAAAAGGTAAAGGATACCAAAAAAGGGTTAGGATAATGAGATTAAAAGGGTTAGGATAAATATCATTAACAGCAGAATTCAATTTCAGTACAAATGCCCTGTAACAGCAAGAGTTTCACTTATTTGACACAACAAATCCTATTTCCCCCCAGGACAAGACCTGCACTCACACCATAAATCTAAAGACAAAACTAGGAAAAGAAAATACCTCTGGAAAAATACTGCTCTTCTAAGGAGGGCAGGGTTTAAAATTGCTGCTGTTTTGAAATAAACTGTTTTGAAATAAGCTAATAAAGTGATGGTATTGGGTAAGACAGATATTGAACCACGTCCCTTGCACTGCTGAAGGCTGCAGATAAAGGTTTGGCATGAGAAAAGGGAGTAGAAAGACATTTGAACAGATTTCAGTCTGCAGAAGGCAGAGAGACCCACCCACAGCAAGATTTGGGAGCTAAGAACCCAAGAGAAAACAAGAAGATGAACTGTTAAAAATTCCCCTTTTCCCCTAAAAATGACAGAAATGTGAAGACAATTCAAAGGAAATACAAGTGAGAAGAGAACAGCAAGGATGATTATTGCCAGCAAGAAATGTGCAGAGCAAAGAGGAGAGAAAAAATACTCTTCACAAGGGAGGGTTTCAAGGCAAAATCTGAAACTGAATCCTTCCCCGCTCACACCCAACCAAATCAATTTATTATGCTTTTAATCCAGGGAGAAACTTGATGAACAATATTTTGTTAATCAAACTTCAATCCTATCCTTATTATGAAACTACATCCCCCTCAGAAACATGAAGCAAGTTTGGTTTTGTTTTTGTTTTTTTTTTTTTTTTAATATCCCAAGGGAATTTCACAGCTTCCAATCTCTGTTATTTCATCCAGAGCCTCCCCCAGCCTGTTCTGGAGCAGCTTCCACACAGCACTGGAAGCAAAAGGAGGCAGAAAACATTTTAGGAAGGGACTGGCTGGGACACTCTCAGCATCCTTCCTTGGGGAAATATTTATGCAGAACAGCACCCAGAGAGACAGAATTTCGCCTCAGATTCTTTTGGGAGAATATTCCTGTCCTCTTGCACTTCAGCTAAATGTTGATTTTGTCATTCCTTCATTTCTGCCTGTGCACTGTGATCTACATTAAAAAAACAGCAAAGCAAAAACAAACCCCACAAAAAAAGACCAAAAAAATCCCACTCCAAATTGTTCTCAGTCCATGTTCAGCTTTGAATACACTTTAACTTCAAATATGAAAAAAAGAAATTGCCTAAAATCTTCCAGCTTTGGATTTTTTTTTAAATAGATTTGTTAATCTAACAGACAAGATTTAAAGAAAACATTTTCTAACTTAGGGTTTGGAGCACCCTGGGATTGTGGAAGGGGTCCCAGCCCACAGCAGGGGTTGGAAATGGATGATTTTTAAGGTTCCTTCCAACCCACACCATTCCAAATCCTACAAAATTAAAGCAGAGCTACAGAGGGATTCAACCTGGAATCCCAACAGGAAGAAAACATTGCCAAAAAAAGAGCAAAATATTCAGGTAAGTATAAAAAGTATGCACAAAGTCCTAAAATAACCATAAAGCAAGAATGTTGTGCTATTAAAAATGAGCAGGAGGGTACTTACAAACAATCCTGTGTGGCACCATCCCGTTCTCCATCTGCAGCCTGTCTTCCAGGAAGGCTATTCCAAGGCTACTGAAATTATCTACACTGGCTTCAGCAATTAACTTAAAAGGTTCACCAGCTTTATAGGCCAAGGGTGAACAAAAGTCTGACCACTTCACAATCTAGAACAGAGCATATGGATGGCTTTCAGTTGGGAAAATTATGGGAAAATCCCCAAGTAGCAACAATATTGTGAGTTTCCAAGAGGGACTGCAGGAGAATTGAAGAGTTGACTGAGGGGGGGTTGCTTTAGGCAGCAAAGATTGAGCCCTGATGGAAGAGAACATCCACATCAAGTGTTGGGAGCAAACTGGGAGTACAGAGGAATCATTCCCAAAGATCAAGGCTCTACAAGTTCCAAGCAACAAAATGGCAGCAGAGCTGTGAGAAAAATTCTATTTGGATTTGTTTCCTTCAGCACAAACTCCAAGCAAAAATGCTGATAAAAAGAACAAAATTAAACTACAAGGGTTTAATAAAAATTATCAGAAGCATTAACTAAACCTTAAGGGTTCAAGATGCTTATCTACATCAAAAATTCCTTTCTCCAGGAAAGAAACATTGCACAAGTGGGTGACACAACTGGATACACAAACCACTTGTTCTCTCGTGAAAGAATTTTTAGAGACCTGCCTTCATGACCTAAAAAAAAAAAATCAGCCTTTGCCATGTTCCAAAACATGGGGAGACAAAGTGCAACTCCCTCAGGGCAGCTGCAGCACTTGGACTCCCCTTCCATGAGGTTCAGCTTTTTCACCCCACACACTAGATATAAAACACTGACTGAAGGAAGGAAAAACTTATTTTGGATGCACAAACTGAGGGTGAGCTGTCAGTTATTCTACTTGTTCATAATTAGACCATCAGCTAAATTTACCTTTTTATTTACTGCAATAAAATGGTTTAGACACCATCCAAGAGAATCCAGCTGCAGCTTTTGACTTTGTGGTGTTTCCCAAGGGAACAAGAGGAAAGAACAAACAACCCCAATGGTTCTGTCTCCTTTCTAAGGCATTCTCAGAGACAATTTCTGGTTAGTAATCATCAAACCCAAATGAGACCATTCAGTCACAGAATCCCAGAATGGTTTGAGCTGCAAGAATCTTAAAAATCATCCCATTCCCAAACCCTGCCATGGCAGGGACACCTTCCACTGTCCCAGGCTGCTCCAAGCCCCAGTGTCCAACCTGGCCTTGGGCACTGCCAGGGATCCAGGGGCAGCCACAGCTGCTCTGGCAATTCCATCCCAGCCCCTGCCCACCCTGACAGGGAACAATTCCTTATTGCCAAGATCCCATCCAGCCCTGCCCTCTGGCACTGGGAGCCATTGCCCATGTCCTGTCCCTGCATGCCCTGGAAATTGTCTCTCTCCAGGTTTCCTGGAGCTCCTTCAGGCCCTGCAAGGCCACCCTGAGCTCAGCCCAAAGCTTCTCCTGTGCAGCTGAACAATCCCAGCTGTGCCAGCCTTTCCTGCCAGCAGAGCTGCTCCATCCCTCTGCTCATCCTGGAGCCTCCTCTGGGCTCTCTGCAGCAGCTCCAGCTCCTCCCTGTGCTGGGACAGGGCTGGGGCAGCTCTCAGGTGGGCTCTCAATCCATATTTATATTTCTGACCTTTGGATATCTAACAAAAAACCCGGCTGGGTATCTTCTGATCTGTGATTTTTGCTAACCCTTAGTGAAAAATTCCCTTTCCAAGAGGAGAAGGGGAGCAGAGTGTGGGGTTTTACCACTTTGAACCTGGGGGTGAAAGCCCAGCTCTGTGACACCAGAGCACAGCCCAGCCCGTGGTGGAGGGTGAGGGGCTCACAGAGTATTTAAATATCCTTTCTTTTCCAAGGAACAGGCACAAGTAACACCCACACCTTGAGGCTGTCAGGAAGGTCTGTTGATGCTCTTGATCACCAAGTGAAGTCTCAGATGTAAAATGTAATTATTGCTGCACAGTGCAAATGAAGTGAACCCACAGAAGCAGCTCACAAAGTAAAGCTCTTGCCAAAACCTATGACCCTGAAATCAGGCAGCAATCCATTGGCTCAGAGCAGAGCAAAAACCCTCAGGGAATATTTTCCAGCTTTCCTGCTATCCAAATCCAAATTTGGATAGCAATTCTAAATCAAAATTTTGTCAGAATAAAGGATGAAAGCTCTTAGCAAGAGATGAGACATCATTCGTACTCCTGTTTTCTGAGTACCCCTCATTTTCACCAGCCACAGATACTGACAGGTCCTACAAAAAATGGTTTTTCTGGCCAGAAATTCCCCCAAGAGCAACGTGTTCCCACAGCCCCTGGCTATGGTGACAGCCAGAGGGACCAAAATTAAGAGCACTTTGCTGTGTTCACACAGAAGAACAATAAACAAAATAAACCAACAGTCCCTTTCCTCTTTAGTTTTGATTTTTTTGCCTGGACTATCACTTTTGAGCTTTCTAAATCAAATTAATTAGCAATGCCCACATAAGAGTGAAACATTTTCCATCCCAAGGAAAACAAAAGCAAACCCAAGAATATTTTTAAAAAACCAATAAACCCCAAAAGAATGGATAATTAGACCTTCAATGCAGACGTTTTTGTGGATCTTTCTGCTACAAAAAGTAAAATAAGACTCTTCCATGTGAGCTGGCCCAGGTGTACAAGAGGGAGGGCACAGCTCATTTATCTCCAGAAGCATCCACCTGGATGGATTCCACCTGCCAAAGGCAATAAAACCATTTCCAAACCAGCTGATGCAGGTTTTCCCAAGGAAAAGTGTGCCCAGTGCAATCAGGACCAGAAGATTTGAGAAGAAAAGGTCCCACCAAGCTCCACAGAGCTCCATGAAGCCCAGGATTTCCAGTGACGCAGCACTTCTGGACATCCCTCCTGACTTACAGGCCCCAAATCCAGGCTCTGCTCTGCACCTGGCAGGGGGTGAAGGCTCCCAAAGTCTGATTGCAGCCCCAAAACTGGAGCTGAGCCCATTCCCAAGCTGTCCTCCTGCCCTGCCCTCAAATAAATCTATTTATCCTCTGCTCCCCATGTTCCCTCCAGCAGGATCATCTCCTGGGAAAGGTGACCTGGAGGACACTGGATCCTTGCTGGAACTTTGGGTACAGGAAATATTTCTTAGTTTGTTTTAACAAGTCCTATTTCTTAGGAAACCACTGGTTTTGGCTTTTGTTTATGGAGAGGGTTTTGAAGACTTTGGAATTAATTAGAATTTATGAGTGTGCAAAACAGATAGTAGTATAGTTTATCACAGGGTGAAAAATTTAGAGTTTTGAGGTTTTAGTATGAAGGTGGATAGAAGACAAAATAGAGGATTTTGGGTGTTGTTTGATCTTTTTCTTCATGATTTATTTTCTTCTGCTTTATTTTCTATTGTGTTGGTGGTATAGAGTGATTAGTTAGGGAGAGCTGTAATACAGATGTTGTGCAGCAGACAAAGAATTAGTTATTGGTAGAAAAGCAGAAATAAAGGACATTTTAAGAGTTAATTAGATAAAATAGCTTTAAAAGACCTTGAAAGTGTACATTTTGTGACTTTTTTTGCTGCCTTCTCTTTGTGTGCCAAGTTTGCTACAGACAGTGTGTAGAACTTCTGATAAGATAAAAAATAACAACTTGAAGACTAAAAAATTATTTCACACAGATCCTCAAACAGGGAGCAGCCAGGCCATGAGCACCTGTGGATGTGATTGCCTGGAACCCCAGGGAGGAGCCTGAAAGCTGATTCCAGGAAATTAGGTGACAGATGGCCCTTTAGGGACACCCAGGACAGCACCTTAGCTGTGGGAAGTGGATTTGTAGAGAATGCTTCAAGTTTGACAGAAGGTTCACATAGTACACATCTGTATTCAAACTTTGAGGTAAGAAATGCTGACTTTAGGGTTCAAATTAAAATTAAGGTTTCAAATAAAATTAAGCCCTTTTGATGCTGCTTTAGAAATTCTCTACAAATCCACTTCCCACACTTATCCATGGCCCCAGGGGTGATCCCAGCCTGGGGCAGAGCCTGGTTCATGGAGAGCTCTGGGATTCCAGCAGCAGCCCAGATGTTTCACGACAGACCCATCCTGACATGGACATCTTCCCTTTCCTCCTCTTCCCTGGAGGCACTGAGATCCATCCCTCCCCTCCCACAGCCTTCCAGGGCCTAAAAGGGGCTTAACAAAAAGCAGGAGAAGGATTTTCCACTGTGCCAGGCTGCTCCAAGCCCCAGTGTCCAACCTGGCCTTGGGCACTGCCAGGGATCCAGGGGCAGCCACAGCTGCTCTGGCAATTCCATCCCAGCCCCTGCCCACCCTCCCAGCCAGGAATTCCTTCCCAATATCCCACCCAAATCTCTCCTCTCCCCATTCCCTGTGTCCTGTCACTCCATTCCTTGTCCAGAGCTGTTCTCCTGGAGCCCCTTTAGGCTCTGAGCTCTCCCTGGAGCTTTTTCTTCTCCAGGCTGAACAATCCCAACTTCTTCCAGCCTGGTTCCAGAACAGGGGGGCAATTCCCACCCGCAGCCAGAGAAAAATGCTACTGAAAAGTCTCAACAAAATGTCTCTGGGTCTGTTAGAAACACAAAATAGAGCTTAATTATTACCAGTGATCTGAATGAAGCAATTCCCTTTTTATTCCCCATAACATCACAACCCACCTGTGCCCCTTTCTATGCAAGAATATTGAATATCTGTACCCCTTTCTGTGCAAGAATATTGAATATCTGTACCCCTTTCTATGCAAGAATATTGAATATCTGTACCCCTTTGTGTGCAAGAAGACTGAATATCTGTGCCCCTTTCTATGCAAGAATATTGTATAGCTGTGCCTCTTTCTGTGCAAGAATATTGAATAGCTGTGCCCCTTTCTATGGAAGAATATTGAATATCTGTACCTCTTTCTGTGCAAGAATATTGAATACCTGTACCCTTTTCTGTGCAAGAATATTGAATAGCTGTGCCCCTTTCTATGGAAGAATATTGAATATCTGTACCCCTTTCTGTGCAAGAATATTGAATATCTGTACCCTTTTCTGTGCAAGAATATTGAATATCTGTACCCCTTTCTGTGCAAGAATACTGAATATCTGTGCCCCTTTCTATGCAAGAATATTGAATAGCTGGACCCCTTTCTATGCAAGAAACAAAGAGAGTTTCTCACCTCCTTTGAAGAGTCAGGTCCTTTCTGCAAATTCTCTGTGTGAGCAGAAATGCTTTCTGTCACAAAAGCAATGTGCTCTGCTGGCAGCAGCTTCTCAGGGTGAATAAAGGGAGAAACAAGAAGCCCACTCCACCTGTTTAAGTCATCAAGGAACTGAAAGAAATGGGAAAGGAGAATAAGTCTGCACAGGAAGCAGCTGATTTAATAACTCCTTTTTAAATTATGCCCAGCTTAAATCCAAATCTGACCCTCCAGCCTTACAGGAAGGGTGATGATTATTTCACTTTCCCCATGAGACAAAGAAAGGGATAAAATTCTGAACCGCTACAAAGGAACACTGAAAGTAAAACTGAAAGTGACAAGCCACGTTTTTAAGGCAACTCAAACTCCAGCTTTCAGCTTTACAGGAAGAGAGGGTGGAACACAAAACCCCAGAGCCCCTGGCACTGGGACTCCTGTGGGACATCTGCCACTGGCAGCATCCCTCATTCACCTGATCCTCCTCTCCCATCCACACTGAACACTGAATCCTCATTTCTCTGCATCAAAATTCCTCATTCACTATGAAACTCAAAAAACATAAAGAAATAATTCATTCAGAATCAATTTTTCCACAAGTTGTTCTATCCACCACTCAGATGATCATTGCACAAAAGTTTTCTTCATTAAATTACAAAAGACTCCCTCTTTTGCCCTCAGCAAGGAACAAATAAAGCTGAAAACCTGGAATCAGCAAACCAAAAAACACATTTGAGACATCTCACAGCTTCTCAGGAAAATATTACATCCATTTTTAATTTTTACATCGATTTTGCATGGAACTTCATTTGTCTGCCATATTTCAAAAATGGCAAACACCAGAAACAACTGTTTTGCTGTGGGAAATAGTACAGGTAAGAAGACTTCTAGAAAGTTATGAAGAAGGCTTTAGAAACAGAAAGTGTACAGAACTTAGAGCTAGCCGTGGTTGAAAGTCTGAAAGTAGAAAAGTTACAATAGCACAGTAAGCAAGGACATGAAACAAGAGTTTGAGTTTTAGGTTTGGTCAAGACAGATTTTAGGACTGTAGAAAAAGATGTTTAGTAAGATAAGAGAAGGTTTTAAGTTTAATAATTGTGTATTGTTAATAGAAAGTATATAACTAAGTATTGTTTGAAGTAGGTGTGGTTTCAGTGATGAACTACAATAATTATCTGTAAGTTTTGGTAATATGTTATTGGTTTAAAAGTTTTTGAAATGTTCTATAACAAAGAAACTTTTAGTTGTTGTTAGTAAGATGTGAGTTGTTATCTTTTAATTGTCTTAATTATGTAATGAGATTGATATAATAAAGCTCAAAGAACATATCTTGGTAGCCTTGTCTTGTTTGTCAACTTCCTAAAAATCCTCTTACCTTTACTATTTCCCACTTTTTCCTTCTGCCATACCACGAGCACACACCTTCAGTAATTCCATGTGGAAGCAGGAGAGAATTCCCCTGTGCACTGAATTCTAACACTAAATGTGTTCATCCCTGCACACCTCAAATGAAACCACGGAATATTGAGGGTGCAGCTCACTGACCCAACCACCCTTGGGAGCAGAGAAGCTGCACAAACAAATACTGATTTCTCCCACAGGAAAGTGAACTGAGCTCAGGAAGTTTAGAGTACCTTAAACATCCCATTTGGCTAAAGATCAAAGCAAAAAAAAAGCTTTTACAGGTCACGATTTATGACTTGCTAGTGTCTTAAGCAAGCTACTGATCACAGTCCAAGCTACTGAGAGAGCAAAGGAGCTTTGCTGGCTGCCCAGAAGCCAAAAAAAAAAATCTGAATTAACCTTTTATCTCTTCAGAGATGATGTAAAGAGCTCCCCAGTGATGCAGAGCCAGAGTTGAGGTGCAGCACAACAGGACCTGCCCCAGGGATTCTCAAATGCTGTCACCATGTATTTTAAAGAGACAAAAATATATTGAATAACAGCCCTGAGCCCTTGCCAAACTTCATGCCAATCTGGAGTTCCCCAGAGGGCTTCCCAGCTCCCAATAAACCAAGCAGATTATAAAATCAGTCTGCATGAACAGCACTGCAGACAGAAAAAAATGTGCTGGCAGTGCAAGGACTGAGGAAAAGCTGTTTCAGAAATGAGCAGGAGTGGAGCAAAGAGCAGAAATCAGCTGAAATCCTCTTCACAGAACAATAATCCAGGGCAACTGAGGCAGAGCTGCTCTAAACACAGCTTTGTTTTGTTTTTGAGGGCTTTATTGGAATGTGAATTAGGTATTTCACTTGGCTGTGAAAGACTCTGAGATTGCCACCACCGCTCTTGAGTGTGAAATAATCTGTTCATTAAATAGCAAAAAAACCTAGTTTTAAATAGAACCAACTCCATCAGCATTTCTGATCTTGTTTTCCCTCACTGCAAAAGTTCTCTTCACCCACTGAATTAATGAAAAGCTTCTCTGCTTCCTGAAGAGCACTTAGCCACTGACACGCTCCATAAATCCCTTCCCAGCAATGCCTGCAACAACTGAAATAATTCCCAACCACTCACACATCAACATCAGCAAAAAGCACAGATCAAGAAGAGCCTCACCCAGACCAATTCTGGCATTTAGTGCCAAATTCAGAGAAATCCACCATTCATTTAAATAATTCAGACTAGCTGGGGGCAGCACCAGTTCCAGTCCTGAAAGTCAAGCAAGCTCGCTTTCAGTTTTGCTTCCAGCAGTGCCAGGTGGAACTGGTTCAGGCACAAGGTTTTTCCACTCTCATGGGCTGCCACAGCCTCCCCCAGCCCTGTTCATTTGTGATTTTCATTTTTCACCTCATTTTCCTCACTTAGAACAACATTTTGTATGGGGAGAAGCAGCCAGCTCTCTCTACAGCTCACATTCCAGGGCAGATCCAGCAGCATTTTAAAGCCCTGACACGAATCTTGAAGGCACAAACACAGCACATATTTTTAGACTAAAGCCTTATATGCTTTCCAAGTATGTTGCTAAAATGGAAGGAGGATTTTCCCAGGGACAAGACAAGGGGGAATGTCCTTAAACAGAAAGTGAGCAGATTTGGATGGGATATTAGGAATGAAATCTTCCCTGGGAGGGAGGGGTGGCCCTGGCACAGGGGGCCCAGACAAGCTGGAAGTGCCCAAGGTCAGGTTGGACGGGGCATAGAGCCCACAGAGGAGGCTGGAAGAGGATGATCTTTAAGGTCCCTTCCAACCCAAACCATTCAGTGATTTTATTAAATTATTTCAAGCTCTCCCAGCCATGCTTTCCTAGAACCACCGCTGCCCTTGCAAAGCTGCACTTGATACATATACATACATATATATATATATATGGATAGACAGACATGCAAATACACATTTGTAGCGCACAGAGCATCCCTCAGCCCACTTCCTACTCCAACAAGCTCCGGCAGGGAGCGAGGAGAGGAAACCACACCTGAACCAACATTTCCCACCAAAGCGACCACCTCGCTGTCCCCTCCTCCTCCTCCTCCTCCTCCCCCTGCCTGTGACAGCGCGTGGGAATTCCCAAATCCCAAACCCCTGCCCGTCACCAATCCCCACAACCAACCCACGACCCCATCCCCGTCGCTCCGCGGGGCCGGGATGCTCAAACCCGTTACCGCGGCAACCGCCGCATCCCCCGCGCATCGCCGTTACCGCGGCAACCGCCGCATCCCCGCGCACCGCCGCCGCTCTACCTGCGCCTCGCCGGTGCAGAACACCTTCCCGCCGATGCGGAGGCAGACGCGCTCCTCGGGGTGCGGCTGTCGGGCGCAGAAGGTGAAGGAGCAGCGGGAGCGGTGCAGCCTCCGCACGGTGCTGCGGACGAGCGCGGCCGAGCGCGGCCCCCAGCGCGCCCACAGGTAGAGGTAGCACAGCGTGATCAGCATGGCGGGCGCGCGGCCACGCCCCCTCCCCCCCGCGCCCGCCCCGGCCAATGGCAGCGCCGTGCGTCAGGGGGGGGCGGGTGGCGGTCCCAGCGCTGATTGGCGGGCGGGGGCTGGCGCGCGCGGCGCCCCGCCCCTTTTGCACCGCCGCGTCTCCTCCCCTCCTCCCCTCAGCGCTCGGCCGTGAGGCCGCCGCCTTCCCCTCACGCTGAGGGGAGCGCGGAGTCCTGCGGTGAAAGGAGATGTGGAAAGGAGTAAAGAGCGCTCAAAATCGTTAAAAGCGGCTCGGGGCGTTTTGTATTTGCAGCGGGTTAGTTGTAGGCGTGTTCTGGAGGAGGAAGAGGAGGAGGAGCAGGCGAGGTCTTCTCGTAGGCGGCGCCACGACTCGGCTTCTCTGGGAATGGCAGAATGGTTTTGGTGAAAAGGGACTTACAGCTCATCCAGCTCCACCCCCTGCCATGGGCAGGGACACCTTCCACTGTCCCAGGCTGCTGCAAGCTCCAGTGTCCAACCTGGCCTTGGGCACTGCCAGGGATCCAGGGGCAGCCACAGCTGCTCTGGCAATTCTATTCCAGGGCTTCCCCACTCTCTCAGGGAAGGATTTTTTCCCCCAACATCCCACTTAAACTTGTAATTTTTCAGTTGGAAGCCACTGCCTGTGTGCTGTCCCTGCATCCCTTGGAAATTGTCTCTCTCCAGGTTTCCTGGGGCTCCTTCAGGCCCTGCAAGGCCACCCTGAGCTCAGCCCAAAGCTTCTCCTGTGCAGCTGAACAATCCCAGCTGTGCCAGCCTTTCCTGCCAGCAGAGCTGCTCCATCCCTCTGCTCATCCTGGAGCCTCCTCTGGGCTCTCTGCAGCAGCTCCAGCTCCTCCCTGTGCTGGGACAGGGCTGGGGCAGCTCTCAGGTGGGCTCTCACCTGTGGGGGCACAGGAGCACAATCCCCCCTCACCTGCTGTTCCCATCGGTTGTGATGGAGCCTAGATAAATCTTCTGCTTCTCCAAAGCTCAAACTGTCCTGATGGACAACAGGAAAGGATCTCATCTTCCTCAGAAATGACTTGACACTGCTACCTGACCTTATTCCCAGACTGATGGTACCCTAAAGGCACAGTATTCCCTTTTGTATCCCACACAATCAGGAGAAGAAACCTGTCTCCAGTTCCCATTCCTGTAGCCACCAAAGCCACAAATGGATGTATTTATTTCCAGCCAGAAATGCATTTAAATCCAATTCATTGGATTCACCAAATGAGAAGGGGCTGAACATCAGAGTGAGGAACAGCCTGTCAGGGAATCAAACTGTAGGATTTGCACCTGCCCTGTGTGCTGCAAACACAAATTGCTCCTCCAGAATACACAACAGACAGCAAATTATCCTTTACTCCTCCAATATATCTATGCACAAAAGTTATCAAACACTTTCTGTATTTTATACGGAAAGGAATCACAACAACAGCTCTGGGAAAGGAGTGTGTGGATCATTCTGATCCTAGCAGATACTTGGTGTGTGAGTGAAAAGAGAAGATTAAAAAAAGATGCAAAATGCAATGCTAAAAGAAAGAAGCCAACACCTGCCTTGACAGATACATGACATTTGTTTCCTGAACAAGTTGGGCAGGAAGCCACAACCTTTTTTTTTATTATTCTGAACTCAAGGTCTTGTCCTGCACTTGGAAATTCAGTGCAATGGGTATTCTAAAATAACAATTTTGTCCCTAAGTGTATCTCTAGCAGCAGCATGCTGGCTCTGTAGATAAACACGGAACAAATTGGCTCTGCTCTCACATTTCAAGTGAAAGGAGGAGAGGAAATGGTTTTAAGTTGTGCCAGGGGATGTTCAGGAAATGTTTTTTTCCCTGGCAGAGTGGTCAGGCCTTGGGCTGAGCTGCCCAGGGAGATTTGGAGTCACTGGAATTGTCCCAGAGGAGTCTGGATGTGGCCCTTAGGGACAGGGTTTGGAGTGATGCTGGTGGCACTGGGTGATCCTGGAGGGCTCTTCCAGCCCTGAGCATTCTGTGATTTTGGCCTTGAACACCTCCAGGGATGGGACATAATATTTCCACAACTCATGGCACAAACAGATTACAGTTCCAGTTGTGAGGCCAAATATTTTCACTAATTGTTCACCTCAAGCTTCAGAAACACCAACCTTGTGCTGCTGCCATATCCTGCCCTGCACAGAGAGGAACAAATCTCCAGTGCTCCTCACACCGCTCCTTTGTGTGACTTTATCTTATGCAGGAAGTCCAGATACCTGTCTGGGCACATCAAAAGAAAGAAAACAATCTCCAAAGCCAGCTCTCAGCTCTGGAATTCACTTTCCCTGGGTTAGCTCAGGTGCCTGCACAGAGCTCTGCTCTTTGTGAAACCTTTCCACAGGCAGGAAGGGGCTGTGCTTCAAATCCTGCTCTGCCATCAGGTGCACTCAGCTCCACAATGAGCATTTCTTGATTTCTGAGCTTCCCCTACCCTGGAAAAGTTCATGAGGAAATGAGAAAACTGAATCAAAGCCTCACCATGCAAGGGAATCTAAAGCAGAACGGGCAAAACCAGTCCCTGTTTCAAGACGAGCTCCTGCCACGTTGGCACAGAATTAATTTAGAGCTGTGAAGCTGCTGTTTCTGTTATAGTGTAACTTCAGCTTCATCATGACAAGCTTTTACTAAAAATTTCAGAATTTTATGACAAGCTTTGACTAAAAAATTCAGAATTGTATGACAGGCTTTGACTAAAATGTTGAGAATTCATGACAAGCTTTGACCAAAAAGTTCAGAATTTTATTACAAGCTTTGACCAAAAAGTTCAGAATTTTAGACAAGCTTTAACTAAAAAGTTCAGAATTCTATCACGAGCTTTGACTGAAATGTTCAGAATTTTATCACAAGCTTTGACTAACAAGTTCAGAATTTTGTGACAAGCTTTGACTAAAAAGTTCAGAATTTTAAACAAGCTTTGACCAAAAAGTTCAGAATTTTAGACAAGCTTTGACCAAAAAGTTCAGAAATTTATGACAAGCTTTAACTAAAAAGTTCAGAATTCTATCACAAGCTTTGACTGAAATGTTCAGAATTTTGTGACAAGCTTTGACTAAAAAGTTCAGAATTTTAAATTGGGAAAACATTCTGTTGTTATTACTTTTATTATTCAACCAAGGCCTTGCATGCACCAGGGAATTTACTGAAATAGGTTTTCTAAATAAAATAAAGTAACCATGTCAGTCAGCTCCTCTTTACAGAGGGTGGAAGGAAACCTTGGAAAAAACAGGGCGTAATATCAGCCCTCAAACTCCCAGCTCCACTGTGTAACCGTGGAGTAGCTGAGCTGCTCTTGTTGACTTTACAGGAATATTTTGAGGCTTTGCTGTGCTTTGTGACCAGCTGGTTCCTTCTCCTTCTCCTACTTAAAAAGCTTTTCCAAGGATTTCTCTGGGAGGAGCTATTGCTGCTATCAGCGTCTGTGGTTTATTGTTTAATATTGTTCAAAGATATTGTTCAAAACTATAAATGCTGCAGATGTGTCCAGGTTCCCCAAATATACCAATTTATGTTGGTAATAATTTATTGATTGCCCTTTATTCTTGCAAATGCACAATTGCCTTCATGAGAAAACTGCATGAAACCCATTTCTCATAAAGATCAAATGCTCTTTTAATTAACACAAAATTATTAGCACAGGGCTCATCTTCTGTAGAAGCTGAATCTGTCAAAGTTATTCCCAGGTAATGTCAGAGATCTGAATAATTCCCCTGACTTCTTGGAAAACTTTTCTAATTCTGTGTTCTTCACCAAATATCAAAATTAAGCACCTTACATGAAAATTACTGCAAAAAGAAACCTGACTTCAGTTAATGATTTCCACAAAAATGCAAATTAATATTGTGTGGTTTGCTTGATTAGTACTATAATGTAATATTCACATTTTTTCTACAAGTATTATATTTGCTCAACATTGCAGCTTCATCACCAAAGTTGTATTTTCAATAATTCTGTAATAAATTTGGTCTTGCAGAGCTTTATCAAGAGATTTAATTGAGAATAACTTTGCATCTTCTGAGTGTTACATTCCAGCAGTTTAGGCTCTAGTCCTGCACTAATATCCATGCAGGCAGAGGAATAAATCAATTATCCTCACATCCAGATCTGATTGCAAGATCACAGATATCAACTCTCCAATACAAACTTCCCTTTCAACTCTCAAGTTAAATCAGGACTAAACAAAACTGAGCTGCTGAAATTACATATGTGGAGGTCAGCCTGTAATTTAGCAAGATATTTAATTACACTGCAGGTGTAATTAAATATCTTGCTAAAACACTTAAGTTTGCCATTTTTCCTCAGGACTTGTGCTGTTATTTAACAAATATTTTGGATTTTTAATATTATTCACTGTGTTCTTTGTTCTATTAACTGTAGTGATTTTGGTACAGAAATGTTCAAAGGGATGGAGACTGTGCATGTATTTTTTATTTGTAATAGGGCACTATTGATTTCTTTACAACTTCACAGATATCACAAGGTATTTAAACATGGCAGGGAGTAGATTTAGACTGAAGGTGCCCAATTCACACTAAATAGTCTGTGGTCAATAAATAAAATTATTTTTCCATCTCTGGGAAAAAGGTTAATGTCAACTTGGACTTTTTTTTAGGACAGGATGTGGATGAGTTCTTCCAGGACATGCAAAAATGCATTTACAGAGTGTATTTAATAAAGAGCAACTCCTGATTCTGCAATAATCCTGAAAATTCTGTAAATTCACATTCAGCAGAACAGCACCAGAAAGATAAATAGGATAAACATGTTCTATCCCATGGGATTTGCTAAAAACAAAAACCCCATGTCCCTGGAACAGCCTCCAAGGTGCGAGCCTGTCCTACCTTTGAACTCATCCTGGTTTGGAAAGCCAGGTGTCTGCTAAGGAAGGCAGGAGCCTCCCCTGAAATGGAGAATGTAAACCCCCTCCCTCTGAATTGCTATAAATTTAAAATTAAGGCACTCTCAGGCAAAAATATGGGAGCAGGAATAACAGTTCTGTATTAGGAAAAAAATAAAAAAAAAAGATAAAATAAACAATGCAATAAACCAAAACAACACTGACAGAGTCAGAACATGACCTGACACCCTGTGGGTCAGGGTGCTGATAGCAATCCAATTGGAATGGTGGCTGCAGCCCTCCTGGAGGGTCAGGAGCAGGGATCCTGTAGAAGGGTGTAGGCTTCCTCTGAAGATCCAGTGGAAGAGGCCGCTGCTGTTCCTCTGGGAAATCCAATGGAGAAGCCGTGCTGGTGTTCCAGAACTCAAGACTCTATCCAGGTAGGAATGCTTGGCTCCTCCCCTGGGCTCACATCTCCCAATGTTGCTGTAGTTCTTATCAGCCATGCAGTGACACTCAATAGCCCGTTATCAGCAGGTGTCCCCTGAGGGAGGAGTGGCTGTGGCACAGATAAGGAAAACTGCCCGCTGAACAGAAGACAGCTGCCATCCAGATGGCAAACAGAATAAAAGTTGCTTGGAAATCCAGGACAGCACTCCTTGGAAATCCTCTCCTTTGTGCATTTCCCTGCTCTCACCCTTTTTGTTTAGGTGAGTTCTTGGGCAGTTCACACACAGGAGGGGCTCAGAGCTTCTCCCGGCTGTTGGAGCATCCAGAGCCATGGCAGGAGCAGCCGGGAGCCGCTCCCGGGATTCCCGGGATTCCCGCAGCTCCCGGCCCGGCCAGGCAGCACCTGGGCAGGTAAGGCAGGACCAGGGAAGCTTTTCTAGCTGGGGAATCTCCAACTGGAAAATGTGAGTATGGAATTATTCCATTGCCTAGAAACCCGAAAACATTTGTCAACTTTAGGAGTAAAGGGCAAAATATATTTCTGAAAGTGTTCACAGTTATTTTATTTGTTTTGCTGAGACTTCCTCCTTTTAAGCCAATATTTTAGAACTAAAATTAAGTCAGTATTTCAGAACTGAAATTAAGAATTAAAATAATAACAATAATGTAATAATACTTATTATAATTATTATAATTATACAATATTATATATTATAATATTATAATCTATTATATAATTATATAACACTACTACTAGTACTTCTTCTTCTTTTTCTTCTTCTTTTCTGTTTATTTGAAAACACTTTTCCATTTCTTCTTCTTCCTCTTCTTCTTCCTCTTCCTCCTCCTCTTCTTTTTCTTCCTCTTCTTCTTCTTCTCCTTCTTCCTCTCTTCATCTTCTTCTTTTTCTTCTTCTTTTCTGTTTATTTGAAAACACTTTTCCATTTCTTCTTCTTCCTCTTCTTCTTCCTCTTCCTCCTCTTCTTCTTTTTCTTCCTCTTCTTCTTCTCCTCCTTCTCCTTCTCCTCCTTCTCCTTCTCCTTCTCCTTCTCCTTCTTCTTCTTTTTTCTATTTTTTTGAAGGCAATTTTCCATTTCTCCAGCTGGATCTGTTGCACAGCACCAGAGATGGAAAAAATCAGAAAATCTTGGTGGAAAGAGCATCTAGAATTGTGGTGACCCCACCAAAAAAAGGCAGACACAGCACCCAGTACTCCATCTGGGCTCAGATTGTCCTCCTTGGATTGATGCTGGAGTTGCTGCCTCAAAAAATAACCAGGCACTCAGAGAGCACAGGAAATGTGTCAGAGAGGCAGGCAGAGGTAATTTGGGGGTTTTGTGCATAAATAAAAAAGATTTCAGTGTTATTTAAACCATCTTGAGTTCACTTGGAGCTGGGAGATCCTAAAGGGAAAGGAGCCCTTGGTGAAAAATGGGCCAGGGGATGGCTGATGTGTGGGGAGAACCCAACTATTGCCATAAAAATCAGATTTACTCCATGGAAATGGTCCCAGGGATGCACAGGATGGGATTTTGGGGGGTCTGGGCAGGGCCAGGAGTTGGAGTCCAAGGTCCTGGTGGTCCCTCCCCACTCAGGATATTCCATGATTCCATTGTATCCTGATTTTCCAGCAGCTCTGCTTTGTGGAGGCCCTGGATGCTCCCAGCAAGGGATGGGGAGAACCAACAAATGGTGAGAGCAAATCCTGGGGAAGAAGAAAGAATCCTTGGGGAAAAGCAGGAATTGAAGATGGGAAGCCAGTCTTGGTCAGTTCCTGATTTGTTCTTTCAAGCATTTCTTTAGTGCTGGAAAACGTGGTTTAAATTTGTGTTCTGTGCATGGTGGTGGGTGAAGGTGTCTCTCATTTTGTGTTAGATATAGAATTTTTATAGAATCTTTAATTTTGTGTTAGATATTAGGATTATTATCAGTTCTTAATATATTTAATATATCTTTTTAATCTACTGAATTTATCTTCTTAGTATATTTAATTTTGTAATAATCATTGATATTACTAATATAATATCAAGAGCTGCAGAAATAACTTCTTACTCCACACAACCCTCATTTTAACAGCACTCTACATTTGCTTAATTTTTTATATATATATATATATATATATAAAGAATAACTTCATTTTGAAATCTCCAGGCATAATCTGGATGTGATGTTTTGTATAAAGGGGGAGTTGAAGTGAAAATGACTTTTAAAAACATGTTTTCATGTGCATAATTTTATTTATTGGGTTTTTGGAGGGGGATGTTGCTATAAGTAAACCACTGAGGAAGCCAACAGAAAACTGAATTTTAAAGTAACTCTGACTGGCTTTGACTTCCACTGTGATTTTTAGTTTTGCTTGCTGGGGTGGGAAGGCTGAAGGAACAAAAATAGAAATTGAGGCACAACCAACAAAGGCCCTGAGGTTTTATTTTTATGAGACAACAGGATCAGTTAGTCCCTGACTAAAATCTAATTGTTACTAAAATCTCATTTTAGTAACAATTTAATTACTCACCAAACTGCACAGATGTTTATCCCTCAGCAAAGATGCCCAGGCTGAACAGAGCCTGAAAAAGATGAAAATAAGGAAAAAGTAATTTTAAAACCTCGATTTTTTGCCTCACCTGATTTATATTTACATTTATTGCTCACTAAGGCCAAATAATGAATGGGAACAGCTGCTGATGGAGAGGGATTGGTGCAGATTTGAAGTTGCTTTAAGTTGCTCTTGATTAAAAGTTGAAGTCCAGGTAAAGCTTTTTAAGGTCAGAGGACTGATAAGGGTTTTCACCAATGTTTGCATTCTTTCATTAGGAAACTCCTAATTGGGGTTTTCCTTTAGAGAAGGAAAATCAATGAATATCCCTCTTCTTTGCAAGTATTTGTTTTAAAGCTTTGGCAAATGAAATTCTGTCAGACCTTAACTGCTGTCAGATTTCACTGGGAATTGGCCCAGGTGAAACCAAGAGGGGCCATTTGTGATTTTAATACAAAAAAAAAGTGGATTTGGAAATAAATAAATCAGTCTACACCTCCTCCTCCACCTGGAGACACAAAATCCACTAAAATCAATCCCAGTCTAACCCTGGTATCCTAATTCTAGAAATAATTAATTAAAAAATAAATTATAATGTTCAAGCTAGATTGCATGGACAAGTGTTGCACTGTTTAACTTTTTCTCTTAAAATGTGTTTTCTTCTTCTCAGGCTTTATTTGCCCAAATCCAAACCCCAGAAGTTTCTTGCTGACATTGGAGAGAAGGTTCTGGCCAGTTTTCCTGCACAAGCCACAATTCACTTCTACAATGGTGATGCTGAGTCTGAGTCTGAGGAAGAGCCCTGAAAGACCCAGAATCCACATTAAAAAATGAAGAATTTAAAAAAGAACTGTGGAATGGGTGGACAAACATCTGACCAAACAGAGAAATACAGCAGAGCTCACCACATTAAAAAATGAAGAATTTTAAAAAGAACTGTCAGGAATGGGTGGACAAACATCTGACCAAACAGAGAAATACAGCAGAGCTCAAAAAGAAATCATTTATAATTCTCTTTCCAAGGAAAATGAGTCAAAGCACTGGAAAATTGGAGGAAATCCTTTTGTGTTTTTAGAGACTTTCACAAATTATTTAAATCAGGTTGGTTTCAGTAACAGAGATAAAGAACATTGGGAGCATTGTACTGGGTTTTTAGACACTGCAGCCCTGAGAAAGTGAAAATTGCATTTTCATTGCATTTTCATTTTCATGTGCATTGATTGTGAGGCTGAATAATGTAATGTACAGCCCCAAAATAACACAAACAAAACACACTGAACAAATAACCCAAACAAAACACACTGAAATTAGGCAAGGAATTGTTTCAAATGTTGCTTATTGGCTCCCTGGGATATATTTATTCTGCTAAAAATGCTGAATGCCCAGCTGGCCTCACCCATTTCCAGTAGAACCCACAGGTTCTGCCAAACATTTGTGATACTTTCTGGGCTTCTGCCATTCTCTTCTTATCAGATTTTCCCCCTGCAATCTTTTTCCAGCCAGAAAAAAAAAAGTCAGCCTTGATTAAAACCCACAATTTAATTTAATACCACATTAAAACTTGCATTATGTGGCACCTTCCCCACAATGTCTTTCATGCTCAGAGAGTTTCTCAGCACTTGCCTTGCTACCAGCACCTCTAAATACCTCAAGGATTAAATATTTGTCCCCACTAGGTATAAAATTCGTTATTTTTAATGGCCTTTAACTCCAACCAAAACTGCCATGAGACAAAGCAAATGCAGAATTTCAGATTTTGGACCTTTCTCTGGTGGTTGTGAGATGAGGTCAGAGAGTTTTCAGAAGCCCTGGAAGTTTGTGCCAGCTCCTCCTCTCAGTCAGGTGCTGGCAAACAAAGGAGTGTCACACATTTAAAGTCTGGAAAAATTAAGATTCCAAATGAATAAACCTATTAGAATGAAGGACTTTTTGGAAGATCTCCACTTGCAAACTCACAAGAGGATCATTAATTAAATTTACACCACGAGACAAAATCCTGTCACATAGGGAATGACAAGAATGAGTTGAAATTGAAACCTCAGAGTGACAAAGGAAAATTCAGCTTTTAGATTAATTTCCACTTCTCCACTTCCAAACAAATGGCACCAAATCACAGATAATTTAAGGTATTTCACGAGATATCCTAAAATAATTTTATTTATTTAAATTTTTGTTTAATTTTGTTTAATTAATTTTAAATTTATTTAATTTATTTCATTTTAATTTTTATTTTCTTTATTTAATTAATTTTTAAAAAATTTTTATTTTAGTTAATTTAGTTTAGTTTATTTTTTTAAATCTATTTTTTTATATTTACTAATGACCCAGCTTCCTCACTATTTAGTCTGCAGCAAAAGCAAACAGAAAAGCAGCCAGGATACTTTCATTTCTCTGTGATGACCCATTACAGACAAAAAATGCACTGAGGTCCCTTCCCAGCTCGTTAATTATTAAGAGAAGCCCCAAAGTGAACTGGTGCAGCATTGAGCTGCAGGGAACTTTCAGATTCCACTTCTGATTTTTTACCTCATCTGCAATCCCACCCTGCAGAGTCAGAGTGACCTCAGCACCATCCATCACTTACAGGAAAAAGGTGACAGAGCATCCCCAAAAGGAGTTTAGGCTGAGTTTAGCACTTCAAAGGCAAGGCTGGAAGCAGATGGAATTCTTGGCTCAGGTCTCTGTGCCACAAAATCCTTCCCTAGGGAATTCAACAGCTGCAGCACTTCCAGTCAGTGCTGCTTTCATTTTCCATTCCTTAAAATGATGGCAGCAAAAAGCAGCTTTTTATTCCCTGGTACAGGGATGCCTCCACAAAACCTCTGCAATTTCAGATTCCTCTTGTATAAAAAATCCTAAAAATAATGGCAGCAAAAAGCAGGTTTTTATTCTCTGCTACAGAGATGGCTCCACAAAATCTCTGCAATTTCAGATTCCTTTTGCATGAAAAATGATAATTAAAGTTGATTTTCGTACAGCAGCCTTGAATTCTGCTTCCTTGAATATCCTTCCTCTGAAGGATACAAATATCCAAGGGAAACATGGCACAGAAATGTGTTTTTTCTAAATATTAAATTTAGAGGATTAATTTAGAGGACAGAGGATTAATTAAGAGAGAAAAAGAACTATCACAGGATTTTTTGTAACTCCCTGAATTACATTTGTGCAGAGAGAATGACAACAGAGCAGAACTGAGCAAAGGCAATATTCCCAACAGCAGCAGAGACAAAATCCAGCCAATTCACTGAAACATTTCCTATTTAATGCTATTTATTCTGCACTGCCTTCATCTCTCAGCTGCTTTCCATCCATAGCACAGCACCCCAACAAAACTGACTCTGGCAACCCCTCTGGAAGGGAACTGGCAGAAGAAAACGGAATCCTTCCAAAACTTTCTCCTCAGAAAAAGAGAAACTTCCTGAATGGGGAGATACAAAACACCCCTTTCATCCCAGCTGGGTGAAAGCTGACTGGAAATTCAACAGGACTCAGCAAGCAGGACTCTTAAAATTAAACATTTTACCAACTCAGGCCCACAAGAAAGGTGAACAAAATATATCTACACAAGATCAGTCAAATATTTTGTTTATAAGGCAGAAACATTTTGTGATTTCCACCCATAAATGAAATTGAAGTTCAGAGGAACTTGTTGCATTTTTAATGTTTATGGACCCCTAGCACAGATGTGTCCCAAGATGAACATTTAATATTAATATTAGAGCTTTTTGTTTTATATCAGGGGGTCTTGGGTTGTCCTTGCTCCTGTTCTCCCCCTGCCCAACCACAGGGGGTTTGAGATGATCCAGTGGAGCTGACAGAATTCATTATGGAATAAGGAATTATGAAATAATTTTGGGATGGTCTGGACAATGCTTTAGAGAACAGCAAAAGTTTATCTGCTTAACTCAAGGGAAATCATGGAATGGTTTGGGTTGGGAGGGACCTTAAAGCTCATCCATGGCAGGGACACCTTCCACTGTGCCAGGCTGCTCCAAGCCCCAGTGTCCAGCCTGGCCTTGGACACTGCCAGGGATCCAGGGGCAGCCACAGCTGCTCTGGGAATTCTATTCCAGGGCCTACCCACCCTCCCAGAGAGGAAATTGTTCCTAATATCTGATCTAAACCTGTGATTTTTCAGTTGGAAGCCATTGCCTGTGTGCTGTTCCTCCATCCCCTGGAAATTGTCTCTCTCCAGGTTTCCTGGGGCTCCTTCAGGCCCTGCAAGGCCACCCTGAGCTCAGCCCAAAGCTTCTCCTGTGCAGCTGAACAATCCCAGCTGTGCCAGCCTTTCCTGCCAGCAGAGCTGCTCCATCCCTTGGAGCATCTTCACAATCCATGTTTTTATCATCCTTCCCTTTCCTGCCAAGATGGAAAGAAGAGAGAGACACAAATTTGGCAGCCCCACTCCATGGAAACCCATGGACCTTCCTTATTTCATGACTCCCCTTCCCTTCCCTTCCCTTCCCCCTTCCCCCTTCCCCCTTCCCTTTCACAGCAAGATGTGTAAAACATCATCCATCCCCAACAGGATAAAGCCTGCAGGAGAACCCGAAAAGGTGCATTTAAATGCAAAACTGAATTTTCATGCCTGGCTTTATTCCAGCAGGGACAATGCAGTGGTTTGATCTCTACCAGCTGTGCCACTAGTAAGGCAGAAGGGCGAAAACAAGGGCAAGTTTTGGGTTTTTTTTTCCCTTTTTTTTTACTTAGTTTCCCCTCAGTCTCTGAGAAGAATGGACACCTGATATCGAGGGATGTTTTGTAAAGAAAGGCACCACCGTTCAATCATGTGAGGGACTTTTTTCCCTCAAAATCTAAGGCAAAATTTATATAAATCTACATTAAAAACCTCCTCTTCTCTTTGCAGAACTGTGTATCTTCTCATCCCAGTCACAGGCAAGACCTGTGGATGCCCAGTTCCCCAAAATCTCTATTTTAGCCCCAAACCCCCACTATTGCCTGGTTTGATTTTGCTCCCAGAGGCAATTTCTGAAGTGTCACACGTGGCCAAGCTGAAGGAAAGGTCACCAGGGTGTCTCTGAAGCAGCAGTGACAGAAAAGCCAAGATTGAGTTTCACCCTGCAAGTTCTCCTTGACCAAACAGCCCCCCTTGGCCTCCCCATAACTGTGGGGTCTGCAGAGAAGTGAAATTCATCCCTGATCCAATCTTTGCCCAAAGTTTACATCCTTTCATTTGTGTTTCTCAGGGCGTTTTCCAGTTTTCCTTGACCCTGAAGGGATTTGGGCATCCTTGACAAGGCACTGAATTAATCCTCTCATCAAATGATCCCAAAGGATCTTTTCTCATCTTCACTCACTGGCAGGTTGGAATTCCAGGTGAAATTGCTGTCTCAGGAAGGAAAAAGGGTGGAAAATACACAGGGAAAAAAAAAAAAAAAAAAGATTGCAGTCAATACTTCAATGGCTGGAACGGGATTAGAGGAATGACAAAAGGGTAAACACATCTTTGTGGCTGCTGGTCATCAAATCATGAATTCATGGAAATTAAATCATTAATGAAAATTAATAAAAGGACAGGATCGTGGCAGGGCCAAGAAACAACAGCAAACAAAACCCCAAAACTTCTTTAATAACTTTAAATTACCACAAAAATCAATGCTCTTCTGATTTAGAAACAAATTCATTTTCATACAAGACCCCCACAGGCCAATACAGCTAAAATTCAGTATTTCAAAGTGAAATGTTGAAAAGCTTTTTTCCCTTCAGTAAGGAGGTGTTTTAATCCTACCTGGAATACTGAACAAGGAGATTTTTCCTCCAAATTCAGGCAAAAAACCCAACCAGCTACAGATTTGTATTTACATCAAAGTGATTGCTACCAAGTCTTAAAATATTCCAGAGCAGCTGATGGTCATTTTGACAGATTTCTAAAGAACTGGCATAAGATTTTCCAGGTAAATTCTCATTAATTTATTATCTTTTAATGAAATATTAACATTTTTAATTAAATTCTCTGCTGAAGTTGGTTACAGGCTTAATAAATACTGAGGTTCTATTCACTGGGTTTTAAAATAGACCTAAATAACATTGAGTCCTGGAGATAACTGTATCTGTGACACTTGGGAGAAGGGAAATAAATAAAAAAAAAGTACAATTCACTGTTTATAAAACATCTGAACCACTTAACCTTGGGTTTTAACAGCATGGATCTGTCAGTTCCCCTATTCCAGCTATTCCCTTTAACTTTGTTGTCAGTTTTATTTTCTTAAAAATAAGTTTAAAAAAGTAATTTCAAG
Source organism: Onychostruthus taczanowskii (assembly GCF_017590055.1). NCBI lineage: Eukaryota > Metazoa > Chordata > Aves > Passeriformes > Passeridae > Onychostruthus > Onychostruthus taczanowskii. Next base: position 12,244,328 of record NW_024498906.1, read on the forward strand.
ACTTGTTTCAGCAAATCTTCTCAACCCACCTTTATTATTTTTGGTAACTCAGTAAATCTGATATTTTGGGGGCTGGGGGATCAACAGATTTGGCTGAATAAAGAATTGTGTGAAGGAAAATGGAGCATTTATCACCTCAGCCCAGGAGAAACCTCCCAGAACCACAGGAAAATGGTGAAGATGGAAAAAACAGCCACATTTTATTAATATTTACAATGGCTAATAATATCTTTACAATGCAAACACTTCCAGTTAATAACGAAAAAAAGATCCTCAAGTGTTTGACTGGCAAAACACATTTTCTGTCCCTGAATTCAAAGAGAAATAGAACTAAACTGTGTCTAAAAGCTGCTCTTTTTTCCCTCTCAGAGGGGAATTCCGAGCAGAAAGATGCAAGTAACAGAACACTTTTCAAGCCACTTTTTCAATTTCTAAAGAATAACCAGATAAATTATTGGGGCATAATTTTCAGAGGAATGCAGGTTATTAAGGTGAATAATAATGATGATGATAATAATAATAATAATAAATTTAATTAGAAATCCAGGGGAAAAAAAAAGCTGAAAGAGTTTTTATTTTTAGCTTGGAGAGGTTTTAAATAGTAAAACTCTGTAAGTTTTATTAATCCTTTGTCCAAACAGATTTTAATAACAACTATCTGCTGTTGCAGATCCCTTTTTCAGGGAGGAAGAACATCCTGTTGACTTCACTGATGGGAATATCTCTCAGGGCTGGAATTGCCTCCTCTTGGAATTTCTTCTGCTGCTGCTTTTTTGCAAAGTTATCTACAAAAGATAAGGAAAACATTTCACGGCTTCCAGGTCCTTTTCTTCCAAGAATATGATGTAATTTTATAATGCAGCACTACAAATTTAGCTACTTTAAAGGATGAAAACCCCACCAGGACTTCCAAGGAATGAAATATTTGAGTTTAAAAAAGGCTTAAAATTTGGGTTTTATTTAAAGCCTTAAAATTTGGGTTTTATTCTTTGCAGAATAAATTCTTCCAGAATTCTCAGTGAAGGATTAAACTTTTCAAAAAGCAATAAAATTACCTGTGATGGTGTGAGTGGAGTTGAGTGGAGCTGTGCTCATCATGTTAATCCCAAAAAGCAAAATATAACCAATTCCCACTGCCACCAGGAGATAAACTGGCAGAGCAACTGCCCAGTACCTGAGAAAAAGGATTTACAAGTTTACATTTAGTAACAAATGCCTAATAATAAATCAGTTTTAATGTTGGTATTGTATCTGCGATGAATTTCTCCAGGAGGAAAAGAAACAACACCTCTGATTATGGATCCTGACTGCACTGGAGCTACTGACAAACCACCACATAAATTCCTTTAAAAAGGTGTTTATTTTTTAATTATGGCCTAAAGTTTACTGTATTTCCACCAGCAAACTTCCTAAAAGCAAAATGTCACATTTATCCTAAAATATCCCAATATTATTTATTTCATGGCACAACAAAACATTTTCACCATAGCTACATAAAAAAATGCTTCAGAAACATTACAGCCCTTTATCATCAGGGAAAAATGGATTTAATGCAAGGCTATTATTTAAAAAGAAAAGGTTTTTTTTTTTAATTTGAAAATAATTAAGATTAAGGAGTTTAATTGGCTGAACTTACTTTTGAGGCCAGTATGTCAGTCCCAGGGAAAAGAGCCAAGTCTCAGGAATATAAGCCCAGATAAGGTACAAAACTGCACAACAAAATTAAAAAGTCACAGTAAGACTGATGGTATTTTGGACTTACTGAATTTTGCTTTTCTTTAAGCCAAAATATCTCTCCCAAAAGATTGCAGAATTTGCCTCTCAGACACAAATCCTGCCCAGTCCCTGGTTACACTGGATCAGTTTTATATTTGCTTTAACATTTAATGTCTAATTTCCTATGAAGGCAGACAAGAATTTATTCCAATTTAAACTGCAGAACAATAAAGAAAAAAACAACAAAACCACCCCCAAACACCTCAATAAAAAGAAGCCAAAGGAATCTGAACACATATAATATTAAAGCAGAAAATTATCTCACAGAGGTCATTTTATGGGAAAAAAACGGGTGGAATTGCAGTGTTTGTATGGAACTGTAATGAAAAATTATTGAAAATCCTTCCTGGTTCTTCCTGGGAGAGGAGCTGAGCCCAACTCCCCCTGGTTTCTCACTGCCCGAGGGTGCAAGAGACCCACAGCAGGATCCTGCACTGAAGAGATTTACAGCACCTTTTCTTGTGTTGGAAAAGTGTTCCCTACCCTCTCCAACCCTGGATCTCCAGAGAAATGAGCAACCCATCACACCAGCACAGAAAAGCTGATGGAACCCAAAATATTTTCCACTGCTGTTGACCAGACTGACTTAATTTTTTAATTTTTTTTTTTCCAGTATTTTGGTGGGGAAGGCAACACCACAACTACCTCCAGCGCTCAGTGAATGTGAGAACGTGCGTGATTCGAGTAAAAAACGGATTAAAAACGGGAACGCAGCACAGCAGCACTCCGGGGTGACGGATCCGGCTGTGGGATACTCACTGAAGCCAAACCACGAGCCCAAAAAAAGCGCAAATCCGTAAATTGCCCTTTCTGGCAGCGGGGCCGGAGAGTTCTCAACCATCCTGGGCTCTTCCCTTGAACTTCGCGGGGAGGGCGGAGAAGGGACACGAGGATGGCGGAGATTTCCTGGGGAGCCCCTTGGGGGCACCCCCTGTGCCCCTCCCTCCCCCACCCCCCGCCGGGCTCTGCCCCTTCGCCTTCCACAGCCTGGGACAGCGGGAGGAGGAGGAGGAAGAAGAAGAACAGAGGAAGGGGGGAAGGGGAGGAAGGGGCTCCCTCTCCCCGCTCCAGCATCCGGCCATGCGCGCAGGCGCACGGCCCGCCGATTGGCCGCGGCTCGTGACGTCAGAGGGCGGGCGGCCAATGGGCGGGGCGTCCGGCGGGCGGGGCGCGCTGGGGCGGCGGGAGCGGCGAGGGCGGCGTAGGAGCGGATCGGGAATCAGAATCGGGAATCGGAGCCGGAGCGGTGCGTGCGCGATGCAGGGATGGATACAGGGAGGGAGGAATGGAGCGGGTGCTCCTCGGCTGCCTTGCCCTGCTCTTCGCCCATCGCGGAACCGCCGCTTGCTGCCCGGTTTGTGCCCGGCACCGTGACGGGCGCTCCCGGCCTGCCCGAGGCGGAGCGCGGTGCCGGGAGCCTCTCCGGGCTCTCGCAGCACCGGCACGGACAGCGCTGTGCCGGCGGGATAACACACGGGATAACGCACGTGCCAGAGCCCGCGGGTTTCCGGGATGGGATGGCGCCGTTGGGGGGAGCCCGGGAGCTGCCGGGACGGGGCGGGGTGTTCGGCATTCCGGGGTGGAGCCGCGATTCCCGGGGGCTGCAGCCGCCGCGATTCCCGGGGGGTGCAGCCGTGATTCCCGAGGTGCCGATGTGATTCCCGGGCTGCTGCTCCTTGTCCCTGCAGAGAGAAGTGCCCCGGCTCCTGTCGCGGTGTGGATCAGAGTTAGTCGCCGTGCCAAGCTTTCAGCAGGGTTTAGGACGGGTGTTCTCAGCGTTAAGCTCTGCTTAACTGCTGCTCGGTTTTGCCTAGAGCCGGCAAAGTGAGGTTTAGCGCTGTGATCGTGGCAGGTGGGGCACAGCTCCAGGTGTTTGTGTTTCTCACCCTCCCTTTCTCTCAGGGTGATGTGCCATGGCTGATCCTCTCTTCAAATCCGACCTTGTTGCAGCCTTGGCTCTTTTTGCTGGTGATTCATCCTACTTTCAACAGGTAAGTGGAGTTGGAGCTCCATGGGAAACTTGCAGAATGTTCCAGGGGGGTTTTACCCAGATCTGTCCCTGGCACAGGGTGCCCAGAGCAGCTGTGGCTGCCCCGGATCCCTGGAATGTTGAAGGCCAGGATGGACATTGGGGCTTGGCACAGCCTGGGATGGTGGAAGGTGTATCCCTGCCGTGGCAGGGATGGGATGGGATGGGATTATATTTAAGGCCCCTTCCAACAAAAATCATTCTGGGATTCTCTGCTCAGATCTCCAGAGTCATTCCCAGTGCTGATGAACTCAAGCTGCCATGCAGGTACCTCACCCTGGCCATGACTCCCTAACAAAAACCCCAAACTGGGGCAGAGCCAGAGCCTGTGTGCCCTGACAGCAGCAGGGCCTTGGTGAGTGCAGCTCCTGTCAGCACAGCCTGCCCAGCCTGTCGGTCCTGTGGCCATTCCTGGGCTGCGGCAGCTCAGCCTCACACATCAAACCGTGGCCCTGCAGGGCAGTCTGCTCTGGCTTCCTGGGGTTTCTGCTCTGCTTTCTTGGGATTTCAGCTCTTGGCCCCTGGGTTTTCACCTTTTGGCTTGTGGGATTTGAGCTCTTGATTCCTGGGTTTTCAGCTCTTGGCCTGTGGGATTTCAGCTCTGAGTCCCTGACATTTCAGCTCTGGGTTCCTGGGATTTGAGCTCTTGGCCCCTGGGTTTTCACCTCTTGGTCTGTGGGATTTCAGCTCTGAGTCCCTGACCTTTCAGCTCTGGGTTCCTGGGATTTGAGCTCTTGGCCCCTGGGTTTTCAGCTCTTGGCCTGTGGGATTTCAGCTCTGAATTCCTGGGATTTGAGCTCTTGGTTCCTGGGATTTCAGCTCTTGGCCTATGGGATTTCAGCTCTGGGTCCCTGGGGTTTCAGCTCTGCACAGTGACTGCAGCTTTGCCCCTTCTTTGTTCTTCCAGTCTCTTCCAATTTTCTTTGTGCCCAGCAAGGCTCTGTTTATTTAATCCCAGAATGGTTTGGGTTGGGAGGGACCCTAAATCCCATCCAGTGCCACCCCTGCCATGGCAGGGACACCTTCCACTGTGCCAGGCTGCTCCAAGCCCCAGTGTCCAACCTGGCCTTGGGCACTGCCAGGGATCCAGGGGCAGCCACAGCTGCTCTGGCAATTCCATCCCAGCCCCTGCCCACCCTGCCAGGGAACAATTCCTCATTCCCAAGATCCCATCCAGCCCTGCCCTCTGGCAGTGGGAACCATTCCCTGTGTCCTGTGGCTCCAGTTCCTGATGAATTTTCCCTGTCAGTGTCATGGTTCTACATAAGAATAATTTATGGAAATAATGTAAAAGCTTCTGTGTAATTGGCAGTCTGTAGAACCACTAAAAAGCTATACATGCCACTGAAAAACACATGTTAAACTTAACTGAAATTTAGTAAACTAACTACAATTTTAATAAATGTGAGTAAATTAAATTTTGATAGAAGTGAGTAAAGCTTTTCTTGTCCATTCATAACCATTAACCTATGGCCATTTTTTTAATGGGGATGCAGGTAAATATTCTTTTTTTCTCCAAACAAAATGCTTTCTTTGTTTGCTATTGGCTGTGCAATGTAATAAATGGTAAATAAGTAAATATATTACATATAAATATGTAAGTATTTTGTTTATCTTTAGCGTCATGGAGCCTCTGGACAGACAGTGCCTCCTAATCCTAAAACAGGTATGGAAACGAAACCAATATTCTTCCATTTCTTGGATCTTTGAATTGCTATTTAGTTTTACTTTTCCTTATTTTGCCTGAAAGTTGGTTCATTATTATTTTTTAGCAGAAGCATTGTTATATTCTGTTACCCTGGAACAATTCTCATCTGTTTCTCCTAAAATAACTTAAATATTCAGTAATATTTACATAAATGCAGGCAATGAATGCTGTGAGGATGGAGATTCAAGGCTGGTGGTTTTAGCTGTGTAGGTCTAAAAACAACTTCCATTTTTTGGGATTTTATTATTTTTTTTTTGCAGAGAAGGTTTTGCAGTAAGAATTAACCAAAAATTCCCAGTTGCAGAAGAACAGATGGCTCAAATTCAAAATTATATTTTCTTCACCACCCTCTAATTTGTGGGAATAAGCAGATAAACGGCCGTGGAAAGTGATTTTTGTTGTTGTTGTTGTTGTTGTTTTTGTTTTGTTTTGTTTTTTTTGTTTGTTTGTTTGTTTGTTTGTTTGTTGGTTTTTTTTTTGTGGGTGTGTATTTTTTGGTGGGTTGTTTCCTTTTTTTTCCATGTCTGTCTTTTCCTGACTCTCAGGTGAGGCTTCTCTGCTCTGAGAGTACCTGAAGCCACCCCAATAAACTTTTAATTTCCTCCAGAGGACTTGAAGCCACCTCAATGCCCCCATTTAATTTTTAATTCCCCTCCATCCCTCCCAGTTCTATCCACGTTCTGGGAATTGCAGGATGCTTTTGAGGACAAACCCTGATGCTTTTGTGCCCTCTTGCCCTGCTTAATTCAATTATTCTTGTCCAGAATAATTCATGGATACAGGTGGAAGAGGCTGATGTTTCCCTTCCAGCCCAGCAAGGAGAGGCTGCATTTATCCATTTTTATCTTAATTTATCCATTTTTATCTTAATTTATCCATTCACAATACAGGGGTGCAAAACCTTGGGTGCAAAACCTATCCATAATTCCATAAAAACCCCCTCTCCAAAACCCCCTCAATTACCAGGTGAGTTCAGAGTGTTCAGATTCCCTTGCTTTGGTTTGTCAGGAATACAGGCTGGAAATCATCCTGGATTTTAATTATTGGCACTTTGGAACGCCTGAATTCATCCTTTATTTTAATATTTATTGGTACTTTATAATGATTGATATTAATGTTTATTGGCACGTTGGAATTCATGAATTAATCCTTTATTTTCATATTTACTGATACTTTGGAATTCCTGAAATAATGATTGATTTTAATGTTTTCTGGCACTTTGGAATGCCTGAATTCATCCTTTATTTTAATATTTATTGGTCCTTTATAATGCCTGAAATAATGATTAATTTTAATATTTATTGGTACTTTGGAGTGCCTGAATTAATTCTTTATTTTAATGTTTATTGGAACTTTGGAATGCCTGAATTGTGCCCTGTAATTCCCATTTTTTTTGCCCTTCCAGGAGTTGATCCCTGTGAGGTGTGGTGCAGTCAGCCCGTGGAAAAACTAAGGGAATTTTGCAATGTGATGAAAATCAGAATCTTTTGGTGTGCACTCTTCACGAGGGAGAGCACGACCTTTGTGGATGAATTTTGGTGAGTGTCCACATTTTCCAAGGAGATTTCCCTCCAAATCATCCCACTTTTCCTTGTTCTGGTGAAAATTCCTTGGGTGCTTCCAGTAAGGCTCCAGCTGGTGCAGAAATGTTGGAGTTGGTTGAGGTCAAGTTCTTGAATCCACAGGAAATGAAAAGATTAAGATTGATTTTCTGAAGTTTGGAATCTTTGGGATTTTGGAGTTCGGAATCTTTGGGAATCTGAATTTTGGAATCTTTGGGAGTCTGGGAAGCTGAAATTTGGGAGGTATTTCAGTATTTTTGTAGATGCTGACATTTCAAAAGCAGCAAAACCTTTCCAGCTCTTCTTCTTTTAATTATTATTATTTTTCTCCTTCCTCCTCTGAAGGGTTGGACGTGAATTTTTAAACATTCTCAGATCTAATCCCTCTAAATATTCATAATTAAGAACCTCTAACAGCTTGGTGTTTGTCTAAATAATAATTCATTCTGGTTTCCAACAGCTTGGTGTTTCTGGACTGGAACACGAAGAAAGTCTTTGAGTTCAATGTTATGGAAGACCTTGCTGATTTAATTAAAAGAGTTGTTGTAAGTCCTGGATTTTGAATTTCAAATTTCTCCATTTTCAAATATATGTTCATTAAATCTGTCCCTTGAGCATCTCGGGGTTATATCCTGAATTAGACATTTCCTTTTGCTGAAGTGAAGACGTAATTATCAATGATTTGATAATTGGGTTGCAGCTTTCCAGAAAGAAATTGTGGCCTAGGCTTTATTCCAGGTGGGATAATTTAGGAAATATTTGCAGTCAGAAATGAAGTTGGTGGGTGAATGACTTAAATAATTTTTTTCCCCATCGTTCAAAAAATGATATTTTAAATTTGCTTTAGCTGACTTAAAACAGAAACAGAATGGTGGAGAGGAGGACGTGAGGAATTTGTTCCATTTGTTGTGGATTTTATTTTAAATTTAGGTAATAAAACATTTTTTACTTCATTTCTTGAAATTGTGTGTCCAACCCCAAGCTACATATTTTATTTTGTAAATTTAGGTGTATTTTATCTTATAAATATAGATATAACATATTTCTTATTTAATTTCTCTTCATTTTCTGGCTTGTACATCCAAGAGTAAAGTGGATTTGGAGGAGCAGATTTTGGGATGTCTCAGCTTTGGGTTTCTTTGGGATTTAGGGCTCAAAGGGGCAGAATTTCTTCAGCAGGAATTCTCTCTTCTCATTTATTTTTCAACAAAAATCTGGACTGCAGCTGCCCCAGTGATGCTGAATTCCAGCAGAACAGGAAATGTCACTGAGCTGAACCTGAGCAGGCAGAAATTCCAATTATCTCCTCTCAATAACTGATTTTTAAATTTTTTTTCTATTTTTTTTTATCCTTGTTCCAGAACATCCCACATTTCATCAGTGGCATCTTGAGGATTGGCAACGGAATAGAAAATGTGAGTTTCTGGAATTGTTTGGGAGATTCCCTGGAACTCCTCAGCCTCAAGGGCTTGGCACAGGCAGAGCTGGGAAATCTCCTGATCCATCTTTTTATTTACAGAATTCAGTTTCTGCTAGAACTGAGCTCGTTGCATTTTCTAGCTTTGGGAACTGTAAACTTTGGGCTGTGAAGATCCTGAATTTCCCTGGGTTTAATCTCTTTTTTCCCACTTGGAAACAACAACATCAATATTAACATCAATATAATAACACTACTATAATAACAATAATATTATTATTCATCAATAATGTTATAATGATTATTTGTTAATAATATGAATAATAAGCAACTCTTATTATCAATGTCCTTTAAGACTAATCATTTTATTCTTTTAACTACATTAGTTATATAAATAGAATTTATCATGAAATTGAGAAGTTTTTAAAATAGTTAAAATGCTCTAATTATTACTGCTAATTTGATAATTTGAGGAGAACTTTGGATTGTTTGAATGTTTCATTCTGATGTTTTTAATGTATTTGACACCCTGATTTGTGTGTTTTCTTAGAATTATCAGTAAATACTCTTACAGTGTTTAAAGGCACTTCACTAAATATAGGTTTTTCTCTGAAATTTAGTTTTGTTTGTAACAGTTGGTGACCTAGAAAATAAATAAAATAAACACCTAAAAAGTTTAGTAATACATTTTATAAATCTTCTAGTTTTTACAATAGCTAATCAAAATATCTGTTTTATCAAGAGCAGATAAATCACTTTAAAATCTTTACCTGCCATTAATAATAATCTTGATTTGGTTTTAATTATTATTCGAATTGTTATTTTTAACATTATAAAGATTACTTTTAGAAATTTATAATGTAAAAAAATTCTATTATTAGTGAAGGGTTTTTTTTTTCAAAGTGTTCTATTAAAATATGAGACTATACAATTATATATTTTCTCCTAGTATTATTTAAAAAAAATTAATAATACTGTACAGCAGTGTGTTTGTTTTCTAGGGCCAAAGGTAAAATAAAACCATTGAATTTAAAAACCAACATGGCAGGAGCAATAGGAAAACCAGAATAAACACAGCTGTGGATTCCCCAGCTGCTGTATTTTTAGGGATATTCCTGATTTTTTAATATTGTTTTTCAACAGCCATAAGTAGTATCTAAATCAAATTTTCGGGCGTTTACATTATTATTTTTTTAATAATTTCAGTCATCACAAGGAAGTTTCTAAATCACATTTGGGGGGGGGAGGTTATATTATTATTATTTAATAATTTCAGTCATCACAGGGAAGTTTCTAAATGAAATTTGAGAGTTTTTTATTATTTTCCAATCATTTCAGAAGCTTCTGAATGGAATTGTAGCATTTGAATTCTTCCTGTTGCAAGTCTGGTTTGATTTTGTGACTGTGCTGTGCTGGAGACCTCCAAATATTTGTATTTATTTGCTGTTGTCAGTTGAAAAATCAGCTGAACAGAGGCAGAGATAAGAGCTCCAACACTTTGCTTTGTCAATTAATGACTTTTTCTTGATTTTTCTCTATTTTTTCCCAATTCCAACAGGGTCTCTTCCACCTTGGAGAGGCCCTGGACTGGGTCAGGTGTGTGGGGGATGCCAACATCCTGCAGGACCTGGAGCAGCTGGGGGACTTTGGCAGGGCCATCCTTGCCATGTTTTTTTCTGAGTGTGAGTATGGACACTCCAGAAGGGCCAAAAATCAGAAAAAAAATCACTTTTGTCTCAGAAATCATGAAATAATTCCTGTTCTTATCTCCGTTCTGGGCTTCTCCAGTAGTAAATCATTAATTTGGATTGCTCCTGTTGCTGAATTTGTTGTGGGTTTGGGGGAGCAGAGCAGGATTTTTAGTGGGAATTGCTCACCCTCTGTGTTCTCCTGAATTTTGTCTCCAGGGAATCGTTACATCACCAGGGTGGCACTGGAGGATTGTGATTTAGTGGCAGAACTGAGAGCTCTGACCTGTGAGAGCTCCAGGAAGGTGAGAGAAGCTCTCAGGATGCATTTGGGTCATTTTTTGGAGGGTTTTGATTGTAAAAAAAAACCCCAGTTATCGAAGAGAAATATTTCAGAACCTTGAGTGTTTCATTCTGGCATCAAAAATTCCCTTTACTGCATGAAATAATGACCTTTACACTGCTGAATTTAATGAGTTTAGTGCATAAATTTGTTTTTTCCTGGTCCCACAGAAGAGTGAAGCCATGAAGCAGAGAGGAAATGCTGAATTTTCCCAGGGAGCCCTGGGCTGTGCCATCATGTCATACACCAAAGCCATTGAGTATTGGTAAGAACTGATCTCAACTTCTTCACTTTTCTCCTCATTTTGTGCAGTTTTGCATCAGCCATTTTAATTAGAGGCCAAATGAGACCTAATTTTTTTAAAAAAGCCCTATAACCCATTTTTATTCTATTTTTTTGCTGGTTTTTTTCTGCTCCAAAAGTCCTCTTAGGGCTTCAGATGACCAAGAGGAAGACGAGCAAGCCTGCAAGAAAATGAATTATTTTAATATGGATAATTTTAATCTTAGTTATTTTAATTTCAAAGGAATTATTTTAATAATTTAAAAATGATTTTAATTATTTGGTGTGGACATCCAAGAGCAACCACTTTGGGTGTTTGCCCTCGAAATGCTCTTGCAAATGTTGCCAGTATTTATCATAATTTATCTTTATTCCCATGATGCAAAAGGAATAAAGAACAAATATTTCACTGCCTGTTCTTGGCAGCTCTCAGGCTTTGTTTCCTTTTGAGATCTTTGTTCAATTTCTTCCCTAAAGGCATTTCCTGAAAGGCTCTGGAGACTTTCCTGGGCTCTTTAGAAGGGAGAAAGGGATGAACTGGGAATTTTTAGGATGTTTTTCCCCTTCCCTTGGAATGTCAGCAGGGTTGGTGTGTTCACCATTGGTGCTGTGCTCATGAAAATGCTGATTTTACTTCTCCTGGTGTCTCTGAAATACAGGAAAATTGATCAAATCCTACTTTCCACAAAACCCCATTGTGCAAAGAGTTGGATTTTTCATTTTGAGCTCTGTAGCTTTACACCTCTGCCCTGGAAAGGATCAGGATTTTTGATTTATTTACCTCCCTTTCATCTATGTCTCATCACGTTTAATTGAATCAAATTCAATTTAATCAATGAATTTCCAATATTTTGGGAATAAATCCATTTTAATCCCCATAAATGCCACATGGCAGGAGGGGGTTTGGTCCCAAATTCGAGCTGATTTCACCTTTCTTGCAAAAATTGTAGCAAGGGCAGAAAGGGAAGAGCAGAATTTGGCAGAAAAACAGCAAATCCTGGGGTGGGAAAGAGCACAGGGGGTCATATAATTTCCAGGAGCTGCAGAGTGAGCTGCTTTTTAAGAGCAGCCTGAGAATAATTTGAATTAATTGGAAGTTGCATTAATGGCCCCAAAACTTAAAAATGATCCCACAATTATCATGAACATTCCCATATACACCCATGGGATTTTCTGTGTGGAGTTTTTGCGTGCAGATCTGGTGAAAATCCCATTTTTTTTCCTTCTCCATAAGGTTTTCAGTAGGAATAGCCATCATTAACTAATTGGAAGTTGCATTAATGGTCCCAAAACTTACAAATGATTCCACAATTATAATGAACATTCCCATATACATGCATGGGGTTTTCTGTGTGGAGTTTTTGCAAGCAAATTGGTGAAAATTCAATTTTTTCTTCTTAAGGTTTTCAGCAGGAATAGCCATTATTAACTCGGAGCTGCTTTTTAAGAGCAGGCTAAGAATAATTAATTGAATTAATTGGAAGTTGCTCTAATGGCATCAAAATGTAAAAAGGATCCCACAATTTTCATGAACGTTCCCATATAAACCCATGGGGTTTTCTGTGTAGAGTTTTTGCAGGCAAATCTGGTAAAAATCCCATTTTTTTCCCCTTCTGCTTAGGGTTTTCAATAGGAATAGCCATTATTAGCTAATTGGAGTTGTATTAATGGCCCCAAAAGTTACAAATGATCCCACAATTACAGTGAATATTCCCGTGTGAACTCGCAGGGTTTTCTGTGTGGAGTTTTTGCAGGCAAATCTGGTGAAAATGCCATTTTTTTTTTTCCTTCTCCTTAAGGATTTCAGTAGGAATAGCCATTATTAACTAATTGGAAGTCACATTAATGGACCGAAAACTTAAAAATGATCCCACAATTATAATGAACATTCCCATGTAAACTCACAGAGTTTTATGTGTGGAGTTTCTGCAGGCAAATCTGGTGAAAAATCCCATTTTTTTCCTTCTCCTTAAGGTTTTCAGCAGGAATAGCCATCATTAACTAATTGGAAGTTGCATTAATGGCCCCAAAAGTTACAAATGATCCCACAATTTCAATGAACATTCCCATATACACCCACGGGGTTTTCTGTGTGGAGTTTTTGTAGGGAAATCTGGTGAAAATTCAGGGTTTTTTTTATTCTTAGGCTTTTCAGTGGGAATAGCCATTATTAACTAATTGGAAGTTGCATTAATGGCCCCAAAAACTTACAAATGATCCCACAGTTACAATGAACATTCCCATGTACACCCACGGGGTTTTCTGTGGGGAGTTTTTGCAGGCAAACCTGGTGAAAATCCCGTTTTTTTTCCTTCTCCTTAGGGTTTTCAGTAGGAATAGCCATCATTAACTGTGGATAATGTCATTTTTTCCAGCCCCACCAACCACCTGCTGTATGGGAACCGTGCTCTGTGCTTCATCCTCACCCGGCAGTACGGGTGAGTAACCCTGCACCCCTGGGCTCAGCTGCTTTCTAAACAGGGGGCATTTGGAATTCATGGCATTTTCTTAAAGCCCAAAACATCAAATTGGTTCTGGTTCTGTGGCTGCAGTTGTGGTTATGGATCCCCCATCCCTGGAGGTGTCCAAGGCCAGGGTGGATTTTTTTTTCTTGGAGCAGTGGAAGGTGTCCCTGCTCATTTTGGCGTGGAACTGGGTGAGGTTTAAGGTCTTTTCCCACCCAAACCATTTCCATAGCTTGGGGAAAAAAACCCAAACCATTCCATAGTTTCCATGTGAGCTGCTGTTTTATTCAATTTTTAATTTTTATATTCTCATTTATTGGATTTGTAGTTATGCTTTTTACACCAGCCTGGAGATTTTTTTTTCTTTTTTGAGCTATAAATAATAAATTCCTCTTCTTTCCCCTCCCTTCTCTCAGGAGAGCTGTTCTTGATGGAAAAAGAGCCATAGTTCTCAAGCCTGACTGGCCAAAGGTTAGTTTCTTGCACAGTCCAAAATCTTTTTTTTTTTTTTTTGGCATTTTAGAGCAAGATGAGAACCCAGAGCTGATTTTTAATGAATGGACACAGAGCTTTGTGGCCTGAGGATTCTTCCAAGTGCATTTTGCTTGGGGTTTTAGATTTAAAATGTTATTTTGAGGTGCCTGTCGGTGCTGGTACGAGGTGCTTGGCATGTGTAAAGACAGAAGAAAATGTTTTAGTATGTTTTGAGTTAACAGAATACTTTAAAATATAAATTTAGGTATATAGGAAAATCCTGGTTAATGGCCAACAGGTATTTCCCAATATTCCTGGCCTGAAGGAGAGTAAGTAAGAGATACTTAGAACATTGCAAAGTAGCTGAGATTAGAGAAGAAAAAGCAAATTTGCTCTTTTCCAAAGCAGAGAAAGCAAAAAAACACCCCAAATTTCCTTTTTTCCCAAAGCTCTCCCAGTGCCTTATCCCTGTTCCAGTTAAAATCTGATTTTTCACCAGCTGAGGGCAGTTCACTTGCTGGATTATACAAAATTTGCCTTTTTGCTGCTACTGCAGCAGGTTTGGCTGTTAAACCCTCCTCTCCTTTGTGTGGCTAAAACCTTGAAATCCTGATTTTTTAATTTTTTTTTTTGTCCTAGGGTCACTACCACTACTGCAAAGCCCTGGCCCTGCTGGGCAAGGCTGAGCTGGCGCTGGTGGCCAACGAGAGAGCCCAGGAGCTGTGCCAGAGCAGCCCAGAGGGGCTCAAGGAGCTCATCCAGCAGCAGGAGAAATTCAGGAAAACCTTCCAGGAGACCCATGGTAATCGCTGCTGGTTGCACACTCGGGGATTGGCTTGGGAACCCGATCGTTTTTGATTTTTAATGCCTTGTTTTTTTCTTTTTTTTTTTTTAGGTAATGAGCATAAACAGAAGGCAAGGAAGCCTGAGAAAAAGTAAGGGGTTTGTTTTGGGTGATTTTGGGGTGATTTTGGGGTGATTTTTATAATTGACTTTTGAGCGACTTTTGAGTGACTTTGATTTTTGAGTGACATTTATAATTGGTTTTTATAATTGATTTTTGAGTGTTTTTTATAATTGATTTTTGAGTGTTTTTTATAATTGATTTTTGAGTGCTTTTTATAATTGATTTTTGAGTGATTTTTTTTTAAAAACATTAGCAATGTTTTTTGGTTAGTTTTAAATTTATTTTTAATTGATTTTTAATTTTAATGATAAAAAATTTAATTTTTAATTTTTAAAAATTAATTTTTAAAACAATTATTTTTTTTTAAATAGTGTCTTTAATTTTTTTAGAATTAGCAGTGTTTAGGTGCTACATAATGTAGATATTGCATAAATTTTGTTGTCTGTCAGGAAATAAAAACGGAAGTCATAAATTGATTAGGAGTACTGAGCATTTCTATGAACTTAATAAACTTGAGTATCCAAAGCAGTGTGAGGCCAGGGTATTTTTAACAATTGATTGCCATTGTTAATTACTTAACTTCCAAATATATAAATTTAGTCATTCACTTCCAATTTTGGAGGAAACGGAGGTGTTTCTTCAAATTGTTTTATTATTTATTTAATGTTTTTATTTGTGGGTTTTTTTGCTGTTGCTGAATCTTTGCACAAGTTTGGACTGTGCAGTTTGAAGCTGTAAAAAAAGACTGATGAAATCCTTTACATCTGTTTATGGGATTACACACCTCTAAGAGGGGCAAGATGAATTTTTATTAATTTTCGTGTTCTATTTGTGTAAAACATGGAGAAAAGCCCAGGAATTCTCTCTTTTCCCACCTCAGAGACTGCACTTCCTCAAAATCTCCTCCCAGAATCTCCCAGGAGCAGAACGGAGCGGAAAAGGAGAGGAAGAGAAGCCAGGCTGAGCCCAAAGATGCCCATGGGGCTCCAAAGCAGGATGCCAAGGTGAGGCTGGGATTGCAGGAATTCCAGCTGGAATGCTGGGCCTGCACCTCTGCAATTCCTTCAGCCATTGTGCATTTTCCTGGGATATTTCCTTCCAAAGCCACCACAGAAATTGGGATTTTCAGGTGGTTGTTGGGAGGAGGAGATGGCCACTGGCGTGTTTGGACTTGGAATTTTTTAGATTTTATTTTTAAAATCTAAAACTGAAATGTAAATGATTATTTTTAAAATCTAAAAGTAAAATTTAAATTTTTCTATTTAAAATTAGCAAGAAGTAATTATTAATTTAAAGGGGTATTTGTGACATTTTTCTTGTCTTTGCTGTCATTATTTTAAGATAATCAGTTATAATCTATATGTTATAATATATATTTATTATAGATAATACACATTATGAATATATATATTAAATATAAATATATAATATATATTTATATATTAAATATAAATATATATTATAAATGTATACTCTGTTTTATATTATATATAACATATATCTTGTTATTGAATATTATATAGTATATAATACTATATGTTATATATACTATTATATATATAAATATATCATAATATATTATTATATATAAATATATAATAATATATATTCCTATTTATACATATTTTTTTATATGTAATTTGCATATTATAATTTAGCCCGTGAATTGCACCATAAAAAAGCTGCATGATGCAGAAAATGCAGAATAATTCGAATTTTGAGCCAGGGCAGCTCCAGCAGAGCTGTTTGTGCTGCCAGAGCAGGGGGAGGGCCCCGGGCAGTGACGTGGCCCTGGGAAAACGAAACCAGAGCAGGAGGGCAGGAAATGGAAATTTTGGAGTTTGTTGGCAGAGAAAAACAGGCTGGGGAAAACCCCAGAAGGGCTCAGGGCTTTCCTGTTGTTTTCTCCTGAAAATCTCTCTGCAGGTCTGTGAGTTTGGCTTCCCCCAGGGGGAATAGTTCTGTGTCAGATCTGTGGATAATAGAAATTGAGGCAAACTTGGGAGGAAAATCGTTAAAGAAGCACTTTGATTAATGAAATCAATTTTTTTTTTTTTGCCTCTTGATTAGGAGCACAATGCAGCACGTTTTCATATCTTTAGTTGCTGAGGGGTTTGGGGTTTTGGCTTTGTTTAAATCCAGTCAGGGAGGTGGATTTGGGGTTTGTAATCTGATATTTTTGCCATCAGGTGACTGAGCCCCACAGAACAGAAGGCAAAGGTTCCACGCTGGAGCAGCCTCAGAGTGAGTTTTTCTTTTGTTTTTTACCAAGTCTGAGCCACTTCTTCCTCTGCTGCTGCCATAATTAATGACCAGAAGTTAATTTCCTGCCATTTCCACAACAATAAGCAATTGACTTTTACTTCTTCCTTAGACACTTTTCTATTTCTGTGTTAATTCCTCGATGCTTCTGCAGTTTGAATCTCCTTGACTGAATTCAGGGCTGAAACTGGAATTAAAGAGTAAAATCTGAGCCACAGGCTGGAATTGCTTTCCCTCCTCCTGAGCCAGGATGTGAATTAAAGAGCAATCTGTATTTCAATATTTACAATTAATTTGTGGTTAGTAAATGCTCCATCAGAAAATAATTCTGCAGGTAAAGAGGGAAGAGGCCACAAAATATTTGGCAGAGTGAGTTTTTAGCTGCAGACTTGGGAGAGTTGTGTGGTTTCTTGCTCATGTTTGGGGTTTTTTTAATGAATAAATCATTTTACGGAGAGAACTCCCAGCCCCAAAAGCTCCCCCAGTGCCAGAGCTGCTTTTCTGCACTGAAAGTGAAGTTCAGGCAGTTCTGAGCTTCAAAGGGAAATCCTTTCCTAATTTTTCCTGGGGGTTTTTACCACCTCCTCTCGCTTGTCTGAAGCCTTTGGTGCCCCATTCCTGGAATATTTAAATACCTGAGGAGGTGGCAAAGCACAGAGCACTTGAAAATTGGATTTTAGGAAAGCACTGAAGGTGTATTAGGAAATATTATTTTTAAAAGAGCAGGAGGAGGATCCTGATCTTGGGAGCTTTGTGAACACCTTGAAGGATTAAAGGATTTCTTGGGAGGTGGAAAAGGCTGCACAGGAAATCCCAAGAGGTTTTTGTTGGGAAGATGTCAGGTAGTAAAGGAGGAAAAAAAAAAAAGAAAACTTTCTTTTCTGAAGACAGGCTGGGAGAGTAGGGATTGTTCAGCCTGGAGAAGATTTTGGGGAGAGCTTGGAGTCCCTAAAGGGGCTCCAGGAGAGGGACAGGGGATGGAGGGACAGGACACAGGGAGTGGCTTCAGAGTAGGATTTGATGGGATATTCGGCAGGAATTGTCCCCTGGGGGGGTGAGGAACTCCTGGCTTTCTAAATCCCTTCTCCAGGAGGAATCTGGGTGTGACTGGTTCCAGGTTTAGATCCAGACTGGCCTCTGGTTTATGCCCAAGGTTTATTGGGTGGGATTGATCCTTTCTGGGAGTTTGTCCCTCAGGATTAAGGATGGCAAACCCAGGGAATTCATACAGGTGAAATAAATGCTGGATTTCAGGTGATGGAGATAAGAGAAGGGGATTTGAATCAATCTATTACACAATGAAAGTGGTAATAACCTGTGGGAAATTTTAGAAGGAATTAAAGATGGGACCTCTGATTTATTTTTGATGATGTGGTTTATTTTTCTTATCTTCTGCATAGGCAGGAAGGGTGAGATCAGCTCACATCTTCACTGCATGGTTCAGGTCCCAAGACCCTTAGTTAGAAGACTTTTAAGGAGTTATTAACCCATAAAACACTGCTAACAAGGATATTTATGTTTTTGACCCAATCCTTAAATATTT
Organism: Onychostruthus taczanowskii; assembly: GCF_017590055.1. Classification (NCBI taxonomy): domain Eukaryota; kingdom Metazoa; phylum Chordata; class Aves; order Passeriformes; family Passeridae; genus Onychostruthus; species Onychostruthus taczanowskii. The sequence continues at coordinate 12,262,784 of NW_024498906.1, forward strand.
CATCTTCTGGACCCATGTTACAGTGTGAGCTTTCTTAGCCAATCATGTTCTGACACACAAACCCACAGTGCTGCATTCTGAACTCCTTGTTTACCTCTGGAACTACTTTTATTTTTATATCTTAAACTCTAAACTTTCCTTTCCTTATCTCAACATGTCTCTGCTTTAAACTACAAATCCACATTCTCCCTTCCAGCATCTCAGTTTGGGAGCCTTTTCCAAGGTCTCAGATGAAATCCTGGGTTTCATTCTAAGCTTTGGCTTCCAGGCCCAAAGTTCTGAGAGTTCCCTGCATTTCAGATTCCAGCATAACTGATACTTCGGTGCATTGTTTGTTCAAGCAATACTTTAATAATGAAGCAATATTTAATAATGATTATTTTTTAGCCTGGAGAAGAGAAGGCTCCAGGGTGACCTTAAATCCCCTTCCAGCACTAGTTAAAAGAGATTAATACAGCATAACTTTCCAACATAGCACATACAGTATTCATTTTAATATTTGTGAAGAGCCAATCATATAATATGCATTTTTCACATATACTATTTCAGGGAGACTAGGAATGTGTACTACAGTGATGAGGTTACAATCACATACACAAACTTCTGCATATAACAGCATCTCTTGCTTGCAGAGTTTAATGGGATTTTCTTTTTCCAGTAAACCTGTCTGATTGAATCTTCTTAAAATCTAGGTTTAATTTTCAAAGTTCCCTTTGCTGTTGCCAAAGGCATCCTGTTATCAAATCTCTGATGTTAACCAGGTCCAAAGTCCATCATGTGTCTTGTGTCCCCCAACATTCCAACAGTAAAATAAATCCTGGATTTCAGTTGATGGAGATAATGATTAGAAAAAGGGATTTTAATCAATCTATTACACAATGGAAGTGGTTATGACTGGTACTTCAGTACATTGTTTGTTCAAGCAATACTTTTATAATGATTGTTTTTTAACCTGGAGAAGAGGAGGCTCCAGGGAGAGCTGAGAGCCCCTCCAGAGTGTTTTTTAACCTGGAGAAGAGGAGGCTCCAGGGAGAGCTGAGAGCCCCTCCAGAGCCTGAGGGGGCTCCAGGAGAGCTGGAGAGGGACTGGGGACAAGGGATGGAGGGACAGGACCCAGGGAATGGCCTTGAGCTGGAGAAGGTGATGCTGAAACCAGCCAAACCCAAACTTTCCAACCCAGCCTGAAGCAGTAAAATTCAGCCATTCCTCATCCTCAGTGCTGAACACACCCAGAGCCTCAACTCCACTTTCCTGGAATTCATTTCTGTGGAGTTTGCTGTGGGTCTTGGGTCTTCAGAGAGACAGGAGCAGCTCTTGGTTGTAGTAAAGTTGTTTTTTGCATGAGTTCCTCAGTCTTGAAGGCAGAGAGTTCTAAGTGAGTTCTTCTAAGTTAGAAGATGCAGCTGGCAGTGTTATTCTGTTACTATTTGTTAAGGGTAGGGCAGTTGTTTTCTGGTAATTGAGCAGTTTTCTTTATCTTTTCTGCAGATAATCTTCTTTTTAGAAAGGTGTCTTTTTACTAGGCTATTGAGCTTCACTGCATAACTGATAAAATTACATTATTTTATTGTGAGATGCTCCACCCAGAGGGAAGAACTAAGCATTTTTGCTTAAATATAATCAGAGATTTAGAGCACCACAGTCAGCCTTTTCTTACTAAATTCTCAGAAGAGCAGCTGTTTTCTCTGCTAGAATCCCAGAAGAAGACCAGGCTTATCTACACTACCACTAGATCTTCAGATGAAAACTACACTTTTCTACAAGATAACTGCTTTAACAAAACTCCATCTGTCACTCTTAAGAAAACTGCAGCTACTATTTAATCAGACTGCTGCTAACATTTTGACTAACAGGGTGTCAGGTTGTATTTTAACTCTTAGTGTTGTTTTGTATTACTGCATTTTTAATTTTATTTTTATTTTCTTCCCTAGTAGAGAACCGTTATTCCTGCTTCCCATAGCTTTGTCTGAGAGCCCCTTAATTTCAAAATTACAATAATTTGGAAAGAGGAGGTTTACATTTTCCATTTTAGGGGAAGCTCCTGCTTTCCTTAGCATTCACCTGGCTTTTCAAACCAAGGCAGTGTAAAAGTCTGTGCTAAAGCTTTCTGGCATAGAGCCCCAAGCAGAGGCAGAAGTAAAAGCTCTCACAGAGTCCCAGGCCGAAGCAACAGCCCCACACCTTTCTTCTTCTTGTGATGATGATGATGAAGAAGAGAGCAAGAAAGAGCGAGCAGGAACAGCCTTCTTCTTCTTCTGATGCCTTGAGAAGGGTGACCCAGAGCAGGGATTAAACAGTTACAGAATAAAGCAGGGATTCATTAAAAGCCTCCATGGATGCACCTTGGGCAGCACAAGAGCCCAGCCAGGGCTGCACCCAAGATGAACCCAAATGGTCCCAAAATGCACGAGCGCTCATGGGGTCTCTCCCTGGGATCAGCTCTGCTCCATGTGCACATTGCAGTTCAGTGTCCAATTCCAGCTCAGCCCCTGCACTCCCATCCTGCTTGTTTTTCTCTCTCCAGCCCATGGGGTTTGTGCTCCTGGGCTGAGATTTGGATCATTTGTCCTTGGTGCCCAGCTGGAGCAGGAATTGTTTTGTCTCCCTGCTCTGTGCACAGAGCTCACCATCCCATAATATGAAGCTCAGTCCCACACACTGAAGCAGCACAGAATGTGAAAAATAGAAAAGCTCAAACCTGAGGCATCACTTTCTTCTTCTTGTCCTATTGTTCTTCTTTTTGTTGGTGGTTGTCCACACCCCATTACAGAGGTTTTTATACATAAACCAGCCAATCAGCTAAAACCACAAATCTAAAACATTCACAATCTGAACTTGACTCTGATGTACAAAAGTGATAGGGAAGTAGTGTCAGTTCTTATCTAAATTAGTTTTATCTATTCACACATACAGCTTTTTCTGTTTGCATGAATAATTCTGTCTAAAGAAGCAAGCAAGTTTCTGCTGTGGTTTTGTTATGTCTGGAGCTAAAACTGAGTTTTAAACTAGGCCTTAAGGCTTTTACTAGCTAGTTTTTTAAGGCACTTAAGAACTTTACTGCTAAGTAAAATAAGTAGTAGTAAGTGGTAATTTTAAGAAACTTTACTGCTAGTTTCTTAAGGCACTTAAGATATATTTCTGCTTACTTAAAACTTGAACTTACACTTCTACTTCATCTTGTTATATTTGCCCAGTTATCCAATCAAAAAAAAACCCAAACAAAATTAAATGTAACAGCCGTCTTAATTAAGTAGCTTTAATATATATAAAATTGAATGCACTCGAGATATTGACAATATAGTTTGGTTAAAATAAGGAATAATTTGGTTCTGATAATAATTAGTGCATAGGCAAAAATAACCGCGCGGGATGCGGAGTGCAGGGCTTGACCCCCCTCACTTGTCACCCCACTTGTCACCTCACGTACAAGCTTACCAAGCCAAAATTCCCCTTTTTATGCTGTATGTCATTACTGAAATAAATAGGGCAGGAGATCTTTCTCCTTTCTTAATGCCTTTATTAAAAACCAGCTCAGGTGGGGAGAACCGACGGGTCGCGCCACGCCGCCGCTGCTCCCAGGAGTGGCAGGGAGGAGGATGATGATGATGATGCAGCTTTGTCCCCTGGTCTGCAGGCAGAGCTGAGGATTCCATCATCATGAGAGCACCAGGAGATTCCCCCTTTTCAGTTTGATATTCGAGGTCCTCTTTCTAGTCGACCTCCTTTTAGGTGAGGGTGAGAGGTAAAAAGGATCACAGCAGACGCTGGATTCAGTTCCTCACCTCTGGACATCACTTAGCTCTCTTGATTCCACGGTGGCTCGTTGTTTTAGGGGTTTTTCCTGCTAGATTTGGGGAGGGGCTTCCTCATCTGCACGCCAGCTCTGATGTCACCTTCCCCCTGTCACCTCCCCCACTACCTGCAGTCTCCGGTGTCATCCTCCAGGAAGCAGCAGGGGGACAATTGGGCTGATTTCCAACATTAACAGGTCATTGAAGAAAAGCTATTAACAGCAGGTGATTACAACATGAAGTTACTAACAGCTATTGGTTTAACTTGTTAACTATGCCACTTAAAAAAAATGGAGAACTTTCCTACTCCTAACAATGACCATCTCCTCCCATTTTTGATGGTCACACTTGTCTCTCCACCCTCATCGTCACCTTCATCACGCATGCCCCGCCATTCTTTTAGGGGCTCGTGCCACTCTTTGGGGTCTCCTTTGAGGAAGGCCTCTCCTCTTCCTCGGAGTCCTGTAGTTCACCTTTTGGATTACACATGTGCACCAAGCTGGTATAACATCAGCCAAAGCTAATATAATACAAGCCAATATTATGTTCTAGCATCAAAGCAATAAATCTCATATAATTAACATTTTCCTGGATGTCCAACCAAATTCTCCTCTCTTCCAACTAAATTTAGTAATAGTTATCTCTTGCTTCTTCCTGTTCTGAACATCTGCAGGAGAAGCAGGGGGGGAACAAAACCCTCCTCTCCCTTTCTTTCTTGGCATTACACCTTTAACTGTTTCATTATTTCTAAATATTAATTACTGTATCAATATTGATTGCTGTTTCAATTTTGTCAGCACATATCGTACCTATTTACCACAATCTCCATGTGGCTTAATAGATCTTAATTTCTCTAAAGCCTTAACTTCAACCCCTGCATTCATTCCTCTGTCTGAGGAGCTGAGGGATACTTGCATTCCATCACATTTCCAGGCATCCACCTCTTCCTGGAGCTCCTTTCATAGCCCTGGAGAATCATCTGAAGGTTTCTCTGGGGCTCTATCCACTGAGAGCCCCCAATATTTGCGGTTTCCTTTCCTGAGCTCCTCTTTGGGTGTGTGCTGGTGTTTCTGGGTAGGTAATTTTGCCCCAGCCCCTCTGTATTCCTCATTATCTGTTCCCCCCCAGTTCCCAGCTGTGCTCAGCATCCTCTGTGCCTCTCTGACATCCTTTTATCTCCTTTGCAAGTTGGGCTCTGAGCCCTTATCACCCAACTTCAGGGGGACTGAAAATTTCCCTTCTCCCTGCTGGGTGTCAGAGGACAGGCACTGACAGAGGATGAAATTGGGCATTGAATTTGAAATTCTTCCCTGGCAGGGTGGGGTGGCACAGAGAGGGCGGGGAAAGGGCAGGGTGGCTGATTTATGGAGGAATTGAGGAAGAGAGAGGGACAATTCTGGGACAGATATCTGAGTTCTTGGCCAAACACCACGGAACGTGTTGGCTGCAGTAATTTCACCCAACTTGTGTTCATGCCATGTTTCTTCTTTATTTGCACTGCTTTATTTTCACTTTCTGTTCTCCCTTCCTCCTCCCCCTGGTTTTGTAGAGCAAAATATTTGATTTGAAAGGAGGAGGAGGCTCCCAGTGACTGGCTGGCCCCAGTTTGCTGTGGGTGGGGGAGGAAGAGCTTTTTTTTTTTTTTTTTTCCTTTGCCTTTGTTCACTGAACTTGTAGGAGTTTTAATGGAAAAGAACTTAATGCCACATTATATTATGGTAAAGTTGTTGGCCTTTTTGATTTATTTTTCCTGCTACTTCCTATTTTTGGTCTTCATGTACTGTTTCTTTGAGCTCGTGTATATTTTTATTAAATATCTTTGGTCGCTCCTAATGGAAAGTGCTAAGAAAAGTAATACTACTTCTAATATTTTTAAGTGTTTGTGGGGTAAGTAAATGATGTTTTCTGTGGAATTAATACATTTACTTAAGTACTTTAATTGTAAATCAGCTGGTTTTCCTTGTTAACCTTGTTTTAGAAGCTTTTTTATTTCAATTGAAAGCAGCATTTGAAGTTGGGTTTTGTAGGGGAGGAGTTGTTTCTATGGGAGTTGTTGCTGCAGTAATTTTTGTTGAATGGCTTTTGAAATTGGATAAAATAATGCTGATTGATTTCTTCCTTCCATGCTGAGGTGGTTTCTCTTCTCTTCACTAAGATTTTGTTGTGAATTAGCTTGGTTCCTTAAGGGAAAGCAACACACAAAATGAAGAAAAAGTGAAATATCTCAGTCTTTAGATGGTTAAATGACGATGTGCTGCTGGTGTTTCCAGGCTTTCAGAAGGATTCTGATTTTCCATCATTCCAGTAGCTCTATTTAGAGGAATTTGTGGGGATTTTTAGCCTAGCTTTGGAGTTCCCCTGAGTTCCAGCAGCCATCCACTCAAGGAGTGGTCCATGAAGTAACTCCGAACATGTTCAGTCCTAGACTCCTGATTTCTGCGCTGACTCATTTAAGTTGCGGGTCATTAAGGAGCTTTTCATGAGAAATTGCTGCTGGCAGGAGGCTTTGGGTGCCCCTGGGCAGGATTTAGCTGAGGAATGCTCCTGGGCCACCTCCCCTGCCCGCAGGGAGAGCTCAGGGCTGCCTTGGATTGTTCCACAGTCGCTGTGGCTTTCGCTGTTTTCTGTTTGAAACACTCTGAGAATCATTTTTAAGCACAGACGGTTGCTAAAGTTTCACCTACAACTGAAGTTGAGTTATTCACCTACAAGTGAATAACTCCTCCTCCTATTTTCAAATCTGATTTTCTGGCAGTTCAGCAGGACGATCACCCAGTGCCCGGGAGTTTCAATCCAGGTGCTGCATTGTTTTCCTGCGGGTGCGTCCAATTAAAAAAAGATGATTTTGCAGTTAATGGCAGGAATTCCTGGGTTTGTCATCACAACAAAGCCTTAAAGCGCATTTTCTCCTTCCTTGTTGCTCAGGAATTGTTCCCTCAGTCACTGTTCCACAGCAGCGTTGGATCTCTGGAGTTTTGAAGTGCTCCTGTGAATTCTGTGTCAAGTCTTTGATGAGAAATTTGAGAGTTAAAAGTGAATTGGTCTCACCTGATAAAAAAATTTTATCTCACCTGATAAAAAAAAAAAATCCTTCCTTGTTTTTGGCATCCAGTATTTCCACTTTGACTTATTTGTCTGTCTCTGTTTATTTCCATTTGCGATTGACAAGGATTAAATTTGACTTTAATTTGGGGATTTTGAAGCAAAAAATTCATCCTCATCGTTTTTTTCCAGAGAAACTTGGACTTCGATACGGATCTGTCATTCCCTTTGAAAATTCTGATTGATCACTAATAGTATAAGAAAAGAAAAACCCCAAACATTTTTAATATAAAATATTGCATGATACTATTTTATAATACATTACCTAATGTATGCAGTCTAATATACAATACATAGTTATATAAGAATTAAAAATATATATTTTTCTGGTATATATATTAGAAATACATCTAATATATAAGTAATATATATAATATATATGTATAAACTGGTTTTTATATATATAAAACCTGTTCTTTTATAGGACAGACTGATTTCTTTAGCCTGGAGTCCACTTTAATAATCAGAATTTTGTGATTATTTAACCAGAATTTTGTGATTAAAATCCTGCAATCCTACAGGATTGTATGATTCCTCTATTTGTTTGAAATCTCTCCCCTTTAGGATTTTTTTAATCCTATCTACTATTGAACTAAAACTAAAATCAAATTCATGGTATGAACACTTTTTGTTGGTGTTAGTTTTGACCTTGTCAGTTTTTAAGATTTGCATTTCACAGAGCCAAATGTGAGTTCCAGGTGCATTTTTTTGTTTGCTCGTTTTAGGTAATGATCATTTTGTTTAAAATCCTTTTTTTTTCCTCTTTACAGACCAAAGTCAGCAAAACAAACGAAAGCCAAAAACCAAAACTTGTGACTATGAAAAAATGAGGTAAGAAATACTATTTATTTAAAAATTTATTCTTATTTTGAGCTATTTTATGTAAAATTAATACAACTTGGATTTGCTGCCTGCTCCTTGCTAATGGCTTTGTGTAATTTTTTACATCCCAGTAGTGGATAAAGTCCCCAAAATTCCAATTTTTCCACAGTTATTACTTGAAAACTGAAAATCTTCAGCTGAATTTTTGCAGATGAAGGCATAATTTGAATATTTGCTGTTAAAGCAGAGAGGGGGGACAGGAGTTTTGTTTCAGTTGTTACATCCAAAGTTACAGCAATAATTGTAACTCTTACCTCATTTCCAAGGCCTCCTTGCACCAAATAATTGTTCAGACTCCTCTGACACTCCCTGAGCTCAGGAAAAAAATGAAATCTGGTTTTATAAGCTTTATTTTAGGAAAGAACTTTGCTTGGAGTCCTTTAGTTGTTTGTTGGCTCCAATTTCCAATCAAAAGTCTGATTTTAAGGCCAAGGATGCTTCTGTGGAAGAGGAATGTGAATGGTTGGACTTGGGGCTAAAATTCAGTTAATTCAGGTAAAACTATAGATTTTATAATATTACATACTTATATTTATATGTTAAATATTTATTAATATAGAATTATATATTAAATATTCTATTTATGCAATATTTATGCTTGCACTTAAAACAGAATTTATCAGAGGAAATGATTCAATATTTCCAGTAGTGCTGGGGCCACCAGGCTCTGGAGATTTGTGTTGTGTTTGGGATGGCTCAAAACACGAGGGTGCAGCAAAATGAGATTTTTAGTTTATGGAAATAGGGAAGTTTCCATTCAAGAGAATTTTTCCAAGGCAGATTTCAGGTTTCTTTAGAAAACCTGATAATTCCCAGTCCTAATCTAAGTGTGACCACAACCCCAGATTTCTTTTAATCAGTATTTATTTCAGTACAATCCTGTTGTTCTTCTATAATTTTTTGAGTACCAGTGTAGGTAGAAAAATTGAAATTTTGCCACAGGAGAGGTCATGAAACTGAATTATCAGTGGCTTCCTTTTCCTTTCACTTAATGGAGGGGGAATATTTTTATTTATTGTGGAACAAATCCTCTTTAAAGCAGCTGAACCAGCTCCAAAATTGCTTCTCTGCTGGGGGGAGATGATCAGGCCTAAGAAAACCACATTTTATTCAAAATAAATTGAGATTTAAAGCACATTTACAAACCCTTGGTGCCCCTGTCTTGTTTTTTGTAGGGATCACATGGATTTGAAGAGCGAGTCTAAAGCCATGGAGGATAAAGGTTTCTGTGCTGTGCCACAGGTAATGGGAATCCAGCCTTAAATTGGAAATTATTTCTCATTTTTTAGGAATATTGCACAAAACCTTGGTTATTTCCAAAATTTAACACTCTGTGCTCTGAGTGGCTTTAGTCAGAGGCAGGAGTTCTGTGCTTACACTGATTTATTCTGATTTTCTTCTGGTTTCTCTTTCTTCTCCTGCTGTAAAAACTGGCTGGGATAATTTTAAATCAAAAATTAAAACCTGGCTGGGATCATTCAGGGATTGAAAAAGCCCTTCCCAAATTTCTGCCTCAATGTTTTTTCCAGTGTTGGATACATTTGGAAATAACCAGTTTTGTGGGATGGCTGTTGGAAACGCTGTAAAATTCATACACATTTCATAAACTTCATGCACTGGGGGAAAATTTTCCTTCTCTGGCCTCAGCACCAATAAATTCCTGAAGGAAATAATGGCAATGCTTGACTAATTAATTAAATTATTTAATTAAATCATGCATTCATTCATCCCTGTTAAATGGGGGATGTAGATACCAAAAATCTTTATTCTGATTAAATACCTCACAGGACAGAACTGAATTTAGGAGAAAATGCAGGTTCTACCCCTTATTTCCTATCAAATACCTCTTTTTGTTTTGCTCATTCATTTTGGTGTTAAAAGGAACATCTTCATTAATTTAATCTGCTTCGTATGTCAGGTTATTTAGCATTAAAATAATATAATTTATTCTGATCTGTAACTGCATAGGGCAGCATTAACCCAGGAGTTGTAGGAAATTAAAATAAATCTTCATTATTTACAGACTCCCTCCTAGAAATTCCTGCAGATTTTGGGAAGTATCAGTAAAGAAAACAAAATAAAATTTTTACATAACATAGTAGCAAATAACAGAATAAAATAATGGACTGTGAAACCTTCCAGCATGAGCTGAGCTGGACACAGAGTGCTGCAGAATGAAATAATTCTCAGTCTTCCAAAAACATTTGGATACAAAAAAGTGAGGAAAAGCAGAAGCTTTTGGGGTTTTTTTATATGTGAGGAGGATTAAAATGGTGCTTGAACCAAAGCTGCAGCTTTCTGGAGAGAAATTTAGAATAAAAATGAGGATTTTAAGAGATCAGCAGCTCCATGAAAATCTGATCTGAAGAGTTTTATAAAGATGCACCTTGATTGCTGCTTGAAAAGTGAAATTGTGGTGAAACAATTCAGGAGGATGCAGAATTTCCACTTGGCTGTCTCAGAAGTACTTGAGCAAATACTTACTTCCTGAATTAAATATTTTGCTTGCTTTTGAAAGCCAAAAAAAAAAAAATTAAAATGTTGTTTTCTTTTGAACTTTCTGTCTGTTAAACATTCCAGGTGGATTTCAGTCCAGATGTAAAATCCCTTGGGCTGGAGGGTGATGGAACCTTGCTGGACAGGGATAAACCCATTTTATTACCCCTGCTGAGAGCCTTGAATACTCCAGAATTCACGGTAAACTCGGAGAAATAACTTGATTTTTTTATTTTCCCCCCCAGAAATTAAAATTTATTCATTCAACACCTTCCTTCCCCCAAAACAATCCTGTTGGGTGCAGCGTAAAAAAACAATCTGGAGGTGCAGTGTAAAAATATTTGCCAAAATATTACTATTAATAAATGAAAGGAAATTAAATGAAATGGAGGAAAATTCCCTTTTTTTTTGGATTGACTGACTTGGATGCGCATTCCAGGTGGATTTCAACTCTCTGCCAGAGGAGGTGAAGTCCCTGGCCCAGGATGGCTGCAGAGCCCTGCTGGAGCAGCAGTGCCACGGGGCTGAACGAGCCTTTTCCCAGCTCCTCAGCATCCTCTACACCTCAGGATTTTCGGTAAAAGGAGCAAAATTCCCCTCTTTGTGGTGGGGATGGAGGTTTGTGCCTCCATCGCCCTGTGCTACTCCTCCCTTGCCCCAAAATAATCATTATTTTGTTGAATTGTTGGCTGCAGAGCTAAATATATTTCCAAAATATTCCCCTTTTCCCCCTTTGTTTTTCCCCCCTTTGTTTTCCCCCCTTTTTTCCCCTGTTCCCTCTTTTCCTTTCCCCCCTTTTTTTTTCCTTTCCCTTCTTTCCCTTTCCCCCTTCTTAGAAGAGTAGTAGCAAAGATTTGGATGAAATATTGTGATTTTATTAATAAAAACACCACTGTTGGTTACACTTGATGATCTTAAAGGTCTTTCCTGTGATTGTCAGCTGAATTTTGATTTATGAGAACAAAGGGTAAAAAGGATTTTGATGGCAAATTCTGTAAAATTTGGTGTTTGTTTATCTTTAACCAATCAGCCACAGACCCAAAAGTCATTCTTAATTAATTTACAGTATTTTTACCATGTTTTTGTTGTGCTGTGACTATAATTTAACTCTCTTTTTTATTTTTTTTTTCAGTATGTGAATATTCTTAATATTAATTATGTTATATTCCTCTATGGACATGCCACTGCCCTACTGGGAATAGGACAGCCTGAGGTAGGATATTAATTTATTTGTATTTTTATATTTATGTGTATGTTTATAATTAATTGTGTATTTATTTATATAATTTGTTATACATTTATTTTATTTTTAAATTTTATTTTATATTTAAGTATCGCTTTAATTCCAATTTGTAGCTCAGGGGGCAATTTCCCATTTTTTTTTGTATCTTCCTAACTGAGAAGATGAGGGGGGAAGGAAACCTCTGGACACATTTTGAAATTGTCCAAATTGAATATATGGGACTAAATCCTTGATGGTTTTGGATGAATTAAGCTATCAAATAAAATTTCTTCGTGAGCCTTCAAATGAGCATCTGAGTATCAAGAAATTGCAGTCAGTAATTTTTATTTCTGCTCTGCACTGGTGTTTTGAAGAGAAATATTCTGCTCCTAAAGCAAGAGCCAGGAATTGCTTTGGGTTCTGGAAAATGCCAGAACCGGGGCTTGGTTTTTTTGGGGTGTTTGTTTGGTAATATTCAGTGTCTTAAAATGAATTTAAAAACAGCTGAGCTCAGTCATTTAAATTCTTTGTGTTACAGCAGTGGGACTTGGTTTTTTTGGGGTGTTTCTTCCTGCAGTGTTTGGTAATATTCAGTGTCTTAAAATGAATTTAAAAACAGCTGAGCTCAGTCATTTAAATTCTTTGTGTTACAGCAGCTCCATGTTTACAGAATAAATTGGTTTTTTTTAAAAAGGAAAGGAAGTTTTGCCTGTGATCACACAGGTGTGTAATTCCATTTACTGTTCCTAAGATCGATCAAGGAATAGGACACACTGACCCAGTCTAAAGGGGGAAAAGAGCCAGGAAAAGTGGAAATATTCTGGCAAAGCTCCCTGTATTTGTGTCTCACATTTCTTTTGAAGGCATTGGCAAAGGCTGAACATCAGTTTAAGAAAATAATTGAAGACTATCCAGAAGAAAGTTGTTTTTGTTTGGCACACTATGGAATTGGAAGGGTTTATCTCAGGCAAAACAGGTTGGTCTGATGGAAAATTTTGGGGTTTGTTGGGAAAAAAAAATTATTTGAGGAACTGTGCTTGGTGGGGCTTTAATTTTGCTGTGTTAGTCATTAAATTAATCCATCAGGTGGGTTTAATCCAAAGGGTTTAATAAAATGGATTTAATCCAGTGGATGTAATCCAGTGGGTTTAATGAAATGGGTTTAATCCAGTGGGTTTATTCCAGTGGATGTAATAAAATGGATTTAATACAGTGGGTTTAATCCAATGGGTTTAATAAAATGGGTTTAATCCAGTGGGTTTAATTAAATGTGTTTAATCCAGTGGGTTTATTCCAATAGATGTAATAAAATGGATTTAATCCAGTAGGTTTAATGAAATGGGTTTAATCCAGTGGGTTTAATGAAATGTATTTAATCCAGTGGGTTTATTCCAGTGGATGTAATAAAATGGATTTAATACAGTGGGTTTAATGAAATGGGTTTATTCCAATGGATGTAATAAAATGCATTTAATCCAATGGGTTTAATCCAGTGGATTTAATCCCATGTGTTTAATCCAATGGTTTTAATAAAATTAGTTTAATCCAATGGGTTTAATCCAGTGGATTTAATCCCATGTGTTTAATCCAGTGGATTTAATTAGTTTAATCCAGTGGATTTAATCCAATGGGTTTAATCCAGTGGATTTAAACAAATGGGTTTATACAATGGATTTAATGCAAGTGGAAGTTTGTTCCTGCTGAGGAGCTGATGGGAGCTGCTGAACAGAGCAGATTTGAGGGAATATTTGGGATTCAGGGATCACAGCCCTGCAGTGGGGGAGAGCTCAGAGGAGAAGAACAAACCCTCTTTGTTCTGAGGGAAAAATGCATCCTAAAGAAATGTGGCTTTATCTCATCCCTGGGGATCTGGAGAGTGACCTTGGGCTGAGCTGAGGCTCCAGTGAGTCACAAATTCCCTGGAGCTGATAAGCAGGGATGAGTTCCTGAGCTGGCACATCCCAGAGGGACAGGGAGAGCCTGAACTGCAGGGCCAGGACAAGAAACAAACTGGGAGCAAAAAGCTGGAGCTGCTCCCTGCCAGCCAGGGGTTTCTCCCTCGTGGAATCCTGGCTGTGGGAAGCTGGTGGGGGGATTTTGGGATATTCCTGGTGCTCTGTGGGATCAAAATCACCCCTAAAGGCTCGTGGTGAGAGCTCCTTATCCGGCTGTGATCCTGCTCCTCTGGGAGAGGGGGGAGAATTCCATGGAAAAGTTCCAGGGTGGAGGTAAAGACAGGGAGACCATGACTCACAGGAAACACTCAATGTCAGGAAAAATAATTTATTGTCCATTAAAACAGAATTGGAGAGCAGGAAACAGAGTAAAACAACTAAAATCACCTTTCTCCTCCCCTCCTTTATCCCAGGCTGGAATTCACTCCCTCATTCCTGACTCCTCTCCCTCTGAGCTGCCGACAGGGATGGGGAATGGGGGAGGTTTTCTCCCCTGCTCCTCACAGGGATTAAAGGAGGTTTTGTGCAGGATGTTTTGTCTCCCTCTGAGCTGCCCACAGGGATGGGGAATGGTTTTCTCCCCTGCTCCTCACAGGGATTAAAGGAGGTTTTGTGCAGGATGTTTTTCCCTCTATCCTGCTCTCCTTGAGGAAAGCACAGCTGGGCCTGGCTGCCTTGGCTCCAGCTGGAGCTGGGGCTCTGCCATTTCCCAGGAAGCAGCCCCCAGCTCCCTGCCCCCCTGGCCATGCCAAAATAATGCCAAATGAAGGAGTTTTGGGCCTGAACTTTCTCCCCTCCTGCTGTGGGGTGGCTCAAAGCACGTGCTCAGGGTTGGTGGATGCTCAGAGGGAATTCCTCCTTCCTGGGATCTGCATCCCACTCCTGTGCTTGGGTCTCATTTTCTTGGCAGCCTTGACCCCAAAAAAAGTCCCTACACAAATGACAACACCTCTGGCTGTTGGATTAAGCCCTTTTTTGACCCAGAGATGGGGCAGCTGAGAGGTGTTTTAAAAAGTTTTATTCCATTTTCAGTCTCATGTGAAGGCTGAGACAATACAGATGTTATAATTCACACCATCACATTCAGAAACCAGCTGAAAACCAACCATCTAGAATTACCCTCATAAATCTTACTGCAGTACATTTTTCATCATTCTATTTCTCCAAAATATCTAGTTTTATTTACAAAACCACCTTTAAAAAATTATTTCTAATTCCATTTCTCTCTCAGCAATATCTCTCCTATTCCATAACATTTCTAAGCCAGCATTTCTTATCTCAAGCTTTACATACAAATCCATGCTAGATAAACCTTCTGTGAAGTTTTCAACATTTTCTACAAATCCATTTCCCAGCTCTGGGCAGCCAGGCTCATCCAGGCAGAGCCATTCCCACTCTGAGCTCAGGGAAAAGCCAAAGCAGAATGCTGTGTCCCCTCCCTGTCTCCCTCACCCTGAATTCCCATGGATCCCTTGGGAGCACAGGCTCATCCCTGCCTGCCTCCTTTCCTTCCTCACACCTGGAGGGTTTTACCTCAAAGACAACCAGAACATTTAAATGTTGGAACCCTGGATGCTGAGAATTTTAAACCTTCTGTGCTGAAAGACACAGACCCTCAAGAGAACACTGCATTTAACCTAAAGCCATAGAGAAGACTTCCAAAATTAGTTAATAACACTATAATTACAGGTGTGGAGTTTAATTAGAAGTGTGTGATGTCACCAGGTAGAAAACTTAAGAGTTTAAGTAATATATGTAATATAGTAATATATGTAATATATGTAGAAAAAGATAAAAGTTTTAAAGCAGAAGCTAATCCTTCTTCTTTACCATGTTCTTTTCCTTATCCTTCTTCTCCTCCTTCCTTCTTCTCCTTCTTCTTCTTTTTCTTCTTCACCTTCACAAGTTTAAGTAGTGTTATATGCTTAGACAAAAAAGTCCACATTACAAGACAGGAATAATTAGTTATTAAGTTAAAAGTAAAAATAATTTAAGTGTCATTTCTTAATTAGATAATTTAACCTTAAAAGACCTTATAGAAAAAAAAATTAACCATTTTGTATCTTATTAGTAAAATACTATAGAACGCACAACTTACACAACTATAAATAAAAATAATAAACATCAAAATCTAAACATAAAACACCATCTCAAACACTTCAGTCCCAACCTTAACAAAAATAAACCCTGAAAACCAGCATTTAATGAGCCAGCTGATCTCTCATCCCCCGTCCTCTCAGTCACCACTGTTTGCTCCTGGCAGGATAAAATTAATGGTGGAAATTTTAGGAAGTTGCTCCCAGGGGATCTGAGTGTGTTTGACCTGTTCCAAACTCCAGGTTTGTTCATGCCCTCGACCAATTCCTGAAGTCAAAGCTGATGATTGATTTCAAGATTTTCCCTGGAGTTTTAACCTGGCCAGGAACAACTCAGGTCATCGAGGAGACACGAATAGAGAATTTACAGGTATGTGTAAAAAAAACCCAAAAAACAAATAGAAAGTTGTCCTGCTCCTCCCTGCCAAGATCCAGGGGAGATGTGTGTTAAAAAAAGGATGGGGAGCAGCAGGGCAGGGCTTGTGTCAGCCTCTGAGACCTCAAAGTGAGCTGGCTGAGCTGGCAGGACACAGAGGCGGAAATTTCTGTTGAGTAAATTCCAGTTCTCCTTTTTCCACAATGGGAATTGTGCAGTTTCCACAGGCCAGTGGGTTTGGAGAACAAGCTTTGTTTGAGCTCACAAGGTGTAGCCATCTTTCATTGATCCTTTTTTGTTTATCATTTTTTCATTTATCATTTTTTATCATTTTTCCATGTATCACTTTTCCATTTATCATTTCCCGTTTATCTTTTTTAATTATTTATCAGAAGTGTCCAAGCAGGGCCTGGATGTGGCACTCAGTGACAAGTTGGGGATGTGTCACAGGTTGGATTTGGGAGCGCTTTTCCAGCCCCAATGATTTTGGGGTAATGTTTGATTCTCTTCCTTGCACGCTCCCAAACTTTCAGGTGTGAACATGCAACAGAATTCTGGGGAGAACCACTTAAAAAATCTAAACTGGCAAAACCAAGAATTTGATGATTTAAAACGAAACTAGGAGACTTTGACCGTGTAGTTCCTGAATAAAACATTGGGATTTAGTGGTAAAATTCCCTGTTTGACTGGAAAAACGTGGCAGCAGGAGCTGCTCTGCACAGAGGCATTTTTAACACAGCTGAACTGGGAAGGTTTTTCACTTGGCCAAACTCCCCAGACCTGCAGAGTTTGTGGTAGAAACGGCATTTCTGGGCTTTTTCCTGCCAAAAACCACCCTCAGGATTTCTCAGAGACAATCTGGGTACATCCATCCATGGTCTGGGACCTCTGACAATGCAGATACCTGCCAGGCTTCATCAGGGCTCTGTTCTTGGTGGTGTTAAATTAATCTGGGCTCACTTCTGATGCCTTGTACAGGCTGCCCCAGAGCAGAGGCTGGGCAGAGCTAAAGAATAAAGCAGGGATTTATCAAAAGGCCTCCATGGATCCACCTTGGGCAGCACAAGAGCCCAGCCAGGGCTGCACCCAAGATGAACCCAAACGGCCCCAAAATGCACGAGCGCTCACGGGGTCTCTCCCTGGGATCAGCTCTGCTCCATGTGCACATTGCAGTTCAGTGTCCAATTCCAGCTCAGCCCCTGCACTCCCATCCTGCTTGTTTTTCTCTCTGCAGCCCACGGGGTTTGTGCTCCTGGGCTGAGATTTGGATCATTTGTCCTTGGTGCCCAGCTGGAGCAGGAATTGTTTTGTCTCCCTGCTCTGTGCACAGAGCTCACCATCCCATAATATGAAGCTCAGAAGTGCACACTAAAGCAGCACAGAATGTGAAAAATAGAAAAGCTCAAACCTGAGGCATCAGTTCCAGCCCTGCCCTGATTTCACATGAAGCCACTCTGGTGTCTTTCCCTCAGAAATTTTCCTGGCCGACCTCCCTGGATCCCCAGGGCCAGCTCTGAGCTTGGTCCTTTTCCCAGGTGCCAGGTGAGACACTCTGGAAACTCTGGGAGTCTTCAGAAATGACCAAAAAACCCCATTTCTGCCCCATAATCTGTTTAATCATTTGGACAATGATAAAGCCCTTTGGAATGGGGCAGGATGTGGGACACTGGCCCAGGACAAACCTGCATTTTTCGGGGTGTTTGAGGCTGTGAGCACACAGCTGCCAGCGCTTCAAGCAACCCCTGGGATATTTTGGCCATAAAAGGCCAATCTTGCCTGGCTTTCACTAGAAAAGAGTTGGTTTTTTGGGATTAGTCACTGCTTTGCCTAGAGGGATGTGTTTCACTGCAGTCCCCAGGAGTTTGTGAGTAGAAGTTGAATCTTTTCTTGGTTCTGTGCACTTTAACTCTGATAATTCTGTGTTTTCCAGATGGCTTTAAGGAATTATATTGAGGAATGTCAATTCCCTCCAGAGCCAGATGCTGTTTGTCGATACCAGCAGTGCCATGGCTACTCCAAAATACAAATATATTTTACAGACCCAGACTTTAAGGTAAACTTTCAGTTGAGAAAGGTTTGAGGAGTAAAACTTACCTATTTTCTGCTCCTTTTTATATGATCTGCTAAGCTGAGTACTGCTTTTTTTTTGGTTTTATTTAAAAATGTTCCATTTTTGCCATTTTCAGGGTTTTATACGTGTTATTTGCTGTCAGCAGTGCAGAGTGGAATTCCACATCAGCTGCTGGAAAAAGCTGAAAACAACAAGCTACAGTGATAAAAATGATAAGGTGAGGGAGGCCTTTGCCAGACTGGAATTTTTAATTTTTTTAAGATCATAGCATTGAGAGATGTCAATGAATTCCACACAATTCAGCAGCCAGGATAAAGTGAAGAGAAATCTGGAACTCCTAAAATTATTCTGGAAGTTGACTCTTGGGTGTGAAGTTGGAGGGAGTAAAAGAGTAAAAGATGCCACAGATTTTCCATGATTTTTGATTTTCAGCCCTTCCCAGGTCAACATCCAGGATGTGTTTGGGATTGTGCTTCCTTTAATTGCTTTGGTCACCTCAAATTGAGGAATTAATTTGTACAGGGATATAAATGGTGTGGGGATTTAAATGCCTTTGTTGTGTGTGTCCTTTTCTCCTGCAGGATTTCCTTAAGGAAATGTGTTTTACTCCCGATTGTAAAGGCCTTATTTCAAAAATAGCTATTTTCAATTCTTCTGGGCTGGTAAAACGTGAAGTAAGTATGGTCATGTTTTATGTGAAATTAATCAGAATATTATGGGAGATGAAGTGAAGTGAGAATATAACTTCAAAAAACCAATTGTGCTGCCTTAACAGAATGTGAGGATTATTTAGGAATATGAATTTCCTGTTCTAGTGGAGCAGGAATTGCCCTGTGGTGTTGGTCAGGTTGTCATGGATGGGAATGGAATTCAATGAATTCAATAATCCTTCAGGAATAGCTCCCCAGAGGTACAGGAAAATTGAGAATTCTCCCCAGATTATGAATTCTCCCCAGGGCAATATTGACCTGAGAGAAGCAGAAATGATTGTGGGGTTTGTTGTGTCATAACCCAAATTTAATTCCTGTCCTATCCCTTATTTTGGTAGTTTGAACAAAAAATCCCAAAACTCAAGGAACCACCACCAAGGGCCTGTATAAAACAGAAATGTTCAAGGTAAGATTTGTCCTGTTTGAATTGATTTTGAGAGCAAAACAGGAGGGATTTTCATGCCTTTTTACAAATATTTTGGAAAGTTTTCCTTGCCCTTGATAAACAAAAAAGTCAGGTAAAATCCATTATAATCCAATGGTAAAAGCATTTAGATTGATCCACAGAATTTATTTTGTGTGAATGTTTAGAAAGTGTAAATAGAAATGTATTTTATGCTGCTGCTGTAGTTACTGATTCCCAGACATTTGACATAACTGGGTTGGCAATTTTTTGGTCAAGTAACCTTTAAATAATGAGGAATCAAGCTGAGAGGACAAACAAAACAGGTTTTTTAAAAGGAAAGGAATAAAATGTTAATATTTGGTTGAAAATGCTGAGTGATAAATTAAGAATAAGAGTATTGAAGCCAATCCTAGTTTAGACTTCCTTAATGGGAGTAAAAGTTGTTACATCTTGAGGAAATCAACATTTTTAGGAAGTTTTGTGGTCTCTGCTTCTAAATGAAGACCACTTTTATTCCATTTGTACTTTCCAGTGTGATATTTGCACCTCAATTAACGTTTGGCTGGCTGCTGAATTGCTTTTTGCAGTCTTAGGAAGATAAAAATGAAGGAAGAAAAGAAGCAGCGGCGAAAACGAGCGCGAGAAGAGGCCAGGAATTGTGCCAGGGAAAACGCTGAGGAAAAGCAGGAGGGAAATGACCAATCCCAGTTCAGCCAGCACAGGGGTGGGTGAAAATGGGGAGTTTTGGGCTGATTTCTCCATGGGAAGGGTGGGCACTGGAGTGGGAGGTTTGGGGCCCCCATCCCTGGGGTGTCCAAGGAAGGAGCTCTGGGCTGGCACAAGGTGGGGATCAGAATCTAAGGTTGGGTTTGATGATCCTGGAGGGCTTTTCCAGCCTCACTTTTCCTGGGATTCTGAGTTAGCACAAAGCAGTGGGATCAGCATTCTGAATAATCCCAGCTTGATCACAGCAGAATTCGAATACTGAGCATCACCCCCCCTCTGAAAAATTTGATTTTTTACTTCAGACAAATTTTATTTCACTTCTGGTTTTATTGTCCAGACTGCTGGGGGATGTTACTGTGTGGTTTCATTGCTGTGTGGTTTTATTCATTGTAGAAAATTTTCCTTGGCTGATTCCTGCAGAATCAGCCTGGAGTGGGGAAAGGCTCCAATTCTGACTGAACCCATTGGAAAGGGGTTTCAGGAAAAGCACCCTGGGACACTGTTGGAGAAAAAACACCTCAAATAAAGACAGAGTGATCTTGAAAAGTGCATTTCAGATGATTGGGGGGAAAAATATTTCAGTCTGTGGCTTTGTAAGCATTTAAAGCCTCAGTTTATGCCTTGATGGATGATGGCTGCTCCACATTCCAGAGCTCAGGGCAAAGGAAAAGGGGGGATGTTGGAAAATTATTTTTTTAATCTGTATTATCAACTTGGGATATAATTAATTTATAATTTCCTAGGATTCCTTGTTAAATACTCTGGGGTGTATTGTTTTAATCCCATGCTTGGTGCTGTCTGGGTGCCTGTTCCCTGTTCAATGGCATATCCTGAAAATTTCGGAGATTTTGGCTTCCCTGTGGATTTGTAAAATCATTTATTATTATAACTTCATTTATTTCCTGTTTGTTTTGTTTTAATTCTTTGCTCTCTCCTTTTCTCTGGCTCATCTTTAGTTGTGATCCTTGGAGCCACTGCAGGTCACTGCGACCTCATCCTAAAATCTGGGCAAGGTGTTTGTTTGTTTAAACAAAAATTTAAATCAATGTTGGATCAAATTCCTAATGCTCAGGATGTATGGAGAAAAATAATTCTTTAAATCCTGTAATTCTCAGTGTAAAACAAATAATTAGAATTAAACCACTTAACCCAAATTATCTGTGCTTTTTAAGTTGGTTTAAGTTTTTGAGCTTTTTTAAGGTTTTTGAGCTTTTGTAAGTTTTTAAAGCTTTTAAAAGTTGCTTTTTAAGTTGGAATTGTGGTAAGGACAAGGAAATCTTGCTGGTTTTGTGCTTTTTTTAATTGCAATCTTTTGACTTTTCCAGGTTCTGGCCAGGATTTATACTCCGGGGACCTGATCCTGCAGCACATCCGGCGCAATTCCGAGCAGATCAAAGCTGCAGTCCCTGACACTTCCAAATTATTAAAGGAATTACTGGCCTGGGGTGTGATCAGAGAGGAGGATTTCACCTCGTATTCCCAAATGAACAGCACTCCCCAGGAGGTGCTGGAGCAGCTGCTGAGCTCCTTAATCCAGGAGAAGGGGCGGGTGCAGAGCAGGGGCTTCCTGCACGTGCTGAGCCAGCTGGGAGAGGTGGATCCCAAAGTGCACAAGTGGCTGCAGCACCTGGATCACCTGGGTGGGTTCTGGGCAGCACAGGAAATTCTCTCTTTTCCTCTTTGGAACAGCAAAGCAAAACTTCTCCTCTTTGTCCTTTCCCTGATTTCCAGAGGGGAGCACGGCTTGGGTGGCTCGGGAGCTCGGCGGGGATTTGGCGGAGAAAATTCAACAATTTTTAAATGGTTTTAAGATTCCAGAATGGGCTTAAATGCTGATATTTGTAGCAACAGCCTGATTTTGGAGAGTAAATAATGGTGGGGTTTTGCCATTAAACTTGGAAATAATTTCATGCTGGTACTCTGCAGTTTCCTGATGGGTTAATGATGGATAAAAAGTGGAATTTTGGGGATTGGGGTTCCTAATTTTGCTTTATCACATCCATATCCTTCCAAGAATTCTATTCTATTCTATTCTCCTCTACTCTACTCTGCTCTACTCTACTCTACTCTATTCATTTCACATCCTTCCAAGAATTCTACTCTATTCTATTCTACTCTATCCCATCCTATCCTATCCATTCATAGAATAGATCCAAATCTTATTATTATTATACAAATAACAATTGTTGAGAGTGGAATTTATATCAACCCCATTCCTCGGGTTTTGTTTGCATTTCCAAGACACAAAAGCTCTCACATCATCTGTACATGGAATTTCTGGACCAAACTCTTGCCCTTTGAAGAGGAATATCCCATTTTAAGCATTAAAAATTGAAAGCTGGAATGAAATATTGGGATTTTTTTTCTTCCATCTTTTTCAGGTCTGACGGCTACAGAAAACTTTCTCCTTCAATATGGCCAAGTTCTGCAAGAGCTTGACCTTTCTATTTTAACCCCACTGTGGAACCAGAAATATGGCAGTAAATTTGATTATGTGGCAGCTGATAGTGAAAAGCAAGAAATTTGTGATTATTTCCTCACCCCTCCCCTAGAGAAATCCCGTTGTTTTATATGGCTTTTAGAGGAAAACAGAGAACATTTTCCAGACCTGCATCAAGCTTTAGATGAATTCTTTGATAAAATGGGTGAGTAGGCAAAGGGATCAAACATTTCCAGTAAAAATTCATTTTTATTGTGCATTTTTAACATTAAAGTTCTGCAGCTGCAGTTTTGGAGCTGCTTTGGTGGTGTTGGATGAAGGATTAGAGCAATAATTCCTGGGATTTCACAGTCAAATTGTAAATTAATTAAAATACTGTTATTTCCATCAATCACCATGAATTTTATCCTTTCAACAGATGATCCAACCATTATATTAAAGAAGCAGGGAAATGAGAATTTACCAGTAAGTGAATTTCATTTCTCTTTGGCCTCAGCTCGGAAAGAACTTTTTGCTATTTTAGAAAAGGAAATATTTTGCAGCCTGGTCCTTCAGACTTATTGGAGATTTAATCTCTTGTTTTAGCTCCCTTTTAAATTATTTGATATTTGAATTATTTAGTAATAGTTTTTCAAGTGTGCCTCATTCTGAATCACTTTTTGATTGGTGTCATCATTAAAATCCATCCCAATTGGCCGAAATAGATTTTGGATTTCAGTTAATTCTGTGTTTGAGGCACCCTCGTTTGAAGTTCTTGTCTGCAGTTAAATGTACCTTTACAAATCCAGGATTTACTTTTGATTGAGAATCAAGCTTCAAGAGTTAATTAATGTACATATTAATAAAATGCAGAATTTTTAACGTGCACATTAATAAAATGCAGACTTTTTAATGTACATATTAACAAAGTGCAGGATTTTAAAGTGTATGCTAATAAAATGAAGAATTTTAAATGTACATGTTAATGAAATGCAGAATTTTAATGTTCATGTTAATGAAATGCTGGATTTTTAATGTACATGTTAATGAAATGCAGATTTTTTAAAAATCTATACATTAATGAAATGCAGAATTTTTAATGTGCACATTACTAAAATTCATATTTTTAAATGTATACATAAATAAAATGCAGAACTTGTTTGCTTTTTCATTTCCTGACTTGGGGAAATCCAAGAATGAAATGAAAACCAGCACAAAAAACTGCTTTGGTTTCAGTGTTACAGCCTAGAATAATTTGTAATTATTCTGTTCTTGTGTAATCCCAATCCTGTTAAAGAATAATTTCAATTTCAGTTCCTTCATCTTTGTCTTTCTTGGAAAACCAAAACGTTTACCAATCCTGTGCCTTCATTTTATTTTCTGTTTCAGAATAATGAAATCAAAGTTAAAAATAAAAACAGGAAGAAGAATTTGAAAGATTCAAAGGTCAGTAACTTTGGAAGCTGCTGAAGCAGCTTTTACCAAGCAGGTACCATCTATTTACTACTAAAAACCCACCAAAAAATTGGGATTTTTTTAGAATTTCTGGCATTCAGGTGGATGGGAGCTGTTTTTGTAAATACCTTGAGGAGATTCCTTACTGAAGTGGCTTTTCCTGAAGTAAAATTAAGCTGTTAAGACCCAAATGATACTGTTTTGTTTAAATTTATCAGTATAAAAGCTAATTAAAAATTTATTTATGACTCCCTTTGGCTCTGACTGGAGGCATCTTCCACTGGCTTAATTCTGAATTATCATTGTGATTTTAATTTTCCATGTGGGAAGATGGGAATTCAGTGCAAAAAACTCCATTTCATGCTCACGAATGTGATTAATTATTCATTATTTTATAGATTTTATTGGAATATTATTCTGCCTGCATTTTCTGCTGCTTTTTGGAGGATTTTGCTTTATTGAAAACCTCATGCACTCACCACTTTATAATTTTTCTAGAATTTCAAGAGTGAACTTAAGATTTTTTCCTCAGGATTTATTTTTCTGACTCAGGTGCATTTATTTGTGTATTTCTAAATTATTAGATAATAAAAACAAAGACAATTAAAATGTCTATAATGGTATAGACAATAATAATAACCAGAGTTGCGTGGGGAATTAGGGATAACTCCTGTTTGTTACAGACTCAAATTTAAAAGAAAGTTTAATTAAATTTTGATGAAATTGGTAAAAAAGAAGGATTTGGGGCTGTATATTCCAAGTTCTCTTTCCCAAATAAGTTCTGAAAAAGAAATTAATAACTTTAATTAAGAATTTTCTTGCTGTGGCTTAGCACTGATAATTTTACCTGGAAATTTTGCAGTTCATAATGAACACGGTGAATTTAAAGAACAAAATTCAGTGTAAATAAGTTACTCCTGGTCTTTGCAGTGGATTATTTTACATTAGCTTTTGTGAGATAAAAACTAAAAGGAATCTGTTTTTAATTAGTCTATTTTAGTATTATCCAGTGGAGTTAGTACAGCACCACGAGAAGAAGAGAAGATATTTATAGAAGAAAATAATTTGTGAGTATTTGATTCTGCTTTTATTGCCCAAACTCCAAACTGCTGGAGAAGAATCCCTTAAAAACACCAAGGCTGGGTTAACTTGATTTTTTTTTTTCTGATTTTTAAGGTACAGAGATTTTTCAAATGAACCCTTTGTAATCCCAGAATATCTCCAGGAGCAACTGGAGGAATTCGAAGCTCGCTATAATATTTCAAATAGTAACAGTTATCAAATGAATAATAATAATAATCCAGATCCAATCTCTGAGAATTTATATGAGTAAGTATAAATTTCTGTATTTAGGAGCTTCAGGGGGTTTAATTCTACTTCATAATTTTAATAATTTTTTGGATTAATTGGGATCCTGGTGAGTGTAGCGTGACTATGAAGGAATGGATAAATGGATTAAAAAACTTCAATTCATTATATCTTTTTTTTTTTTTTTAAAGTTATTTCTCTCAAATCTTGGAAGAACATGGCCCTCTGGAAATTAATAATAAATTATTGGTTGGGGAATATGAAAATTTCCCTGAGGAGACTCGGAAGGTGGTGGAAGATGAAGGCGGCCTGCAGGCCTTCCTGCTGAAATCCCTTCGTTTCATCACGGTGGATAACCTGATTGGCCTAAGGAAGCACTCGGTCCTTTTTGAAGGAAATCCAAGCAGAAATGGGAATAAAGAAGAAAATCCACCTGGGGAATTCCAGGGGAGTTCTTCCCCCAGCAAGCTGCCCTTGAATCCCTATGCCCGGGAGTTCAAGCCTCTCTCGTACCCTTTGGGTGCCCCTTTGGCTGCAGCTCCTGATTTACCAAATTATCACACCCAGCAATATTTTCCCTGCTCCTTCCCTGCCTCCTGCGTTCCTGGGAATCCTCTGGAAAATGGAAGTGTTGATTCCATGGAAAATGAGACTCCATTTTCAGGTGTTTTGCTAAAGGACTTCGAGCCTCCAGGCCCGGCTGTGTTTTTACCTCAGAGCTCCTGGGGTTATCAGTATGGAATATTGCCCCTGGCACAGCCTGGCTTTATTTATGCTGATCCTGCAGCTCCTCAGGAAAATTGGGAATCAACAATTCCAGGTGGGAAATACAGCCCTGAGGGTTTTGTGCCAGGTGAAATCCAGGGCTACAGAGGCTCTTGGGGCCAGTTGGAGAACTTGGATAAAAAGGATTCTGCTTTTCCAAACGGTTCAGATGAAGCTGAGGGAGGCAAATGTGTTAAAGAGGAAAAAGGGAGGAAAAATAAACCTGGCATGAAGAGCAATCCTCACACAAAGATGGTGGCTGTTCAGGTAAGGAGTGGGAAAAATGCTGGAGAGATTTTATGGCCACCAGGATGAGCAGAGGGATGGAGCAGCTCTGCTGGCAGGAAAGGCTGGCACAGCTGGGATTGTTCAGCTGCACAGGAGAAGCTTTGGGCTGAGCTCAGGGTGGCCTTGCAGGGCCTGAAGGAGCCCCAGGAAACCTGGAGAGAGACAATTTCCAGGGCATGCAGGGACAGCACACAGGGAATGGCACCCAGTGACAGAGGGCAGGGCTGGATGGGATCTTGGGAATGAGGAATTGTTCCCTGGCAGGGTGGGCAGGGTTGGGATGGAATTCCCAGAGCAGCTGTGGCTGCCCCTGGATCCCTGGCAGTGCCCAAGGCCAGGTTGGACACTGGGGCTGGAGCAGCCTGGCACAGTGGAAGGTGTCCCTGCACATTTTAAGGTCCCTTCCATGCCTAATTTGAGGTTTGCAGCTCCTTCCTCTCCCTACAAGATTGCTGCTAAAAATCCATGTTGTATCCCTGGTGTAGAGCTCTTCCATTGTTGTGTTTTCATCCCAGACTTACAGATTCCAGGCCCAGTTAATGACTAAGATTAAACCTTTCCACATGGCAGGGGTGGCAGTGGATGAGTTTTAAGGTCCCTTCCAACCCAAACCATTCCATGATTTCTGAGAACTTTCTCTTTCTGTGATTACTCATTTTTTCATTTGTAATTCTTCAGAGCTGCTCACTGAATTTTGTTGTTCCTGAAGTTCCTGCAGCTCTTTTTTCCCTGGGTGTCACACAGGGAACTGCTGCACAAAAGTTTCAGTTCGCTTTAGAGAGGAAGCAAAGTCATTCTGTGTTGTTATTTTTCTCCTTTTGTGATGAGTTCAGGGATTTATTTTCACTTCCACATTTGAGGGTTTGGATTTGTGGAGGAGGTTCAGGGGGAACCTTCTCATTCTCTACCACTCCCTGACAGGAGGGTGAGACACTTCCTGCAAGTCTTCATTTTTCAGATTTTTAGAGCATAGCTTTGTTTAAAGACTCACAGAACTCCCTGGAGTTGCTCATGGTCAATGAAATCAGGAAAAGAAAAAAGAAATCCCTTTCAGAAACACCTCCACAATGTTTTCCTACATCATTTCTAGGCCTGGATTAGAGTTGGATTTATAAAACCCTCAGGGAGGTACAAAAGCTCCAAACCAGAGCAGCTCATCTATGAACTGAGATTTTTAATCAGATTCTGATATTTTTTCTGTTCTAGGTAAATCAGGAAGTTGCTGATAGGGAGACCAATACTTTGCCTTTCCATCCATTTGAAAATCAACAAGTAAGTTGCCTGCATCCTGGTGTACATTTCTCATGAGGCAGGTTAAAAGAATGTCCAAAAAATGAACAGTGAAGAAATTAAAATTCTCTGAAAACAACAGGTTTTTACAGATATTTTGAATTTTGGGTTGTTTGGCTGTTTTTGTGTTCTGTGATGTTCTTGGAAACATCACCCAGCCTCACGAGGAAGTGATTTTTGAGCTTTGCTCTGATATTTGATATTCTGATTGTTTTATTCTAAGCTATTCAGATGTTGAATGTTTGAGGCATTTCCTCACCCAAAACCTGGATTTAAATATTCCATTTGGGCATGGAGACAGTTCAGACTGGTGTTAATGGCAGGTTTATGTCTGTACCAGGAGATAAAAGTGAGAACATGTGACCTTTGAACTGGGAGCTGGCATCAATCAAACTGGTTTTTGTAACTGATTAATTTCCAGGGGGATATTCTCCGTATGGAAAAGGAGCACCAGGTATTGCAAGAACAACTCAGAGAAGCAGAGGAGAAATTTGAGCAGTCACAGAGCAGGAGCTTGGAGGAAATTGCTGCTTGGGAAGAGCTCCTGAAAAAAAGTATTGAAGAGACTAAGGTAAAGGTTTTCCCATGGATCAGAGGTTGTGGAATCCCTGGGAGCCCTGAAGTGTCCAAGGAGCTTGGGGCACCCCAGCCATTCCAGCATTCCCTGACTGATCCCTGATTTGGGGTTTGTAACAGTAATTAGGAAATTATTTTGTAGATGTGAGGTAATTCTTGGGAGAGTACTTATGGGTGTTGGTAAATTTGAATTGTTTGGTTAAAATGTGTGAGAAATCACAGTGATGTTTGGTTTTGTGTGCTTGTAATATGAACTGTTTTACTGAGGTGTGTTAATGTTTATTGTTGATATGTTTTATCTAAAGGATATTAGGTATTGGCTTAAAATCCCTAAAAGGTGTTTTTTGGTATATATCTTGTTTATTTATATTTATTGGTAATGTAATAGTAATAATTGTTGGTTGTGATTGAGTTACTGTCGGAGTATTGTAAGTAAGAGTCAAATATCCTCAGTCTGCTCCAACTTTTATCAGAATAAACCACAATTTTCAGAAATGAAGGTTCCTTTTCTGCCTTCAGGTGTCCCAGAATGAGCTGGATTGGTTCCACCAAGACTCAGAAGCACAAATGAAGAAATGGCAGCAGGAGAAGAAAGAAAATCGGGAGAATTTAAAAGCTCTGAAGGGCACAGCTAAAAAACATTCAGACACAAATGAGAGGTACAGCTGTAAATAGATTTACATCCCCTCATTCTGACAGTCTAAACTTCAGAACTCTTTAAGGAAATTTAATCCTTGGCTGTGAAACCAGCCAGACATTTTCTCCCAGTGTTAGGCTGGGCCATGGATATGGCCCCTTTCTCATTTTGAATTTTTTTGGCAAATTACAGGCAAACATCTGAAATAGCTTTTAAAAAACTGATGAAACTGATTTAGCAATAATTCTCCTGATCAGATTTGACAATTCCTACTCTATTTTAATGTCCTCTGAGTTTATAGAGCCCAGACTTTGGTCCTTGAATGCCTTTGTTTTATCTTTAGTCTTAAGTAGTTTGGGCCAAATCTCTCCTGAAAAAAATCATCAGCCTGGTTTTATCTTAATCACTGCTTTATTAGCAATTAAGTTAAATGTATTTAGAATAGAATCCCTGAGTAGTTTGGGTTGGGATGGACCTTAAAAACCATTTATTTCCACTCCTCCCACTGTCCCAGGTTGCTCCAACCTGACCTTGGACACTCCCAGGGCTGGGAATTCCATAATTCCTCAGGGATTAAACAGGATCCAAACCCTACAGATTGTCCCGCTGGTTATAGAGGAACATGTCCCATATTTGCAAATAAACCTTTTCCACAGCAAGCTCAAGAAATGTTTCATTCCTGTAGGTATTTGAAGACCATTGATGACAAGGAAAAGCAATATAATGCATGTTTAAATACATTTCTGGAGACCAGGTAAAACTCATGTTCCTTCCAGCAATATTTACATTTTTCTGCCTCACTCTGGGTAAAGGTTTAGGGGAAAATCAGCACTTTAACCCATATTTCTTACTCTTAATTTGCTTTTACTTACCATGAGTAAATATTAATATTTAGAATAAAGAAAATCCTAATCTCATACATTAGCCTTGATTACATGACACTGAGTAGCTGTATAAAACCTCTAAAATGGCATACATTTTAAATGCTGCTCTGCTGTGAATGTTACTCAAATATTTCATTTCTTTTTCTTTCACAGTAATAAATTTGCTAGTGAGAAAAGCAAATTAGAAGAGCTGATAAAAAAGAGTCAGGATGACAGCCAGGAGTGTGAGAAAAGAGCTGTTAAAGCAGAGGTACAACCAAAAAAAAATCCTTGAAAAGCTCTTGTTACATCTGGGGTTGTGCTGATTGGAGGTGGGGGAATGGTAACAAAGATGTTGAGTAAATATTGGAAATGCCAAGGATGGAAATTCCACCTGAAAATTCCTCACTGTAGGAACTGTGTGTGCACTTTGTATCCTCAAACTCTTACTAAATTTTAAATTCTTATTGCATTTTAATTCTTAAATGAAATTCTTAAATTCTTATTAAAACCCAGTTTGAGGTTTTATCCCTTTTTGTCTTGTTTGTTTAACTTGGTGGTTTTTTTGGGTTGGTGGTTTTTTTGTGACTTTTGTGGTGGGTTTTTTTTTTTTTTTTTGTTTGTTTTGGGGTTTTTTTTTTTTTTTTTTTTTTTTTTTTTTGGGTTTTTTTTTTTTTTTTTGTTGTGTTTTGTTTTTAAAATTTTTGTCTGTCTCTTTTTGTTCTTTTTTGTCACAGGTCTCAGTGCTCCAGACCTGGAAGGAAACTGAAATCTGGAAGCTCAAAGGCACCATTGCCAAGGCAGAAGGAAATCTCAGGATGCTGAAGGCACTGGGCAGGTCCTGGCAGTTCCCACCAGGAATTCCACTGCTTCTGCTTGTTATTTATTTACTATATAATATTTATTTTATATTCTATAATTATATCTACTATAGTTTTTATTTTATGTTGTTATATGGAATATATAGTATTTATATGAATAATAAATAATAATAATAATAATAATAAAAATAATAGTAGTAGTAGTATAAAAGTGCACAGAATTGGGGGTAAATAATATTGCCCCAAACAAAATTCAGCTGGAAGTTGAGTTTCATCCTGATCCTTGTTGTCTTTCTGAGCTGGGAAAATCAGATTATCTGGGTGGTAGTGGTAGTAATAGTAATAATAATAAAATAATAATTCAGTTATTCCTGCCCAGTATCCCTTGAGCTGCAGTGCAACTGATTTTAACCTGAAATCCTTTGAAAACTTGAACTGGAATTAATTGTTGAGGGAGGAACTGTTGGGCCAACAGCACTGGTGTTAAAAATAATGGGAATGTTGGAGTTTAACTGTAAATCCTCAATATTCCAGCAGCTCAGCTTCAGCAGCTCCTGTGTTGAAGTCCCAGATTGATTCCTGGGAAATATTTATTTCAAATGTCAAGAAACAACTGGAAAAAGTCGAGGTAAAATTTCATTTCTCTCCACCAGCTTCTCAGTTGAACTTTGGAAATGAAAGCATTAAATAACTTTGCATTTGTTTGTTAAAACACCAGTAGCTTGTCCTCCAAATGCTGAGGGGAATTTTTTTAATTACAAAAGAAAGAGACAGTTTGGAGTCCAGGCTGGTCATTTCTAGTGGATATATTCACTATTTGAAAAGCAAAAATCTGCCTTTTATACACTTGCTTCAAAATTGGGTCCCCACGTGTGGTGGTTTTGATTTGTTGAGATTTTACGAATTTCAAGATTTAATTTAATTTTCATTAATTTAATTTTAAGATTTTTGCATCACTTTCCTAGATCTCCTCCTATTCCAAACCACGACACCATATTAACAAGTCTATTGTTTTTGTTGGTGACCTGTCCATGGAAGTTCTTAAAAAAAAAAAAACCCAAAAACCCAGGGAACTCTGTGAGCAGCTGACTGTAAAATGTGATTTTTAATGAGGAGGGGGCTCAGGTTGATGCTGCTGATGGTTGGTTTTCCTTCTGCAGGCTGAGTATGAAGAGAAAATCGAGCTGGTGAAGAACGGGGCCCGGAACTGCCTCAGTAAAGTGGAAATTGTGGATTTTCCTTGGCCTCAGGGGTTTGCTGTGAGTATCCCACCTTCCACAGCAGCTCCAGTGCCTGGCATTTCCCTTGGCGTGGCTGGCACTGCCGGGAGGTGTCCAGAGCTGGAATTGCAGCCTTGGACACAGCAAGCTCTGCCTGCAGCCAGGGGATGCTCCAGAGGAACAGGGGAGGGTCAGGGAGCAGCACATTCCCAGCTCCTGAGAGAGGCTCAAGCTGCTTCAAGTTGGAAATGACTCACTGATGGTTTTGTCCGTTGTAGGGTTCCTGTAGCACCAAAATCCTGGAATTCAGGATGCTTTGGGTTGGAAGGGACCTTAAAGATCAGCCAGTTCCAGCCCTGACACCTCCCACTGTGCCAGGCTGCTCCAAGCCCCAATGTCCAAGCTGGCCTTGGGCACTGCCAGGGATCCAGGGCCATCCCCACCCTCCCAGGGAACAATTCCTGCCCATTATCCCCTCCAACCCTGCCCTCCCTCAGCTCAAGGCCATTCCCTGTGTCCTGTCAGTCCATCCCTTCTCCCAAGTCTGTGTCCAGCTCTCCTGGAGCTTCTTTAGGCACTGCAAGGGGCTCTCTGGAGCCTTCTCCAGCTTGAACAGCCCCAGAATCATTGGGATAAGCCCCATCATGCAGAATCCCAGAATCCCTGAGGCTGGAAAAGCCCTCCCAGCCCATGAAGTCCCAGCTGTGCCCCACGGCCACCTTGTCCCCAGCCCAGAGCACTCAGTGCCACCTCCAGGGGACACCTGCAGGGATGGGCACTGCAAAGCTCCCTGGGCAGCCCCTGCCAAGGCCTGAGCACCCTTTCATGGGGAAGTTTTCCCAAAGGAATTCCTGCAGCACTGTGTGTCACTGACTGCAAACTCCAAGCTCAGCTCCCAGCCAGATGTGTCAGGAGGAGCAGAGCCATTTCTGGGATTGCATCTGGAATGAGAACAGCTCCAGAAATTCTGTTCACAGACATTTTCTCATGGCCCAACAGCTCCACCAATGCTTTGTTCAAACCAAAGCAGTTTCTTCTGACCTCTCTGATTGTCCTTTTTAAGTTTTGGGTTTTGTTTTTTCTTTTCTCTGTTGAAATCCTTGGTTTGGGGTTTTTTGGTTTTTTTGTTTGGTTTTTTTTTTTTTTATCTGAGTGTAATTTAGATTCAAGGCTCTGGTCTAATACTTGAGATGGTTATTACACTTTTTCTGGGCTTCTGCAAGTTCCACTCCTACTCTCCTGTGTAATTCCCCACTTATTTTTAGTTCTGTCCTTTCTATTTACTGACACAGAATATGGAGACAACTTAATCACCACCAATTTACTGGCAAAGAGAAACTTTTGTGCCTCTTGTTTTGCATTTGGAATTTATTTTTCCTGCAGTAAGACCCAGAGTGACCTTTTAGAAGAGAAATAACCATGAGGTCAAACAACTGCCCTGATGTCAGGGAGTTTTTAAGATAAACTGATGTCACCTTTGAGATCCTAGGCAGAGCCAAACCTGTTACAATCCCCACTGCAAATGCTGAATTTGTTTTAATCACTGTTTCCTGTGAAATGTGTTTGTTTCCTAGACAATGCCAGGCAGACCTCCCATGTGTGATCCTGCCATTGTCACCTATTCCTCAGCACCTGCACATCCCAGTGCCCTCCCTGCGTTTTCCAGTTGTGATGGAAAAGCTCCAGCCCAGCCTCCACTGCAAGCACAGACCGGAGCTAAGGCAGCACCTGCAGCCTCCGAGGCTTCTTCTGCAGCTGGGAAAGCACATCCCAAAGCTCCAGAGGGATCACATTCCAATAGAATCTCACCATCCTGCCCATCAGGCATTTCTGGAAGTACTTCCCAGCATGTCCAGCCCAACCAGACCCACCAAGATCCCTCAGCTCTGCAGCCGAGACCTTCTGGAATTCCAAACAACAAAAAGCTTCCAAAAAAAAGTGAAAATATTTTAGCCCAGCTCCAGAGTATATTCCCAAGCCACAGCAGGTACTGGGTGGAAGGAGTGCTGTGAAACATGGTCTGAACAGCCTGGGATGAAGGGCAGAAAGAATTGATTTTGTTGTGCTGACCAGGGGTGGAGGGACAGGACAAGGGGGAATGACTTCAAACTGCCAGAGGGCAGAGCTGGATGGGATACTGGGAATGAGGAATTGTTCCCTGGCAGGGTGGGCAGGGCTGGGATGGAATTGCCAGAGCAGCTGTGGCTGCCCCTGGATCCCTGGCAGTGCCCAAGGCCAGGCTGGACACTGGGGCTTGGAGCAGCCTGGCACAGTGGAAGGTGTCCCTGCCATGGCAGGGGTGGGATGGGATGAGCTTTCAGGTCTCTCCCAACCCATTCCATGATTCTGTTGGTTGTTCAGGGGTTATATCCTGGATACTGCGAGTCACTGGGAGCAGGAATTCTGTTGGTTGTTCACGGAATTATATCCTGGATACTGCGAGTCACTGGGAGCAGACTCCAGTTCCTGGGAAAAGCTGCTATCTTTGATCCTGCTGGGATCAAACAGTGAGCCTGTCCTGCTCTCCAGGGCCATCCCTGACCCTGCCTTTCCTGTCCCTGCAGCTCAGACCTCATTGCCTCCATCAGGGATGTGCAGAGGAGAAATGGGAACAGCGTGGCCGGCCTGAGCCCCGATGAGATCCTGAGCCAGGCCACCGAGCTCATCCTGGACCAGCAGCTCAAGGTACTGGAGCTGCAGCTGCTCCTCTTCCTCCCATGGCAAGCAGGGCAGCACAGCCCCAAGAACACAGTTCCTTTCTGATCCCTGTGCAGGCACCTCCAGGAGGCAGAGACCTGCACTCCCCGGGCTCCGCTCCCCGGGGCAGGGAAGCGCCCGTGGAAGGAATCCGCCCCGGCTCTCCCCGGGCAGCACCCGCCCCTAAAACCCCCTCCAGTAAAAACCCCTCCCAGCCAAACCTGCAGCCCTGGGGAAATGCTGGAGCTACATCTAAAGCCAAATGGAGGAAGCAGGACAGTGCTGTAAGTTTTCTGTTTCACTGGAGTTGTTGCCATGTGCTTTGTACAAGACACGAAATAATCCTGGGGGGAAAAAAAAAATTGCCTTGTTTATTTTTCAATAGACTTGGTTAAAGTTAGTGACCTTGTTAATTGAGTAGATTGTGCTGGTTAATTGCTGATTTTTAAATACCTGAGCATTCCTCTCCTGGCCAGGCCTGCAGTGAGGATCCCTGCAGCATCTGTCACGATGAGCTGAGCAGAGACTGCTGTGAGCTCGAGTGTGGCCATCACTTCCACAGAGAGGTGAGTTCTGCTCCCGTTCCTCATCTCCTCCTCAAAAACAACCCCTTTACCCTCCCCTTACCCTTCAGTGCTTAAACAACAGGGTACAATTCCTTTTTGTAGCCTTTGCCATCCAAACTTGACCCACAGCCCACAGAAAGCTTTAGGTGTTCTTGAAAGTAAAATGATTCATCAGAATGGATTTCAGATGATGCTTCAGAGAATGAATTTGGTTGGGATTGCTGGCAGCACACTCAGGGAATGGGTTATCCCTGAAAACTCTGTATTTGCCTCCTGCTAGTGGAAATTCATGAAGTAAAAAATCCAGGATTGTGTTGGAATAACTCCACGTTTCTCCCTTTACCTTTTTGGTTTTAATGCCGATTTGTTCTTGCAGAATAAATCTGATCAGAGCAGGAGGACAGTTCCACACCACTGAAATTTGTGGGTGTAGAACTCCCTGAAGAGCTTCCCCACTAGTGCCAATGAATCATTTTCAGCCTCCCCTGGGCTCCCCTTCCCAGTTCTGCCTGTGACCCTCTCCCTGTCCCCGCAGTGCATCCGAACGTGGCTCAAGCAGCATTCCAGCACCTGCCCCATCTGCCGTGTCCACGCTCTGCTGCCCGAGGACTTCCCTGAGCTTCCTGCATGGAACAAGTCCAGCTGAGCCTGCTTTACTCCTGTTTTACTCCTTCACTGCAGAATTCAAGATGTAAAGGGGCTGCAGCACAAGCCCAGTGCTGGGGGACAGGACAGAACCCTGGGTTCATTGGCCATGGGATTTCACTCCAAGATCCAGGATTTCTCCTGGTTCCTGCCCGAAGCTGTGCAGTTCAGGGCTGGCAGCACACAACACTTTGGTGGTTTTTTGGCTAAGGGACACTGAAAGTAGCAAATTCTTTTAGCTGAAAGGCCAGTGCATGATTCCTGTGAAGAGGGGGCTTTCCCCTCAGAGTTATTCCAATATCAAACAAGTAGGTGACCCAAAGGATGGACCCAACAGAATTGGAAATCAAGACATGCCCTTCCTCTGGCATTGATAATCCAGGATTCAAGCCTGGTGTGGTCTTTGCAGCTCCTCTCTCTCCAAAAACCCACAGCTGAGAATTCAAATTGTTTAAATAATGACTTTTAGTCACATTTTGAAGCAAGAATTTTAAATTAATATGGATCAGTTCTTTAATCTCAAAATAAGGTTGAAATTTTAATTTCCCCACGTGTTGAAGAGCTGCTCTGTTTAATTGGGAAGGATTTTTTAAAGGATTTTTAAGTGACACTTCCTCTGTATTTTGTGCAGGAATGGTCACCAGTAGCAGGAGGGGCAGAATTCCAACAGCTCAGGGAATTTTCTCCCACTGTTTTCTGAGTCTGAAGTGGCCAGAGCACCTTCAACACAGACAAATTTGTCCCAAACAGCCAAAAGGTGAGCACCAGAGCCTGAGAATCTTAAATATTCTGTTGTCTGAATCCAGGGAGCATCACATGGATTAGGAGCTCTTGGCTAATTCCAGGGATCACTTGTTCCCCACACTGCTACATCTTCTCCAGCTGAAGTTTTAAACTCCTCTCTCATTAATCACTGTATTAGTTACCACTTGAATAAAAAAATAAAATTTCTGCTGCAGTCAAACCTGTTGTTTTTGTGTAGTATTTTCTGCTCACTCTGAGTTAGGGGTGAGTAACTACTCTGTGCTGTAGGATTAAGGCCTAAAAAATCCAGCACTGGAGTCCTTTTCAGCTTCCAGAAGTTTGGGGGCTGCAGCTCTTCCCCAAATCCCCCTGGTCTCAGGGAAAAGTGCTAAGTTTCAGTAAATACCATTTTCCTCCCCCTTCCCAGACACTGAAAGGAAAATTTCAGCTTTTTCTTCCTAAAACACCAGGACCCAAACTGGAATTACATTCTCCTGCTTGGCAATGCTGCTGGACAAACCAAAGAAAATGATTTTTCTTAGTTTTCTTAATTTTGCCTTTTTAGAGGCTCATCTTTACACTTCCAATTTCCATAATATAGACTGAGCCTGCCTCTACTCCACATGGAAACTTAATGGAAAACCCACAAGTTGTGGCTGTTCCATGAAAACAACATCAAAATCCACAACCCGTTTGTGTTGGGAAGGTTGTTTCTTACTGAATTACTTTTCCTTTAAGTTGTACAGTAACACATTAATTTATTCCTTCCAACACCAACTCCTGTTCCCAGTTTGACCAAAATTTCCTTGGTATGATTTGAAATAATTCATTTCCCATCCACCTTGGGACAGATCCCACAGCACCACCTTCCAGAGTTGTAGCACCATTTTTTAGACCTTCAAAGACCTTATTTCTCATTGTGTCACAATTCCCATATCCTCCCAGTATGGCTACAATGGGATTTATGAGTTTTAAGGGGTCTTC
Source organism: Onychostruthus taczanowskii (assembly GCF_017590055.1). Lineage (NCBI taxonomy): Eukaryota > Metazoa > Chordata > Aves > Passeriformes > Passeridae > Onychostruthus > Onychostruthus taczanowskii. The sequence continues at coordinate 12,299,895 of NW_024498906.1, forward strand.
AAAGGACTTTGGAACAAATATTACAAAATTAAATCAAGAGAGGAACTTGCTGAATACTTCTACAAGCTGTAGAAAGCTACAGAATGATTCCTTCAGGATTTGCCTGAGAAAAATTGGGAAAAACGTGGTTGTTGAAGGCAGCAGGATTGGGAAATGCAGAGAGGCCAAGTCTTGGCCAGGCTAACAGGGAAGTGGAAGCACAAGAAGTGTCCACAGGAAGAAGGAAGTGAGGTGGCTCCAGCTGAAGTCAAGCATGGATAAAGTTCCACTTTCCCTCTGAGGAATTCCCAGAAAATCCTTCTCTGCTTCTCCTGTGGATGTTCACATCCTGCACAGCTTCAGGGGGAAGTTCTCTGTGATGAGATGGTCGTCGTGCAGGAGGACCACGATGTTCACTTCAAACTCTGGGAGAAGGGAAAAAGAGAGAGAATTCCATGGGAAGCTGAATCCTAGGAACAATCCTGCTTCAATTCCACAGGAAGCTGAATCCTAGGAACAATCCTGCTTCAATTCCAGCGGAAAGCTGAATCCTAGCAGCAGGATGAGGCAGGAGCTCCTGAAACATTCCATCAGAACCTCACCCAGGCATCCCAGCCCTTGAACCATTCCCAGAAAATCCTGCTTTGTTGTAATCTTATGGGATTCCTCTGGATTGCTTTATCACTGATAAGCCATGGCAAACAATCCTCTGGAAAAGAGGATTCAGATATCAAAGAACAAAATGGTTTGGGAAAGACACCACCAAGATGGTGCTTAAAGCATGGAATGGGAGAATTCCAGGACAGACCCATTGACTGTTTCCAGCATGTCACAGCCTTGGGAAATTAAATACTGGAAGACAATAGGCCTGCACACTGGGGAGCAAAAATTCCAGAGGAAAATCTGCTCTTAGATACTACACTGTGTCCTTCAAAGCCAAAATCAGTGTCAGATGCAATAATCAATTCTAAATAGAACAAAAAGCCAGGCAGAGTTAATAAATGAGGGGAAGCAGAAATCAAAATAAATTCAAATTCTCATTGTAAATTGCTAGTGAAGAGCTTAAAATGGCAAAAAAAAAAAAAATTATTTTGGGGAAAACCACTGCACCACTATTCTGTGCCAACAGATTCCAGCAGGATCAAGGGAAGAAATACAAACCAGCCAAGTGGATTCTTGCAGTACTAATTTCAACAAGTGAGGAAAATCCTGATTTTGGTAATAAAAATACTTGATTTTGACAACAATCAGCAGGAAGGAGCACGTGCTGTAGGTAAGAGAATCACACTGTGACCAACCTTGCTGCTTGCAGGGCTTTCAGCAGGAGAGTGGGAAACAAAAAGGAGACGAAATGGAAAGGGGGGATCTCACTGCTGAGGAAAAGAAGGAATTTTATTCCTGCACTACTCCTCAAGTGTTTTATCACATGACCTGTGTTCCACTGCTCCTCCTGGAGGAGGAATTTTGTCCCTCATCATGGAATTTTGTTAGGAGTAGCTTAGTGGCTGCACAGCAGTTTGTGTTGAAGTGTTTGGGCTGAGTTTTCTCAGTCTGAAATGCAGCAGGACTCAGGCTCAGGGAAGCACAGGGATGTCCTGGGCTCCTCCTGCAGCTCTGCTGGATTTATCCCCTCACCTGCCCATGGAAAGGGAATGAACGTGGCCACTCCTCTCCCAGGAGATGCCTCCCCACTCACCCACTTTGAAGTTGGTTGTTTCCAGGGTGGGGCAGGTGAAGAGCCTGGGGAACACCATGTGGATGGGGATGGGGAGGCCCCTGCAGACGTCGCCGTCGGCGATCTGGATGTTCTGGATCTCTGTGGCATCCCTGGCATAGCCCTCAGCACACCCTGGGCATGGAGAGAGAGGAGGAAAATGGGAGGGGATGAGAGAAAGCAGCAGCCAAAATTCACAATGCAGATATGCTGGAGTCCTGGATGCTGAGAATTCCAGACTTTCTGTTCTGCCAGGCACTGACCCCCAAGAGAACACTGCATTGACCTGAGGCCCTGGAGAAGCTTCCAAAATGGAATGACAGAACTGGGATTGTGGGTGTGCAGTTTGAATAGAAGTGTGTGATATCACAGGGTGGGAAACTCAGAGCTTAAGGGTTTAGAATGCAGGAATAGATATAAAGGAGGATGGAGGGTTTAGGGTGGAGGCTGCTCCTTCTCCACCTTCTTTCTCCATGGGTTTGGGTGGTAATAGGACAGAAAAGTTTGCATTGCAGACTTCAAGTGATTAGTTATTGGGTTAAAAGTAAAAATAATTTAAGTGTCATTTCGTAATTGGATAGTTTAGCCTAAGAAGGCCTTGTAGAGAAAGACAGTTAGCCATTTTGTACCTTTTTAGTAGAATACTGCAGAACTCAGGGCTTTTATGTCTGTGATATAGATAAGAAATTATAAACACCTGAGCCTGAACACAAAACACTGTTTGAGAGCTTCAATCTCGACCTTGACAGAGGCAGAAAAAAGAAGCCAAGAATCAGCAGAGATCCACCAGGATTAGGGGGAAAAAAATGCCCTGCAAGTTTTCACAGAGTAAAGGATCATGGAGATAATTTAAATTATATTGGGGCTGTTCCTCCAAAGTGCAAACCCTGCAAGGCCTCAGAGCTCTGGCCTTTCTTTCATGCTGGTCCCTGTTTCCCTGGGAAGGTGTCCCAGATTGCAAGGCAAGATGTACTCTATGTGCCACCTGTCAGAGCTGGGGCAGTTCTCTGCTGTTCATGGGGCAGTTTTTTCTTTATCTCTCCCACAGCCAATCCTCCCTCCAGGAGATCTCTGCTGTCCATGGCCAGGGAGTGTCCCTGCAGGGCTGATCAAATTCCATCATCCCATGGGGAGATGCTCCGCCCAGGGGAGGAGCCAAGCATTCCTACCTGGATACAATCTGAGATCTTGGGACAGCAAGAACAGCTTTTCCACTGGATTTCCCAGAGGAACAGCAGCTGCCTCTTCCTCTGGATCTTCAGAGGAACCCTACCCCTTTCTACAGGATCCCTGCCCCAGCAGACCCACCCCTGCCACTCCAGGAGGGCTGCAGCCACCATTCCAATTGGATTGCTACCAGCACCCTGACCCACAGGGTGTCAGGTCATGTTCTGACTCTGTCTGTGTTGTTTTGGTTTACTGCATTGTTTATTTTATTTTTATTTTTTCCCTAATAAAGAACAGTTATTCCTACTCCCACATCTTTGCCTGAGAGCCCCTTAATTTCAAAATTATGACAATTCAGAGGGAGGGGGTTTACATTTTCTATTTCAGGGGAGGCTCCTGCCTTCCTTAGCAGACACCTGGCTTTCCAAACCAAGACAGAAGGGATGGAGGCAATTCCTGCAGCCTGTGCCTGCCCAGGGGCTCACCACAGGTCTCCACACGCACGAGCTGCAGCTCGATGCTCTTGACGGCCGCCTCGGCGCTCTCCACCACCAGCTCCCCCGTCAGCGGCTGCGTGATCACACAGTTGGTGGAGTTCAGGTGCCCTCTGATCACGAATTTGGGGAGGGAGGCTCTCTGAAAAGGTTGGAAGGAGGAGAAAAAGATGCCACGGTAAAGAGCAGACTAAGGAGAAGAGAAAAAAACTCTTAAAACAAGTAGGAAATTAGCCAAAAGTTCCAAAGTTGACAATTCAGGAGTTCAGAAATTCCTCATGTAGCTTAAATTCATTTCTGTCTCTCTGTATCAGAATTTCTCCTACAATATTCTCTCTTGACATGTGTCCTTCCTGCTCCTCCATCCACCCATGGATGGGCTTTTCCTGGGAAGAACTGACAGAACTTGGCTGTTAGAATTCATCCAGGAGCTGGAACCGTGTGGTGAAGGAGGTGGGGACACCTTCCACTGTGCCAGGCTGCTCCAGCCCAAGTGTCCAACCTTGGGCACTGCCAGGGATCCAGGGGCAGCCCCAGCTGCTCTGGCAATTCCATCCCAGCCTCTGCCCACCCTCATAGGAACAATCCCTATTTCCCAATATCCCATCTAAGCTTGCCCTCCTTGAGACTTCCCAAAGCCCCAGAGGGCTGTAAAAAAAGGCATAAGCAAGGCTCCAAACACCTTTTTAAAGGCTCTTGGCTGTCCATGTATAGAATGTTTTCCTTTGCTTCACTGCCATTTTTCACTCAGAAAAGAAATAAAAATATTTAACTGCTCCTGAGCAAAAGTCCAGCTTCAATTGGTCACCACAGTGCAAGAGATGAGGCGTAAAAGTGAAAAAGAAAATGGAAAAACAAAGCAAGATAATCTGCCTGATAATCTAAAAGGCAGAACTTAATCACTCCTCTGGTCTCACTCAGAAACACACAAACTTTACATTTAAAATAAAATAAGAAGAAAATCCTCTTACCTCTTTAACATTTTGCAGAGTTTCAGGAGTAATGGTGAAGTCCACAGGGCTTGGCAGCAGCTTCCCCTTCTGTGACTGCAGGGAGTGGAATGGTTAAAACTGAAATCTGATCCCCAAAACAGAGAGAGAATATTAAAAAACCACAACAGCTGGCTGCCCTAAACCACCTGGAAAAGCAGGAATACCCTCCCCATCTGAAGCAGAGAAGAAAAAAAGCTCCATTTCACATTTCTGTATGTACAAATAAATTCATTGTACCTGTCCCTTGGAATGTTTCCTTTCATTATGAAATTTGGGGAGTGGAGATTCTAAATGAACTTATGTCCATTGCTTCAAATCTGCTTTATAAATTCTTGTTCTCCACCAGCAAGGGGCTGATCTGGAACTCTGACTGAAGATCTGCCCTCACTGCTCAAGAATTCAAAATAGCTGCTGCTGCCCAGCTGCAAGATGGAAGAGATTAGCAAAAGACTGGCTGCATTTTCCCAAAATGACAAATTCTGGCACAGAAGAAGCTGAAGGGAAATGGTACACTGAGCACTGACAGTGAGAATTATATGTTCAGTAAAACCTCATTAATTCACCCTGACTGAGAGATTCATGATTTACTGACTGGTGAGCTCAGAAGTGCTGTAGTGGGAACAAGAAATAAACCCAGGAAAACTGCAGAATGTGTGATTTGTCACTCCTCTGACAAGTGTGGCTCACTTATAAATGTAATAATGGACCAATAAAATGTAGCATCAGATATTGCAGAAAATATTGAAATCTTACCAACAGGAAACTTGTTGGTAACACCAAACTACATCTTTTAAAAAGTTACTTTAGAACTAAAATAACATTTCCAGAACAAGTCCTGAGTAACACAAAGGATTTTGATGTTTACTGTCCTGTTAGAGTTCAAAGGAATGATAGAAGCAGGGTGTTCCAGCAAGTTATAGATGGAAAAAGGGACATTTCATCAGCTCTGGCCTGTCCTCAGCTGCTCTGGACAGCATAGCTCAATTTAACCAACCCCAAATCCAACACAGGAACTTCTGTAAGAACCAGCAAAGCATTTTCTGGGAGTCCAACCTCCTGCCACAAGGATTAGGATTAGAAACAAGAATCAGAAATCAGAACCAAGTTTTCCCTTGTTTCCCTTGCAGGGCTGGTCAGGCATTGGAATGAGTGGCTCAGGGAGGTGCTGGAGTCTCTGGGAGTGTTCAGGAGCCTGGATGTGGGACATGGTTTGGAGTGAGGATGGGACTGGATCATCCTGAAGGCCTGTCCCACCATCTTTCCATGATTTGCACCTGGATGCAGACCCAGCTGTGATAGTTTGGAGTCAGAACTCCTGAAGAACAGAAATCAGGGATTTTTCACCACCCAACTCCCATTTCCAGGACTGGGGGAGCCTGGAAGCTTTGGCTGAGAACTGCTAGGATAATTCAAAACAGTGTTTGGAAAAATGACACCACATTTATGTGACCACCCCATGGTCTCAGAACTCCAAGGATGAACAAGAGAATAAACTCAGGGCACTGTAAAAATATCTGAAAATCCAACTCCTCTTTGTTCTTTAAGAGAGGGATGGGTTTTTCTAATGACAAGCAACAGCTCTTTGGGGTGGTTTTGTTTCAGGGCAGATTTCCTTTACTCCTACATTTTGGACAAAGGTTTCAGGCACAGGATGGGATTTTGGGGTGTCCTGTGCAGGGCCAGGAGTTGGGTTTGATGATTTTTGGGGTCTCTTCCAACACAGGATATTCTGAATCTACACTTCTGTAATCCCTCATGTCACTATCACAATTTCCATGGGTTTATTTGGGTTTATTTTTTTCCCTTAAAGTGGGGAGAAAAAAACAATAAAAAAATTAATTAATTAATTTCTGTTCATTAATAAAATGAACAGAAAGCACACTCACCAGGGAGTGGACAATGAAGTGGGGAGAAAAAACCAATAAAAAAAATTAATTAATTGCAAAATGAACAGAAAGCACACTCACCAGGGAGTGGACAATGAACTCACAAGTCTTGGTCAGGTCCTTTGCCAGCAGGGAACGTCTCATGTCACAGCGCAGGGTGTACTGGGGGAAGGGGATGAAAAAAGGGAAAAAAGGGGAAAAAAAGAAAAGCTTTAATTCAGATTTCCTCCCTCCTTCCCAAATTTTCACCTCCCTTCTGCCTCTGTGCAGAGAGCTGTTGCTGTTTTATCCAGTTAAGGGTGATTTTTCACCCTGTTTTGGTTAAGGGATTATCAGTGTGATGTATTTTTGTATTTTGTATTTTTGTTTTCAGCCCCTTTAATTTTGGTTTCATTGTGGGATTGAATTCACAGTTGTTGGGATATTTCATGGGGAGCTTCAGCCACCCAGCTGAGCTCAAAGCAGCACTAAAATCAGGCAATGAGGTGAATTTGCTTCCAATTTGCTCCCTTAAAATGGGAGCCATAAACCATTGGATGAAAAATATTAAGAATTTGGTTATCCCAGAAATCCTACACTTCATCTCCAACAAAGCCTCTCCTTGTCCCTACAGGACAGGGAACTTGCTGGGATGGGGGTTTTTTGTTTTGTTTGATTTTTAATTCCTCCCTCAGACCAGGATTTGGGTTCCTGACTTCTGGTTCATGGCCACAGCCCCCCAGCAGTGTCTGATTAAAGGTTAAACTGAGACCTGAACCCACAATTAATCCCTAAATCAAGAAAGAGAGGCTCAATTAAACTGCCCAGACGTTTAGGAAGTGTCTCTTAACCAGCACCTCAGTGTCACAATTCCCTCCTCAGGAGAGCAGGACTCTCAAAGTTTGGCTGAAATTTAAATTATTAAATTTAAATGATATTTTATCCAAGAAAAGCTCCACAGAGGAGAGAAGGAATGACAAAATAAATATTCCTCATTAAAGTGCAGCTCAAACTGACTGATTGATCACAGCAAGTTATTTGGGATATGGGAAGCAACTCAACCAGTGCTGCACCATTTTTGACATCCCTACCACAAACAACAGCTGTTGCATGAGGGAAGAAGCCAAAACTGAGCAAATAAAAGGAAAGGATTTAAAAAACATCCAAACACAGACAAAAAACAAGAGATTTTTTTTTCCTTTAGTTACTTCTGATAGGTTGCTGGGGGGTGATTTGGTTTATTAGGTTGTTTTTTTCATTTCAGTGGCATCAAACTTCATTGTCTAACACGGAATTTATCTTCAAGAGATGGCTGAAGAAAGACTTTCCACCTAAAAAATACACCAAAAACCACCCAAACAAACCAACCACCTATGATAAGGCAAGTTTTAACCAAAAAAAGATCAAATTTCAGAACTCTATTTCCACAAGACTGTGTCCAAGCAGGTATTCCATGCAGATCTGGGCAGGGAATGTTACTGCTCCTCATCCCAGCAAAGCAAACAATTCCTGATTTGTGTTGTTCTCAACACCATGGGAAATTACACATTTATCTGGAATACAACCATACTGTGATGCTGGTTTTTTTTTTTTTTCAGGAAGGGAATGGAAAGAAGTTTCCTACCACATCAGGATGGATCAAATTTAGGTTACAGATGCTCTGCTGAGGTATTTCAGGTCAAACATCTTGTTTGTGCCATCAGTCCTTAAAAAATTCACTGCATAAAGGGTGGAAGGCTCAGTCAGTGTGAAAAGAAAACACCACCAAACTTCTTCCTCAATTTCCATGGATTAAGAGCTGCTTCAGAAGACACTGTGCAGATGAAAATTCCCATTTTCCCTCCAGACAGGATTTCCTCACCTGGATGTTGACAAAGACTCCATGGTATGTCTCATAGAGAACTTTGTTGCCCTTCATTTGCAGTGGGAATTCAAAGGGAATTTCTGTCTTGCCACTGGGGAGCTTCCCTGGTTTCAGCATTTCAATGGTGCTGTTGATAATCTGGATAGGCTGCAAGGATAAATGTCAAAGAGGTTTAGGCTGAGACAGAGAACCAACAACATCTAAACTCCAGCAGAATTCCCGGATTTCCAGAATCCCAGGGACACAAACTGCTGGGATATTTTTTTACAATAGAAAGAAACAGTAATATTTTGCTCAAGAAAACAATTTCTATTTTAAGGGTGCATCACATTAATGACCAAAGATATTCAGGGAGCTCACCAGCTTTGGGAAGTGGAGCTTTATTTCCTAAATTATGACCCTTAACAGCAGCAGGAATGACCAAGGCCACTGAGCCATCCCTCCTGGCCTCTGAAGTTTATTCTTATTTAGGGGAAGTCTCTCACTACAATGAGGGTTAACTGTGGTTTGACTGGGCAGGTGGCTTGGACATGACATTTCTTTTCTCTCTGCAGTTTTGCCATTCTTGTCCCCAACTCTTAGGCTTCCAATACAAGAAGGAAGTGGAGCTGTTGGTGAGTGCAGAGGAGGCCACTAAACTGATCCCAGGGCTGGAGCCAGGCTGGGAGAGCTGGGGGTGCTCACCTGGAGAAGGGAAAACTCCAGGGAGAGCTCAGAGCCCCTGCCAGGGCCCAAAGGGGCTCCAGGAGAGCTCAGAGGGAGTGGGGACAAGGCATGGAGGGACAGGACACAGGGAATGGCTCCCAGTGCCAGAGGGCAGGGCTGGATGAGATCTTGGCAATGAGGAATTGTTCCCTGGCAGGGTGGGCAGGGTTGGGATGGCATTGCCAGAGCAGCTATGGCTGCCCCGGGCTCCCTGGCAGTGCCCAAGGCCAGGTTGGACACTGGGGCTGGAGCAGCCTGGCACAGTGGAAGGTGTCCCTGCCATGGCAGGGGTGGCACTGGATGGCCTTTAATGTCCCTTCCACCTGGAACTTTCTGTGATTCCCTGATTCAAGGCCATCCTCACTTAACCAAACCCTTTCCAAACAGAGCTGCCTCCAGGCAGAGCCAGCCCTGCCCCACCAGCCCAGCCCTTCCCTGGGGAGCAGCACAGAGCCCTTCCAGGGGCTCCACAGGTCCCATTCTCTCCAGAGCAATCTGGCAAGTCTTGTGTCGTGCCCAGGAACCCCTCCATGGCAGTGACTGATCTGGCACAACAGTCCAGTTAAACCCAGTCACTTCAACAAAAATTAAATAACGTCACACAATAATTCTTTTTCTTTAGATCACAGATTGTCAGTGCATCATCCAGTAATTTTTTTAACTATTTATGGCAGTGCATTTCAGCCTGAAAGAAAATTCTCCCACCAGTGCAAGTTACTTCCCTAAAATGTCCTCATATATCCATCCCTGGGGATATTCCAGAGTTTTCTGGACAAAGCCCTGTGCTCTGGGATGGCCCTGCTGGAGCAGGGAGGTGGCACCAGTGACCCCCTGTGCTCCCTTCCAGCCTGACCCATCCTGGGATTCTGAGATCTCCAGATAAAGCTGAGCATTTCCCTGCTTCCCATCCCTTCCACACCATGAGCAGCTCTGACCACCTGAGAGCCCTGAAGGAAAGGTTTCATTTCAGAAAAATAAAGTTTTTTGTGCTAAAAACATTCACCTGGGCAGGCCTTACCTTGGCAGTGTTGCAGAAGGCCTCAAACACACCCACATTTTTGGCACTGAGCTGCAGATTCACTGAGCCCTCCATGGTTAAGGAGATCCCCTGGTGCTGCACTGTGTCCTTACTGGTTATGACCACCACTCCAGAAAGGATTTCCTAAGAAAGAGGAAAACATTTGTTTAAATCCATTTTTCCATAAACAGCCTGGAACTGATCTCCAAACTCCAAAAAAATCCTGCTCCCAAAGAATGGTGTAACCTTGTCAGGACAGACAAACACTGATGAAGGGATTTAGGATGAGAGAGAGAAACAACAGCATCTCAACTCTACCAGAATTCCTGGATTTCCAGAATCCCAGGGCTCAGGATCAGAATCCCAAGCTCAGGATGAGAGCTCTGCATTTTTGGTTTTTCCTTAGAAATATCATCATCATCCTCTTGGCTGAAGTATTAACCTGAGCTTCAACTTCTTCCCACGATTTCAAGATTTTTCTGTCCAGGAAGATGAAAAACCTTTCTTTTGGGTCAGCTGGTAACAGCCAAGTTCTGTTTGTGTTGGAATAAACTGCCAGAAGGAACTGCTGTATGAAAATTGGGATGGTCAGCCACAGGAGAGGGAAGAAAAGGCACAACTGGAAAAGGGATGGCCAAGCTGAAGGTGAGATTCACCTTGAGAGTGGAGCAGAAGAGATTTAAAATACAAAAAAAATGAACACAAAAACAGTTTTGAAGTGAATCTGAATGAAAGGCAGGAGTTGTGTGACTCCAGGGATGTTGTCACTCATCCCATGAAGGATGTGCTGTCCACAAAATATCCTTTGCACAAAAATGCTGCATCCTCAGACTTAGTAACACCCAAAACCTGGTGAACTGCAGGAGAGCAGCACAAAACTCCCTTCCCACACTCCATGGTATATCCTCCCCTTCTCCCACACTGCAGAATCTGCTTCAATCCTGAAATATTCCCAGCTGGAAGGGGCAGCAGGTCACTGAGAACTGGAGAGTTCCCTGGGAATAAAGCTCCTCTCCTGCTCCTTGCCCAGGTAAGCTGGCCCCAAGGAACAGCTCCCCCCAGACAATCCCAACTGCTCACTCTGCAAACAAGGATATCTCCAGCAGAATGGGAATTCTGGCAGGTTTTTGTCTTTCCTGGTGGTGCAGGATGGCAAAAATGGGTCGGGGGGGGTAGAGGTAGCAGGAAAACATCCACATCCAAGCAAGGGTGACATCCTGAGAGCCTGGGAAGAGGAAGTGCAGCAAGTGGGAAATGCTGGAACAGGAGCACAAAGGGACAGCAAAGAAAAGCTGACCTAAATTCTGCACTGCTCTGCTAAGGGGCCTTAATTAGCACAAGCAATTAGGTTATTGCTTTAAAAAATGAGTCCAGCTCAACTCTGAGAAGTAAGGACAACCCTGAACACGTGAACTGCTTTAACAAAGGAGATGTTTCCTGTCACACAGCAACAACCCATTCCAGAGCTGCTGCCTGCACATGGGAAGGGGGCACGGCCTGGGAGCAGGAAAGGCAAGGATGACTGGAAGTTAAATATCAATTTTTCTTTCAATATTCCTTCAGAAGTGCAAAAAACAGCTCAAAATTCTGCCCCTGTGCTCAGGTGAGAGCCCACCTGAGAGCTGCCCCAGCCCTGTCCCAGCACAGGGAGGAGCTGGAGCTGCTGCAGAGAGCCCAGAGGAGGCTCCAGGATGAGCAGAGGGATGGAGCAGCTCTGCTGGCAGGAAAGGCTGGCACAGCTGGGATTGTTCAGCTGCACAGGAGAAGCTTTGGGCTGAGCTCAGGGTGGCCTTGCAGGGCCTGCAGGAACCCCAGGAAACCTGGAGAGAGACAATTTCCAGGGGATGCAGGGACAGCACACAGGGAATGAACTCCAAATGAAAAATTACAGGTTTAGATCAGAGAATGAGGAAAAATTTTCTCCCTGTGAGGGTGGGCAGGCCCTGGCACAGGTGAAGCTGTGGCTGCCCCTGGATCCCTGGCAGTGCCCAAGGCCAGGTTGGACACTGGGGCTGGAGCAGCCTGGCACAGTGGAAGGTGTCCCTGCACTGGATGATTTTAAGGTCCCCTCCATGCCTAATTTGAGGTTTGCAGCTCCTTTCTCTTCCTAGGAGATTCCTACTAAAAATCCATGCTGTATCTCCAGTGTAGAGCTCTTCCATCATTTTCATCCCAGACTTACAGATTCCAGGCCCAGTAAATTAACTAAAATTACAAACCCTTACACATGGAGTTAAAGTGGAAGGTAAAAATAAAACTGACAGACTGATTGACCAGATCCTAATTTCAGCTTAAAACACAGGGAATATTCCTTTCCATACCAATAAAAAATTCATTTAAAAGTGATATAAAGCAAGCCAAGCTCAGTCAAATTGAAAATAGACACAGCAAGGAGAAACTGAAATAGATAATTAACCAAAATCCTAATAATTTATAATTTTATAATGCACAAAGTGATGTGAAAGTGAGACACAGACAGTGTTTACCCCTCTGGAGCCATTCCTAAAGGGAATAATTCAGCTTTGCCAAAGCCATTCTCTAGATAATCTGACAATTGTAGGACAGATGCTGCACGCCCTTCCTTTCAAATCCAGTTTTCCAGGATTAAAATCATTCAATAAATGGAATTCTGGTGGATGGAAAGGATTTTTTATTATACAAGTGCAAGAATAAAAGACAGACCTGAACATTGCTGCTGAGCAATTGAGGATTTCTAGTTAAACAGTGATAAAAATTAAAAGTATTCTTTTCCTTTCAAGCCACATCAGCCTGTGCAGAGCTGGGTCAGGGTCTGCCCGCGGTACCCAGGAAATGGGGAAGGAAAAAAAGCACGGCTCAATCCCAAAGGAAACGCCCAAAATCCCGGAGCTGAGCACCTGCTGGGAGCTCACCGGGAAACCGGGAGCGGGACAGCTCCGGGCAGGGATGGGGGAAGAGCTGGGAGCGGGGGAAAAGCTCCGGGGAAGGGCAGAGGGAAAGGGACACACGGACAGGGACACGGGGAAAGCTCCGGGACACGCGGACAGCGACACGGGGAAAGCTCCGGGACACGCGGACAGCGACACGGGGAAAGCTCCGGGACACACGGACAGGGACACGGGGAAAGCTTTGGGATAGGGGGAAAGCTCCTGGACACGCGGGCAGGAAAAGCTCCGGGACACAGGGTCAGCGACACGGGGAAAGCTCCGGGACACACGGACAGGGACACGGGGAAAGCTCCGGGACACACGGACAGGGACACAGGGAAAGCTCCGGGACACACGGACAGGGACACAGGGAAAGCTCCGGGACACACGGACAGGGACACAGGGAAAGCTCCGGGACACACGGACAGGGACACAGGCAAAGACGCCGACACCGCGGCAGCAGCGACAGGAGAGGGCGAGCGACTCCGCTGCCGAGCGATCCCCGCTGCCAGGGCCGGCCCCGGGCCGCTCCCAGCGGGAATGCCGGGCCAGGACACGGCCCCGAGCCCAGCGGGGACCCCGCAGTGTTCCCGACAGACCCCGGGTACCCGCGACAGGCTCAGGGAATGCCGGAATAGCTGGGCTGGGAAGGGGCCTCTGGGGATGATCTGGGAGCAGGTGACCCAGGAACGCTCCAGGTGGGCTTGGAATGTCCCCAAGATGATCTGGGAGCTCTGCCAAGGCAGGGTCACCTGGAGCAGGTGACCCAGGAACGCTCCAGGTGGGCTTGGAATGTCCCCAGGGAGGAGCCCCCAGAGCCCCTCTGGGCTCTGCTCAGGGCTGGGCACTGCCCAGGGCAGAAGACACACGCACCCCATCGCGATAGACCTTCCCGGCGCGCTTCACCCGCACGTCCAGCGCCGTCCCCATCGCTGCGTCACGTGACCGCCGCCTCACGTGATCCGGGGCGGAGTGCGCCTCAACCCCGCCCCCGCCACATCCGGGTCCTCGCCGCCGTCACTTCCCAGCCGCTGACGCCGCTTCCCGCGCGGCCCCGCCCACTGCCCCCGTTGTCATAGCAAAGCGCGGGCGGGGTGAGTGACGCAACGCCCGCAGCAGCGGGGAACTACGGATCCCGGCGTGCTTTGCGCGCCCGCAGCGCCCGCTGCGGGCCGGGGAGCCGCGTGGGCTGATGGGAGTTGTAGGCGCGGCCGCCGCCGCCTTACGCAGCCCTCGAATGTCGCTTGTCGCGACTGTGAGGCGGTGACAATGGAAGCCCGGGAAAGGCCTCGCTGTCCTGAAATGTATCCCTCTGAGTGTATTGCACAGCCACAAGCACCGATATAAACGAGGAGCGAACTTGTCTCCGTTCTAATTCCACGCGGGATTCATCGCTTCGAGTTCCCAAACTCCGCCGGGCCGCGGTGCCCAGAGCTCCCCGAGCCTGTGCGAGACATTCAGGAGGGCAGCGCCTCGCAAATACGCAGCGAGGAATTTCGCCTTGAAAACCCTTGAAAACCACGGAACCGATCAGTGTGGGAATGCCCGAGCGCTGAGGGAAATGCTGCCATGTCCTCCAGGTGTGGCCTCAGACGGGATTCCCGGGATTTCAGCGGAACCGGGACTTGTCGGTCGGCGGAACTGCAAGTCCTGAAGGAAACCTGTAAAGCAGCAGTCGAGTTGTGAATGTTATTGCTTTCCTAAGTCGTTATTTTCACTTCATTCTTCACAGATTATTCACTAAATTAGATTTTATTCAGATTCACATCGTTAAAATAAACATAACCCTGTCAGTTCCTGGAGGATGGTTCTGTCCTCTTCCTCCTCAGCCTTCAGTACCCGAACCCATCCACATCCCTTCCTCTGCAGCACTTATGGAAAACTTGGCAAAACCCACTAGGGGACAAAAAAAAAAATAGATATTAAAGTTGTCCCACATTTCAGGAAGGAGAGGGAAAGTGGTCATTGTAGAAAGAAGGGGTATTTAACTGGGATCACTAAATATTACTGGCAGGATGCAGGTAGCTGAGTAGTTGAGGGAGGTAATTACTGTCATTAATTAGTGTGGGGCAGATAAAGAGGCTTATTTTTGTTTGTTTTATTTTTTTACCCCATCCAAGGGGCACTCAAAAGAGGGAAAAAAAAAAAAAAAAAAGCCTGGACAGCACAGCTGCTTCTGAGTGTGAAGATTTGTTTTGCCATCACTTTCACAATCAGCTGTTTTTCTTGGGAAACTTCTTCCAAGATACTTTGGTTACTCATTTCTAGGAACTGGAGCCTGGTGTCCAGGAAAAGCTCCGGTTGGAGCAGGCAGGAGCTGCCCCTGTGCCTGGCAACAGAGATCCCACAAACAAACCAGGGAGCACAAGGAACCTGTGTCCCAATCCTGCTGTGCAGAGAGCTCAGCACCCCCAGGGGGGCTCCTCTACAGAAACAATCCCAGAGTGGTTTGGGTTGGAAGGGACATAAATCCCACCCCAAAACCACAAAACCAACAAACAAAAAAACACACCAAAGAAACTCTCTAAAAATAAAAAAACCCAAACAACAACAACAACAACAAAACAACCAAAACACAAAAAAGCAAGAGAACAAAAACACAAACACAAACCAAAGAAACAAAAAACAAAAAACAAACACAAAAAAAAAAACCCAAAATAAAAACTCACATACATTAAAAAAACCCTAAACCCAGAAAGCAGGAGGAATAAAACAACTCTTTCACGAAGAGAAATATCCCCATGTGGGAGAGGTCATCACTGTCGGCCCAGATGTAGGGACAGGTGAATTCCCTTCCCATCTCCAGGCTGTGGGCACCAATATTCCACTGAGAAGCCCCTTGAGTTTTGATTTTCTGAAGGAATTACCATTCCCAAATGAAGCTAAAATTGTCAGTCTCAAATTGCCCAAATTTGGGGTGGATTTTCTAAGTGGACAGATGCAGAAGGCTTCTGACAATGAGAGGGCTCTGTGCCAAAAATTCCAGCTTTTGCTCTGATGCTCAAACTGTTTCACTGATTTTGCTGAAATCTTCCAAAATAATTCAGTGGGAGGTGGATACCCTGTAAATTTATCATTTGGATCAACCAAAAGAAATCCTGTTACAGGACAGGAAACTTTTGTAAGGTCACAGGGAATGGTTTAAAATTGACAGAGGGCAGGGCTGGATGGGATTTGGGAATGAGGAATTGTTCCCTGGCAGGGTGGGCAGGGGCTGGGATGGAATTGCCAGAGCAGCTGGGGCTGCCCCTGGATCCCTGGCAGTGCCCAAGGCCAGGTTGGACACTGGGGCTTGGAGCAGCCTGGGACAGGGGAAGGTGTCCCTGCCATGGCAGGGCTGGCACTGGGTGGGTTTTGAGGTCCCTTCCAACCCAAACCACCCTGGAATTCTGTGATTGAGGAGCTCTGAATTAATGTAAAAATGGTTGGCAGCTCTTAATCACTTAATTTTTATCATTGTTACTGCTGTTGGTTCATGCATTGCTGTGTTCAGCTGCAAGAACAGGATTAAATAAATATATTCTGGTTATTCCTGGGTTTATCACAAAGAACTAACCAGGAGGGTACAGATTTTGCTCAAATCCATTTTGGATGTAACTCCACTTGTGGAGTCAACCAGATCCAAACTTGACTTGGATCTTCATTTGTTGTTTTAGAGTTTGGTGAGCCAGAACTGAATGGAAGAAATCCACTAACAAATGAACCTAAACTGAAAGCCAAGGGAAAATCTGTATGAACTTAGAATGATCCATACATTTGTTTTTCTTCCTGGTTATCACAGAATTCTCATGGAATGGTTTGGGTTGGAAGAGACTTTAAAGACCATCCAGTTCCAAATCCCTTCCACTTTTCTACCTGATTATTTCTGGGACATCATTTAACAAATAGATTTAAATTATTTTGAAAAATTCCATTTCTATATTTGCCTCAAGCCAGAGCTGAAATGAATGGATTAATTGGTTTGGAATGACAGCATTCCTTATTTAGGATAACCATAGGGAAGCTGGGGTTACCCAAAATTTTCTTGGGTACCCAGAACCTTTTTTTCTGTTCTTTTGGGGGTTTTTATTAGTTTTCAATTTTTTTTTTTTTTTTTTTTTGTTCAGAGGACAGTGGTGTGGAATCACAGAATGGTTTGGACTGGAAGGGATTTAACTCCAGGAATTCAATGGGAGAAATTTTACAATTTACACAAATTCATGACAAAAACTACCCTTTTAAGGAGCTCAGACATTATTAAGTCTAATAAAAAAGTAATTTCAAATCTTGTTGATGTGTTGGACACTTTTGAGAGCTTTCCATGGCTTCTGTAAGCACATGTGACAAATTATTTTCCAGAGCACCTGGGTGGAAAAGCTGCTCTTTAACACCAAGGAGGGTGGAGAAGAAAAGTGATGCCCTGAAGAACAGGAAATAAATTGAAATCCCTTCTTTTTGGTGGAGAAACCAGCAAATCCCAGCTCTGCACCACACAAGTGGTGGTGTTCCTGAAAGAAGAAAGGTAATAAAAAAGAAATTAAAATCTCTGCACCACGTAGAGGGACTGTACACAAATTAAATCTCACCAGTATTTTCTAAAATGTTTCACCACTACACAGAAATTTCCTTTTCTTTAAAAATGATGTTTGAAAGTATATCAGACTTCAAACAACTAGTAAGAAAATACTGAAGAAGGCAACAAAATAAACTTAATTATTCACATAGCAAGGTGAGAAAAGCTGATTGAGCTGAAACAAAGCTGGGGGAACATCCAGGAAAAAAAAAGTCTAAAGAAACTGTTTAAATTGAGAGTAATAAAAGGAAAAAAAAACACCACCAAAATTACAATAATATTGGTGAAGAGTTTTAAAAGGTATCTAAGAATTAACTAATTTTCCAGCCAAATGCACAGTTTTGAAGGGAATTCCCTCAGAGGAACTGTCATTAGGTACTTTAAAAAGGACTTGGACTGACTGAAGATTGTACTGAGCTTCACTTGCCACTCAAGAGAATTAGCCAATAAGGAAAATAATGTTATAAAATGTGTAGGGGTGACAAAAACAGTGGATAAAACAAAACAAGTGGTTTAGACATTTTAAAAAAGTGTATTTGGCAGGGAAAGAAAATAATGACTGAATATCCTGAATAAAAAGTACTCAGAAAGAAAGAAAGAAAGAAAGAAAGAAAGAAAGAAAGAAAGAAAGAAAGAAAGAAAGAAAGAAAGAAAGAAAGAAAGAAAGAAAGAAAGAAAGAAAGAAAGAAAAAGAAAGATATCTTTAAGGAAGGAAGGAAGGAAGGAAGGAAGGAAGGAAGGAAGGAAGGAAGGAAGGGAATTAGGTATTAATTAGGTAATTTTTCCTAGGTTGTTACTGGATGTAGAGACATTCTGAATGATGATGGGCAAGTGGATATCTTTAGAAATGTCATGGAAAAAGAAACTCTTTACAAAATAGTGAATTTTGCAGGCTTGTGTGTGAGAACTGATTGATATGGAGGAATTGGTTGGGAATTTGGCAGATAACCTATGGCAGGATACAGGTATGGAGAAAAAAACCACAAATAAATACAAATAAATGCACATTTCAACTAAAACTTGTATATTCTGCCATCAGCAATGAATTGTAGTAGACACACTGTTAAAAAAAAGTGTTTCTGTTTTCAAATAATATGAAAATAATCATGAAAAGTGTAATGAAAAGTTAAAATTGACTGACTCTTTGAGTGCTGATAGCCCTTGAAAAAGAATTTGGGATTTATGCAGATATTGAAAACATTGCCAGGTGTATTAAACAAAAATTGTGGTGCCCAACATTTATGTGGAAGCAAAGTTTTGTAGCGACCTCAAAGGGGACTGGAATGGAAAAAAGAAATTAAATTTAATTTTTTTTTTGAATTTTTAAATTTTCTTTTTTTTTTAATGTTGATTTGATACCAGGGGAAAAAATTGCACCAGTGAGTGATGTCCACACCCACAGCTGTTTACATTTTCCTGTGACATAAATAGATTTGAAAGTCCAAGTGTTAGATTACAATTCATGGCTCAGTTTTTTCTCCTGGTTGTAAGGAGCGTGTAAGGGTGCAGTGTGAGGTGTGCTAATGGCAGGACATTTCCACCCTGACTGCTCAGGTGGATGGAGCTTCCTGAGGCAGTGAACAAAGATTTTTTTAGGTGTTTTGTTTTTTTGTTTTTTTTGTTTTTTTTTTTTTTGGATGGACCTTCCTGAGGCAGTGAACACAGATTTTTTTTAGGTGTTTTGGTTTTTTTTGTTTTTTTTTGTTTTTTTTTTTTTGTCAAATAGAAGGAAAACTGTGTAACTCAGCCTCTTAAATAGATTTTTCCATTATAGATAGGAGACACCAACCAAAACTGTTGATTTAATGTTTTTAAATATATGTTTTCAGTATTTTAGACTGGAGTAAGGGACAGTATGGAAATTAAATTTTTGACTTTTATAGAAAGCTGAATAGGGCTTGGAGCAGCCTGGGACAGTGCAAGGTGTCCCTGCCATGTCAGGAGTGGCCTTTAAGGTCCTTCCCAACCCAAACCATGGCTCTGTGATTTCTGAGCTGAGCTTGAGGAATGACTCCCAAATCCTTTCTGTCAGGATCAGGAGCAGATGGGCAGGTCCCAAAGAGCATCAAGGTGTTAGAGGAACACACAGAGAAAGCAAAATCACAGAGAAAACAAAATTCCTGTTCTTGCCTCTGAGTTCACAGTGCAACAGTTCCACAGAACCCCAGGATCCCTGAGGCTGGAAAAGCCCTCCCAGCCCACTAGGTCTCTCCTGCAGGAGCAAAACTGGACACAGCCCTCAGTGAAATCCATGTTGTCCCAAATCCATGTTGTCCCAAATCCCTCTTGTCCAAGAGCTGCAGAACTGCCTCCAGTGTGTTCCCCACCAAGCAGGTGGGGCAGGCAAACATGAAGATCCATGGTTAAGCGCTCCAAGGATTTTCTGGGACAATGAGCTTCCCAGGCAAAGCACCATGTGGAAAATAATAATAATAAAAAAGCCTTTATGCAAGAAAAGCAAGAGAAGAATGGATCAAAAACTGGCAGGATGAGAGGAAAGAAATAAAACAGAACTAAAAGGTCAGTTTTCAGAGAAGGGGAGGCCACAGGAAGAGTCTGCAGGGAGCTCTGCTGTGCTTGGTGCTGCTTCACTCCTGAAGGGATTGAGGTGGTCAGGTAAAGGAAAAGTAGAGGACAAAGTGAGGTGCAGTTGAAGGGCTGGCTGGAGAACTGAATAAAGACCTCACAAGACTGAGGGACTGGATAATAAAATGGCAGAGAAAATCTGATGTAGTAAAGTCGTGTGCATAGGGGGAAATTCTGTGTACATAAGGATGGGCTCTTAGTTGGTTTTCTACTCACAACTGAGATCTTTGGGTTCTGATTAATATTGCCATGAAAATATCGGCACAATGTTCCCTTTCACAGAGAAAAATAAATCAAATATTTGGAATTATTAAGAGCACAAAATAAAGAACAAGCCAGAGAACACTGTAGCACACCTGCCCTGGCGTAAATCCATAGTTCTCTGTGTATGGAGCAGTGTGTGTGCCGTTCTCTTCCAGACATCTCAAGAAGGCTTCCAGGACCTGAAGGAGTTGACAAAAAAGATGGACAGAGGCCGTTCTCTTCCAGACATCTTAAGGCTTCCAGGACCTGAAGGAGTTGACGAAAAAGATGGAGAGAGACAATTTCCAGGGCATGCAGGGACAGCACACAGGGAATGGCTCCCAGTGCCAGAGGGCAGGGCTGGATGGGATCTTGGGAATGAGGAATTGTTCCCTGGCAGAGTGGGCAGGGCCGGGATGGAATTCCCAGAGCAGCTGTGGCTGCCCCTGGATCCCTGGCAGTGCCCAAGGCCAGGCTGGACACTGGGGCTGGAGCAGCCTGGCACAGTGGAAGGTGTCCCTGCCATGGCAGGGGTGGCACTGGATGGGCTTTGAGGTCCCTCCCAACCCAAACCATTCCGGGATTCTGGGATTTCCATGTTTCTGTAATTCTGTAATTCTGGGATCTCAACATGCCAATTCTGAAAAACGGAATTTTGGAGAAAACTTCTCATCCCAGCATTCCCTCCCACCCTTAGCCATGGCCTTCAAGGACAACTGAAGCTGCTGCAGAGAGCCCTGGGTTTGGGGTTTAGAACATTTGGGAAAAGGAACAGCAAATGCTTGGAAAAGTTTCCCACTTTGGAAGTAACTTTTAAGGAGTTTTTCCCCTTTGAACAGATCCGTGTTGCCTGTAAAAACCTTGTGTTGTTGTCCCTTTGGCTAAGAAGGTGATGCTCAGAATCTGTAATTTGGGTAAAAATTAATACCACAGTGTTGGCATATTTACTATAATTTATTACATATCATTTTCAATGCCTTGAAAAGCAACATAAAAAAGACAACAAGAAGTTCTTTCTTGTGACAATTTAAGCAAGAAATATTTTTTAGCTGCTGTTTTCAGCCTTTGAAACTTGAAGTTGCATATAAATTTCCCTGACCAAAATATTACCCTTCCAAAAAAAAAAACAACCCAAATTCTCCTTGTTCCTTCCACTTAAAACAGAAGGGAAAAAAAGCTAGGGGAGGTTTAAAGAATAAAAAAATCAGCTTGAAGCAACACCCAGGACAGGAAACTTCTTCCAAGCAGTTAAAGCTTGGCAAACCTGCAAACAATGGAAAACAAACAAACAAGAATCAGTTGAATGTTTGTCTCAGCCTGAATGTTCTGGACACACACAAAACCTCCCAAACTATCCTCAAATCCCCAAAATAAGGTCAGGAAGTGTTCTCTTCCTGATGTTTCATGTGCGCTCTGTCCATCCCAGATACAAAGCTCCTGTGTAAATTTGAGCATTGTTTAATGTATATAAATGGCATTAATTAGTATTTAATTAATAGAATTCTTCCAAATGTATTAATTCAGACTTTTATGTGACAAAGATGAGACTTAGATTTGATACTCATACATTCAGAGTGAACTAGAGTTTATTCAAACAGGATAAATAAAATAAATATCCAGAGTAGGTTATGTTACATTGATTTTTTTAAATATTTATACTACTACAGGTCCATTTAGCTACATGGAATTTTCTCAGTGCTTTTCCTTTAGCTTTGTTTTAATTTTTAACTGGAAATCTTTATGTTTTGCCTGAAATTTGGGTTCAGCAGTCCAATTTTACTTCTTTAAGGTGATCCCTTTCCAAAACTGCTCTGTCAATATATCAAAATTCAGTTGAGGTTTATTGTGAAAAGACTTGCTGTTACACATAGGTTGGAAGAGGGAAAAACAATGGGATTGAGGGGATTTTTAATCTTTTGTTTTTCAAAATTGGGTTTTATAAACCAAGAGAGAAACTTTCTGTGCTGGGACCACAAGTGTTGTTTGTCCTGTGGATGTAAGCACTCAGAAAGGATGTTTTAGTGGAAAGAGATCTAAACCAATCATCTAATTCAATTTATTCATCAACCTGACGGGCCCTGCACACAAAAATGTCAAATACCAGGAGTTATGGTAATTTTGTTGTCCAGAAAGGAAAGAATTGATGGGCAATGCTGTTAGCACAGAGCAGAGAAGTGGCCTGGTGCAACCCCTGCCTCAGAGAGTTTCCTGCAGTTGATGCTCAGTGAAATCTTCTCCAGCTCCGCAGATTTGCCAACTTTACCAAGGCCACTGGACAATTTCAAACCTGACAGATTTCTTGGGAAACAACTGAATGTTTATGAAATATCAATTAAACAAGCAACACACCTCATCTTCCATTGTGCTACCAGTGCCTGCCACTTGTCCCCAGTTCAAACCCGTTTTTAGATATTCCTTGTATCAGGGAATCACAGATCCCAGAATGGTTTGGGTTGGGACCTTAAAGCCCCCCCAGTGCCACCCCTGCCATGGCAGGGACACCTTCCACTGTTCCAGGCTGCTCCAAGCCCCAGTGTCCAACCTGGCCTTGGGCACTGCCAGGGATCCAGGGGCAGCCACAGCTGCTCTGGGCACCCTGTGTCAGGCCCTGCCCACCCTCAGGAATTATTCCCAATATCCCACCTAATCCTACCTTCTGTCAGCTTGAAGCCATTCCCCCTTGTCCTGTCACTCCTTTATGGTCCCTTCCAACCCAAAGCAGATTCTGTGATTCCACCCCAGATTTGTTTTGGGGTGCTGGACCCTTTGCAAACTTTCCTGATGTCCTGAGACCTGACAGCCAGGACTTCTCCATGGCTGTTTTTAACTCACCTAAAAACCTGGCTGTTTTTAACTCACCCTCTTTTTAACCACCCTGTTTTTAACTCACCCTGTTTTTAACTCACCCTGGCAGTTCTGCAGCTGGCAGTCCCTGACAGTGACAGTGGGAACAGGGAGCCCTGAAGCTTCTTTAAAAGGATGGGGATGGAGAACTGCCAGGTTTTCTGGACTCCTCCCCACCTTTACACCTGAGAGGGAACTGGGCCTGATTTACCCATGGCAGAGTGGGCTGGCTCCAGCCCCAGATGGTTTGTGAGCCGTTGTCCATCCCACAGCAGTTTCAGGTTGGTGCCCACAGTGTTTCCCCCTCAGGTGCCCATGGTGTTGTGCCCTCTCCAGAGTTTCACCAGCCTGGGGGAGCTGCTCTGGGAATGCTCCAGGGATCTCCCTGTGCTGGGAGCACAGCCCTGCCCAGGAGTTATTCTGGGAGCTCCATCCTGGCAGGACTGGGCCCTGCAGGCCTGGCTGGTCCCTCTGGAATTCCAGCAGGGATCTCAGCAGAAGGTCAGCACCGACCTTGCCTTGCCAGCTCCCTGGAATAGCTCACGGAGGGGAAGTGCAGGCCCCAAAAACGGCGCCCTACAAAAGAGGAGTGCTGGCCCACAGAGCAATCACCTACATTGGTGATGCCACAGAGCAGCTCCAGGGCCTGGCAGTGGGGACACCCAGGAACTGCAATGCACCTCACAGGGAGGTGAGGTACACACAGCTCCTCTGGCTTATGTGCACAGCAGAAAAGACAAACTCTTTATTCTGGTTCATAATTCTGAGTGGATCAGCCCTTGATTAGACCCTCAGCTCTTGCAATGGTTTTTTATTCCTCCAGTGCTCAGCCACCTCTGACAGACCCACCTTGGGCAGAGGTGGTGAATAAAGAGATTCAGGGAAGTTCTGGAAGCTGGTGGCTCGGTGCAGGATTGATCCTGGCTAATCACTAAACCATCTCTCACTTTGGGAAAAGCTGAACTGTTATGGGAAGTTTCATCTAACCATCAGGAAGAACTTTCCCATGCAGTGACTGAGCACTGGACTTCTCTGGGCACCCTGTGCCAGGGCCTCACCACCCTGATAGCAAAGAATTTCATTGTAATCTCTAATTTAAATTTACTCTTTTTCAGCTTAAGGCCATTTCTCCTTGTCCCATCACTCCATGCTCTTGTAAAAAGTCTCCATCCTTCTTTGAACTGGGATGGGATAGAGCATCTGGGAGGGAAAAAGGAACAGACAACAAAGCATTCCTGCTTCCACTGCTGCTTTTACTGAAGAATGACTTCTTAGCCTAATGAAGCTCTGTAAGGGACAATTCTAGAAAAAATTATTTAAAATCAATCACAATTTATTTTTCTTTACTAGCAGGAGGTTGATCAAGCAGAACATACTTCTAAGAACTTTCTTGAATGTATTTATGTCAGGATACCACAAATATCATGGTCTGGAATTTAAAGAACAAAATCCCTGTGGAAGCTGCACAAGGAGCTTTCTCCTGACAGCAAGAACTGAGTTTTCATTTTGGCCACCAAGGACACCAATCCTGCTGCACAAGAGAGCAGGGAATTGTTACGGAAAAGGGAAGGGGCCAATGAAAGAGGAATGGAATTTTAATGGAATTGAGGAGAGTTTGTGACTACTCCAGGAATTCCGACATAGAAGCAAAAGCCGTGCATTGAACAGGTGTAGATCCAATGATGTTACAGTCAACAGAACCAAAGAGTTTTAAAGAGCCATGGATTGTACTGGTCCTTTTGGATGTGAGGGGAACTTTATGATTAAATTATGATTTTTTTGTTGTTGTTGTTTTCCATGTTTTCAACACAGGGAAACCAGATTCCTCTAAAAGTTGGAAACTGATTGGAAATACTTGACATTGTAGCACTTGATTTACAAAAGTTTTAAAGAATCACAATTCTTCAGAATACCTGACTGTAACAGGAACTGTTCTGCACTCCCACAAATGTATTTATCATGGAAAGTAGTCTTAGGAGGACTTCTGGGATACAACTTCCAAGTATGCACTTTCCCCAGGATAACTAACACAGTCTTTTTCCTGGAGACTTCTTCCCCAGAAAACTCTATGGTTTTGGAGAAGGATTTTCACAGAATCACTGAGGTTGGAAAAGATCTTCAAGATCATCAAGTCCCAGCTGTGCTCGATGCCCACCTTGTCCCCAGCCCAGAGCACTGAGTGCCACCTCCAGGTGTTCCTTGGACACCTCCAGGGATGGGCACTCCAAACCTCCATGGGTAGCCTCTTGCAATACTTAACAACCATTTCCATGAAAAATAAAAATTCCTTCTGGTGTCCAGAAATTCCTGCCTGATGTTTTAAACCAGAAGAGAAACTTTTCATACTCAGAGTGTGATCTTCACCGTGAGTGTGAACACCAAGGAACACACTTCCAGGGAGTATCAGGGACAGCTCAGTGAGATGCACTTTTTTTTTGGGAACAAAAATTTCTGCTCATCCAGCAGCAATTCCAGGACCTTCTGGTCCAGAGGCGTGCCAGCCTACACAATGTGCAGCTCTGGCTGTCAATCCCAAGCCGGTACTATCGAAGCCGGCTCTGATGATGACTCAAAAGCCGATCTATCTCCATCCGAATGGGTTACCATGGCAACCCCTCTGGCCTAAAAAGAGCTGGACCACATTAGTTCCTTAGCAGCACCTTTTTGACAGGCGAAACACAAGCTACTCCCTCCAGATGATGGTTTCGTGTGGAACTGAGGCTGTCTGGGAGCTGCCGCGGTGCTCTGGGAAGTGTTGATGATGTAACCCATGGAGAAGAACTTCTGCTGGGACTTCACTTGGGGTTGGGGCCTGTCACCTCGTTCTTTTAAGCCTTCTGATGTTTACATTCTCGTAATAAACTTTCCCAAGAAGTTTTATGTAAATAATTATTGTTTTACATTCTTTTCTGGAGGAGGAGAAATTTGATGGACTGTTGGTTTGTCCAGTGTCATTGGAGAGGTGGCAGTCCAATCCACTGTCACTTTTGAAAGTCTATAAATGTTAAAGTCAGAAATTAAACTTCATTTTTTTACTTTAGAAGTTCCAGTATCTGTGTCGTTTTGTGTCCTATAGTGACAGGGGCCCAGCACCAAAGGAACTGAGCTGTGAGGTGGCTTTGGTGGAGAAACACAACAGCAGAATCTTTCCTTCTGTATTTTGATGGAATTCTTCCTGAAGATCTTCCAGCTTGGGTCTGGTGACCTAAGAAGACCCCTCTTGCAGCGGGATACAGAGGATTATTGGAATTGCTGCTGGTCCAACACAGCATCTGCATCAAAATTTGTACCCAAAACACAAAAGTTGAGCCCTGGAAAAGTCAGGGTGCCCATGGCTGATGTGAAGGAAGCCTGGAGTTCAGGCAGAGCTGGAAACTCTCCAGGAGGAAAACTGCAGGGCTACAAGGGCAGGTTGGATCAGGGAATGAAGCCTTGCAGAGAACACAGTGAGAGGTAAATGGGCCCCTCTACTCCATGCAGGAAGGCTGGAAAGGGAAAAAATGGGACATATTACCCATAATCACACTCCATTGCCATAGAATCATAGTTTGGGTCAGAAGGGACATTAAAAACCATCCAGTGCCATCCCTGCCATGGCAGGGACACCTTCCACTGTGCCAGGCTGCTCCAGCCCCAGTGTCCAACCTGGCCTTGGGCACTGCCAGGGATCCAGGGGCAGCCCCAGCTGCTCTGGGAATTCCATTCCAGCCTTCCCCCACCCTGCCACGGAACAACTTCTTCATATCCCTAACCTAAAATTCCCCTCTTTCAGTTTGAAGTCACTCCCCCGTGTCCTGTCACTCCAGTTCCTGATGAATTGTCCTTCTCCAACTTCCCTGTAGCCCCTTCAGACCCTGGAAGGTCTCCACAAAACCTTCTCCAGGCTCAACAGCCCCAGCTCTTCAGCTGTTTTGTTGTTTCTTTTACATCTGTTCCATTTCTCTAGAATGCTGTATGTTATTTGCTCTCAGAACTCATTTCTCCACTCTCTTTCCTCTTCATTTTTAATGTGCTTTTTTATTATTTTTTCTCAATTTTTCTGCTTATTATTGTTTTTTTGGTCCCAAGTATTCTGCTTTCTGAGGGATGGTTTCTTAGGAAGAGAAACCCAAGTATTTCTTATGAGCCTGACCATTAATTAATGTAGAATGTATACAACCTCCTGTTTTCAAGCACTGCAAACCTACTTCAGCTAGTTTGTGATGGAGAGTTAAAAAAAAAGGACTCTCATTATCCAAAAAAGGACTCTCAAGTCTTTCCTGTCTTGGCAGTCCCTCCTCTCCTAAAGAAAATAAAAAAGGAGTAAGATTTTTATAATTTTTGATAAGCAAGAACTTGAATTCTCTTCATCCAGGTCACAACTTGTGTGCAAAGTTCCCAGGTAAGGCAGGATTCTGGTGGAATCCCAGCCTGGAGGATTCCTAACCCAAGCCCCAAAACTCCAGCAGAGAACACAAGTTCACTTCCTGACAACTCTTTCCAGGAAGAAATTCCTCCTGATGTCCAACCTGAACCTCCCTTGGATTTTTAATGAAATGGATATTGAAGAGAACACTTTTGTCCAAGGGAAAAACCATGCAGGTTATTCATTATCCAAATAAAATTAACAACCAAAAAAGATCTAGTTCTTTGTGCTGGAAAATAACATTTTAAAAAGATGCCATCACCTTTTAAAGGACATTTTATTTCTGCCCAAGGTGCCAGAGCTTGGGTATAGCCAGCAAAATAAATGTAGAGGATGAGTGAGCAAATGCACTCTGTAAAACTCTGTAATATTTTTAAGTGTTAGCAAAAAAACCCCTCAAAACCGGACAAAAACCCCAAACCCCAGGAAGTGACAGTAATGCAGTGAACAGAGTAACAAATTTCTGTGAGCTTTGTAGTTACCTACACTGAGCCACAGAGAAGCTGTTCTGTCACTGCACTCACATAGACCAGAAGGAGATTTTGGAGGGGAAAAAATCCCCAGGGAATGTCTCCCCTGCTCCTCTCCGAGAGTGGAGCTGTTCTTCCTGACTGAGAGACTGGGCAGAGGTTGGCCTTTGAGATCTTGGAACTGTCCACGTGGGAAGAGCCCCTCAGGATCACCCAGTGCCACCCCAGTGCCACCAGCATCACCCCAAACCCTGTCCCCAAGGCCACATCCAGATTCCTCCTGAGCACTCCCACAGACAGTGACTCCAAACCTCCCTGGGCAGCTCAGCCCAAGGCCTGACCACTCTGCCAGGGAAGTTTTATTTTCAAATCTCCAATCTGAACCTGCCTCTGGTGCAATTTGAGGCAATTTCCTCTCCTCCTTTCCCTGCTCCTCCTGTCAGGAGTTGTGCAGAGCCACAAGGTCCCCTCTAAGCCTCCTCTTCTCCAGGTTGAGCCCCTTCCCAGCTCCCTCAGGTGTTGCTTTCCACATCCCAGGACAACAATCACATTCTTGCCATGCTCAGAGTCAACGAGAGAAGTGTCAAAAGCAGCTCCAAGTGACCTCAAATTTTTCTGGGGCTGAGGGGAATGAGAAAGGACGACTTAAATTACGGTGCTCCCAAGCACCTCCCATGGCTGGAAGATGCAGTTCCATAGGTAATTCCAACTCACCCAGCACCTCACTGTCACTCCTGGTGTGGTCCCTCGATTCCCCTGCTCTTCCCTGTGCACCCCTGTCCCAGGAGAGGGACTTTTTCCAAGGGACTGGGATGACAAGACAAACAGGAATGGCCATAAGCTGAAAAAGAGAGGTTTAGGTGGGGGTATCAGGGAGAAATCCTTCCCTGGGAGCGTGCCCAGAGCAGCTGTGGCTGCCCCTGGATCCCTGGCAGTGCCCAAGGCCAGGTTGGACACTGGGGCTTGGAGCAGCCTGGCACAGTGGAAGGTGTCCCTGCCATGGCAGGAAAAACCACTGGATGGTTTTTAAGGTCTTTTCCACCCCAACCCACTCTGGGATTCTGGGATCACACAATTTAAGTAAAATTCTCATAATTTCAGTTATTTGGGGGGCTTTGGCTGTGACTGCATCTGTCTGCCAATCCTTGGCTGCTTATTTCCACCTTTTAAGCCAAGATAAAAAAAATATTAAAACAGGAAGCAAAAGCAAATGGAACAAGTAACATGTCCTAATTTCTCCAAGGAGGATGGCTGGGAACTGAAATGACTAGATTAAAGTATCACACGTCAGAATTAAAGTATTAGATAAAGGCCAGACTCTACTTTTTGATCTTTGTGGGCATTCCAGAAACTAAAAAAAAAAAAGAGAAAAAAGAAAAAAAAAGAGAAAGAAAAAAAAAAAAAAGCCACACCATTAAAAACCCCATCACAGATTTAGGCTGGAAGCACTGATCTGGCAATTCTGAGGGGAAAGGAGCCTTCCGTCAGCAGCTCGAGGCTCCCACACCGGGCTACTTACAGTGCATATTTTAACTTATTTTTGGGAAATATATTGACTTTTTGAGGGGGATGAGGAAGACCCCTGGATGCAATTCCAAGGGGAAAAAGAGCCTTTTATTATGTGATTCCCTCAGCACCTCAAGGCTCCCACACCAAGCTACTTCTGAGTGCATTTTTAAACTCATTTTTAGGGGAATATACTGTTTTTCAGAGCGGGGTGAGAAAGACCCCTGGATGCAATTCTGAGGGGAAAGAAGCTTTGCCTCAGCAGCTTGAGGCTCCCACACCTAACTCACTTCTGGGGGAATGTATTTTTTTTTTCGTGCTGAGAATTAGAAAAAACCCTGGACAGAATTCCAAGTGGAAAGGAGCCTACCCTCAGCAGCTCAAGGCTCCCACACCAGGTGACTTTTAATGGGTTTTTAAATTTGTTCTTGGGGAATACGGATTTTCTGAGGTGACGAAAAAAAACCCTGGATGCAATTCTGAGGGGAAAGAAACCTTCTAGTCCCCTGTGACTCCCGCAGCATGCCGGGGCTCCCACACCGGACGACTTTTAGCACATTTTCCAACTCGTTTTTTGAGGGTGATATTTTTAAGCGGGTCGAGAAAGACCCGTGAACGCAATGCCGAGGACAGGGGAGGAGAGAGGAGCTTTCCCTCAGCAGCATCAGTCACTCCGGGCTCCTTGCAGTGCGTTTTTTGAACGGTTTTTCGGGAACGTCTCGGGTTCCGAGGGGGCCGTGCCCGGCCCTGTCCCTCCCCACAGGCGGCGGGCGGGAAGCCCCGGCGGGCTCGGCCTCGCGCTCCCGGCGCCCCCTGCGGGCCGGGGCCGGCACTGCCTCAACGGCCGGGTCCCCCCTTCACCGGGAATGGCGGCCGCTCCCCTTCCCCGCCCCGCCGGGGCCATCCCGGCCCGCAGCGCCGCCGACACCGTCACACGCCGGAGGGCGGGCGGGCACGGATCGGGAAGGAGGGGGAAGGAGCCGTTGCCATGGCGAGCGCGGCCCGCCCTTGCCTCCCCACGTCAGCGCCGTCTCCCGCCCGGCCGCGGGTGATTGACAGTTGCCATGGCAACAGGCTCGCCCCCGCCGCCATTTTGTCAGTTGGGTTTTTTTTTTAAATTTAAAAAAAAAATTTAAAAATTAAAAGACAATAAAATAATTATAAAAAACAAGAGCAAAGAACTCAATTTCCGACAGAATCTAGTTTTTTTTTTTAAGTTTCTTTTTTTTTCTTCTCCTTCTTCCGACCTCCACCGCGAAAGGAAAAGGAAAAGAAGGGACGCAAAAAAAGTGCGCTCCGAGGGTCCCGCCGGGGATGCGCGGCCGGGCTTGAGGCGGCGGCGGCGGTGCGGGAAGCGAAGCCGGTTCGTGAGGAAGAAGGGAGGGAGGGAAGGAGGGGAGCAATGTTACAGGTCCCATGTCATTTCCAGCTCCTCCCGCTCCCCCCGCCGCTGTCCCCGCGCTCCCGGCCGGGGCTCAGGCCGCCGATCGCAGCCGAGCCGAGGCGAGGCCGAGCCGCCGCCGGGCGCTGCGCAGGTTTGGACCGCGCGCCATTTTGTGAGGGCAGCGAACACCCAGAGCCCGGCCGGGGACCCGCCGGGCCGCCCGGGCTCCCCTTCCCACCGCGAGCAGACCCGCGGCCCGAGGGAGGAGGAGGCGCCGCCGCCGCCGAGGCCCCCGGGGAAGAGCAGGAGGACGCGCCCGGCGCTCGCCCCGCGGAGGGAGAGGCCTCGCCCCGGGAGAAGCCGCCGCACGGGTGAGTGAGACGCCGCACCGCGGGACGAGCCGGGGCCGCCTCGCCCGGGCCCGCGGCGGAGGGGCCGCAGCGCTTCGCTGCCATCTTAGAGCGGGAGCGGCGGCAGGGCCGGGATCCATCCCCGCCCGCCCCTCCGCAACCCGCGGCCTTTTTCCCCTTGGAGCGCGGCTGTGGCTTCCAGGGCCTTGGGAGCGGCGATGGAGGAAGGGAGCTCGCCCGGAGCCTCTCGGCGTTATGCGCAACGCCCTGCGGTGGGCGGGTGCGAGGGCTCGGGCCGGGCTGGCGGCGAGGAGGGCGGCAGGACTTGGAGCATCACCTGTTGTAGGGGAGGATTGGGATGCCCCGGCACCTGTGAGGGGCCGGTGGGGCGGGTGGGGAAGGTGCAGGGAGATGGGGAAGGAGTTACCTGAGCGAGGTGCCTGTCATCCCTTCGGTGGGGGTGGGGAGGAGGAGGGAGCAGCGTTGGGAATAGACACAGGGACACGCAGGGACACACGGGCACAGGGACAGGCAGGGACACACGGGCACTCCCCGGGGAGCTGGTGGAGGCACCGTCCCCGGAGGTCTTTAAGGAAAGGCTGGACGTGGCTCTCGGTGCCGTGGTCTGGTTGACAAGGTGGCCCTAGGTTGGGCTCGATGATCTCGGAGGTCTTTCCCATCTTTAATGATTCCCTGATTCCATATTTTAGTAGCTGGCCGCGGCCTTTTAGGGATTCAGCTTTGTGTTGCTGGAGGAATTGCAGCTCTTCTCGGATGCACTGGGTGCTCCTCTGGAGTGGCCAGAGTTCCCTCCCGCCGCCGGGGGATCACAAAACGCATTTTAAAGTCCTGGAATTCGAAATTTAGGAATTGGCGTGTCGGTGAATCTCAGTCGGTTTTGAAGTTTTGGGTTTAGCCCGTCCAAAGACCACGTAGGGCTTCTTTGATCATGTCTCTAGATTGCTGCTGTTACTTAGTTCTCCTATTACTCCACAGCCATCGGGGGAAATGAACATTTATTGTTATTTAAAATCAACGAAGACAGAGTAACTGACTCCAAAATAAATCGACAAGCGTGTTTTTGACAGCCATCCTGGTTGAATCCGAATGAGAGTGTGCTGTTAACTTTTGCCAGGAGTCACACTGAGGTGGATGGAGTTCCATGGGGGCCTGAGTTTGAACAAGTTAACAACTTTTTTTATTATCTTCTTGCTGTTTCCTTACATTCTCCTCAAGAAAGGTGTGAGAAGTTGAAGAACACTTAGATGATATCTGGTGATAAATTAGTAAACATTTAGTTTCTGGTAGTGTTTAATTCCCTGCCTATAACCAAGCAGAACTTAACCTCTCTCCTTGGAATAGTCTGTAGCCCTAAAAAGTTTTGGTAAACTTGTTTCTCCACACCGCCCTCCCCCAACCTCTGTAGGTTGGATATTTTTGGAAAATTAATTATACTTTATAGAATTAGAATAATAACACTGAAAATAACTCTGAGCTAGTATTTGTTAGCTATTATCTATATATATTTGGTGTGTGTATATATAGATACTTTTGTAGGCTACGCTTCATGTTTTGGCTTACATGAATTATTTAGAACTAGACTTTTTATTTGCAGTCTGAAGTAGAATATGTGTGTGAAGTGTTAAATTTACATTTTCTGCTGTGAATTAAAAATTCCGTCCAAGTTTATGAAGCTTATTGAGTTTAATTCATGGCTTTGGAATATTCCTTGGGTGAAGCAAGTATATCTTGTTCAAAATTGAAGAGCCAGCAGGGTTTTCTTAAGCCAGGAGGGCATTAGGTCAAGAGTTTGATATTGTTTCCAGGCTTGCAGGTAGGGTTGGTTACAGGAGCAGCAAGTGTTACAGTTCCTGCATCAATGCTTGGGTGCATTTAGGACTTGTCATTGGCATCCCCTCCCCCAGCTGGACAGTGACAAGGATAATTTTACCTAATAGCAGCCAAGAGTTCTCCCTTTCAGTGCCGATTTATGGGCAGGATTCCCTTCCTCGCGTGAAAGGAGCAGGGACTCACCGGGGATTGATCCAGTTGGGAGTCTGGGGGGTTGTGCAGGGTGGGAATTGGCACCTGATGGCCATCAGCGACTTCTGCAAAGTGGCTGATGGTTTAAACAAAGCAGCAGAGCACCACTGGTGTCCGGGAAAAACTGTGCCTTGGCGGAGCTTTTCAAGTGACATTTAATTAGGACAGACTTGCTTACATGTGCCACATCTTAAAGTCATGTTTGAAACGGGACCACCTGCTCAGATGGTATGCGAAAAGAATAAACACTCAAAAACGGAGCTTTTATTTGCCATGCAGGCATTTCACAGCTTCATCTGAGCTCAAATGGGTGCTAATTTGAAGACTAAAAACAATTGGTGCCAAAAAAAGCACTTTTTGTTGCTATAATTACATTATCTTTTGGGAGTTCCTTTTAAAACCTGTTCATTTCAGGTGTTTTTAAGCCTGGCTGTGGGACTGCAGGTTGAAAGTTGTGTGACAGTTTGTGGTTTTGGGTGAGAATTGCAGCCTGGTATCTGTTTAGCCTTTCCATGGTCATTTTGAATGCCTTTTGGAGAGCTGTTCTCCACATTAAAGTACAAAACTTTCTGATGCCTTTATATTATGGGAGTTGTATAACTTCTGAAATCCTTTTGTAAATAGATCTGTTGTTGTAGAGTAGGATTATTTACAGAGAACTGCTGCTTTTGTCTTTATAACTGAGTACAATGCATTATTTGTTGAGTTTACAGTTTCATCTCTGCAAAGAGGTTGATAAGAAGTACATTTTCACAAAAATTATGTAATAACTTTCTGGCTACTCAGACTCTGATGTTTATGCAGTGAGAGTTCTTTTTTGTTCTAAGACTTTTTTTTTTTTGTTATTTGTTATTATTTTTTATTATTTGAAATAATACCAAAAACATCTCTGAGCCAACTGCTTTTCTTGTGAGCTTCTGAGGGGAGAAAGAAGTAATCAGGAGAAGGGGAATGCTCTTCCTTTCCTTCCTCACCTCCATGGGTCCTTCAGGAGGAGGCTTATGGGAACTGTAGTCTTTGGATGCCTCAAAAACACCAGAGAAACTTTGGAAAATCAGGAAGGGTTACTTCCACAAAGACATGCTCCATAGGTGGAGTTGCCCAGTGCTGGCTCTTCAAGGTGACACAATATACCAATAGAATTGCAGTGATTATCCATTGCTTTATCCATCTTTTACTCTTTTGGGGAAGGGAAGTAAAATTCTGCATTTGATTCTCATCCCAGAATGTCTGGAAAAATAACTGGGCTGCTTTTGCTGGTACCAGTGGATTTCATTCCTTCAGAGCAGGGCTCTGCTGTGTCCTAACCCTTGGAATGGCTCACTTTGAAGGGTATTGGCTTTACCATCTCCTTATTTATTCCAAAGTGTCCTGTCCTTAGGATTTTTGGGGACAGTCCCCAGTAAAGGGCCAGGGAAATGTGGGAGACAATCCCCAGTCAGCTCTGCCTGCATCCACACAGTGGGAAACTCTGGTGCTGCTTCAGGCCTCTGTGTGAAAACAAAATCTGTGAAATCCCAGCTCAGAATTTTGGACAGGCAGGGAAATGCTTCTTTAAGTGAAACACCACGAGCTGACACCTATTTGTAAACATTCTCCAAGCAAAGTTTCCAGGTCTGGGTTAGCACCAAGTGCCTGAAAGTGAAACTGAGTAAATGAAAGCAAAATTAACTCTAATAAGTGTCAGTTTTGTTCCAGCTGTGAGAGACCGAGCTTTCAGTTGCTGTTACATAAAGTTCCAAAGCCTCCTAGTATTCCTTTTACCCCCCTTTTTCTTTTCCCCCAGAGGCAAATAAAAATAGACTGTGTTGTGAGTCAGTTAAAGGAATAGTTAATAATACATTAATACCTCTTTGTGTTGAAAAGTTTCCTCTTTCTTTTTGGTAACTGTTTGGATGGTGAAATAAGAGAGGGATGGAAATGTACAAATTGATTTCTGATGGCAGTCATTCCTTCAAAAAATAATGGGAAAAAATTAGACAGAATTTGTTGAGTTACTGGAAAAAAAATCAAATTAGTAGGATGACTAGTTCACAAAAGCATAAGTAAATAATTTTAATAATTAAATTCAACTTGCCAGTGAAACTTTTAAATCTTAGTGTCCCAAAAACCTGTTGTTCGCTGGTTTTGTGGTTTCCTGACTGCAAACAACATTTCATTCCAAATCCCCTTTCCCTCTGTGTGTTCAGCTCATGATTTGTGCTTCTGTGAACTCCATAAATTGCTCATAACTCATTTACTGTGGTCCTGTTGGAACACCCAGCATCTCCTTTATAGAGAGAGCAGTTTTGTGCTCCTGGTCTCAGTTTGAGTTAAAACTCAAGGAAGGGTTAAAAGAGGAGAGAAATATTGTCAGGGAAGTGAATGTGTTGGTACTTCCTCAGTTCTGTATTTTCCTGGTCACTGAGAGTTCCCTCACACTGATCTCTGCCCTGCCTGGTCGTAACTACAGCTTTTTCCTGCATACAGCTGTAAAACTACATATATTCCAATTTTTAAATGCAGTTTGAGCAGGACTTACACATTAAATACATGGAGGGGGTGTGTGTGGTCACAGACAAATCAGTTTCCATACATTCTTTCAAAGCCTGATTGATACTGGAAGCTCAGTAACTTTCCAGGATCATGATTCTGGCTCCTTTATTGTTATTCTTTCCAACTTGTGGATAATTAGGCATTAATGTAATGCTGTGCCAGAGTTAGTGTTTGAAATACATTGATTTCTTTGTTAATGTTACGAGATCTTGGGAGTTTTCATTGCTATAGAAGTTACTCATAAATACAACAAACACTGGGTCAGTGTTGTGGAATAACAGCTTAATGCACATTTTTCACCATCATGAGATGTTCCTAAGCTTAGAATTCTGTGCTCTTGTACTTGAGGTGACTTTCTGTCAATGTCAGAGTGTTCCTTCAGAAACTGAGATTGTTATGGCAGGCCCTGTGCAGGAAAAGGAGCATTCCTGCAAATGCTGGGTGTGTGTGATTGCACCTATGGATCTCTCTCTTCCCAATAAAATCAGATTTTTCATGGAATCCCCACAACCCCAATCCCTTTCCCAGCCCAGGGCATGGGGGTTCTGGGCTAAGAACACACTGATCTTCTCTCCAACCAGCACCCCCAGTCTCCTCCCCAGGGCTGCTCTCCATCCATTCCCCAGGTAGCCTGGTTTGTGTTTGGGATTCCCCATGGCAGCCCAGGCTCTTGGCCGTGCTGAGCTCCAAGAGGCTCTCCCAGCCCCACCTCTCCAGCCTGCCCGGGTCCCTCTGGATGCCACCCCTCCTCTGTGTCTGTCCCACACTGCTCCGTGTCTTGTCACTTGCTGAGGGTGCTGTGGGTCCCCCTGTCTCTGTCCCTGACAGAGTTTTTAAACTTTTGCTGAAGTCAAGCTCTAAGCAGAGGCTCCAGACTTTCCTGGCTCTTTGCCCCAAAATCAGAGGCAGTAGGAGGTGCAACTCTGCGTAGTGGTAACTACTTTGCAGCTACCCAGTTACTACAGCTTCACTTGTAATGGCTCTTGTATCTCCTTAAACTTTCTGTGATGGTTTATTATTTTTAAGAAGCTTAGTATATATTTATTAATTGTAAAGCTTAATTATAAACTTAATTATAAAGCTTAAATTGGAAGTGAATTGATGTGTTTTGTGAACTATCTCTACTAGAGACAGCATCACAAATGAGTCAGTTGAATTCTGAGTGAAAAGAGTATGTTATACAGGTAAAGTTTCTGTAAGGACAATTAAGAATTGCTTGAGTTTGTGTTGTATTAGTCAGACCCCTGTCTTGGGATCTGATTTCTGTTTTGGTTTGTATTTACAACGTGGAGTAAGTATTGTTTCTTTCTGTGTCAGATTTTCTGACTTGGAGGTCCCTGTCCATTCCTCACGTGCTGCTCTACAGAATTTCTAGGACAGCCTTGGGGAAATCCGTGTGTTTGTGGTTTGGGTTTTCTTCTGTAAATAAAAAGGTTCTGAGTTCTGGTAATTATTGTAATTTGATAGTCTGCTGTACAAAAGCTTAATGATAGAAGGTCTAAAACTCATAATCTGGAGGTGTGGATGGAAGTCCTTTCTCTGATGTGGCCCTCCAGGAAGGTCGATCCTGTGTCCTTGCAGGGCTGGTCTGGGGATGTTCTCAGCTGTGTTTTCCACGATTGCAGTGCAGTGTCCATGTGAGCCTTGCAGTCTCTGACCCATCACAACATTCATTTATGTATCTCTGTGGAGTTAAATTAACCAGAGTCATGTTCACAGCATGGACCTTTTAAAACTTTATGAGCTTGGTGTTGAAACCTTGAGAAATCCAGGAGCACAGGTGGGGACAGATGGAGCACGGGCCCTGCACTGCCTTCCTTGGGGCCTGTTGGCAACTCTGGCTGCTTCGGGTCTCAGTCTGGAGTCCAGAGGACTTTGCTCCACGTGATGGGCACCAGAAATGCTTTTCTCCTATTAGAGTTGGACACAGGTTTCTAGAAGGTTCTACCCAGTGCCCATTTAGTTGATTAGTGCCACACAGTAAACCCAAACCTAAGTTTTTGCTAGAATATTTCAATTTATTTTATTGCAGAAGCCAATCAAGCAAGGAAAACCAGTTGGCCAAGTCGTGGTGTTATCAAGTTCTCTCTTCTGAAGGCTGGGTTAAAAACCCCACTTTTTTCTCTTATTATGCAAAGAAAGAGTTGTGTAACTATTGTATAATGGTTGTATTCCACCTGCATAAAACAAGTATTTATTTCAGGTTTTCTATGGATGTTGTTAATCAGCACCCAGTTATTTCAAGAAACAAGAAAACAAGTTCTCCTTGCAGTTCACAAAGTTCCAGTGATGCATCTTGAAATCACCTCCTCCTGCAAAACTTACAAAAATGCCACTTAATTGGAACAGATTTATTGAAAAACCTGTTTCAGTTTAGCTAAAATGTAAAAGATGGAGTGCCACAGGCCCATGGACCCTGGGTTTGGTGTGTGGAGGAAGGAATGCCCTGATGTGACAAAGGGACATTTTTCTGAGGGCTCCTGCCAGCACACACGAGGTGCTTTGGGTTGGGAGCACCAAAGGAGGTGAGCAGTGACCTCTGAGCAGGGCAGGGTCTGGGGCCTGGATTCCACAGCACAAAACCCAATCTCAGTCATTTTTTAGAAGTCTGAAAATAAGGAAAGACCACATTGGAGTGGTTTATGTCATTAAATCTGCTCCTGGCACTGAGAAGTTCATGGTGGGCTCACGTTCTGAGGCACAGGAGGTTTTCTGTCTTGGGGTGGTTTGTTTGGGGTTTTTTCCTTTCTTTTATTCCCCCTTTTCTGTCCAGTGTAATAACTTCCAGTTCTTAATTATTATTTTTTTTTTAATCAGGAACATGTTTTGATTGAGATCAGTCAAAAAATTTTTGTGTGTGTGACAAAGATTTCCCAAGCTTGTATTTGCTGTCCTTTAATGTATATTTCCAAAGTCTGCTAAGACAGAGGGTGGACTTAACTGACCTTCCTTATGTCATTCCTCATTTTTTAAATATTTATCACTATTTTTTTATACCTCAGAAGTACAATCCTGGGCCTACATAGTATAACCCAGTATTTTGTAAGTGTTGGCCTCACTCTTTTGTTAAGGTTTTGAGTCTTGTAGTTCCTACCTAATTTTATTGAAATGTGAGAATGTGTGATTATTTCTGTACAAGACCTTGAATATGATGAAGAATTTGATGTTCAGACTTCCATATTTGAAAAAAAGCCCCTTGGTACTTTCTGATACAGGTTTCTTTAGCTGCTTTGCTGTTCCTTTCTTCCTCTGCACCACTGCTGCTTTAAAAAACAAATCTTAATTTTCATCTTCGCATGATTTTTGTTTGCATAAAACAAAAGAATCTGAGGGCTGTGGTTTGAGGTGAGGCTGAAGCTCAAGACACATTTTAGCAATCTCAGAGTGGGCACAGAATGCAATTTCTAAGTTTTGTGTTAGTCACAATGTGTGTTCTGAACCCTGTGAACCCCCAACCTGACAGTGCCAAATACATAAACTTCCTTGATGTACATGAGAAACCAGGTCTGGATTATATTCCATAGGTTGGAAGTGTGGTCTTCCTCCCAACATTTCAGTCTTGACTGTCTCTGTGGAGTTACACTTGATTTTATTCAAGTTTATATTATTCAGTTTTTATTTCCATAAAAATTCCCAAACTAAGTCAAGCACTCAAGCACCGACAAAAATGGGAGAATTATCTCTTGCTTTTGGTGGTCTGAACTATCTTTTTTCATGTAGTAAGTATATAAATGTAATTTTTTTAAGTGAAAGTTAGTAATTGATCACTGTCCAGACCCTGCACTTTGTTTTAGGTTTGGGACTTTCTCATGCCACACTTTAGTACCTGAATCAAGTAAATTCTAATGGATTTTTCCAGCATCCCATGGAAAAGTTTTTCAGTGCTTGGGATCTAACATACAGAAAAACTCCACCACCTAAACTTTCTGTATCCTATTGCCAGCCTGACCTCAGGCACCGAGCTCCTGTTTTTTGGGATGAGGAGAGGGAATTCAGGGATTTTTGACATCTTGTAGAGCTTTGTTGCTTTCCATGCACACAGCATGAGATAAAGAACTCCCTGAGCTGCTCTCCAGCAGGGAGTGAAAGCCAAAAGGTTAAGTGACAGGCCAGAGTCACCTGGTGAGTGCCCAAAGTCACAGAATTCCC
Source organism: Onychostruthus taczanowskii (assembly GCF_017590055.1). Classification (NCBI taxonomy): domain Eukaryota; kingdom Metazoa; phylum Chordata; class Aves; order Passeriformes; family Passeridae; genus Onychostruthus; species Onychostruthus taczanowskii. The sequence continues at coordinate 12,339,666 of NW_024498906.1, forward strand.
AGAATCACTGGGTTGGAAGAGACCTCCAAGACCATGGAGTCCAACCCAGCCCCAAGAGCTCAACTAAACCCTGGCCCCCGTGCCACATCCAGGCTTTGTTAAACACCCCCAGGGATGGGGACCGCACCACCTCCCCAGACAAACCATTCCACTCTTTCTCACTCTTTCCATAAAAAGCTTGTTACATTTTTATATATTTTTATATTTCCCTTGGTGACCTGGTGGGTGCCCAAAGTCACCGGGTGACGCAGCGGGCGGAGCTGAGCTGAAGGGTTTCCGTGGCTGATGCTTTAATAGCAGGATGCTCTTTGCATTTGCAGTTTCATTTGCCTGGAGTTTGTATTCTGAGTGCTTTGTAACTTGAAAAAGCAGCCTCTTAAGGTTGAGAGTGACTCAGCACATCCACATAGAGGTCTGCTCAAGGAATTTAGGATTTGCTTGGAAATTTGGGGGAATTAGGGTTTGAACTAGTTTTTCCCAAACAGAGTTTGTCTTTAAAAAAATGCTGATTTTTAATTTGCAATCTCTTTTCCCATTTGATACTCATACCTCAATTTTTTGAAGAGTGATGGGGTATTTCAGGAAATGGTATGATTTTGGGATAGCTGGATTGACTGGGTAGGTTTTCTGTGTGCTCTCCTCCTGGTGCACATGAGAAGCATCTGTGCAATGAATAAATGTAAAATTCAATGGATATTACATTTATACAATTTCTTTCATGTGAAAGGGGAAGGAGGCATTTATGGGATTTGCCCACTTTTTGTGATTGGAATATGGAATCATGCAATGGTTTGGGTTGGAAGGGACTGTAAAGATTGTCTCATTCCAGCCCCCTGCCCTGGGCAGGGACACCTTCCCAGGTAGTTCCATGCCCCATCCAACCTGTCCTTGGACACTTCCAGGGATAGGACATCCACAGCTCCACCTTCCCAGTCCAAAAGCTCCAACTTTTTTGGCAGGGCTGAGTTCTGAGCCTTAAGGAGTGATCAGTTTGGGGAGCAGAGAGTTACCTGTGCCAGTGGCCACTGGGTGTGTGACCCACCTTTTTCTGTGCTTGAGTTTGCTTGGATTTTAGAGGGAAAACTGACTAAATGTCTTAAATAAAACTTTTTAAAAAGAATATGTTCTGGTTTCAGCTGACCAAACTTGTGACAGAGTCCTGAGATGCTGCTGGTAGTGCTGGCAGTGGAGGGAAGCAGAGCAACTGGAGCTGGGGAATAAAGACTGGAATTGTTGGTCTTCTGTGGCTACACCCTCTTAAATTTGGGGGAAATTCAAGCAGAATTCATGATCACTTTTTCATCCAGATCAGTCTTCTGGAATGAGTTAAGGCCATAGGCTGGAACATAATTCCAGTGCTGAGAGGATACTGAGCTGAAGGGCAGCAAGAACAGCATATTCAGAGAAACACACAAGCAATGTTGATTTTCTCCCCCTTTTTCCTTCCACCCACCCGGATCTGTCCATGTTTTCCTGGGGCTGGTGAAAATGACCTTGCTCTCCCCAAACCTCTTCCTATGCCCAATTTGAAATAATTGATACAAAAGAAGCATAAAGATGAAAATAAAGATTTTGTTTTGTGTTTCATCTACGAGGGGTGAGGGCCAGCATTAACCTGCAAGCAGGAGATAATGAACTTCTGGGGGTGATTGGCAATCAGTTCACTTGAGAGAGTGTCATGGCTTTTTGGGCATTGAAGGCTTTATAAATGATGAATTTTGGTGAAGGCTTGATGGGAAGTCCCTGCACAGGGTGTAGATCATGGAAGAGCTTGGAGGGATGTTGTTGGAAGAGTTCTTCCAAGGCAAAGAGCGCAACCAGGAGTTCTTTGAAGGCAGTGACCCCTTGAGCAACTCCCCTTCCCTCCCTTGGGGCTGCCTGCTCCCACCTGCTTTGTGCTGGCACAGCTGTCTGTGAGCCCGGGCAGTGAATCAGGCTCGCAGGGTGAGTTGGCTGAAATAGATAATTTTATATTTTTACCGTTGGGGTGGGGGTGGGAGTCGGGTTACACTGCAGCAGGGATCGTGGAATGGGCTGTGGGGGTGGGCGGCAGCAGGGGCAGGGCTTGGGTAACTGCCCCTGAGAGCTGGCACTGCGTGGAGAGCACCATTCCCAGGAATTCTTGCCACCCCTCGTGCAGTAAATCATCCCCTGTCACCTCTGTCCCCTCCTCGCTCCTCCTCTCTGACTTTCCCTGTCTCAAACCTGTGAGCTCCGTGCTCGGCCAACTGCCCCGTGTGTGCACTCCCAGCACAGCCTGAGCTTGGGAATCCTTCCTGGCTCCTGATGCTTCTCTTCTTGCTCTCTATTCCCTTCTGTTCCTCTTTGAGTTTTTACTCCCCTTTTTAACAGTTTTCTAACTTCTGCTTATGCCCTCTTTCTCCCAGCTCATTGCCAGCACTTCTATTGTAGTTTGCTCAGATGCTTGTTCTTTCTCCTTTCTCTTCCCCAACAGGAAAAAAATCCCCATTTTAAACACTAAAACCTCTTAAGAAACCCCAAGTTTTTAGTTTTCTGTGCATCCCCCTCAAAACAATACCACAAACCAATACAACATACAGGTTTGTCTCTGTCTCATTTACTTTTGAATTTTCACTAGACCTCTGTATTGCCTTAAGATAGGCATGCACACACAAAATATGTTTTTCCTTTTTGGACAAACTGAAAAATGAATTGAAGTTCCCAAAGTTAACTTCTAAGAAAAGGTATTTTCACTGTATAAGATTTGTCTCTGTCTCATTTACTTTTGAGTTTTCACTAGACCTCTGTATTTTGGACAAACTGAAAAATGAATTGAAGTTCCCAAAGTTAACTTCTAAGAAAAGGTATTTTCACTGTATAAGCTGGGAGCAGAACCTGCTGATACCAGATGCTGAATTGTGGAGTGAAGATACTTTGTTTTCTTCTTCCTGCTCTACAAAGGAGACATAAAAAATGTTTCTCTTCCACATAACCACCAGCTGGGCCAGTTATGTTAAAAACCAACCCAAACTCCTTTGGAAATTCCATGCTTGCTTGTCCTCTTAAATAGGTGACCAGTTTCACATCCACGCATTCAGATAAACAATATTTTAGCCCAAATTATTTAAATTTTGTTGATCATTATTTACCTGTTACTTGGGAAAGTAGACAGAAGTGCTCATGCTTTAATATCTGAATCCATCCATTTGAATGTCCATCCATATTTTAATAATACAAAGTAACTTCAAATAAAACTGGAAAATTGAGCTTACTCTTTATGGCAGGAAACAAACAGTGAAATTCTTCTGCCCATCTCTTTTGCTTCTCTGAGTTTTTGGGTGGGCTGAGGGCAGGAGCACGGGAAATACCCAGCAAGACCTACTTTCTCCATGCCATTCCAATCTTTGGAATTCTTATGTGATAATAACCATAAGTGAGAGTGTGAGTTATGATGGTTGTCTTTGGAGATACTCAGTGGCTCCCTCTTAGTAAATGAAATTACTGCTCATAAATGCTGTATTTCTGGTGACTCACAGCTTCACTGATGATTTTTTTCTTAATTTTCTTAATCCCTTGGAGTAGTTTTTCAGTGAACTCTGTCCATCCTGCTTGGTCTCTGTGTGGAAACTGCTCAGTTCCAGGAGTAGCTGAGGTTCCTTAGGCACAGAATTCTGCAGGTGCTCTGGTGTTTGGTGCTTGTCTTCCCCCCTCCATTCCCTTCTTTGGCATTCCATGGCACTTCTCCTGAAGCCAAATTTCTCTTTTCCCTGAGTTGCTTTGGGTTGAATGTCCACGAAATATCTCAGACAAAAATGTCTGAGCAAAAAAGGGCAAGTTCCAGGCCTTGGCTGCTGGATCAGAGAATCCCAGAATCATTTGGAAAATGGTTGGGAAAGCCCTCCAAGGTCAACAAGTCCAAGCTGTGTCCTACCCGCACCTTGTCCCCCGCCCAGAGCTCCGAGTGCCACATCCTGGCCTTCCTGGGACACCTCCAGGGATGGGCACTCCAAAGCTCCCTGGGCAGCCCCTGGAATGTGTCAGGACCCTCTTGTTGAGCTGTTTCACAGCATGGAACAGGAGCAGCACTGTACCAAAAGTTCCCTCTTCCCAGCAGTTTTTCCTAAGAAGCACAGCTCATCATTCCATGGGATGCACCAGCTCAGTAAAATTAGTACAAAAGTAAAGAAAAGATCTGCTGGAAAAGTGGCTTTGTTTTGGAGTCTTTCCATCCATCCCAAGCTATTCTTGGGAGTGTGAACTTCAGTGGGACGCTAGAGATTTTCTTGCTTTTTTATTTCCTGGATACCTTGGACTTGGCAATCCTGAGTGCTCTTTGGAGGGTTATAAGGTCAGGATTTAAAAGCCTTTTTTTTTTTTTTTTTTTTTTTAATTTGTCCTCATTTCCTTCCTGCAACCTGCCTTATTAAAACCATTTTAGGAATTGTTATCAAGGAAAAAAATGCTACAGGAAACCAGACTTCTCTGGTAAGGCCCTTACTGACTTCTGATGCTGGCAGATACTGGTATTTAATAAAAATTGTATAGTCTTACAGTGACCTAAATACTTAAATGGATAAGTTTGTCAGAGATTTAATGCAGTGTCTACTTCTTGAACAAATGAGAAGCATCCTGGAGAGCATCAGACTGATCAGTGTGAACTCCACGTTGGGATGCTGGAATTGGTGAAGTTCCCATAAACTTGTCCCAAAGGTTCAACTTCTTCTGTTTCTCCTCATAAAAGTCAAGTTAGACCAAGTGAACGTGAGAGAGCTCTGCTAGAGAGACTTTTCCTGGCCTTTTATGTCACTGAGGGATGTCTCTTAGACTTTTGTCTTACAGCTGCCATCAGGGAATAATCCCAAGTGAATTCCATGCTTCTCCATAGTGCCTGTTCTCAAAAAGGGATTCAAGCCAAGGTTATCCCAAATTTACAGAGGGAGCTTGAACTGCACATCCAGGACCTGTCCACCCAGGATTGAGTCACCTCCAAGATCTTGCTGGATTCCTGAGGCTCAGAAAATCATTGTTTTCCATATTAATAAGCAGGAGATAATCAACTTCTGGGGGTGATTGGCAATCAGTTCACTTGAGAGAGTGTCATGGCTTTTTGGTCATTGATGGCTTTATAAATGATGAATTCTTTTTGGAGGTAGCCATACATGGATGAAGGCTTGATGAGGAATTCCTGGAGGAAATTCTAAGGAATTTGGGTACATATCAGGTTATAATTAGTACATTCTGATCTTATTTTTTTTAACATTAAAGACAATGGCTTTATGTAGGAGAACAAATATTCTGGAGTATCCAGTGAGCTACCAGTAACTGTATTTTTGGGGTGAATCTTTGATGAAATCTCTATTCAGTGTGATAAGTAATGTACCCAGTAAAGCTTTTGCTGCTTGATCTGCACCCAGTGTCTGCACTGGCTTTTCTCCCTTGCATCCACATGCTTTTATCACGTGGATAGGATGCCTGAATTACTCTTATGGATTATAATACCACTTAAAAAGGAGGAATTTGCAGCTTATTACCTCCCCTTGCCTGTGTGTCAGTATACCTTGGGATATACCAAGATTTGCTTGAATATTATGCTTAGCAGCAGGGATGGATGGAGGCTGAAAAGATAATGCAACCAGACCTTGGAATTGTGAGTCTGAAAAAGGTGTTTTGACTCCATCCCCAGATGATGTGAGAATTTCCTGAAGTTCCTTAGTTTATCTCCTTCTTCAATGGGAGTTTTCTAGGTCAGCGCTTCCTGAACCGGGGAATAAGGCCATGGCAAATGCGCTGCAGATGGGACGTAAAGCCATCCTGAATGATGGCAAGTTAACAGATATCATCCCAGGGATGATTCATATTTAGTGAAAAACGTTTGGAGCTGATGAGGGTGTGTGTTCTGAGAAATGGAAGGGCTTGGAGTGAACAATGTGAGGAAAATGTGGGAGCTTTATTTATTCATGCCTTTCATGTAGAGTGAATCTCCCCCTCTGTTCTCGTGAGATCCCACCTGGAATGCTGCTTCCAGCTCTGGGGACCCCAACATCAGGATGTGGACATGCTGGAGAGAGCCCAGAGGAGGAACATAAAGATAGTCCCAGCCCCTCTGCTCTGGGGACAGCCTGGGGGAGCTGGGGCTGGAGAAGAGAAGGCTCCAGGGAGAGCTCAGAGCCCCTCCAGAGCAGGAGAGCTGGAGATGGACTGGGGACAAGGCATGGAGGGACAGGACCCAGGGAATGGCTCCCACTGCCAGAGGGCAGGGCTGGATGGGATCTTGGCAATGAGGAATTGTTCCCTGGCAGGGTGGGCAGGGGCTGGGATGGAATTGCCAGAGCAGCTGGGGCTGCCCCTGGATCCCTGGCAGTGCCCAAGGCCAGGTTGGACACTGGGGCTGGAGCAGCCTGGCACAGTGGAAGGTGTCCCTGCCATGGCTAGGATGGCACTGGGTGACTTTCCAAGGCAGGAATTGTCAGTCAGGTTCCGTGTGGAGCTGTGCAGAGTCAGCAGGGCAGTGACCAAACTGCAGCCAGGCTTTCAGCACTGCAGCCCTGACTCACGGCAGGGCAGTGCCAGGTGTGGCACAGGGAGGGCTCTGGCAACACAGCAGCCACATCAGCATCACCTTTGGCTTTTGGGAGACTTCAGCCTAAAAATAATGATTTTAATGAAATAATTTTGTTTATTCCCATGGAGTTGAATGGATCTGATTGTCTTGGAGCTTGAACCTTGCCACTGTCAGTTTTCTAAGCTGATGAACTTCACAGGAACTGGTGTTTGAAAGTGTCTTGAGCAAGGATTTTAAATCTGGTGCTTCTCTCCTGACGTGTCTGGAGAAAGCTGGGGCTGGTGTGGTGTTTTCCAAGTTAAAAGGAGCTGGAAGAGCAGTTTGAGAGGACCCAGCTATGTCTGTCCAGTCTAAATCTGAATAATGAAAGGCAAAGGTTTGGCATTGCAGTGTCAGTGGGAGCTGCCAGAGGGGCAGCATTTAAACAGCAGTTCCTGGTGTGTTTGAAAAGGTCCAAAAGTCCTTAAAAATGCTCACAGACATATACATGGCTAAAAAAAAGCCACTTACCCACATACAGCACCATTTCTGTACAGAGCCAGCCAGCACCTACACCTTGGCGTGATTGGTTTTGTGTGTTTAGTTATTTTATTGTTTTATGGGTTTTGTTTGGTTTTGTTTCTTAATTTGGGAGACTAAATCTGTGCCTATCTCCATGTATTAAAATATTTTGGAAACTTTCAAGATTAAAGGTACTGCTGTACCAGGGCAACAAACATCTACATTGTTATACTTGAAATAAGTAACTTTAAATCTTTGAGAACAACACCAGAAACTGTCTTTTGCCAAAATGGAGCTGGAGAAGTTTTATTTCATTTAAACATGGGACAGCAGCTGCACATAATCTTCATAAATATATTAAGTATTTCTGTTTGTTGTGGTCTGAGTTAGGTTGGTTTTGATTTTTCCAGCTCATCCTGGATGAAAAAGTTCAGGTGGCTGCACCTGAGTCCCTTCCCTTGCCAGGTCTCTGAGAAACAGAGCCCAGTTTGTAAATTACAACAAAAAATGAGAGGAGTAGTAGTGACCACTAAATTGGAAGAACAATCAGCTCTAGTAATATCAAGGTTGCAGTAAAAATCTGTGAATTGAGTGGTTTGGCCATGTTCTGTGGAAACTTGAGGCAGCTTTAGGTGTTCCTGTAATTCTTCTTCCTTTGTGGCTCAGAAATTCAGGGAGAAGTAGGAAGGTTGTGCTCCCTTGAGGCTTCTGGGTCTGAAGTTCTGAAGTGATGAATGCAATTCTGTAGCGGGGCATGTTTGGCTTTGCATTTCTCAAGTTCTTTTCCCAACCACAAGGAACAGAAACAGTTTTTGTACATGGAATTATTTGCCTTGTTGAGGACATCTGTAGGGAAAAAAAAATACCTGCAGAAAAAAGCTCTGCAAAAAATTTCATATTCCTCTGGATAAACTAATTTCCAGCCCTCATGTACATTCCACTTTGGAACATTACTTTATTCCCATGCTCCTGATACTGCAGGGGATGGGCAATTCCAGCTGTAGCATCTTTTCCTTTTGTTTGGTGGAGGGAGGGGAATGCAAATCCAGTGGTTTGACTTTTGTCTGGCGCTATTAAGTGGGTGGAAAAAAGAACCACTCCCCCCTCTAATTGGAGGTTCCTTATAAGGTCAGTGGACTGGAAATATTTGAAGTTTGTGCTTCTAAAATTATTTTTTTTTTTTTTAGTCAGTGAGTAAGTAAAGCATCAGATGCAAATTATCTAAAAAATCTCAAGTATTTCAACCTTTGTTGTGGGGTTTTTATTCCCCTCCTCTCCCCCCTCACTGTGTCAGTTTAATTCTTCCTAAAACCACAGGCTTTATTCTGGGGTTCACATGAATTAATGAATATTTAAAAAAACAAATCCTGACTTCTCTGGCTGGATGGGTCAGTTATAAATTTAACATTTCAGTTCCTTCAGACACCTGGGAAGCAATTCATGTTTAGAAGTGATGCATTTCCTAAATAGACTGTAAAAAATCATGTATTATAGAAAAATGGGTGTGTTATAAATCAGGTATTTCAGAGACTCAAACGGCACTCTGAATCTGCTTGAATTAGTCCTGGTGTGACACCACTGCTCTGTGGGTGATCAAATCACACTTGGTTGTGTTTCAGGTGCATTTGAGGGTATTTTGACCCCAGCACTGCACATCTGCATCTCAGCTTAGAGCATTGAAGTGGGGTTAATAATTGTGGATTTCTCCTGCTCCCCATTCCCCCGGCGCAGTTTGCTGAGTGCCCCCGTCCCATTGCAGCTGCGGCAGTGGGAAGGGCAGAGAGGAAAGAAATCCCTGCTCTGCTGCAACTGCAGTTCCAGCTCTGGAATTGGGTGAGAATTGGGTGATTTCAGCAAAGCTGCTTCCACAAGCTTTCACACCTCACCGATGGCTTCTGGCATCACGTGGTGTAAATTCAGCGTGAGGGTGAAACCAGTCATTCACAGCATCTTCCTTTCGGAGGAGCCGCTGCTTTTGGAACTCTGAGAATCGTTTGCAGCACACACAAAAAAAATCATGGTTGGGCGTGTTTTGGTTGAGCTGTGCTTGGTTCGTGAGGATCTCAAAAGTCCTCATGTGGAAACTCCCAGTGCACATTGCAGCTCCTCAGGAGGATGAGGGGTGTGCTGGGGAAGTGTGCTATCAACTCAGTTTTGCTTGTTGTTGACTTTTCCCCGGTGATGTAGGAAAATGCTCAGTTCCCACATTTTTAATGTTCTCTTTCCACGTTTAAGAAGGAGAAACCTGCACCCCCCTTTGTGAGGGTGAGCTGCCATCAGAAGGTGACTCTGCTCATGCTGCTGTAGAATACACACAGACACCTGAAGAGAGGTACTTTAATTTTACTGATTTACGAATTTTAAAACCTAAAGATGATGAGTTTTAAAACCTTTGTCCAGAAAAGCTGTGGCTGCCCCTGGATCCCTGGCACTGTCCCAGGCCAGGCTGGACACTGGGGCTTGGAGCAGCCTGGGACAGTGGAAGGTGTCCCTGCCCATGGATGATCTTTAAGGTCCCTTCCATCCCAAGCCATTCCATGATTCCCTGATTCTGTAGTCCTAAAGTAGTTGCTGTTTCAGTGAAAACATTCAGCTAAAAAGTGTTCCAGAATCCCATAGAACTTAAAGCTGGAGAAGGGGATCTGTGACTTCTTTGGGAACAGGACAGATACAATGCTGATCACAATTAATTTATCCGTGTTTTAGTACATTTGTTGTGATTTAGTACATAGGAACCTGCAGGTGCCCAGAAAGGGAAGGGATATATTGGACTTTTATGTTGCAATCATAATCTACTGTTAATTTTCTGCTGTGATTTTACAGTGAACCCGAGTTGTTGTACAGAGCAGAACTCAGTACAGTTTGGCCGTTTTTTCCCCTTATCATTCTCATTAATTATTCCTTAGATAGATCATCACCTATGTTGGTCACAAGAGCAGCAGTGAATTTGGGTGTGTTCAGCTTTCAAACGGGTGCTAATTTGGACATTAAACACGGGATTTCCCTGGTAACAAAGCACGCTGCATGTGCTGGGTGCTGGCAGAACAATGATTCTGAAATTCCTCAGCTTTGTCCCTCTGGGAAGCTGTCAGTCACTGAGCACCCTGGCAGATTTATTAATCTAATTCCAATTGGGTTGATTGTACTTCACATTTCACTGTGCAGTGTTTGAAATAAAACACCAGATCTGTGTCTTTGAGGAATCTTTTGCTCAGTTTGTCTTACACCAAACCTCATCACCGGTTGCCTCTACATAGTTCTGATGTCTAAATCCATTATATTCCAGTATGTTAATGACTCCAATTTCATGGTGAGTACCTCAGGATAATTTTCCTAGTAAATAAATTAAAAAAAAAATGGTTTCTAAGTAAGTATTTATATTTTATGTTGCTAGCAACAGGCCTGCCTGTGTTCACCGAAGGTCAGTGACCTGAATTATGTTCAGCTCTGCCAGCAGTGTGTGTAGTCATGAGAAATGCAGGGGTTTCTCTGTATTCCATTAGTGTGACTTTAAAAATTACAAAATAATCTTTTCACGGAGGAAAAACTTGAACCTGGCTTTGCAAAAAGATTCCATATTGAATCTTACAATACAGTGATCCTGAATAAGGAAAATAAGTCCCTGTATGTAGGGTTTTAATTAGTAAAATGTAAAAAGTATACTCCTCCCCAGCAGACTTCTCTTTTAATTAAATTTTCATGTTAATAATGGTTTTTTCACTTTAACTTTTAGGGGTTTAAAAATCTGATTGCTCTGAACCCAACTTTGATCTGCACTGAACCTATTGATATGTGCTGGGTATTGAGTTTTGCAGGAAGGGATGGATGCTCCTAAGGAATACAGGGAATAAAACTTTAATTTTCCAAGAGGCCAGCAGGGAAAGCAGGCCTGGGATGTGAGGAGGAAGTTTTGTTATTCAGTGTCCCCATCTCCATCATGCTGTGGATGGAACCTGGGATGGAACGTGCTCAGCATCCTCGGTGTGTCTGACTAAGCCTGGTGACTCCACGCTGGGATTGCTCAGGGGCAGGGAGTGGCTCTGCATGGGGGATCCCATTCCCTGGCTCTGAGATCCAGGAGGAAAACAGGAAACAAAAGCACGAGGTAAAGTTTTAGCACAGATGATTTCCAAGGATTACTCTCTTTGTTTAAGTAAAATACTTCAGCTTTTATTCTTCTCTTTGCTCTAGCACTTTCAATAATTTGCTTTTTAACACCTTTCCTGTCATCTGTTCCTTCCTCTCCTCCTTTATTTCCTATTCACTTCTGTTCTGTACTGGTAAGGAGATCAAACTGGGTTCCTGAAGCCCAGTAAATGTTATTACTGAGGGGATTCTTCTAGTAATGATCTTACAGACTGTGTGATGAGTAGGATTTGCTCTTGCCTCCTCTTATCATCAATTTATTATCTAAACCAGGAAGCCTTTGTGCAGGCTGTCTAAAAGGCCTTTTGCTTTAAGAACTTGCCAATGCAGAAAGAGCTGAGGACGCTGACTGAGTTTAACATGCTGCCCCTGCAGCCACGGGGTGCAATTTGGTTGTACCTATTTAAAACAACGCTAAAATTGTTACTTTTTATGTTGTGTGGCACTGTTATTGTCACAGGGACTCACCGGCTTTGGGCTCTGCTAAGATTTCAAAGCCCTCCTTGGAAAACAGGGCTCCACCTGCTTTTCCACTCTGGAATTCTCCAGTTCTCCAGGATGGGCTGAAGGAGAGCTGGAAGGAGACTGAAGCTGGGGTGGATCTGTGTACCGGGTCAGCTCTGAAATGCACGAATGTGTTGATTCCTGTTAATAGCCTGCTAATGACTTTCTCACATCAGCAGCTCTTCCTTAGTGCTGGTACCTCTTAAAGTGTCTTCTAAATTCTGGAATAACTCAGGGCTCAGTGTTTACCTCTGCAGCTGCTTTGGGAGCTGAGCATTCCCACTCTGGAGTGGGCAGGAGGCAGTGGTTGAAAACTCCAGGATATTTTGGCTGAAAATTGCTCAAACTCTGGAGATAGTTTGGACTAAGCTGGGTCAGGATTGAAACTGGTCTTGCACTGGTGGCACTGGGAGGGGGTTAAGCAGTGCTTGAGCTGCAGGGACTAAAGACGAGACAGTCCTTCAGTCCTTGAGCTGCTGCTGCTGGCAAAGGCTTCCTGTAATCCTGCTGTAAACCCAGAGGTGCTGCAGGTAAAGGGAAAAAAAGGATATTGGCCAGAGAGAGCTTTCAGAGGTGGGATTGAGGCTCTGCAGCCTCAGGGCACCTGGGATGTGTGGGATGGACAAACCTGGTGCTCCAGGACTTGGAGCTGCTGCAGAGAGCCCAGAGGAGGCTCCAGGATGAGCAGAGGGATGGAGCAGCTCTGCTGGCAGGAAAGGCTGGCACAGCTGGGATTGTTCAGCTGCACAGGAGAAGCTTTGGGCTGAGCTCAGGGTGGCCTTGCAGGGCCTGAAGGAGCCCCAGGAAACCTGGAGAGAGACAATTTCCAGGGCATGCAGGGACAGCACACAGGGAATGGCTCCCACTGTCAGAGGGCAGGGCTGGATGGGATCTTGGGAATGAGGAATTGTTCCCTGGCAGGGTGGGCAGGGGCTGGGATGGAATTGCCAGAGCAGCTGTGGCTGCCCCTGGATCCCTGGCAGTGCCCAAGGCCAGGTTGGACACTGGGGCTTGGAGCAGCCTGGCACAGTGGAAGGTGTCCCTGCCCATGGCAGGGATGGCACTGGGTGATCTTTAATGTCCCTTCCCAATCAAACCATCCTGGGATTCCATGTCAGTTTGGTTAAATAAGAGTTTGCTCTTCCTTCTTGTTTGCTGTTGAGTCCCAGGGCTCTGGGCTGGCTCAGCGGGCTCAGCTCGCTGTGGGAGGTGTTCCCTCAGCACCTTTCACTCAAACCAAAGTGATTTAGGCACCAGAGTGCCCCGTGTGTAGGACCTGCTGTGGCCTCAGCAGTGCTGCTGGCAGCTGTGGATGTGGCAGTGCCATCCCAGGGCTCTGTGGAGCCACAGCCACAAAAAGGCCGTGGGTTCAGGATGTGGGATGGCCACTTCTAGGGTTCCTCCTTTTTTGGGGGGCACGACAGCAAAAATTCACCCGCTCCTAAAACACCAGCACCACTGCAACCCCTGCTCCTACATGCATCCAAAAAGCAGTTCCTTGTCCTCCTGCCCTGTTCCCTGTGGTGTGTGTGACTCTGGAGTGGCACAGGGACAAGGCCAGCGTGGTGGCAGGAGGGCAGGGTGGGCTGTGCAGGCTTTGGGCTCTCATTGTCGGGGGGAAATGGAGCGAACGGCGCCGCTCGCTGCTCAGATTGCTGGGGCTGAGAGCATTTTAGGCTGCTCACACTTGCCTGGAGTTACATATTTCAGAAGGTGTTTAAATAATAATAACTCTCCAATTCCAGCTGGTCAGTCATTTGCAGAGTTCTCTAAAATTTTCAGTAATTCTAAGTGGGTTTGGTATTTCCATGGGTTGTACAGTACCAATAATTGTCGGAGAACAAGTGAAAAATAAATGCTTGAGAAATACTTTGACCAGTCTTAGTTGCTGGGTGTTGTGTTGGGGTTTTAATTGAATGTTTTTGTTGATAATCCTGCTGTTCTTCTTAATTTCTGTTGGAGTTTTCTTAAAGACAAATATGTAATAATTATAAATATACAATACAATATATAATATATGTAATATGTAATGTGTAATATGTAATATGCAATATATAGGCAGAAACTCCTGTCTTTATATCTCTTTGTCTATGGAAAATACAATTCTGTTTTTCTGAGCATATTTTAGTTGCTTGCAACAAGGTGAACCTAATTTAATTTCATCAGGCTATGAGGAGAAATTAACTTTAACATTTAGGAATTGATATGCCTTTTTAGTTCTATATCTTGTAGATTTGGGAAAATCACACAAGTTCAGTTGTGTTTTAGAAATATTGTACTGAATTTCTGTGAAAATCCAAATTTTTAAGGGCTTGGCAAAGATGGGTAACTGACAATTTTTTGGGATGATGTTAATTTTGAGATTTATTCAATGACCAGTTGAAATTTGAGTTAATACTTGCCATTTTGACACTTAGAAAGTTTTTCTAAAAGCAGATATCTGTAGAAAAGAAATCTTTGTCATGCCTGTCTTTGCTTTTCCTGTTGGAAAACTTCGTTTTCTGTTTGGATTTCCTTGGTTTAGCTCGGGGTTGAACTGAGCAGTTGTGGCTGCAGTTTAAGAAGTTTATTCTTGTTTTTTCTCCCTTTTTCAGTGTTGTTTGCTGCTGGACTCCCCCTGTCCCCACAACCCCGCAGGATGATATGAGACTTGAAAGAAGACGATGCATACAGGTGATTTATATTTACGATTTTTGCAATGAAAAATGATGGATGTTCTTGATGTGTGCTTCTTGTTGCTCTTCCATTCTCTGTCCCCCCAAAATGATGTTGTTCTAACTCAGCAGAATATTGAAGAACCTGCAGAATTTTGGAATCTTTCTTTGCCCTTTCAAAACTCTTCTGCATCTTGGAAAACTCTTCTTTTTCCAGGAAGAAAATGGTTTTCCTGAATGGAAATTTTGTTTTCAAAGTTTTTCTGGGAATGCTTCTGAAGGTGCTGATTGATATTTTTAGGAAGTTCACCCATTTTTTGCCTAATCAAAAATCCTGGAAGTGCCAAGTGTATTTGCAGTTTCAATGGATGATTTTTACTTTTGCTGGAAATACAGTTCATATTTCAACAGGGAAAATCACCAGCAGTAGAAATAGAATAAAAGTGAATTTGTCCAAGAGGGTTGGTCTAATTTTTTATACCCAAATGCCCTTATTTCAACCAGATTTTTGGTTTGCTTGTTCAGCTTTAAACCCCAGGAATCCTTAGGGCTGGAAATAAAAAAGAAAAAAAAAAAGCCAGGCAGATTTCCGTGTGCATGCAGCTCATCTCCTGATTGACAGTTTTCAGTTGCATCAGCTGTTGGTGCATAAACAGCTTTGGAGGGTCTGTTTACATGGAGCCTTTGGATTAGGACCAAGATGCTGGAAGTGGAGATTTCATTCCCTGAAAACCAAACATCGCTCATTCCACTCCCATGTTTGTGAGTTGTGTGCTGAAAGCTCAAGTCAAAGCAGGTCTAAAGAATTCTAAAATTAGGTTGGGCAAAGGAGAGGAGAAGGAAAAACTTCTCCAAAGGGATATTTCATTTTCATATTTCATTTTCGATGTCTTAATCTAGAGGAGCGGCATTAAAAGTGTAGAAAATTGATGTCCCATCAGATTTGGGGAGCTCTGTGTAGTAGGCAGTGATAGATTAAAATAGAACCTAAATATTGAGAAAATGTTTTGAAAGCTTTAAAAATACTCATCCCACAACTGAAAGGAGAGATAATGTTATGAAATTGTACCTTATGTATGACAGTGTTTGAGAGAATTCAGTTTCACATTGCAATACATTAATCTGATTTAAAACTTCCAATTTAAGCACTTTCAGTTTTGGTCAGAATTTCTGATGGTGTTGAGCTTGTTAGAATTATGAGCTTGCAGAATTGAAATGGATACAAGATTTTGAAATTTAAGTGGTAATTCTGTCTCCTGCAGCCCAGATTCTTTATTTACAAGTCCCTTGATAAATACAGATGAAAATGAAGGACAAAGACCTTTATGCCTCTGATGTGTTGGAAGTTAAAGAACTCAGATTTATTTGCAGTTTCTGTTTATTTAGGAGAGCCAGGCTTGGTGTGCTGAGGTTCTGAGGATGAACAATATTTGCAAGCCTTAAAATGAGACCCTGCCCTGTGATAATTTTGTGGTGCAGTGACAGGAGGAGTAATTTGGTGACTGCTGATCTTGGTCTCAAGTTCAGAGTGACTGGGGAGAGCTCAGGCCTGAAATTGAAAGGTTTTGTGGTTCTTCAGGATGGCTCTCTTGCATTTTCAAAAGGTTTCTTGAGGGTGATTGATCAGAAGTGCCTGGTAACGTCTAAACTACCTTTGGTTAAAGGGGGGAAGCTTCTACAGGGTCAATAAATTCTTTGTTTTAATGGGCTTCACTTCATTGTCCTGGAACCTGCTCTGAAGCCCTACAATTAACACAGCAGAACTGGGGAAACAATCCCCTAAAGAAGATTTTTTCACTTCTGCCATGGAATACTTTAATTTTAGATCACCACTTAGGCTGAAAACACAGAAATGTATTAAGGTCCACTGCTTTTTAAAAAAAAAAAAAAAAAGAGAAAGTGAAAATTTGAAGAAATGGGGATATTAAATGCTGTTTTCCAGTTTGAATCACCAGGAGAGCAAACTTGCAACACATTGAACTTCTCTTTTTGCCCTGTATAATATGTGGGACACCCAGCAAAAGGATAATTTAAGGTGCTTTTTGGAGAAGTGAAAGATTTTCAGTAATTTTATTGAAGAGCTGGAGCAGGGGATCCAGTACACCCTCAGTCAGTTTGTGGGCAACACCAGTTTGGGCAGGAGTGTGGATCTGGAGAGTTGAAGGTTCTGCAGAGGGGTCAGGACAGGATCCATGGGATGAGGCCAGGAGGGTGAGGGTCAGCCAGGCCAAGGGCCAGCCCTGCCCTTGGGTCACAACAACCCCAGGGAGCTCCAGGCAGAGCCCTGGGAAACGATCAGAAACCTGTGGATGTGGCACCTGAGTTCGTGGTCTGGAGATGACGAGGCAGAGTTGAGTAATGGTTGGACTTCGTTGGTCTTAGAGGTGTTTTCCAGCCTTAATGATTCTCTGATTCCCTGGTTACCTGTGGAGTTTTTAGAATCTGTTCTGCTTTTCCCTAAAACAGTGCAATAAGGAAGCTGGGGTTCAGCTCTTTATAGGAAAAGCCAAGTTTGTATTTCAGTCATGTTGTGATAACACAGTAGTACCTTAGAATGTGATTAAAAAGTGTTTTCAGAATGGGAATTTTTCACTTCTTTGTCTTTTGCAAGTCTTTCCAGGACCTTTTGGGAAAGCAAGGAACCAAACACTTCTGGGTGTAGTTAGGCTGGTGATCAATCACCCTACCCATATTCACTTCTCATGGTGTGTTGGCATCAAATTTGGGATTGTGCTGGGTTCCTACAAGCAGGGATTCATCTTGGTTAAAAGTTGGTGTTTCCAGTTGGTGTTTCTGCTATCCCTTGTCCTGCTCCTGTGTAACTCAGTGATTGGTTGTTCTTTCTTTTTCCCTCTTTTTTAATGGAGATTTCTTATAAAAATAATTTGATTTTATAACAGCTTTCTGGTTTTGAGTTTTGTAGTCATGCTGGAGGCTAAGGAATATGGATCTAAAAATACTGAGTTGTCTGATTTTTAAGCTTTTGAAGAGCTCAAAGCTTATTTTTGTAACCTTTTTAAGAAAACAGAGTAACATAATGGTTACAGCAAATTATTCTCATCAACGTGGAGTTATCTTGGATGCACCAGAGATGTTGAGAACCAAGGAAATGTGATAATGCTGTAGTGAGGTTTGTAAGACATTGGAAGTGCTTATATTGCTCTTAATTTTATAAAAAATTGTCATTTTTGGAAAAGAGAAAAAGCCAATCCAATACTTTTCAATAAGGATACTGCAAGAGCAGTGAAATAGTCAGTTCCCACACAGGTACTCTCCTCCCCCAGCTGTATTCCATATTAAAATACAACAAATCCAGAGGGATTTCTGGGGAGTTCCTGGGCTGGGTTTAGGGCCTGCAAGTGTCCAGGTGTTTATTTTATGGAAGAATACAATGGAAGTGGAGAATTGGGCCATGGCTCTCACATCTCCTATTTCATGTTGCTGATTTAATTGAGCCTGTAGCTATTTTAAAAGATGTTTTTATATGTCAGTAGTGAAAAAAAAAACCCACAAACCAAAGCAGAAAACCTCTCTGTTGTTGTGCAGTCAGAACAAAGTGTGTCTCTGGTGTTTGGAGCTCACCTGTGTTACCTGAACTGGCTCAGCCACAGCCACTGGAAGATTTACCAGGAAAATCCAGAAATTTCTGGGCCAGCGCTGAGTTATCCCTCCCCTGGATGTTCCTGTGGCAGTGGAGACGCTGGCCCTGAGGTGGCCAGGTGACCACTGAGGTGACTGCACACCTGGAGGGTCCAGTTGGTGGCAGAGAAACAGGTTTGGAAAGAGCAGAACAGGTCCAGGTGCTGATTCCCTGCTGGGGCACAGCGTGGCTCCCACTGGTTTTATTTCTGGTTCCAGCTGGATTCTGGCTGGCTGGGTCCTCCCAGGGAGTTTGTGGTGGATGTTCAGCTCCTGGCTGAGCAGATCAGCCCAGAAGATCCCACCCAAATCATGTCTGAGACAGAGCTGCTCAAGTTACAAGTTTGAAATACAAGCAGCTAATGAGGCCTTGGATATTCCTGGGGTGGTATTATTATTATTATTATTATTATTATTATTATTATTATTATTATTATTATTATTATTTTCCTTGACTATTCCTGGGATTAACCCCTGGTTTTCCATGGATAAATCAGTCCCTTTGCAGCAGGGCTTGGTGCTGGTTTTGGGAGTTTTTGTGCCAAAGGAGTGCTCCTCAGACTGCAAGTGGAAGTTCTGCTTTTCAGAGATGGAGTCATTGACCTCAATGAATGATAACCTTGAAATCAACAGACTAAATTAATGCTCTACTTTCTGAATTTGAGAGCAGCAATGTGAAAACCTGGACAGCTAAAGTTAGATTCGTGCATCCATATTTAAGAAGTTGCCTATTTAAAAGAAAAGGGTTTTTTTTCCCCTCCTCCAGAATGGCTCAGTACCTGTGATATTGAAAATTGAAGTTTTCAGCCTCAGCCCCCATCTAAGAGGAATCAAAAATCCTGCTTCAGGATTTTGGCATAGAATTACATCCTGGTGGAAGATGCTGCTTTCCTTATTCAGGAACAGACCAGAGCACCTAAACCAGAAAATCTTTAGATGCTACTGTTCTTATATATAATTCTAATACTGTGGAAAAGTAATTTCTGTTCATTTTGCTTCCCAAAACATATGCCCCTCTGTTTAAAACCTGTTGAGGTAACTTCCAGTGAAGTTTTAAATTGTGAGATTTTTTTATTGCAAGACTGAAATTTATTTCTGTTGCTGATTTCTAAGAGCAAAGAAAAATTTATTTTGAACAAAACCAAATTAAAATTCAAATCAAAAATTGCAGTAATATCTATTAAAAATTATTTCCCTTTTCCTGAGTGATTGGTCAGTACCCTGAGAATGCCTGAGGTCTGTAATGAACATAATGCTGGAAATGCAGAGGTTTTTCTGCAGCTTTTAAAGTCAGTGTTCAGGGTGGGAACAAAAAGGAAAGGTTCTCTTGGGCAAGGCAGCAGTGAGTTTGGAGCTGCTCACGGGATCTCAGAATTGTGCCTTGTCCCAGGGATTTGGGACACCTTGGCTCAGGGCTGCTGTCTTGTCCATCCCATTTTGTGTCCTGTTTCTGCTGCTTTTGGGCTGGTCCTGCTGGGCTGGGTTTGGAGGGAAGTTTGGAGTGAGGGTGGGTGTTGGAGGGAATCCCAGCCCTGTGCTCCAGGGAAATGCCCTTGGTTCACATCCACAGGGAGTTCCTTCCCATGGGCTTGGCAGCAGTTTGGGAGCTCCTGCACTTTCATACCTGAAATGGTGCTCCTGAAGGACTCCCAGGGGGCAGAGCTGCACCAGCAGCACTCTGTGGGTATTTCATGGAATCCCTGAGGCTGGAAAAGCCCTCCCAGCCCATGGGGTCCCAGCTGTGCCCCATGCCCACCCTGTCCCCAGCCCAGAGCACTCAGTGCCACCTCCAGGGGACACCTGCAGGGATGGGCACTGCAAAGCTCCCTGGGCAGCCCCTGCCAAGGCCTGAGCACCCTGTCTGAGTTCCAAAAATTCCTCACCATTGGACAAGCTTGACTTAAAATGGTACCAGTTGAGTTCCTGAGCTTATTCTGTGTTGAATCCACAAGCAGGGTAGTAGATGTTTGTAGGAGGCATCCTTCATAAATCATGGAGCCAGGTGGAAACAACCTCTCCCCCATCCCTAAAGTTCTGTTCCTTTGGGGTTAGGTCTTAAAATACAGACAGACACCATAGGATGGCTCTCTTAACAGCCAGGCCTAAGCAGTTCTTGGTAAGGATTCCATTTATAATACTTCATCAGGCAGGTGGAGACAAGAACTGGGCAAATATTGCTCCTAAATCCTGCTGGAATTGGACATTCTCACTTGGAAGGTTTGTATTTCTCTTTTTCTAGTCAGGCTGGTGCTTCCTGTTCTGTTCACTTCATCTTGTGTGGTTTTTGATGTTCATGTCAAACCCTCTGGCAGGCAGTGGTGCCCAGATGTGTTTGCTTGATTCCTAGCTGGGATCAGGCTGATCCTGGTATCAGGCTGGTGGATTCCCAGCTTTCCAGAGCAATCCAAGATGTGCTCAGTTTGATGACAGAGTTCTTTCCTGGTTATACACAGGGGAGGAAGTTCCACTCACCAGGTTTTACCAGAGTTTCCATGTCTCAGTGTGCAATCAGCTATCCATGGATAGTTTGCATATTTCCATCAGGCAGCTCCAGGACGGATTTGTCAGCCCTCTGCTGTCACTGGGTGCAGCTCAGACGTCATCTGAGCGGGTCTGGTTAGACCCTGCTGGATTTAGGAACACAATTAAGCTTGGAAAATGTAAAAGTGGGAATGCTTCACTCTCAGATTTCCGTTGTGACGCCACAGTCTCAAAACCACATTTGTTGATAAGCTGTTAAGGACAGAGATTAGATTAGAGAGCAAGAAACAGAATTTGTTTTTAGCAGTGACACATCAGATTTGAGGTTCTGACCTTGCACTTGTCCTGGGAAGAGCAGGGAATACTCAGCCCAGCTTGGATCCATCAGCCCAAGGGAAAAGCCTGATTCTGAGGCTGAGCACTCCCTGACACTCACACCTAACCCCTGGTGACTTCTGGCTGAGTTAAATCCCACAATGTCTTTGGGGACCTGCCTTTGAGTTCATTGCACACAGAGCCAGCTGTTGAACATCTTTGCTGGACAGGTGGAACAAGGGGCAGCAGTTTTGTTCCACGCTGAGAAAAGAGATTTGTTCTTGATTTCCTCCTTCCCTATGGGAATCTGTTGGTGTTGGCATTTTCCTAACAATTTGGTTATTGTAAATCCCTTAAAAACTGGGGATACAAGTGCAGAGCAGAGTATGAAGTTCTTCTTTTACTGGTTAATTCTGGATCATCTAACTGGTTTCTTTTTGCTCATACTCTTAACTTCTCCTTCACCTCATTGAATCCACTTTGTGAACAGAGAATCCAACCTCTAGTGTGCTAAACCATCCAGCACTTTGCTTTTTCTTTACTAAAATCACAGAAAATTTAATATTTGAGCATCTTGCCTATTTGAGCTCAGTATTTTGGGGTGACATTGCCACTTGTTTGTGCTCCCTCAGATGTGATGGAGAGAGAACAGCAGATGTGCTGTGCCAGGAAATAAACAGAAAGGTGTAAAGGTGGATGAAGCTGGGTTTCATTTTTACCTGGTTTTGTAGGCAATGAGGCCTTTAAATAGAGAAAATATTTAATACTGTGATTGAAGTTCACAGTTCCTCAGGACTGCCTTGCCACTCTAGAAAAATAAACTGTTTCTGGCAACACATGGAGATCCAGACATGGTTTTTTATCTCAGCTGTAATCGGGGTTAAATCTTCATGCTCCTCCAAGGTCCTGAAGATGCCTAAAAGGAATGAACTGCTTCTCCAAGGTTTTACATATTGGTAAAAGTATCTGTGATTTCACCTGCCTTATTAATGTGAGTTCTGACTTGTTGTTAATGCCTCTCAGTAGATCCACAAGTTGAGTTGAATATAAAACTGATTTTATCTTCATGTAGGTATGGAGTAATGGCTTACATATATTATATTAGCTTATAAAATATAAAATAAATTAAAACACCTCACCAAATAGATTTACCAGGTTTTCTGCTTTCCAGTAATGCAGAGGCTTTGTGCTAGTTTGGAATAAAAGTAGGAATTAGGCCCTTTGAAATATTTCACTTATTGAAGTTTAGCAGAAGATCTGAAAGGCAGCAGATGTCCATCGTAATTCCATTTACAGCTTCACTTTAGGTGAGTTCCAGATGTTCATGGTAGGCTCTGTGTTAGGCCCTTAAAGATTGTATTAAAAAGCAGCATTCTGGTAATTGATTTATTCTTGTTTCGTAAATTAAACTTTTCTAAAACTTCCAGCTGTAAAGTAATTTTACAGTAATCATTTCACAATACTGAGTAATTCCTGGAGACTTCCCCGAGTGCAGTGATGGATCCACAGTGTGGAGTTTTAGGGTATTTCTGGTGTTTAGAAAGGGATGTAAATAAGGCAGTGTTTATTTCTAGGCTTAAATGTTCACATCTCTGGAGTTTTCTCCAAAATTCAATTTTTCAAAATTGCCATGTTGAGGTCATGGAATCCCAGAATGGGTTGGGTTGGAAGGAGCTTAAAGATAATTTCATTCCAACCCCATTCCTGCCACGGCAGGGACACCTTCCACTGTGCCAGGCTGCTCCAAGCCCCAGTGTCCAACCTGGCCTTGGGCACTGCCAGGGATCCAGGGGCAGCCCCAGCTGCTCTGGGCAAGCTGGGATGTTGAAGGAAAACTTTGATCCCAGCATTAAGATAATTATAATAAATAAATAATTGGGGAAAAAAAATACAAGTTAGTCTTGTGTGCTTTAATTTAGACCAGTTGTGATAATTTTGTGTTTTGTCACTGGTGAGCCTCAGAATCAACTGATTATTCCTCACCTTCAATGTCCTTGAGCAGGTGTTTGATAAGAGCATGACCCTCTTTTAAATCCTGCAAAGAAAAAGGGTCACAGCCCAAAATCTGGAGGTGAGCAGAGCAGTTATTGGCCCATGCTGTTGGGAAGTTTTCCTTTCTTCACATCCCAGGATTTTACAAAATTCAGTTCCCAGCTGAGCCTCTCCTGCTTTGCCATTTTTCCCTGGTTGGAAGGAGGCTGTCTCAAGGAAGAGACTCGATGTGTGAACTGTGCCAGCAGAGAGCTGCAGGAGCAGATGTGGTCAGAGATTTCAGAGCACAATTCCCAGACTAAAAGAGCTGTTTCCCTGTTGGTACCCAGATCATTCCCAGCTTCTGGAGCCCATCCCATGGAACAGCTCACATCTCTGCTGCTTCCCTCTCCTGGCTGCCTGCTGGGAAGGATTCCTGGGATGTGCTGGATCCAGGGGTACTCACCTGCTGCTTCCCTGCTTCCTCAGCTATTAATTCCACTGTTGTCCTTAAATCCTTTTTCCTTTCTCTTTGGACTTAGGATGTCTCAGGAGAAAATTGCTTTTTCCCTCCTCTTGTCAAAGCAAAAAACCTCAGGGTTGTTCTATCTTTTGTTATATATACATAATATATAAATATATATAGAAATATAACTTCTTTTTTCCTGACCTGCAGCTGCAGGAATATTCCTTTGCTTCTTTCTCCCTTACAAAGCCTGGGAGAATTTTGTGTTGCTTTCCTTCGAAAGTTCAGCTTTTCTTCCATCTTCTGAGAAATTTTATCTGTGAAGTTGTTCTTGTCCTCTGGCTTGAGCTGACTTAATGGACTTCAGTAGTCTTCATGACTTCTCTTGTGAAGAAAAGAGATTTTCCTCTGAAAAAAGAGCCTGTTTCACACCCAAATCAACGGGTCAGTTTTCAAGTTAGGATTCTGCACCTTCAGCTTAAATTCTGTGTTCAGCTTTGTTTTCCAACAAAGATTCTGGTAGAAAAAGGCTCCAGGCAATGACTGTTTGGATCCTGAGAAAGGCAAAAAGTAGTTGTTGTGTTTTTTCTTTGTTTGGTGTTTTCTTTTCTGTCTGGAGGCATGTGGAGCTCCAGGGGAAGGCAAGAAGCACAACTTCATTTTTTCTTGGGAGAAATCCAGGCTCTATAGGCTGCCATCCAAATGCAAAAATTCTGACACTTCTCTGCTCAGAAAAAGTGCCACCAAAACGGAGCCAGCTGAATACTCCACTTCTTCAATAGAAGGCAGTTTCCTTAAATAGAATTTGGGAGCTAACTTCGTCTGGAGCAGGGATTTGGGTTCAAAACACTTCCAGATCCGTAGTGACGTCTTTTCACTTGGAGTCTTTCACTCTGGCTACAGGTATTTGGGTAAATACTTAGTGGATGTTCAGACACCTGAGGAATCGTTTGTGTCCTGGAATTCCATGAATTGTAGCCTGTACAACATGAATGAAAAATCTGCTTCATTTTTTTTTTCTAGGAAGGGGTTGGTAGAGCAGAAGGGAATTCTTGCTTTCATAGAATCCTGGAATGGTTGGGGTTGGAAGGGACCTTAAAACTCATCCCATTCCCACCCCCTGCCATGAGCAGGGACACCTTCCATGATCCCAGCTTGCTCCAAGCCCTGTCCAACCTGGCCTTGGACACTTCCAGGGATGGGACATCCACAGCTTCTCTGGTCAACCTGTGCCCCATCCTCACAGGGACCAGTTCCTTCCCTACAAATACCCTTTGCATAGGTACAGGTGCTCAGTATTTACGGATTTGTTACAGTATTTTGTTGTTTGACTTTGTGTCACACTTTCTCCCATGGATCCCAGTTTATTAGCAGTATTTTTTGCCATCAAAAATCACATTTTCCTCGATAACAGATTAGCAGTAGCTCTGTCTTCCCAAGAAGCTCCCCTAACCCTTTAGGAAGATGGTTAATCTCCCTCCTGGGTAGGCCTTTTGATCAATTTAGAGAAAAGTGAATCGGTGTCTTCTGAGCAAGTCTGGGTAGCAGCTCCTTAAACAAAGCAATGTGGGCTCCTTTCAACATCAGCTCCTAATGAATCGTGGGAATTTCATCAAAGACAGGTAATTAGACAGGTACTGCACCTTTGGATTAATGGCACCTCTGACAGAGGCCCGGCTTTCCTCATTCAAAGACAGGAACTGATTAGTTTTGGAGAACAAGAAATGCCTCAGGCATTTTTGGAAGCATCTGGACAAGATGATCCATGGAGAAGCATTGCTGTGCTCAGCTTTGGAGAGCCAGGGGGTCTTTTCTCCAGCCCTTTTTGGGGTCCTCAGCACAGTTATAAGGGAAGGGACAAGCCCAGGAAATTCCAGGTGTGACTCTGTGCCTGATGTGCTTCTGGCCCTCAGGAGTGAAATCCTGTGAGCTGGGAACAAAAAATTACCCTGGTGTCTGAACTCCCCAGGGGACAGGAGGCTCTGCTCACAGGGAACAGAGACAGGACAAGAGGAAAAAGCCTCAAGCTGTGCCAGAGGAGGCTTGGGTTGGACACCAGGAGGAATTTCTTCACTGAGAGGGTTGTTAAACATTGGTGTTCAGGATTTTCCAGTCCCACCATCACCCAGCAGCACCAGCATCACCCCAACCCTGTCCCGAGGGGCCACATCCAGACTCCTCCTGAAGACTCCTAGAGACTCCACCACCTCCCTGAGCAG
This sequence comes from Onychostruthus taczanowskii, assembly GCF_017590055.1. Classification (NCBI taxonomy): domain Eukaryota; kingdom Metazoa; phylum Chordata; class Aves; order Passeriformes; family Passeridae; genus Onychostruthus; species Onychostruthus taczanowskii. Next base: position 12,365,085 of record NW_024498906.1, read on the forward strand.
CTCATCCCAAGGCCTGACCACTCTTGCCTGGAAAGGTTTTCCTGCTATCCAATCAAAACCTCTCCTGGCAAAATCATTTCATCCTTGATGATATTTTGAAACAGTGGAGTGTTGGCTAAAGGTGGCAATGCCATGACCCCTGAAGGGTCTGCCATGCTTTCCTCTCATAAATGACGGCAAAGTCAATTTTCCACCTCTGTCCACTCCCTCTTGTTGCAGAGATGTTGGGAAGTCTCCCCTTTTGTGGGGCAGAAAAAGAACGGAAGTCCTCTCTGGCACCTTCTGCTTGGAAATGGTTGGGCTCTCTGGAGCTGCTAAGAAATCACAGCAATCCCACAAATTCCCAAACAAGTCTTGAGGTGCTGTGTGAGCTTGAGTGACATTTGGAAGCAGTTCTGTGCTCACTTGGCCAGCAGGGCCGGAGAACAACACCGTGGTGCTTTCAGCCCAGATGCTTTGGCAGAGCCCAGCCTCGAGTGTCGCCACTGCTTGGCAGAACAACTGGTGCTGCAGAACAGGAGCAGGTGCCTTGGGCTTTTCCTGCTCCTCCTGCACCAAGGCCCTGCTTTCTGCAGTGGCTTCAGAGCACGAGAAACAATATTGCTCTTTCTTCCTGGTAAGGCTTTTAACTCTTTGATGGACTTGGTGAAAAGTTGGGCTCCATAGCAGTGATGAGAATAATGAGTTACGTGGCTCTTACTGTCTTTGACAAACAGAGGTGGCAGATCCTGGGCTTGTTTTGAACTTTCTCCTCCAAATTCATGGAATCATAAGATGGTTTGGGTTGGGAGGGACCTTAAAGCCCATCCAGTGCCCCCCCTGCCATGGCAGGGACACCTTCCACTGTGCCAGGCTGCTCCAAGCCCCAGTGTCCAACCTGGCCTTGGGCAGTGCCAGGGATCCAGGGGCAGCCACAGCTGCTCTGGGCAGCCTCAAGCCCCATTATCTTGATGTCTGTTTGATAACTGCCCTCGGTGATGTCCTTCTGGGGTGACATTTCTTTGGGGTGGCATTTCTTTGGGGTGATATTTCTTTGGGGTGGCATTCCTTTGCACCCCTTCTCAATCATCTCAGCCTGGCACAGCCCTCACTCCAATGAGTTTTCACTCATGGCAGGAGGGTACTTCCAACTTCTTCCCTCTTGTTTCAGCATCTGCCTGCCAGGGAAGAGTCAGGCTGTTCCCAGACTCATCCTCATGTTTGTGTTTGCGGAGTCCTGCCTGTGCCATTCATGGAGCTGGGTGTTCTGTTCCCTGAGAACACTTTGAAAACCTCAGTGCTGAAGCTTTGAAGCTCACTGATACATCAACTTTTAAATAAAGAGTTTGTGTGTTATTATTTCACTTTTCTTGACTTGCAGTGACTTCAGCCTTGTGACATGACTTTGTAGGAGGTCGTGGTTCCTTTGCATTGCAGGACAGTCGTGTCTGGTGCCTGTAAATGTGTTTTTCACAGCATCCTCAGGAACTGGGAACATTCCCTGACCAGACCAGGGCACAGTTTTGTTTGAAGTAAAAGCCTTTTAGGGGCTGGAACTTCATTAACATTTCTGCTATGAACTGGACTTGGGATGATCTTTTCCCAGAACACAGTTGTTGGCTGAACCTTGAGGATTTCCTTCTGTGTTTGGTGTTTAGATCCTGTAAAGAATTTTCCATCATCACCTTTCCTTGGGAATATCCAACTCTCTTTCCTCAGGTGGAACGGTTCCTCCGCACCTCTCTGGAGATGAGGAAGACCAACCCAACACCAAACCATGGGAAATTATTGGGTCAGCTTTTCCTTGGTGTAGATTATAGATCCTTCAGGAAATGCTGGAATGATTCCTTCCCTCCCTGCACCCCTTGGAAGTCACCTGCTTGTTTTGGTGGCCCACATGGATGCTGCAGGTGACAGGCAGCTCTCAGGAGCTTGTTCTGGGAATTGACATTCCAGAAAAACCAGAGGCTGATGGAAGGAGAGGCTCAGATGTTCCAGCCAGAGCTGGGTGTCTTTGGTGCATCTTCCACGATGTCCCTGCAGGGGACAGGTGGCACTTCTTGGGAAGGAGGAGCCCAGTCATGGCAAATGGAGGCTTTTGTAACTGGGAATCAGATTTATGGAGCAGATCAGCTGAGGGAAAGCAGGGTTAGATGGGGTCTTGTGAATTAGGAATTGTTCCCTGGCAGGGTGGGCAGGGATGGAATTCCCAGAGGAGCTGTGGCTGCCCCTGGATCCCTGGCAGTGCCCAAGGCCAGGTTGGACACTGGGGCTGGAGCAGCCTGGCACAGTGGAAGGTGTCCCTGCCCATGGCAGGGGTGGCACTGGATGATTTTTGAGATCCCTTCCAACCCAAACCATTCTAGGATGCTCTCAGATGCTGACAACATTTATTTTTTAAAATTTGCACAACTCTGATACTTGGGTAGTGTTGCTCTCATTGTTATTATTAATGTGAACAAAACCCCAATTTTCATAGTTTTTATAGCATAAACTACTCCTTAGTTTATGCTAGAAACAATAAAGCCTTAGAAGGAAAAATGCAAGTTATATTTATAAAATAATTCTCTTAAATCACATTATTATACTGAAGGAGTAATGATTTTTTTTCTGTTTTGTGGATGGTTTTTGTTGTTATGTTTTACATTTTTCTGGCTTGAAATTTGTGTTACTTGAGAGAAATCAGTGCAGTTTACAGTGAGCCCCACTTTGGGGTGATATTGTTTGGATTAGTGAAGTTTGGCATCCCCAGGTTTTGGTGGTTTCCAGCTGGAAGCACAGATCCAACCACACTTAAGGTTTTTTATCCTCAAAAGCTGCTACTTCAAGGTGAGACAAATCAAAAGAAGTAATTGCTTAAACTTAAAAGTTTGTGTACTAAATAGAGGAATTACTACAAAGGCAGGAAGTTGGGCTTTCAAATGAGTGCTTTGGAGTAGTGAGGTTTGACTGGACTTGTCACCCCCCTTGACTGATTCCTGATTTTTTTAATATTTTTTTTTTATTTTCTGTGATGAGCACTAAGCTGGATGTGGAAATATTGAAACTTTTTACTGGGGAATGATTTATTGTTTAGTAACTTGGTAATTCTGAGTGGAGTTTGTCAGGACTGGCTTCAGATTCCTGCTGTAAAATGCAGGTGTCAGAATATCAGTTATCAAATCATTGACAAAGCAGCAGAAAAATGGTTTAGGTGCAGTTCACAACCTGTGAGGATTTTATTGAATAGTTCTGGTGCTTCTAGGCAACATTGGAGTGAGGAAAAAACCTGGAATGTTATTTTATGAACTGTGAGATGGGTTCTTAAGGACAGCGTGCCTAAGAGTTGTAAAGTATTCTGGTTTTTAGGAATTCCATCAGAATTTGTTTTGTTAATAGAAAATATTCTGGTTTTTAGGTGCTCCATCAGAATTTGTGTTATTAATACAAAATATTCTGGTTTTTAAGAACTCTGTCAGAATTTGTGTTACTAATACAAAGTATCAAAGCAGTGCAATGTCTTCAAATGCAACAGAACTGCTCTGTAGCTAAACTTTAAGTGCTATCAATTTCTCTTGGAGTGACATGAATTACTTCAAAATCATCCATGAAATCAGCCAGTGAGGGAATTCCCTGGAATCATCACACCAGCAGCTTCCCCACAATCGAGATGGAATTTATAATGGTGGATATTTTTTTGTAGTTCACTTTTTCACTTAAAAAGCCTCTGTGTGTGTGTTGGTCCTTCAAGGTGTGTGATAGGTTAACAGCAATCTCAAATCCAATCCCAAAACTCCCAAACTCTACAGCCAGTTTGGGATTAGTAAAGGAAAAAAGACTTTTAATATCAACAGAGCTGTGCAAATCCTGCAAGTGGAAGGAGGGGACAGTACAAATTCTCAAAATACCCACTTGCCCACGTGCCAAGTTATTTTATTTTTACAGTTGGTTTTATTTTAAAATTGTCATTGCTGTGTTAGATGAAATCCACCTTTATTTATGGCAGACACCAGAGCTGGGTGGATGTCACCCAGTGAAATAGTTGGAAAACACATGGGATTATTTAACCAAGTTAAAAAGATTCTGCATCAATTCCTCACCCTGCCTGTATTCAAACTACAAAAGTACTTTGAGATCCTCCCCCTCTCTCCTGAAAGCTGTTCTCTTTGGTCAGGTATTGAATAATTTATATCATGTGAGACTCTTGCACATGATGTATTCATCCCTTGTTTAGCGCTTACATTCATGGTTTGGCATGCTGGCTGTACATTGATATGGGAGATGCTTCCCATTTTTTCTCTACCAACTGTTTAAATATATCTTGTGCCTCAGTAACTACAAATGGGAAATAGAATAATTCAAGTAATTTCCCTTGATGGGTTTGATGCCTAGGAAAGGATTTCTTTTTAATTTTTTTAAAAAATAGATATCTGTTTGTACAAAAGGAGAGCTTTAAAAATGATGCCGATATTTATGCTAACTTTATGTTCAGCTGGAAATGCCAGGTATTGATTTGGGATAAAATATTGGGTGTTTTTCACCTCTCTCGTGCGGTTTGACGTGCTGCCATGCAGCAGGTAATTTATTCCATCTCTAATTAGTTTTGCGTTGCAAACTGCAAATTGTGAGTAATGTTCTTGGGAGGTGGGGGAAGGAGGAGGCGCTGCACCAACACGAGGAACTCCGGCTGAAGTGCTGATAAAAGTCTTTCCCTGCAAGGCCAGCACAGGGATTAGCGCTGCCCAGTCCGGGCCCAGCCCGGATTGCTCGGAAAATCTTGTAAGCCCCTGGTCAGGTAACGCTGCTGCTGCTGCTGCGAGATGAGCACAAATTAAATGCAATAAACGGGTTCCAAAAGCTGCCAGGAGATAAAGAATGGGCAACACTGATTTTTGGGGTGTGTAGTGCACACACACTGAGGGAGTCGCTGGTGGTTTAGGGCGTGGAAGGAGATATTTCAGTAGTTCCACTACTGCTAAAATGCCCAAAATGAAGCTGTTGAATCAGGGAGAGATTTCAGGAGCTTCACTGAGGGAGTTGCTCGTGTTCCAGGGCTTGGAAGGAGATGTTTCAGTGGTTTCACTCTTGCTAAAATGTCCACAATGAAGTTGTTGAATGAGGGAGAGATTTCAGGAGCTTCACTGAGAGAGTTGCTGGTGTTTTAGGGCATGGAAGGAGATGTTTCAGTAGTTTGACTAGTGCTAAAATGTCCAAAATGAAGTTATTGAATGAGGGAGAGATTTGAGGAGCTTCACTGAGAGAGTTGTTGGTGTTTTGGGGCATATAGGGAGAGATTTCAGGAGCTTCACTGAGGGAGTTGCTGGTGGTTTAGGGCATGGAAGGAGATATTTCAGTAGTTTCACTCTTGCTAAAATATCCAAAATGAAGTTATTGAATGAGGGAGAGATTTCGGGAGCTTCACTGAGAGAGTTCCTGATGTTTTAGGGCATGGAAGGAGATGTTTCAGTAGTTTGACTAGTGCTAAAATGTCCAAAATGAAGTTGTTGAATGAGGGAGCCGGTAAAACTTCAGAGTTCTGTTGGAACTGACATTTTGGACTCTTGGTAAAATCAGGTTCCCCGCTGCAGCTCTGTAAAGTTCGGCGGTGCTGGGGACCCCTCACTCACAGCCGGGATGGCTCTGCCCGTGCCCCCCTTCCCCGAGCCGGGCTCAGGTGCTGTCCCCGCTGTGCCGGGGCGGCGAGGCCACCCCGGCGGCTCCGTGCCCTGTCCCCTGTCCGGTGGCACCTTGGCGGAGCCCCGGAGAACAGGAAGCACCCCCCACCCCCTCGGCAGGTGAGTGACTCGCAGCGGCGCTGGCACATCGCTGCCGGGCTCGGCAAAGTGCAGTAAAACATGCCCGGCATCGCTGCGGCCGCCACGGCGTAGAGAGAGCCAGGGGACAGTGCTGCTGCTGCTGCTGCTGCAGGGACAGCCGGGGGCTTCCAGAGTAAGTCTGTCTGTCTGTCACTCTTTGCATTTCCAGCCGCCGGTTTTCCACATCCGCATCCCCCCTGCGCGTGGGAAGGGGATCTCCCCAGCAGCTCTGCGAGCCGGGCTGGTCAGTGATGGATTCACGCCGTCACAGGCACAGAGACACCAATATGCTGTCAGATAATTAATTTTTTTTCTTTAAAAGAAAAAAAATTGCTTATTTCTCGTAGGATGCTTCAGCTTCGCTCATGTTCAGTCGTTAGCGGTGGTGGAACGAGCTGAAATTTAATTTGCTTAAAATCTGTCGGGGGGGGGAATTATAATTATTATTATAATAATAATAATAAAGGATGTTGTGTCTTTATGGTTAAACCCAAACCAATGAAACATAAATTCAGATCTTTGGGAAAAAGGGAAGGAAGAAGGGAAGGACAGGAGTAGCCTGACACAGTAATTTTAGGAGGTGACCTGCCTAAGGAAGGCAGCAACAGGGAACTTCAGAGCTTTTTAAAGCCCCGGCAAGAATTCCACCCGGCAGCGTTGGGGGATCTTTCACATCCCAGCCCTGGAGAAGGCGTCCCGGAGCCGGGCAAGGCGAAATCCTAACGCGGGCGCGCTTATCCGTAAATCCCGTGTATCATGGCTGCGCCGCCCTGCCCTTGCTGTGGGGGTGAAATGTAGAACATGAGCCTGATCCTCGGGAGATGGAGCTAATTTCGCCCTAAACTGGAAAGTGTTAACAGCGCCCGGCGAATGTGACAAAGCTCAATCGCGCTCCTTGTTTATGGAGCCCGCGCCCATTGGCCGCCGCGCGCCAGCTCTGCCCTGGCAACTGCGCGCCCGCATTTGCATAGCGCGCCGCCATTGGTCCGCGCCGCGGCGCTGCGGGCCAATGGCGCGGCGCGGCCCGGGGTGGGCTATGCTAATGAGGCGCTGTTGCTGGGGCGCGCTGCGGCAGCCGGGGATGCGCTGAAGGGAGCGCCGGGATCGGCTTCCCCCTCACGCGCGGGCCTGCGCGGTGCGAGCCGCCCTCACGCCGGGCTGCGCCGGGCCCCGAGCGCGGCCGGGCCTGGGCCGCCCGCCGCTTCGGCTAATTGCTGTTTCCCCTCAGTTTCCCCCCTGGTTTTTCCCTGTTTTTAAATTTAATTTTTAAATAAAATGCCTTAAAGTAGCCAGCTTCCCGCAGAAAGCAGAACGCTGATACGCTCACCTCGCCCCTTCTCGCTGTCCGAGATCGGGATCTGAATCTGATTTTTCTTTAGAATAATTTATTTCTGGAGCACAGACGCTCACCTTTCAACAATGGTGTATTCACATCCCACCCAACAAAAAAACACAAAAAACAAACTCCACACTAAAAACCAAGCCCCTCCTCGGCTCTAAGTTGAGTCCTGGTTTTGTTGGGTTTTTTTTTTTTTCTCTGATTTTTCTTTAGAATAATTTATTTCTGGAGCACACACGCTCACCTTTCAACAATGGTGTATTCACATTCCACCCAACAAAAAAACCCCCAAAAACAAACTCCACACCAAAAACCAAGCCCCTCCTCAGCTCTAAGTTGAGTCCTGGTTTTGTTGTTTGTTTTTTTTTTTTTTTTTTTTTCTGTCCTAAATATCATTCCTGTCTAAGAATATTGGGGAATCTGAGCTTAAAATATATTCTGCTGCTTAAATCTGTATCTGTATCTGTCCTTTTTTTCCTTTCCCTGCCTTCCCCAGCAGCTTTTTCTCCTGTTCAGTCATGGATCACTTTACCTTCTTCAGTCCTGTTCCCACTCCCTCCCTCCGTCTTCCTGTGTCCAATTCCTGCATTTTCTTCCAATTTTCTAAATTTTCTCTTCTAAACCTGACCGTAAGGATAATTAATTGTTCAACTGAGTAAATCCAGCTACATTCCATGCTATGTTTTCCTTTTTTCCCCCTTCTTTTATACATAAGTATCAGTATGTATCTGTGGTTTGATACCACCTGGCATTTGCTAGCAATAGTGGGAATTTCTGCCACCAGCAGATTTTTGGTTAAATTGGATTTTTACTGGTGGAATTTTAATTTTTTGACCATTTTCTAAACCCTTCAGAAAAATTCAGATTCAGCAGAGGGAAATTTAGTTTTTCTTGGATAAAGCCAACGTTTTCATAGAAACACTTAGGGATTTCTAGAACCAAAAACTTAGATTTAATAAAAATTGGGTGTACTTGGAGTTTGCTTGAAGCCTACTGAAGAGGACGTTTAGAGGTTCTTTTCTAGCATGTTTAAAGGATAAAAATAATGTAAATTTAAACTTTGTGTCCCTAAATTTCTGCTGTGTTAGGAGATTACTGTGGTTTCTAAAAATATTTTTCTCCTTATTTATTGAATTTGACAGATTTTTTTGTTTGTATTTGTGGTTTTCACTTGGAACTGAAGGGCAGGTGAATTAAAGCAGAATTAAAGATGCAGAGGTAGTTGGAGTTAAGTAATTATTGGAAAACCTGTGTTTGGAATAATATTCACACTTCAGTCTTTATTCCTACTTTAAGAGTTATTATGTTTGTTCGGTCAAAGGTTAGATTTGATGATCCTGGAGGTGTTTTCCAACATTGTTTCTGTGAGTCTTTGAACTTTCACCATGATCATAAAAAGAGTTAATCTCCATTTCCCCCTCTCCTTTATATTCCCTCTTTTTAATGGCAGGCTTTCATTAAATTATAAAACTTATAAACCTTAGAATAATTGCATAAGATCATAAATTGCACATGAATTTGAAGGGGAAGACAAAAAAAGCCTCAGAACCTCAACCTTGGCACATTTTCACCAGCATCGGTGACCTCTGGAAAATGAGGATTTGGATAATTTTTATTTGTCAGTTTTAAAATAAAAGGTATCTTTTTGAAATACAGGTTATTAAACATTCAGTAATAAAGTATCGACTGCTGAAATATTGTTTCACTCACTCATTTGTCATTAAATAAATAAATACATGCTGGGGTGAATCAGCAGCCAAAGTACTTGAGTTTGACCCGTGCTCCTGAGGAGCTGGACAGAGTTCCAGTGGGACAGGAAAAATTTGGGAAGAACTTGAAGTGCGTTAGGAAAGGGGAAAACCTTCTCTGATAGCTCTGTTTGTATGTGTGCAGTCATTTCCTCTCTAAATCCTGGGATATCCTCTCTTGGAGGATCACATGAGGGCAGTGCGTCAAAAAGGAGCTTTTTTTACCTAACCTGTAAAGCTGCTCCTCTGTGGAGCTCTGTAAAACAGAGATTTACCTGCCCTTGTCTTTGCAAAGTCCTGAATGTACAAAAACTTAAATTATGGAGCCCTTTTGTGTTTATCCCATGGCTGTCCATTTTTCTGCAGAGCAGGAGAAAATCCAGAATTCTACAGAAGGAAATGATTGTTTGTGAATTCCGAGGATGCAAAAACAATGACCACTCTATAGAATCTATAAGCAGCCAGGAATAATTTTATTTGGAGCACAGTCTGAAGAGTGGCAAGGGATATGTTAAACACAATGAAAATAAAAAGATCTATTGTATGGCCACCTATTCAGCGAGCACTGCTTCCATTCTGCCCCCTAAAACAAACAGGGCATTCATGGAGCTAAACAGAATCATAACTTATTGACATGGAGGCACAGAATTAAAGCTGGGGAAGGATTCTGGGCTTTCCTAATTTCTGGACACAGTTCTCTTCATTTTAGTGCCTTTTCAGTCCATTCAGTCCTTTGTAGGCCTGCCCCTGTTTCCTTGTGGAATTCCAGGTGGGTTTTTAGCTGTGCTTTCAAGCAGGTGCTTCTCCAGGGCAGAAGTGGAAAAGCAGAGGTCTCAGAGAGCTTAATTTGGGCTTTGAAAGTTCAGAGTGGTTGTGTTTCCTGTAGGGTTTAGCTGAGAATTTTGGCAATCTTGGGCTTCATTTCTTAAAAAAAAAAGTGGTTTCACTTTCACAACATTTTCTCAGTTCTAAGATTCTCCGGAGTGTACTCAAAGTCATATTTATAAGTTAATGAAACACAGATTTATATACTGTGTTGCCAGTAGATTAAATGAGTTTTAGAAACTTCTTTCTCTTGTAGTGGGAGAATTACAATGAGCAGCAGCCTTCAGTCCTTCTGGTACCAGATTTTTGAAGTGGCTTTTTTTTTTTTGGTAGATATTTCCCACAGCGTTTCCCTGTGACAGGTCTGAGCTCCACTTTTTCTCCAGGAAAGGGAACTGGTGTCCTCTGATTGCACAAAAGCCACAGACCACAAGTCCTGCCCAAAGTCCACCTCCTGCTGCAGCTCATCCAGGGAAGGAACTGGCCAAGACAGGCTCAGCAGTGACACAACAGTTCATGAACCTGCTCTTGGCCTGCTTTTACTCCAGCCTGGGAAAAGATGGCACTCAGGAGTTTGGTATCACCTCCTGAGCCACAGCTCTGGCTGTAGGGAATAGCAGGAGGAGCCCCTGGGGGTGCTGGCCCATGAATGGGGTTGGAGAGCAGGGTTGTTTCCAAGATTAGGGGTCCATTCTGCTCGGAGGGAAAGCAGTGTTTGGCATTTCTGTACAGGGAAGTTGGCTGAATAGTTATTGTAGGATAACTTCTGAAGCAGCCATTCTTAATAATTCCCCCACAATAATAAAGTTCCTCCAGAGGAGGAACTCTGTGGGATATTTATAACGGGATTGTTCTCCGGGAGCTGCCACAGGTAATTTCCCTTTGTTCCCTGAGTTCTCTCAGCTTTTCCCTGGGTTCTCTCAGCTTTTCCCACTCCAGAGCAAGCAGAGTGAGGTCCCTGGCCCCCCAGGTTCTCAGGCAGTCACTGCAAACCCGTGTGTGGGGACAATGGGCAGAGCAGGGCTGCAGGAGGTCACGCAGAGTTCAGGTGGGAGTTTGCTCATTGCCTGAAAGATGATTGTTCTAAACTCTGCAGTCCCCAGGGCTGACATTTGTGATGCTCAGGCAGAACTCTGGTAGGTCTAACTCGTCTTCAGCGTGGGTTTATTTGAACAGAGAGTTCTCAGATCCGAGTGCTTGTTGCTGATTGCTCCCTGGCTGTTTCAGGATTGCTGATACACCTCAGAGGTGGTTGGGTGTTGGAGCAGTGCAGGGATCTGGCTCCCTTTTCCAGACACTCTTCAGTAACTGAGCTGTCACAATGCTCATGGATGCTGAGAGCTTTTCTAAGCAGAGATTTTGAAAAATAAAGTTGACCAGAACTCTGCAAAACAATGAACTTTGCAAAGAAAAAACAATCTTCTGTGAAGGAAGAGGTTGTACAATTCCTCAGCTGACATGGGATTTGCTTCGAGTGGACACAGGGCTGCTTTCACAACACTATTTTAAACACTGAAAAAAGCAACAGGAAGTGCTTGCCTTCACCTGTGGTGGTTTTGCAGGGGTTGAAAATAAAAAAAAAATTAAATCTTGCCCTGTCCTGCTCAGTAAGAACCGTGCTTGTTCTGTGGTGTGGCCCCACCAGCTCCTGAACTCTGTGTGGGAAGCAGAACACCCTTTGTGGCCACCGAGACACTTCACACTTTCATTCTCTGCTGGTGTTTTCTGGCAGGTTCTCACTCAGCTGCCAGCATATCCCTGAGAGGGAATAGAGGCAATGTGTGCACATGGCTGAGCAACCCAAAGGTGGAAAGGGAGGGTGGGATAGGAGGGAGAGGCAGGGAGAGAGGCTCAAAACATTTTGGGTTAAAGCAATGTTCTTAGGAGGGAAAATGTTGAGGAAAAGGAAGAAAAGTTCTAGCAAGGCAAAGAGAATGGCAGATGAATTGTGCAGAGGAAGTTTCACACTTCATTAATGATCTTAATCACACCCCCTGCCACGGGCAGGGACACCTCCCACTGTCCCAGGTTGCTCCAAGCCCTGTCCAGCCTGGCCTTGGACACTTCCAAACTTGGGGAATTCCTGCATTTAAACTTTTAGAAGTATGGAATAAATGCTGATGGGACTTTCACTTCTTTTACCTGCTTCATCTTGCACAACCATCAGCAGACAGGGAAGTGTTTTAAGGCTGTTGCAAAGGTTCTGTTATCAGCAAGATAATTCTTTGTCATGTCATGGAGCCAAAATCTGCTGCTGCTGCACTTGGGAGATGCTTTTGTCAGTCCTGAAGGCAGATTTGCATCACTCACAGGGTCCAAACTGTCACCATGGTCCTTTTTGGGGGCTCATTTGTAATTGTGAGGTGAGAAGTAGGAAGACATATTAAGGAAATGTCACTTTTTGAATGCTCTAATGGTTTTTGTCTGACTTTGCGTCCTTTTTTATATTACACTATGAATATTCCTCAATAGAACACTAAGGTAGAAGTGTGACAGAGGGACAAAGAGAGTCACAAAGATACTTTGAGAAGCAAAGTAGGTCTTTAATGAGCTTGGTGACAGGAATGCAAAGAAACATTGGAATGACTGTTGGGATTTTCAGGTACAGTCCCACCAAACAGAGGAGCTACTCTAACAACTCCTGATCCAGAGAGAAATCTCACTTTGTGCTGACTTTTGTGCCACAGAAATATGGAAACCTTGAGGCTGGAAGAGACCTTTGGATGTTGCCCAGTCCTGTGCCAGTTGGGCTTTGGCTACAATCCACTGATTTTTTTCTGGATTGTTGGTCCACTCTTGGGATCACTCAGTCACCTGCAGCTCTTCCCCATCACTCAGTGGCTGTTTGTGCCTTGCTGTAGCTGAAATTGAAGGCCAGGGATGTGTTTTACAACCAAAAATACATCTAAATGAATTATGTAGACTGATGTCAAAATGGGAATAACAGCATGGATGTGTTTTACAACCAAAAATACTTTTTTTTTGGGAGGAGGTTTAACATCTAAATGAATTATGTAGACTGATGTCAAAATGGGAATAACAGCATCTCAAATGGATGAGAGGAAATTGAATCTGCATTGGGTTCTTAAAAATCTATGCAGAAATTTACACAAACTTTTCCAATATTACACCAATTGTAGTTCATTTATAGACTCCTCAATAATCACAATTTCAAATATTTGTTACACCTGCAGTTAATAATTTCTTTGTTGCTTGGAAAAATTGTAAAATCACAGAATGGTTTGGGTTGAAAGGGACCTTAAAATCATCCAGTCCCACCCCCTGCCATGGGCAGGGATAACTTCCACTGTCCCAGCCTGGCCTTGGACACTTCCAGGGATGGGGAGGCCCCAAAACATCTATTAAAAACAAAACAAAACAAAACAAAACATGTGATTAAAACACAGTTATTTTAAATGACAAAAGTTTTTCCATCCTCACCAAATAAATAAATATATTCTTGAACTTCTTCCACTGTGTTGAGATGATGCTTTAAGAAATAAACCTTCTCCTTTATGAGGGAATCCATTTTTGAAGTGTGTCTATTTTCAGAGAGTTCTGTGAGCCTCTTTTGAGTGCAAATACACATCAAGGTGGGTATTTTTATGCCTCCTCTGAACTAACATTAGGTAAGGCCTATTTGTAAGACAATTCTACCCACTCCAAATCCATAATCTTTTCCCTTAATGTACTTCATGATTAGAGATCTTGGCATATGTTTTGGGGTTTTTTTACTTCGTTTTATTCCCAAGGTGCTTTACAAGGTGTGATCACTTGAACTCCTAGTGGTTAAAAAGGAAAATTTATGGTTGACTGCACCTTGTTCACAGATCTTTCTGTCCTGTGGAAGTTCTGGATGTATTGTGGGAACAAGTGCCCACATGGATTTTAGTCCTGCCCTGATGGTCAGCAGATCCCTGATTTTTTTGGGTGTCTGGAGCTCTCCAGATGAGCCAAAAAACAATCTCAGAGCCACCAGAGGCTCAATTAATGGCTGTGCACAAATGTCCTTATTTCTGGAGCAACTCCTCGACCTAAAACTAAAGGAGGTCAAGATTTCTATTCTAACCAGTCCTTCTTTCCCCTCCTTTCCTCCTGCTGTGTCACCGGTGTTTCTAGGAGTGTTCCCTTGGGATTAGCTGTGCTGGGATAGGATTGCAGGGCTCAGGAGTGGAGCCTGGGATGTGGCAAGGGCAGGGATTCCATCAGGGCCCTTGTTTGTGTTGGTGGCCAGGGCTGGGAGCCTCAGGGGGGTGGAATTCCTTGGCTGCTGATCCTTGTGCTTTCACTCCCAAACCTCTGCCCCGGGGCGGTGCTGAGGTGGCTCGTGAGGTTGGTCCCATTTCAGGGGTGACTCAAATCCTTTTCCATTTGGGATGGGAACATGGGGATGAGTTGGCCAATTCCCATCCATCTCCTTGTCATCCTTCACCTCATCACACTGGTCAGGCTCTAATCTTGTCCCTTTTTCCTGGGATTTGCTGTGGAACCATTTGTGTTTCTGGGTTAAGAAGGTTCTTGTTGGACACAGTTTGGTTTTGTGGTGTCACATTTGGTGTGGGACTGTCCTCCAAGCCAACAGGGACCTCTTTGTTACTCACAAACAACAAATCTCAAAAAAATTCTAAACTAAAAAATTAAAATTACGGATATGGGTGCAGGTGGATTTGGGAGGAGAAGGTCTACAAGCATGAAAAGTTTCCAGCTGAACCAAAACATCACATATAACATTTGTATTACATTACAACTGTTGTTTTGTGGGATAATTACACTTCTAACACTCTTCTACATTTCTTTTTTACTTTATTTTAAATGTCTGTAGTGCATTATTCAGTTTATCCTCAGACTTGTTGTGATTTTTGGAGTGTCAGAAGACCCTATGAAGTCAAACTGTAAATGAGAACCCCATGGTGCCAGTATTTTTGGGTTTATATATTTGAGCTTTCTGCTTTTTTAGGAGCACATGGAAGGGCAGAATTTTTTTAAATGAAGTTTTTGTTTATAAAGTTATGTAATTGGCCAGGTATCTCTCTATTGGAGACCTATAGCCTGAGGTAAGAAAATACAAGATTTAAACCTTTGAAAGTAACTGGCTCTACACTTCAGAATTAGTGGTATTTTTGACTCTCTGATTTAAATATTGTTTTGACTTTTACTTCAGTCACCATGATGTTGCTAAGTGAGATTATGATTTTTTTTCAGGTTAAGCAGAACCTCAGAAATTAAAAGAGCAAAAAGTAGAGATACTGGATGATGTCTTACATATGTTCAGCCATTCTTACAGGAGTGTTCAGTGAATCTTGAAAAGGAAATGTTCACTAAATCCACCAAGTTGTAGAGATGGAAGATTAACTCTGATTCTCAGTTTTTATTGGACATTTTGTAGAAGAGTTAAAAGTAATTTCCTGTGCAATGCTAACTTAAAATGGTTAATATTTTGATATAATCAATGTGAAATGTTGTTTGATTTCATCCATGCAGTTCTGTTGCCCTGATAGGTGTTGAGTCAATGTGCAGTATCAATTTTAATATTTTAGTTTTCTTTTGATAGAGTTATTTTTAAGAAAGCCAAATCTTGGCTGTACTCATCTACTGTTTTCTCGTGCTTGTGTTTTCTTGCAAGGTTTGGACTGTAAAGGAAGTGGGGATTTCCCTTTGCTGGTCAGGTGCTTGGCTGTTTAACACCTTCCTTCTAAATTTAATCTTTAGTGATAATTTTGCTTTCAGATTGCAGCTGCTCTTTGTTTGCTGTGCGTTGTAGGGAGGCATAAACACAGAGGACAGGGAATCAGGGATTCAGGGAATCACCAGGGTTGGAAGAGCCCTTTGGGATCATCCCAGTCCCACCATCATCACCCCTAAACCTTATCCCCAAACAAAGATGAGCTGCTGAGGCTGGACCCTGGTTTTTCCTTTGGTACAGTCAGTCCAGAAAGCTGCTGGAAGCAACCCTGAAAGGCAGAACTTTTGTGGTTTTATGGCCTTTGTGGAATCCATACATGGAATTTGTGTGTTTGGAATAACCCCTGTCAAATTCTGACCGAGTTATGACACCCAGATGGAGATTTGAGAAAAGGGATGCTCAGGATTAGAGTCCCAGCTTGGTTTGGGCTGGAAGGGACCTTTAAAGATGGAGTCCTGATGGTCAGGGACACTTTCCACCTTACCTGGTTGCTCCAGCTCTGACACTTCCAGAGATCCAGGGGCAGCCCCAGCTGCTCTGGGCACCCTATGCCAGGGCCTGCCCACCCTCACAGGGAACAATTCCCACCCAAAATCCCATCCAACCCTGCCCTCTCTCAGCTTAAGGCCATGTCCCCTTGTCCTTATGAGAAGGCCCTGTCCACCCTTCCTGCCCAGCCCTGCAGATAACCTTTCCCTGAGGATGATTCTGGGATCACTCCCTGTGGAATCCCCCGTGTGTGACAGCCCCTGGGTGCCGATGAGCTCCGGGATCCACAGGGCAAGATTCTCAACCCATCCCCTGCTTAACCCTCGCCTTGTCCTTGCAGGAGGAGAGACTTCAGCATGCAAACCTTCATCTGTTCGGCTTGCACCATCGTTTTCATTCCATGCTGCTGGCCTTCAGATGGCTGGACAGATGTCCCATTCGCATCAGCAGTACAGTGACCGGCGGCAGCAGAACATCAGCGACCAGCAGGTCTCGGCCTTATCCTACGCTGAGCAGCTCGAGCAGCCACTGCCCCTGACAAACCAGGTATGGGAGAGGGCTCCTGCTGCAGCTGGCAGCTCTTGAGTGTGGAGTTGTGGAGTCTGTTGGGTTGGAAGGGACCTTTAGAGATGGAGTTTGCCATGGCAGGGACACCTTCCGCTGTGCCAGGCTGCTCCAAGCGCCAGTGTCCAACCTGGCCTTGGGCACTGCCAGGGATCCAGAGGCAGCCACAGCTGTGCTGGGAATTCCATCCCAGCCCCTGCCCACCCTGCCAGGGAACAATTCCTCATTCCCAAGATCCCATCTAGCCCCTGCCCTCCTTCAGTTTAAGGTCATTTCCCCCATGTTCTGTCACTCTAAACCCGTGTGAAACGTCCCTCTCTGTCCCTGTATTGCACAACCATAAATTACAGGATTGGGGCATTTATTCTTCTATGTTTTGTTTTTTTTTTAAAACTGATGAACTCCCAACTCTGTAAGGATGGAGTTAAGATACAACAGTATATTTTAAAAAATACAAATTTTTTTATATATATATACATATATATATATGTGTGTGTGCGTATTTTTAAAATGTGTGTATATATATTTTAATATATATGTGTATATATATGTGTGTGTGTGTGTGTGTGTGTGTGTATCTATATATGTGTATATATATGTATATGTATACTATAACTTCAAAAAAAGTTTTTAAAGTTGTTTCTAAAATCCTGGAACATACTTATTATGATTATTCTACTTGTAACGTTTTTTTTTAAATAAGGGGAGAGCAAGATTGACCAAGTGGAGAACTGTGAAAAGCTCTTTTTAAAATAATAGCTGTTTTTAAATTTTTTGGGCTGTTTGTTAGCAGCTAATTGCTTTATTACTTATCCTAATGGACAGTTTTGTGTATTTGGAATACAGAAGTTTGCACAAAATAGATTTTATTTGAGTAGGTAGGACTGCTGAAAGGAGTCACAGGAGGAGTCAGCAGGAGCCACAAGAGCTGCTGTGGTTCTGGATAAGTGGGAATTCTGTTGGTTTTTAAAAATTCCATGGCCCAGTTGTGGAAACATAAGGGCAGATGGGTTCCAACAAAGCCTGTAAGTCAGAAATTGAAAATTTGGTGCAGACTGATGAGGAATGTTTCACTGAAGAGGATGGAGGTGAAGTGTGTTTGCTGCTCAAGATGTTTTAGGCAGAAAAGTCTCCAGAACCATCAGGAGATGCTCTCGTGCTGTGGGAAGACACTTGTGGCCAGGATGTTGGGTGCCAGGATTTGGAGATCTCCAGTGACTAGAGCAAAGTGAATGGAGCTGGCCAGGGATGGGTTTCCTTTCCTGAGGGGCCAACCAGGAGGAAGAGGAAATCTCCTATATAATAATATGTAGCTTGAGGATCTACAAAGGCATTTTATGTGAGCTTTTTTGGGTTAAAGGTCTCCCAAAAATTCTGCATGAGGCTGGTCAGTCAAGAAAAGTTGCACCTGAATCCTTTCAAGGCGCTGTGGAAACAAACTCAAGGAATTTTAGGTTGTATGGACATAATCCATGTGAGGAAATAATCAGCTGGCCACCTTGGCCATGGCAATCAAACTGTCTTTGCACCACCACCACAACTCTATAGAATCAATGTTCTTGGCTTTGATGGTGGCCAACTTTCTGAAGTCTCCTGACTATTTCCCTTCCCTGCCTCTTTCCTCCCTCGAGTTCTTGTGCTTCTCCCATCACAAAGTTCCACCAAGAGTTCTCCTCACCAGGCTCCTGCTTGGAGTGGAAGTTCTGTGTGAGCCTCTGTGGGGACTCTCAAAGACTTTTTGTCTTTGCAATGCACTTCTGATTTTATCTGCACAGCCAGATCCAGCTGAGACCTTCCTGCTGGTGGCTCAGATCATCTGCTCTGGACCTGGTCTCTCTGCAGAATAAATTCCTTGTTCTTTCTTTTGGGTTGCCTTTTTACAGCTCTTGTTCATCTTAATTAATTTTTTTTTTTTTTTCTTATTAAAAAAACCCTTGACCTCTGTGGTTGAAGGCTTTGTGCTTTTCTCTCCAGATGTGATCTGCAAACATCTGGGGGCTTGTGTTCCATTCTTTCTGTATGACATTCTACAGGAATCCTTCTTATTCAAGGTATTGCCATGAAAATACTGCCACTCTCTGGCCTTTTTTATCCAAAAACTTGATAGAGTTTTGTCCTGTAAATGTCAGTTCTGGAAAGGAACCTTGCAGAGAACATTGTTGGAACCATCTTTAGGTGCTTGTTTCATTCCTCTGGTGGGATCCCACCACTTGTTCTCTCTGTCATCTCCTTGTGGAGCTTGTAACACAGACCAGCCTTTTATAATGGCAAACTCTCTTTGGTCCCAGAAGGTGACTTCTGCCTTTGCAGGTTCGTACCAGGATCAGAATTCCAGGATCATTTACGTTGGAAAAAATCTCCAGGAGGAATCCCAGCTGTGCCCCATGGCCACCTTGTCCCCAGCCCAGAGCTCTGAGTGCCACCCCCAGGGGACACCTGCAGGGATGGGCACTGCAAAGCTCCCTGGGCAGCCCCTGCCAAGGCCTGAGCACCCTTTCCATGGGAAAATTCCTGCTGCTGTCCCAGCTGAGCCTGCCCTGGCCCAGCCTGAGGCCGTTCTCTCTGCTCCTGTCCCTGTTCCCTGGTCCTCCTCCTGTCAGAGCCACAAGGTCCCCCCTGAGCCTCCTTTTCTCCAATGTTTATCTTCCAGAAAATCCTGGTTTTAATATGCAGCAAAAGGAATTGGCTGTTGGAGAAGCCTTGATAGTTTGATCTTAATATATCCATAAAAACAGGAGGAGAAAAAGGTGACTTCAGGCAGATTCAGGGAGTTTGATCCTTTAAGGTTGAATCCTTTCCATGCAGTGGCTCCCATCCAGTCAGACAGACAAGGATTGGGTCTGGGAGCTTCAGTTTCCTGGAATTTCCCAACATCAGCAGCCTGGAACTTTGGGACAGCTTGGGTGCCACAGCTTTCCACAGCCTAAAAGTAACTGTTTGGGTGCCCTAAAACCAACCTGCTTGGGTACCCTAAAATAATGTGCTGGTGCAGATATAAAAATAATAAATCTCTTAGGGTGCCCTAAAAGCCACTTCTTAGTGTGCACTAAACGTAATCTAATTGGGTGCCCTAAAAGTCAACTGTTAGGGTGCCCTAAATTACCCTGTTTGGGTGCCCTAAAAGTACACGGTTTGGGTGTCCTAAAATAACCTCTTCAGGTGCCCTAAAAATAACTTCTTTGGGTGCCCTAAAACTAAACTGTTTGGGTGGCCTAAAGTGTCTTTGGGTACCCTAAAAGTAACTCCTTTGGGTGCCCTAAAACACCCCATTTGTGTGCCCTAAAAGTAAACTGTTAGGGTGTCCTAAAATAACCTCTTTGGGTGCCCTAAAAATAACTTCTTTGGGTGCCCTAAAGTACCCCGTTTGGGTGCCCTAAAAGTAAGCTGTTTGGGTGCCCTAAAGCTTCTTTGTGTGCCCTAAAAGTAACTAATTTAGGTACCCTAAAAGTAACTTATTTGGGTGCCCTAAAACACCCCATTTGTGTGCCCTAAAAGTAAACTGTTAGGGTGTCCTAAAATAACCTCTTTGGGTGCCCTAAAAGTAAACTATTTGGGTGCCCTTAAACTTTTTTCAGTGCCTTAAAAGGAACTCATTTAGGTTCCCTAAAAGTAACTTCTTTGGGTACCCTAAAACACCCTATTTGGATGCTCCATAAGTAACTTCTTTGTGTGCCCTAAAATAACCTCTTCGGGCACCCTAAAAATAACCTCTTTGGGTGCCCTAAAACAGCCTATTTGGGTGCCCTAAAAGTAAACTGTTTGAGTGCCCTGAAATTTATTTGGGTACCCTAAAAATAACTAATTTAGGTATCCTAAAATGACTTCTTTGGGTGCCCTAAAACACCCCATTCGGGCGCCCTAAAAATAAACTGTTAGGGTGCCCTAAAACTTCTTTGGGTACCCTAAAAATAACTCATTTAGGTACCCTAAAAGTCACTTATTTGGTGCCCTAATACACCCCATTTGGATCCCCTATAAGTAACTTCTTTGGGTGCCCTAAAATAACCCCTTTGGGTGCCCTAAAAGTAATCTGAGTGCCTTAAACTTCTTTGGGTACCCTAAAAATAGCTCATTTAGGTACCCTAAAAGTAACTTCTTTGGGTGCCCTAAAATAACCCCTTTGGGTGCCCTAAAAGTAATCTGAGTGCCTTAAACTTCTTTGGGTACCCTAAAAATAGCTCATTTAGGTACCCTAAAAGTAACTTCTTTGGGTGCCCTAAAATACCCTTTTTTGGGTGCCATAAAAGTAAACTGTTAGGGCGCCCTAAAACTTCTTTGGGTGCCCTAAACATCCCATTTGGGTGCCCCAAAAGTGCCGTGTTTGGTGTGAGCAGGCAGCAGCTGGCTGGCAGGAGCTGGAGCCCCTTTGCTGCTGTTGTTCCCCGGTGGCTGGAGGGTCCGGAAAATCGGGATTTGGGCTCTGGAAAGGGGGATTTGGGCTTGGGAAATGAGGATTTGGGCTCTGGAAATGGGGATTTGGGCTCGGGCAGTCGGGGTTTGGGCTCTGGAAATCAGGGTTTAGGCTCGGGAAATGGGGATTTGGGCTCTGGAAATGGGGGTTTGGGCTCGGGAAATGGGGGTTTGGGCTCTGGAAATCGGGATTTGAGCTCTGGAAATCGGGATTGAGGATCTGGAAATTGGGATTTGGGCTCTGGAAATGGGGATTTGGGGTCTGGAAATCGGGGTTTGGGCTCGGGAAATGGGGATTTGGGCTCGGGCAGTCGGGGTTTGGGCTCTGGAAATCAGGGTTTGGGCTCGGGAAATGGGGGTTTGGGCTCTGGAAATCGGGATTTGAGCTCTGGAAATCGGGATTGAGGATCTGGAAATTGGGATTTGGGCTCTGGAAATGGGGGTTTGGGCTCAGGGAATGGGGATTTGGGCTCTGGAAATGGGGATTTGGGGTCTGGAAATCGGGGTTTGGGCTCGGGAAATGGGGATTTGGGCTCGGGAAATCGGGGTTTGGGCTCGGGAAATGGGGATTTGGTCTTGGAAATGGGGATTTTCCCAGCTCGGCTGCCGGGATTCCAGCGGAGCGTTGCCCGAGCTGCCGCCCCCCTCTGCTGGCCGCAGCGCCGCGGTGCTGCCCGGAAAGCTCCTCTCCCAAAATCCCATCCCTGAGCTTCCCTGATTACCTGAGGATGCTCTCACAGGTTATTTTTGTGTCTTTGCAGCAGACTGACTCCGTTTTTTTTTGTTTTTTTTTTTTTTTGTTTTAATGGAGTGTCTGGTTCAGGTTCCTGGAATGATTTTAATTCAAAAGCAGAGAAAGGGAATGTGAATTTATTTATTTATTATTATTGTGGCTTTATTCCTGCTTGGGTTTGGGGTTGTAGTGGCTTGCAGGCCATATTCTGGTTTTTGGGGAATCATTCACAGTTGCAGATTAAAGGTTAGGGAACAATAATGACAATTCATATTCAAATTCTCTACAATCTATGTATTTAGATTACATTAGGTTATCAGGTTATTTTTGTGTCTTTGCTGCAGACTGACTCTTTTTTTTATGGAGTGTCTGGTTCAGGTTCCTGGAATGATTTTAATTCATCAGCAGAGAAAGGGAAGCCGGGTCTTGCATGTGAATTTATTGGTTTTATTCCTGCTCTGTCCTGCTTGCATTTGGGGTTGTAGTGGCTTGCAGGCCATATTCTGGTTTTTGGGGAATCATTCACAGTTGCAGATTAAAGGTTAGGGAATAATAATGACAATTTATATTCAGATTATATAAATTAGCTGTGTTTATATTAAATGTAAATAATGTAAATAATTACATGTAAGTTGCTCTTAAAAGATTGTTTACATAATTTTCTCTTGCACTTACTGCTTTCTGGCTGTGGTCCCCAAACCCATCACTGACAAGGATCAAAGAATTCTAGGAAGATACTCCAAGACCAGCCAGATTTTTTTATTTTTCTCTTATTTATGAGGCTTTAAATTACAGTTAAAAACTTCCAGCTCTGTCTTTTTACATTTTTTTCCTTCAGGAGTTATTTTTTAGGGCTTTTATTTCCCAAATAGTGCTGGCAGGAGGGGTCCTGCTCTTGGCTGTGGCTGCTGGGTGTTTCAGTTTCAGGGCAGTGTGGGAACACATGGTCCAGGGTGAACAGAAAAGTTGGGATTTCTGTGATCTTTCTCCTGCAATGGTAATAAATTCATATTTCACTGTCCAGTTTTAACTGGTTCCATCTTGTGAGTTCAACACAGCCTGATGGGAATGAAAGATAAGAGCTTAAAAGTTGTCACAACTTCAAAGTTTCTTTTTTTGCTGCTCTCTTTATATTTATCATGGATGTTCAGTTGCTTGAAACTCTTTTCATTTAATTACAAAATTATTAGAAAATTGGTTTACCTGATAAAGGAGCTGAGGTGAGATTTTGGTAACAAATTCCAGCAGTTCATTTTTCGTGAAATACCTGAAATGGGAAGGTCAGGCTGATTGTTAAACACCTTTCTAGTTCTGTTTATCTAACATAATTTGAATATATATATATACAAATAAAATTATTATTATTATATATAAATAATTACCTGCACAATTTGAGGTTTTCTGACCACATCTTAGCCAGAGATTTTATTGACCACATCAAGATCATTGCCAAGTTCATGTTGTTCAAGCTCCAGTTTAAAATATTTAATTTGGGTATTCTCACTACCCATTCAACATTATTGTTAATGATCGTTTAACTTCAGCAGTCTCTGTCATCAGTGTGGCCATGCAGGCCAATTAAACAATTACATTTGGAATTCTTGCTAAAAGTTGCCCTGACACAATGAAAACTTCATTATTTATTGTGTTTGTGAAGTGGAACATGTGCTATACACAAGCTGAATTTATCTTTTTTTTTTTTTTCTTCTTTTAATAAATGTGGATGGTGATGGATCTTTCTTTTTGTAAAAAAAAAAAAAATCTGAATTAAAGCATCCCATAAACAGCTCAGGATTCTCCATAATCAAAATAAAAATATTTTTAAAAAGGAACAATGCCATTTGTTTGGACAAAAAAGAAAATGCCCATAAAGAGAGAAATTTGTTGTGTGTTCCATCCCCAAAGGCTGGGAGTTCAAACAGCACACCTGAGTTAAAAGTCACAGTTCTCATAAAATGTGCTTTGTCACCAGCGTGTTGAGGACACAGAAATGGGGCCTTTTTTGTGGGTATTTCCTTATTATTTAATTACAAATTGTAATTAAAGTAATTTCTCGTCTCTCAGACCTGAGATGCAGCATCTCATTGATTTGTGTTCTGGTTTTAGGGAGATCTGAGCTTGCAGTGTTGCTGTCTGGCCAGCAGATAGAGACTGAAGCTTGTGAAATGGGAGCTTTTCCCCTTTCCCCTTTCCCCTTTTCCTTCCCCTTCTCCTCCCCTTTGCCCCTTCTTTTCTTTTCCCCTTTCTTTGGTGGTTGAGCATTCCCTGAATTCAAGTCAGGAATCAGAGTAACCCCAACAATAAATGATTGGACAGTGTTGTTGTATAAAACACAAAATTACTTCCTTCCATGCTCTTCCATCATCAGGAAGAAAGAATCCCTCTTGGAAAAAGAAGGGAATATTACAAATTTCGTGGTGTAAAAGTGTGAGGAAAAAAATTCAACCCAAAACTTTATGAACCCAGGGGAGCAAAATAGAACTTCTGGAAAAGTTCATACAAGTTCAGGAGTGTGCTCTGAAATGTGTGACTGTCAAAATGCACAATTGTTAAAAAAGGGACTGGCTGCAGTAGCCTGCAGAATTTAAATTATTTATAATTTTTGGATGGTGATGATACAGATAATTTTTTTTTCACCAGGCTGTTTATTTCACAGTGGAAATTAGATCTTTATTTTTGAATTGAGCAAGCAAATTTGACTTATAAATTAGAAAATAAACATCAAGACTTGTCATACAAACTCCCTTTCCAAATTAGAGCAATTTTTTGTGGGATTAGTTGGTCTGAACTATGGAATTCTTCCACATTGAGACTTTTCCCTCAAAAATCAAGTCCCTGTGCTGGTTTTGCAGCCCAGGACAGGGTCTGGGCC
The DNA here is from genome assembly GCF_017590055.1 of Onychostruthus taczanowskii. NCBI lineage: Eukaryota > Metazoa > Chordata > Aves > Passeriformes > Passeridae > Onychostruthus > Onychostruthus taczanowskii. The sequence continues at coordinate 12,389,522 of NW_024498906.1, forward strand.
CTGCCAGTATTCCTGATATTCCTCTGCCACATCCTGGTTTCTTTCACCAGCAAACCCCACCAGTGTTCCCATATTCCAACACCTTCTTTCAGTCAGAATTAAGGAATTTGAGGGAAATACTTGGATTTGAAGATGCTTTAACAGTGACAGCTGGATCAGGACTTGGTGCTGCTCAGTGCTGTGGGAGAGAACCTAAAGATCCCCTTTAGGTGGGGTTTATTTCATGGGCCACATTTGTTTGCCAGATGAAAGGAAGAAACAAAAATGTTTTGTAAATGTCTGATGGTTTGTTTAGGAAACTTTCAGACAGTTTCCTGATGTTTACAAAGTGCTTGTACTTGTAATAAAATAAAATTAATGGTTTTTCCCCCTGCCCACACAGGAGGAGAATGGGAGTTTGGCTTTCTAGGGTGGTCTCTCAGGTACCTCAGTGCATGTCCAGTTTCAGAAGCACAAACTATAATTTCTTTCTGTGAGACCTTTTTTGGGTCACTTTGATGTGATTCTTTTTATTTTGTCATTGAGGGGATAAAAAGAAAGAGTTATTTGTATAGCAACCATTATAAGTATTAAGTTATCCTATAAAAATAGAAGGGCAGGTAGACTTGGTACTGGCAAACTCTCTTCAGTCACAGAAGAAGACTTCTACTTTTTCAAATTCATATCACTGATATGAATTCCAGGATCATTTATATTGGGAAAGGTCTCCAAGATGAATCCCAGCTGTGCCCTGTTCCCACCTTGTCCCCAGCCCAGAGCTCTGAATGCCACCTCCAGCCCTTCCGTGGACACCACCATTTAATAACTCATTTATTAGTTCAATAATACTGATGGAAAACATGCACAGAACAAGCTTTTCTCCAGTGGAATTGCTTAAACTCACCCGGAGTTTAATGCAGGTGCTGTTCTGCACCTGGAGGGGAACAACCCCAGGCAGCAGCACAGGCTGGGGGTGACCTGCTGGGGAAGGACCTGGGGACACCGAGCTGTCCCTGGGCCAGCAGAGTGTCCTGGGCACATCGGGATGGGCATTGCCAGCAGGTCAGGGGTGATCCTGCCCCTGTGCCCAGCCCTGGGGACACCTCTGGGTGCTGTGTCCAGCTCTGGCTCCTCAGCACAGCAGGGCCAGGAGCTCCTGGAGCTGAGCAAGGGCCTGGAGCAGCTCCGTGCCCAGGAAAGGCTGAGGGAGCTGGGGCTGCTCAGCCTGGAGAGGAGCCCCAGTGAGAGGGGAACCAGCCCTGGCTGGCCCTGGCTGTCCCTGTGTCTGTCCCTGTGTCTGTCCCTGTCTGTCCCTGTCTGTCCCTGTGTGCAGAGGTCAGAGCAGGCCCAGGCTCTGCTCCAGGCCCAGCAATGGCCCCAGAGCCACGGGCAGGGCCTGAGCCCAGCAATTCCCCTCACAGGAGGCACAACTTCTGCCCTGGGCAGTGCCCAGCCCTGAGCAGAGCCCAGAGGGGCTCTGGGGGCTCCTCCCTGGGGACATTCCAGAGCCACCTGTGCTCTGGGATGGAGAGAGGAGCAGGCTGAGGGCTCAGCCACTTTCCAGAGTCCCCATCAGACTCCAGCTGGTGGGGAACAGAATTCCCAGAGCTTGTCCAGAAGTGCTGGGCACAGCCTTTGGAGCTGGTTTGTCTCTTGGTAGACCTGGATTTTGTTTATATTTTATTCCAGTATTTATTTGGAATTTAATGCAGTTGAATGTGGTGAGCTGGCGCAGTTCTCCAGAAGTTCCTGTGAACTTAAATATGTGTACCTTAAATATGGTGGCAGTTCATGTGTCAGTCCTGAGGGGGAGGAGTGATGGAGGAGAGTCTTTGTTGTCAGAGGAGATTTTCATTAAACCTATTGGGTGTAGTGGAAGGAGAAGTAGGAATTTTGGAATTTACTCCTTTTTGAAAAATTGATATATTTATAATTATTAATATATCAAAAAGTCACTAAACTGGGTGTGGGGGTTTTTTTATTGTCAGTTAAAAAAAAAAAACTAAACCTGTTGCATTTAAATAGCTCACTTCCATGAGGAATTTCACAATTTGATGTAGTAACTATACCATTAAATTCCTGTTTTTAATCTAATTTCTGTCATATTCCCATTCCAGAGGCGGATGCCCCAGACTTTTCGTGATCCAGCCACTGCTCCACTGAGGAAACTCTCCGTAGATTTGATCAAAACATACAAGCATATTAATGAGGTAATGGCTGCAGCTGTCTTCAGTGTGCACTGATGTTTGTTACAATACATAATTTAAATGGATTTTCTATGAATAATCCCATCAAGAGATCCAAAAATTCCAAGTTTTCTCTCAGTTGTTCACGTCCTGTTTGAGGTCATGGCTGTCGTGGTCCTGTTTCTGTCCAGCACACAGGAAATCTTTTATCCTGGGATTTATTTTCTGTTGTTTTATAAACAGATGTTGAGCTTGCAGGACAAGGAGACACAAGTGGCACAAGCACACTTTGAGCTCAATAAAACTTCATTAATGTTTCTAAGAGCTTATAAGGAAAATGCTGAAGTGTTTTCCCTTAATTATTGAATGAAATATTACAGACAAATGGAAAATACGAAGTTGTTCAGGTTAATACATTTGACAATAAAAGGAATGTGAAGGATTTTTATGGTGATTAATGGCTTCCTTGGAATTTTTTCCCAGTCTTGGGAGAAGATCAAGTGGTAATTCTTGTTTCCAGGCTAGTTAGCATTTTGAATCTTACTGTGTGCACATTGTGCTGGGGTGTTTCTGTTCCTTTGGCACCTGTGAACTCCAGAGATCAGTGTTACTATGTTTATCAGTGTTATTATTTATTAGTGTTAGTACATTTATCAGAGTTATTACTGTTACTTATTAGTGTTTGTACATTTATCAGTTATTACTGTTATTTATTAGTGTCAGTACATTTCTTTAGCTCTGCTTTCCCAATTCTTCAATTATTCAAGACTTTCCTTTGGAATAATGACCTGACTTCAAACACAGCAATAAGAGGAGAGGATTGCTTGGTTTTCCACTTGCAGAAGTTGCACTTTCAAACCACAAGATACTGAATAAAAGTTGATTTTCCTCTTTCTTGAGCTGCAGTTCTAAGCAGGGCTCTTAAGGAAACTCCTTTTCCTCTCCAGGTTTACTATGCAAAAAAAAAACGGCGGCATCAGCAGGGCCAGGGAGATGATTCCAGTCACAAAAAGGAGAGGAAAGTTTACAATGATGGTTATGATGATGACAACTACGACTACATTGTGAAAAATGGGGAGAAGTGGATGGACCGCTATGAAATCGACTCTTTAATAGGCAAAGGATCCTTTGGACAGGTAATGGCTCCTTAGGTGTTTATATCATTGCTGTGGATCACAGCTGTGTTTAATTTGAAGTGCTGTTGCTGCTTTATTTTGAAATTAAAACTCAGTTTTCTCACTCCTGTTATCCGGAGCGCCTTTTCAGATACTCATATTTTGTGCTATTTCATGTTACTGCAGAAAACATTTAATTATATTTCAGTGTGTGTTGCATTTTACAACGAGAAATCCTCCACCTTTTGCCATCTGTTGACATTTTTAACTTGAGTTTGGTTTTAGTTTGAGTTAGGTTTTTAGTTTGGATTGGGTTTTTAACTTAAAACAATACCTCCTATAAATGTCATTAGCAGCATTTGTTTTGACTGGTTGCAGCTTCAGCCAAGGCTGGAAGAAGGATGGAACTTTTATTTTGTTGGTTTTAGTTTTTCTCAGATTTACCAGTCCTTTTACAGTGTTGGTTTAGATAATTTTATTTGCATATGAAGTGGCATCTCTGCAATAAACATCACCAAATGAGTTGTAGCTTTATTGTATCATCAGAAAAAATAGAATTAGAAAGGAGAATTCTGAATTCAAAAAGGTGAACAAGGGAGTTTGGGTGGGTTTTGAAAGTTGGATTTTCCTGATGAATTTGGCTTCTCTTGCAGGTTGTGAAGGCTTATGACCGAGTGGAGCAGGAGTGGGTGGCCATCAAAATCATCAAAAACAAGAAGGCTTTCCTAAACCAGGCCCAGATTGAAGTGAGACTGCTCGAGCTGATGAACAAACATGACACTGAGATGAAGTACTACATAGGTATGGAATTAATTACTCCTCATTTTTATTGTATTGTGAACAGTTTGGATTTTGCTGTAGAGCTTAGGCTGCTTTCAGCTGATAGCCAAATCCATTTTGGAATGTTTGTGATGATGTTTGGTGGTTCCTGCCAAGCTGGTGGGTCCAGCGAGCTCAGGAAGTGTGGGGAGGAGATGGAATCAAGTGTAGGAAGCCCAGCAGGACATGGAATGGTGGGAGGAGAATTCCAGAGGTGAGAGAACAGGAATTTGGAGAAGAATGTGTGGCAGGAAATGGCATCAGGTGGGAGCAAAATGTTCCATCTCAAGTGAGTTGTAAAGGATACAGAAGGAACTGCTGTGGGAGAATGGAGAAAACAAATCCATGGACTCCAGGCTGACCAAAAATCCACGTTAATTAAAAGTCTGAATTCTCATGGTGCTCATATTCAGTATTTTATTACGTCAGGAAGAGGAGCATGTTGCTTTTTCTTGGAAATGTTTTTCCTCTTTCAGTTTTCTTGTGTCAGCCTGAAGGTTTGACATTGGCAAACCCTGCTGACCTCTGAACAGGGAGGAATGTGATGAATATTTCACTTATTTAATGAAAAGGGCTTGGATTGGTTCCTTTCATAAACTGAGATTGTGCCTGAAGGAAATGAATACAATTCCTTGGGGATATTGATCAGTTTTATTAATTGAAGTGATCAGCTTATAAATTGCAGTGATGTCATTGTGTATTTTAAATTATTCTCACAATTAAATATTTTCTTATGTATATGTAAGGGAGTGATAACTTATTTTGATAATATATTCCTTCACAGGTTTTTGGTTAATTCAGCTTTACTGAGGTGTACCTGAGGATGTGAAAATCTCCTCTTGACCTCCAAACATGGCAGAAATATTTTGTAAATAACACAGAACCAGGAAAAAAACGGATGTTCTTATTTTACTCAGCACTCAGCTTCCTACACATTGATTAAAGCATTTAAAAGATTTCACAAGTTTTTGTACCCAAGGATGTGTAAATGCTCCTCTGTACCCCAGGCATGGCAGAAATCTTTTGTAAATAACACAGAACCAGGAAAAAACCCAATGCTCTTATTTTACTCAATGCTCAGCTTCCTACACATTGATTAAAGCATTTAAAAGATTTCACAAGATTTTCCAGTTTTATTGAGGTGCACCTGAGCATGTGAAAATGTCCTCTTGTCCTCCAAGCATGGCAGAAATAATTTGTAAACACCACAGAACCAGGGAAGAAAAACAACGCTCTGTTATTTTATTGATGATCCTCCTTCCTACATGCAGTGTTATAACTAACCCATCATTCTCAGAGTGTATTAATGACATTTTCCCCTTTTTCCCCAGTGCATTTGAAGCGCCACTTCATGTTCAGGAACCACCTGTGCTTGGTGTTTGAGATGCTGTCCTACAACCTGTACGACCTGCTGAGGAACACCAACTTCCGCGGCGTGTCCCTCAACCTGACGCGCAAGTTCGCGCAGCAGATGTGCACGGCCCTGCTCTTCCTGGCCACCCCCGAGCTCAGCATCATTCACTGTGACCTAAAACCAGAGAACATCCTGCTCTGCAACCCCAAAAGGAGCGCCATCAAGATCGTGGATTTTGGCAGTTCGTGTCAGCTTGGGCAGAGGGTGAGTTTGGGGGGAAAAACGGAGACAATTCCGTTTGCGCTGATGAAAGATGTAGGATTTTTAATTTATAATACTCATCTAGCTCATTGAAACTTATTCATGATGGGTTTTTAACAATAACTCAGTTTTAAATAGAGATCCACAGTCCACAAGAGCTCAGAATCCCAAAATTGTCAAGGGTGGAAAAGATCTTTAAGATCAAGTGTAAGCATGAAGCAGCAGCACCACATTCACCTCTAAACCAAGTCCAAAAGTGTCACATCCACGCCTTATTTTGAACAATTTGACAATCCTCCACTTCCTTTAGTGCCCCAGTAGATAACAGTCCACCATATGATAAATTTTCCATGGTTTTTATTTCTCCCTGGCTGTGTTTTTGTGCTGTCAGTGGAGAATGCACCAGCACTTGGTTGTAGAAATCTGCAATGCTAATAAATAAAAAATTAAGTGAAAATAAATAAAATGCTCTTTTTATTCCATCTATATTCCTCTTTCCATGAGCATTCCTTTAGCATGTCCCCTGTTTATGATTAGTGACACTGCAGACTGGATCTGTAGGAAAAGAATTTAGGAATTCATGGACTAACTTCACCAAAAGTGCCCCAGTTGTCTCTTGAGGAGCTGGCACTGGTCACTAGCACCCCATTGCTTTTTCCCAGGATAAATTTAGGAATAGTGGATCAGAATATGGAATATTGTACTTAAAGCAGCAATGAGACAGAGATTTAGATTAATAAAATAACTTTTTGCTATTAACTAAAAGGAAGGACTGCAGGAAGACACCAGGAGGTGAAATGACATCGGAATTATTTATCCAAATCCATTATTTATCAATAAGAAGATAATTTTGAAATGTTAAAAATCACAATTACAAAAACATGACATGACTTAAGCCGAACTTCTGCTTTTTTTGTGAGCACAGTATTTTCCTAAAAATTAATAATTAGATACTTTTATTAATGTAATATATACACAGATTTTATTATCCCTGATACCTCATCTTTCCCTGCACCAAAATGGGATTTCGTGGCAGTTGTGTTTTGTCACTTGGAATTTTCATTCCCCTGGGATGCTGTGTGTGATTGTGACTTGGAGATGCTTTTCTTGCAGATATACCAATATATCCAGAGTCGTTTTTATCGATCACCAGAGGTGCTACTGGGAATGCCTTATGACCTTGCAATTGACATGTGGTCCCTTGGGTGTATTTTAGTCGAGATGCACACTGGAGAGCCTCTCTTTAGTGGGGCAAATGAGGTAAGTTATCTACCAGGAATTGGGGTTTTTTATTGTTAATCCCCATAATGATTTTCATCTGTTTATTGGAATGCATAAATTAGGGAAGCCTGGTAATTCTGAAAGGATTAGACAGCAATAACAGGACTTTTGTCAGGACACAAAACTACCCATTCATAATTCTCTGTGTCTTCCTCTTACTCCTTAATTTGTTTTGTCCATATTCAATTTTTAACTTAGAACTTGTGTGAGTAGCTGACATTTGTGCCACAGCTGGGCTGGCTGTCACTTGTCCTTCACCAACCCATTTTATTTGGGACAGGTGGATCAGATGAATAAAATAGTGGAAGTTTTGGGGATACCACCAACCCACATCCTCGACCAAGCACCCAAAGCAAGAAAGTTCTTTGAGAAGTTGCCAGATAGCACTTGGAACTTGAAGAAGACCAAAGATGGAAAAAGGGTAGGTAAAACAATTAGGATAATAATAAGTATATATAAAAATACATAAAATGGTGAGTCGTTACTTTGTTTTTCATCATCTTATTGAAAATGCAGCTTTGTTGTTCATTTTGTTCTGTCTTGTCAATTAAATAACATTTCCTGATTTGATTTGACTTTTGATGTAGAATCTGTGCTGCACACACTGATTCCCAACCATTCCTCCTTCCCCACAGGAATACAAACCACCGGGAACTCGCAAACTCCACAATATCCTGGGAGTTGAGACAGGAGGGCCGGGTGGGCGCCGTGCTGGGGAGTCAGGTCATACTGTAGCTGACTACTTGAAGTTCAAAGACCTCATCTTAAGGATGCTTGACTATGACCCCAAGACACGAATCCAGCCCTACTACGCCCTGCAGCACAGTTTCTTCAAGAAAACGGCGGACGAAGGTACCAACACGAGTAACAGCGTGTCCACGAGTCCTGCCATGGAGCAGTCACAGTCTTCAGGAACCACCTCTAGTACATCTTCAAGCTCAGGTGGGTTTTGGTCATGAACAGGTGATAAAATTGTGCTTCCTTATATTGGGCATGGAACAGGCTCACCAGGGAATGGGCACGGCCCCGAGGCTGCCAGAGCTGCAGGAGCCTTCGGACCGCGCTGCCAGGGATACCCAGGGTGGGATTGTTGGAGTGTCTGTGCACTTGGACTGGATGATCCTTGTGGGTACCTTCCAACTTAGAATATTCCATGAGTCTGTGAAATGTTATTTTTTTTTCCATACTGTCAAAAAATATCGGGCATGATCACTAAACAATTATTTTAATCAGCTGGAACAGGTAAACAGAAAACCCCCAAAAATCCAACTACATGAGCAAAAATGTGAGTGATTAACATTGATTTTACACTTTTTCCTTGAAGCACTTTATAAACCTTTTATGCTGCCATTGTCTGATAGCTGTAAATTCTGTGTCCCTTTAGTCACTGAGCATGTTGGGGTTTTCCAGGTGGATCTTCTGGCACGAGCAACAGCGGAAGGGCGCGGTCGGACCCCACGCACCAGCATCGACACAGCGGTGGGCACTTCACTGCTGCTGTGCAAGCTATGGACTGTGAAACACACAGCCCACAGGTAATGCAGAACATCTGAGTGCAGGACACATAAAACCATAGATGCTCCCCCCATGTACACCATTAATTGCTGTGTAGACAGACCTTGCTTTTTTAGTAGCCTTTAATCAGCTGTGTTGTTCCAGTGGTTCCTCTAATGCTGTTGGCACGTTTCAAGGTATGAGCTACAACATTTTAATTTCATTTGCTTTGCTTATTGTCTCCAGACTCCTGAGACAGAGGTCAGGGCTTTATTTTTCTAAGTGTTGTACAAATGGTGTTATTATTATTACTGTAATGTAAAGCTACTCCTATAATTTTGACAGCAAAGTCACTTATCAGACTTCCTTTAAGTGTTTGAAAATAATTCAGGATAATTCATTTTTCTTCAGATACATGTAGAAAAGTATTGGAAATTACTCTTAAGTACAGGCCTGCATTTCTAGAATAATTGTGCAGCTTCAAGATTTGGTTAGCATTTAAAAAAATTGGCATAAATACGAATAACTTAATCTCTCATGTGTTGTTCAAGATAGAAAAGTATTGGAAATTATTCTTAAGGGTGAAATTCTAGAATAAATGTGCAACTGCAAGGTTTGGTTAACATTTTAAAAAATTTGCATAAATACAAATAACTTAATCACTCATGTGTTGTTCAAGATAGAAAAGTATTGGAAATTATTCTTAAGGGTGAAATTCTAGAATAAATGTGCAACTGCAAGGTTTGGTTAACATTTAAAAAAACTGGCATAAATACGAATAACTTAATCTCTCATGTGTTGTTCAAGATAGAAAAGTATTGGAAATTATTCTTAAGGGTATGTCTGAAATTCTAGAATAAATGTGCAACTGTAAGGCTTGGTTAGCATTTAAAAAAATTGGCATAAATACGAATAACTTAATCTCTCGTGTGTTGTTCAAGAACTGACTGGATGTGACACTCAGTCGACAAGGTAGTCAGAGGTTGGATGGTCTTGAGTGGTCTTGGATGGTTGGTCTTTTCCAGCCTTTGTGGTTCTGTGACTGGGTGAAAGGACAGCTTTGAGTCAGCGTTTTCATTGGGATTTTGCAGGTTCGGCAGCAGTTTCCCCCTCCCATCGGTTGGACAGCCACCGAAGCTCCCACCCAGGTCACCGTCGAGAACCACCCGGTTCAGGAAACCACCTTCCATGTAAACCCTCAGCAACAGAACGCATTACACCATCACCACGGCAACAGCTCCCACCACCACCACCATCACCACCACCACCACCACCACCATGGACAGCAAGCCTTGGGCAGCCGGACCAGGCCGAGAGTCTACAATTCTCCAACAAACAGCTCCTCCACCCAGGATTCTATGGAGGTGGGCCACAGTCACCACTCCATGACATCCCTGTCTTCCTCAACTACTTCTTCCTCTACATCTTCCTCCTCTACTGGTAACCAAGGCAATCAGGCCTATCAGAACCGCCCAGTGGCTGCTAATACCTTGGACTTTGGACAGAACGGAGCTATGGACATGAATTTAACAGTCTACTCTAATCCGCGCCAAGAAACTGGCATAGCTGGACATCCCACGTACCAGTTCTCTGCTAATACAGGTCCTGCTCATTACATGACTGAAGGACACCTTGCCATGAGGCAAGGCATTGATAGAGAAGAGTCTCCCATGACAGGAGTTTGTGTTCAGCAAAGTCCTGTGGCTAGCTCGTGACTAAACTGAAACTAAGTTTGTTTCTTGTGTGTTTTTATAGAAGTGGTGTTTTTCCAAAAAACAAAGTGCAAAGCTGCTTGAATCAGAAGGAGATAAACTCACTGAACCGCTACAGGAGGGCAAAGTTGACTATTTTTTTAAACTTGAAAAGATTGCAAAGGGACAATGAAGTTTTTTTTTTTTGGTTGGTTTTTTGCTGGGGGGAGGTTTTTTGGTTGGTTTTTTTTTTTAAGAGCCATGTCTGGACCCACCTTAACGGATAGCTTAGTGGTGTTCACCTTTTGCTTCCCCCATTTTAACTTGCCACAACCTAGTCATAGCTTGGTTTTTTTGGGGAGGGGTTTTGATTTTTTTAATTTTAATTTTAAATTTTTTTTGCTCTCATTCGACAGGGGTTATTGTTCAAATGTTAGTCATAGTTGCAAACTAGTTTCTTTTTAAAGGCATTGCACATGATTTCTAAAAAAAGGCCCTTTGAAGTTTTTTGGGTGGGAGGGGGAGTGAGTAATATATATATTTTTTTTAGTTCCCCAAACAACCATGGGCACAGAAATGCAGTACTGTAAGAAAGAGGGACCTTCAGATTACACAAATATATTATTCTTCAGCTGTAAAAAGGGACGGTTGTGACGGAGTTTGTGAGGCACATTGAGCATGCGAAGTGGCGGTGAGCAGAACTCTCCTTTTCTGAATCTACTGAGGATCAAAGCAGCAATTGTGATGGGAATTCTGTGGGTGCCACCTTTTGGAGCCCACGGGCAGTTAGGATGGAAATCTGACTGGTTTCATAACTGAGGTGCACTGAGAAGCAATCAACGGGTCGGTCCTGGCCAGTCCTGGGGAGGTCTAAGTGGTGGTCTTTGGGATAACCTTTGGCCTTATGGATTTGGACTCTTAAGTTAGAAGAGCCTACCATTTCAGATGCAATCACTTTTGGACATGCTTTTGCAGACAGTCCTTAATGCTGAAAACACAGAGAATGGGTAATTCAAGAGGCCTTTCTTTTAAAATAGACTTTTGTGACCCACTTATTGTAAGGTATTGCAAGGTCACTTTGCGTGTGTCATAAAGTTGACTTCCTTATTGGTTGAAGGTCACAGGAGTAGTGGTTTGCGTTTGATGGAAATAGCTACAACTGTGTCCCTTCCTGCTTTTTACTTTTTTCTTTTGCTTTTTCTCGGCACGTGGTTTTCTCCACCATTACTTCTGCACAAAGACGTCTTCTGTTCATCCTGAACATTTTTAAAAAAAAAAAAATGCAGAATTTTATGTGACTGCTTTTTTGCCTCACAATTATGCTGTGAATTTTACAAAAATTTATTTTCTTTTTTGATAATTTATTGTACCAAAGCTGTTTTTATAGCACATAGATGTCTGTAACCAATAATGTAGCAGTTCTGCACTTTGACACAAGGTGTAACTAGACCATTTTTAAATGTCAGTTGAAAAATTATGGCTGTACTATTGCTTAAACAAAACTGGAACTGTTGTTGAATTCATAGCCAATACATTTACAGCAATCTGTGTACTGAAGATAATAGATTGACATCTACTTGGAGACTATAACATCTGTTACATTATCAATGTGTTCAGGCTTCTGAAGGTTAAAAGGGACACTAGATCCAGAAGCTATGAAACCAGCAGTTGATTCTTGTATTCCTTATTAACAAAATTGTAAACCTGAAGGCAAAGACCTTGATTGCATGAACAGGTCCAAAAAAATAATAGGCTGAGTAAAGCAAAACCCTCACGGGAGACCTGAGGTTAGCAGGCTGTATTTAACAGGTGCCTAATTTTTGGGTAACGCTGCCTTAATATAACACAGTCAGCTTGGCAGTTGCAAAATTTACGGGCCCATCCAAGAGATTTTTTTTTGTTTGGTTTTTTTTTTGGTTTTTTTTTTTTTTTTTTTTTTTTTTTTTTTTTTTTTTTTTTTTTTTTTGTTTGTTTTGGTTTTTTTTGGGGGGGAAAAGGCAAAAAAAAACTTTAAAAAAGCTGCGTGAGGAAAAAAACCTTGGTGAAGGAATGAAGGTGAGTTCCTTGATTGCCCATCCCAGATGAACAGTGTCACCCATCCTCTCTTACAGAAGCAGTGATCTACCTCTGCCAGTAAGCCCTTGGAAAAGTTAATTTTAGCAGCAAATGGTCAATTCCATGCGGCCAAGTTGTTTTTTCAGTCGAAAAGGTGGAATTTTTTAAACTCACAGTGGCAACACAGCAGCTGACTACTGTGTACATGGGAACGAATCCTTGGGATTAGCTTTTTTCTATAAATCATGGTTTTCTTAATCAAATATTTCTTTTTGTACTGACACATCAACCTTGTGGATGAAAGCAGATTTTTTTTCCTCCCCGTTTTTTTTTTTTTTTTTGGTTGGTTTTCTTTTGAAGCTCAGTTATTCAGAGAAGTTTATGGGATTTGGAAGGCTGTCACCTTAGAAAAGAATGCTGAGTTTAGCAATATCAAATAAAAGGAATCCAGTTCTTACTGCTGTCTAGGAATATAAGGGTAATATGGAATCTGGGTAACACCACGCGCCACCCCTTAGCAAGCGCCAAAAAAACCCCACCAAACCTAAAGCAGTTCAAAGAAATAACCTCTACATCAAGAAGAAAAAAAAAAAAAATCATAAAATCCAGTACTTCTGCATACTGTGTTATGTTACAGTCCAGTTTTGTGTGCTTTACTACACAGTTTGGTTACAGGACTTCTGTGCATTGTAAACATAAACAGCATGGAAAAGGTTAAATACCTGTGTTCAGATTGTAAGATCTAGTCCGGACTTGCTGTGTATATTGTAACGTTAAATGAAAAGACAAGCCCTTTGTATTATAGTCATGCAGTCTTATGTATGATAAACAGTTGAATAATTTGTCCTCAGACTCTTTACTGTGCTTTTTAAAAAGGAAAAAAAAAAAAAAAAGAAGGAAAAAAAAGAGTAATTTAAGAAAAAAAAACAAAGAAAAAATGTAAAAGTAGTAAGTCTTCCTATGCAATTAACCTACTCCAAGCCATGGTATGGTAGGTATAATTATACTATAATATGTAAATATCAGATACATTGAAACAGACTTAAAAATATGAAAGTAAAAGTTGGAGGCGTAACAGCTAATTTGGAGTTTTTAATTGAAAACCAGCGAGGTCTGCAAATCACTGATGTGTGAACACAGCTCTGCTCGATTCTCATGGACTGTGCTTGTAGTTTGAGTTCTTTAATCCTCATCTCTTAGTCTGTGTTCTGATGTGCTCTGCATCTTCCTCCCCATCCCAGGGGAGCTGGTTTTGAGGCCGTGGAATGGGATTTTGGGACTGGCCTGCCATTATCCCAAGACCCCAGCCCAGTTCCTGCTGTATCACCAACTCCCTGGCTGTGGGTGCAGTAGGACCTAGTTTGGAAAAAGCTGATTTTCTTGCAGGTTCTGCCAGGTGGGAGGAGCTTTCCGTGTCTCTGGAGTGATTCAGCCAGGTTATTTCCAGGCTCCCAGTCCTCCTTCAGCTCTGGGACTGCTGAGCTACAGCTGGTGGCCACCAGAGCCTGGCAGAACAACGAGTAACAACTAATTTGAAACTCTTCCACATAAAAATATGTTCACTTGATGAACCTCCTTAAATCCATTAACTGTAAAGCTCTTACGGCTCTTCTGAAACCTCAGATGATTTCAAACCCATTGTAAAAGCTGGAATTGCTGCACACAGCCCCTGGGAGTGCTGCCAGTCCTGCGGGGTGTGCAGGAGGTGCAGGTACATCCTTGGACCTCTCACTCGGTTCCTTGTCTGCTTATCCCTGCCAGGATTGCAGTTTTCAACCTTTCAGCCTCAGTTCTTTGCATTAAAGGATTGTAAATTTAGATGATTCTCCATCCTGATTGCTCAGTCCTTGGGGAATGGCTGCTCTGCCAGGATTTAGGATTCCATCCTGTAAGTACTGTGGTGTCTGCAGGGGCCTGGATGCCACAAGTCTTGGATTCACCTGGAAATGTGACTTCATCTCCATTATTTATCACTCTGCCATCCTTGTTTTCATCACACCATCCATGTGCTTATACTTTTTACTGGACAACCGAAAAAGACTTTTGAGGATCCTCTGTGGAAGAATTGCACAGAGAATCCCATCAGGATTCCGCAGAGAATCCCATCAAGAATTCCAAGAAGCCCATCAGGAACATCTTTCCTAATGAGGGAATGAGTGCAAACTCCAGCCTGGTGACACAGAACATGTTGTGTTGGTTTATAGAACAAATTTTTTCCAGTAAGATCAGTGTGGAACTTCTGGATAGAAAGGAAATGTCTTTCTGGTCAAAAATACACAAGGAAGTGGCTGCAGAGTAGAGATACTGCTGAGAGTTGATCTCCTGAGGGTAGCTGGTGTTTAGCCTGACTTTTAGATAATTTATTTATTGGAATTCTCTCAGGGAGGACCTTGTGGCTCTGCACAAGTCCCTGCCAGGAGGGGACAGCCGGGGGGGTCGGGCTCTGCTCCAGGGAACAGGGACAGGAGCAGAGGGAACAGCCTCAGGCTGGGCCAGGGCAGGCTCAGGGTGGACAAGAGCAGGAATTTGCCCATGGAAAGGGTGCTCAGGCCTTGGCAGGAGCTGCCCAGGGAGCTTTGCAGTGCCCATCCCTGCAGGTGTCCCCTGGAGGTGGCACTGAGTGCTCTGGGCAGGGGACAGGGTGGGCATGGACTCCATGGGCTGGGAGGGCTTTTCCAGTCTTAGAGATCCTGGATTCTGGGATATTTTACTTGGAATGATTCATGTTCAAGTGCACAATACCTGGCCAGCAAAGCATATGTTCCATATTTCTGTTTTTGTGGGGTTCTACAGGAACAGCTTCATGTTGGAAATTTGCAGTTGGTTTTTAGTTTTCCACCTCCTGACGGCTGTTGAGCTGTTCCTTCCTCACTGATGAAGATGCCTTGATTTGATTTCAGCAGTTCTCCATAAGAGCCCTGTCAAATTTATGGGATCTGCCTACACCTGAGGGGGTTTGTAGTTGCTGCTCATTATCTTTTATGGTTGATACTGTGGAGCTTCAGAGTTGATCACAGCTGGGGTTGTTCAGCCCGGAGAAGGCTCCAGAGAGACCTCAGACCCCCTTCTGGTACCTAAAGGGACTCCAGGACAGCTGGAGAGGGACTAGGGACAAGGGATGGAGGGACAGGACACAGGGAATGGCTTTCAACATTAAGGAGCTGGATTTATGTTTATTATAAGGAAGGCATTTTTTACCATGAGTGGTAAAACACTGGCAAAGGTTGTGGCTGCCCCTGGATCCCTGGCAGTGCCCAGGGCCAGGTTGGACACTGGGGCTGGAGCAGCCTGGGACAGTGGAAGGTGTCCCTGCCATGGCAGGGGGGGCACTGGATGAGCTTTAAGGTCCCTTCCAATGCAAAGCTTTCTTTGATTCTGTTAAAAATGGGTTAAAAACTTCTCAAATTTGTTGTGTGATCACTGAGTCCTGCTGAGCACTGATTCATGAATCTCTTGCAAAATCACAGGAATTTTAACAATTTCTTGAAACTTCAGGTTTTATGGGTATTGCTTGTGGTGTTGAGTAATAGAAGAGGAGCATGGCTAAGGCAGGAGAAATTAATAACCAAATCCCCCTCCTGTAGGCCTCCCCTTGAGAAAGGAGATGCATTTGATGGATGTTGATTGTCCAAAACAAGGGAGTTAATGATTGGAAAATGATATATGGAAAAATCAAATGTTTGTTCTAAAGAAATTAATGGAAGATCTCAAGCAGAACATTTTTAAAATATCTTTCTTCAGGATCTCTCTTCCCCTTCCCCAGCTGGGGACATCTTTACCACTGCCTGTCAGTTTCCAGGCTCTCTCTTTTCCTTCAGATTTTCCTGCCAGCCAGCTCAGGCAGGAATCCAGGACTCCTCCCCATCAATGTCAGCAGCTGGTGGATGGAATTGATAATTCTGAGACTGCAGGGATGATGGTGATGATGGGATGATGATGATGATGATGGTGACGGAGTTCCTTTTACCCGGGACAGGAAGAAAGGCTCATCCTGATTGGAGCACATTGAGCTGAACTCAACAAAGCCTTTCCTAATTTGTACTCAAAGGAAAGTCCCATTTTGGAGACCTTTGAAGTCAAGAATAAGCTGAGAGAATTCAACCACAGAATCATGGAATGTCCTGAGTGGGAAGAATCCACAGGGATCCCCCATTCCAGCTCCTGGCCCTGCCCAGACCCCCAACAATCCCAATCCCTGGCAGCACTGTCCAGATTCTCCTGGAGCTCTGGCAGCCTCAGGGCTGTTCCCATTCCTTGGAAATTAAATTCTGAAAACTTGAGTGTCACAAGTGACCTGAGAGGAGAAATCCAGGAATCTCAGGAGGCAGGGCATGGAAAAGCAGAGATGTCCCAAGAATTCCTTCATGGGAACAGTGATGGAGTTTTGTCAGAAGTCCAACATTGCCACTTTAGAAGAATTTTAATGCCCTTTTCATTTGGTTTTAAGTTGAAGCTGTAGGTCATTTCCCTCTTCAGGAACACTTCAAAGTCTTTTCTCCCCCTTTCCTAAATTCCTGTCCTTTCTCAGTGCTTCTCCTTCCCCTTCCCTGTTTTCCACTCTGACCCTTTTCCCATTTCCTACACTTTTTCTTCCTTTTCACATTTTCCCTCCTTTTCCCATCTTTCAGCTTTGAATTTTCCCTCTACTTGTCTTTTTCCCCCTTTTTTCTATCTCTGCCTTTCCCTTCTTTTCCCACTGCTTTTCCATTCTTTCTCTCCCCTGTTGCTTTCCCAGTCTTTCTGCTTTTCCTTCTACCTGTATTGCTTTATTCTCTTCCTCTCTTTTCACAGTTTTCCCTGTGCTTTCCTTGCTTTTGTTTTCCTGCCATTCTTCCCCTATTTTGTCTTGCTTCCATCCCCTGCTCTTCCCTTCCTCTTCCCCTTTTGGTTTCCTCCCAATTCTTTCCCCCAAAAAATCTTGGTGCTTTCAGATTTTTCCCTGCTTTGACTTTTCCTCCCTTCCTTTGAGTTCTCTTCCATTATTTTTTCAGGATCTTTCAACACCCCCTCTTTACTTTCATTAATCTTCCCTGTATTTTCTTTTCACTTCCCATCTTTCCTGCTTGTTTTTTTCCTGCCTGTCTTTCCCCCTTCCTTTGCCACCCTTGATTTGCATTTGCTTCCCCCCCACTTTGCCTTCCCTTTAGGTTTTTTCCCCTTCTTCTTTCCAATCTTTATCTTTTCCCCTTTTTTCCCCCATTATTTACATATTTTTGGGTGATTCTGTGCTTCCTTTTCTCACTTCAGTGCTTTTCAAATTTCTTTCCCCTTCCTCGTCCACTTTTTTCCAAATGTTTTCCAGGTGCATTTTTTCTTCCTTTTGCTCATTTTTCCATCCCCTCCCTGGTTTTCCCTGCTTTGACTTTTTCCATTTTTTCCCACCTCTTCCATGCTTTTTCTGGGTAATTTAATTTCTTTCCCCCCCCTCTTCCTTCCTTGCCTTTTCCTTGCTTTTTTATTCTTATAATTTCCTTTCTTTTCATGCTGTTATTCCCACTTCCTATCCTTTTCAATACTTAAGTGACTTTTCTCTGATTTTCAGGTCCTTTCCTTGCTTTTTCCTTTCCTTTTCCCTACTTTTCCTTTCCCATTCCCACTGCCTGCAGTACTTTGACTTAATTTTCACTGATTTTTCAGGTATTTTCTTTCTTCTCCCCTCTATGAAAAGATTCCTTTTCATAACCCTCTTGATTCCCTTCTTGATCTTTCCCTGCTCGTTTTTCCTTTCCTTGCTCCTTTTCCTTTCCCTTTTCCTTTTCCTTTCTCTTTTCCTTTCCTTTTTCCCCTTTCTTTTCAATCCTTCTAACTCTTCCTGCTCATTTTCACTCCTTTGCAGGTCTTTTTCTCCCCCATCCTTGTCTTTATTCTCACTTCTGAGGAAGGAAAGAACATCCTTTTTTTTTTTTTTTTTTTTTTTTTTTTGTGCTTTTTTCCCCTATATAATTCTAACTAGATTCTACTGGACCTTTGAATGCTCCATTAATACTTTTTAGTTCTCTTTCAACTATTTCCTCATTTTCTGTTTAGTTTTTTGTCTTTATAACCTTCTGTTTTACAGGTTTGAAAATGGTTGAGAGAACTTTTCTCCCCAAACTGGAAATTTCCTAAGGAAAAAGGGTTGCCCAGGGAAAAATCTTGCAAATCCCAATCTGTCCTAGTGCAAAGCAGAACTGTAATTTTCTCTGCTGGGAAGTGCTGAAGTCCAGATTTTCTCATTTTCTGTATCCTCACCAGACATTTGGGAAGAGGGTGATGGCAAATCCCAGAAATGATGTGGCAAACTGGGACAAAGTTCATGAAAGCTGAGAAGCCTCCCTGGGGCTGGAATTCAGGGAATGGCATGTGGGATATCTGCAGCTCCATGGAAAGGACTCAGAGAAGAAAGGATGAAGGGAATGGAAAAGCTCTCCTGGGTGGAGACTTGAAGGCAAAAACCTTGATTGCATGAACAGGTCCAAAAATATAATAGGCTGAGTAAAGCAAAAGGTTAGGCTGTGTTTAACAGGTGCCTAATTTTTGGGTAGCTTTGGAAAGACTCAGGCTGATAATTTAATGAGAAAAGATAAAAATACCCCTGTAGAAATTAAAAATACACCTGGTATTTATATTGGTATTTACACCTGGTATTTATATCAAACCTTCTGCACAACTTTGTCAGGTGAAATTGTTTTGCTTGAAAAGTTGAAATGGAATGGAATTTTTGAGTGGGAAAATCCAAATTCTTCCATGTGATGTAACTCGCTGCCATGAGTCCCACTGGATCCGCTGGGAAAGCATCACAGAGCTGATGGATGGATAATGGTAAATCAGAATTAACACACTGAGGGGAATCCCCTTCAGCCCTGGGGGCATCAATCCCAATTACTGAAGGTCAGGAAAAATTTCTTGGCTACTTCCAGGCACAAAAATCTGCTTGAACCATCCTTGCTGCCTGTGGAATTTGGTGCTGCTGTGGCTGGGGAGGAGATGCCACAGCAGATCCCGTTCTGTGTCCGTGTAAGGGCTCCCAGGGCTGTCCTGCAGCTTCTCCCTCATCCCAAATCCAGCCCCAGCCTCAGCTGCAGCCCAGAAAAAGCTCCTTGTATCTCTTTTCTTGAGCTCTGGCCAAACTCCCACAGCTGGGAGCTGGGGCAGGCGTGGTTTAAAATCCAGCCAAGGATTTAGGAGGGGTAATAGGAGAAGGAGGAAAAAAGCAGATCTGAGCAGGGCCATTTCTCCCAACTTGTTTTTCCTCAAGTTTGGAAAAATTCTGAGCAGTAGCTCCCCATCATTATCTGAAATAAACTTCACTCTGCCTGGGTGAAAGGGCCCACTTGAAAAACATTAAAAATATTAAAGCTGCAGTGGGTTCTTGACACATCTGACATGGTCTGTTGGGGTCTAATTTTAGCTGCTGCTCTGCCAGCCCTCAGCACTCCCAAATTCTGAGCCTATCTTTAGAAGCAGCAGCCTTCCAAACTCTGATGGGCCTCATGCTTTGCATTGAGGCTGCAGAAGTTAAGGCCAATTAAAACAAGTGCCTCGGCATTCATTCTTTTCACTTTCAGTTGGTTTAACTTCACTTTAAGGTGTTATTTTAAAAGGAAAATGGAAATTAAATGTGGTTTGGCCTGGGACACTGATGGTGCATTTATTAACTGGGATGATGTTGGTTTAATCCCACACACCCTGGTGGGACTTCCCTTTAAGTATTAATTTAGGAGAAGGAGAGAATATTTATCTGTGCCTTCATCCAAAGCAGGTGGGCAGCAGGATTGGGATTGGGATTGGGATTGGGATTGGGATTGGGATTGGGATTGGGATTGGGATTGAGATTGTGCCCCACAGGTGAGAGGCCACCTGAGAGCTGCCCCAGCCCTGTCCCAGCACAATTGCATGATTCCATGAAAGGAAATGTCTTTGGACACTTTTCCTCGTGGGGAGAGTAAATTCAGGAGTGTGCAGCCCCTTCCCTGTGCTCTGGAGCGATGGTGACCCCTGATTTTTGTGTCAAGGCTCTGATTTTTGACAATGAAGCTTCAGACAAACTCCTTCACTTTTTCTGAGTTCCAAACCCTGCTGCAAAAATCTGTGATAAGGGAGCTTTTTATAAAGGATTGTTTCAGTCTTGCATCTTTTGGTTCTGTTGGAATGATTTCTCTTTTGGGCACAAACTCACCCAGCAAATAAGACAAATTATTACAGTTCTGCTGGATGGATGCCCCTGCTCCTTCTCTGTGGGAATAGGGAATGTGCTGAGGAGTTTGTGACTTATCTGAAATAAGAGACAAAGGAAAAGCTCACAAGACTCTGCTGAAGAAACAAAAAACCCAGAGTCCAAAACCAGAGTTCTGGATTTTGTCTGGGTCTACCATGGGCAGAGAAACTTCACAAGGCTGAATTCCACAACTTAGGAAAACCAAAAAGATGTTTTGATGTTCATTAGGGAATTTTAAAAGCTCCAATGCAGCAAAAGTGGAATTTGTGCTGTTTCTGGGTCAGGAAGGCAGAAGTTCTAACTCAGACCACGATGCATCAGCAGAAGAGAATTCCAGGAGGGGAAGCCACACTTGATGGATCAGATAAAGTGCAGAGGCTGCAACTGTCAACACAGAAATAACTGAGAGTGGATTTGAGGTAAGAGATACGAAGGAGGAGCGGCTATTAATAATGAGAGACATGGGAAAAATCCCCCAGCCACCCTGGGGGGAAACCTGAGAGCACAAATGCTGCTGGGAGGAGCTGTAAAAATAGCAAAGGCATCTTTGCAGGGGATGCCTCTCAGTCCCGCCACTGCAGGAATGGGATACAAAATGCAGCTTTCTAGAGCTGGAGGTCCCTTAGCAAGTGAAGGTTTCTGGAGCTGACCAAGCCCAGAGCAGAGGAAAAACCTTGGAGAAACAGCTGAGCTGCTGTATCAGGTGACTGGATTTGATCCAGGGTCCAGAGCAGGAGCACTTGGACACATCAGTCAAGAGTGGAACGTGACAGGAGGAGAGTGGAGGGGATAAAGCTCAAAGAAAGTGAAGAATTTAAGGGAGCCACAAAAAAGAAAGGAATAAAACCCTTATGAAATCCATCCACCCTTCTCATGCAATTCTGATTTTTAATAGGCGAGGACAGGGGTTTTTCCTGAGATAGGATGAGGATATGGAGGAAAAAAAATGAGTGGAAAAGGGAGCACCTGGCTGGCCTGGGTGATATGAGGGATCTTTCCATGAAATACAGCTGAAGGAAGAGTCTGGCTGAGCATTCCCTCTTTTCTTCCCATCTCTGTGCATGATTTGAGCCTCTCTGACTGATTTGCAATTTATAGGAGAAATATTTACCAAAAAACCCCCACTTTCCTCTCCTTTTCAGTATTAATATAAAAATCCAGGCTGTCAGGGAGGAGGTTTGGAATCTCTGGGAGTGTTCAGGAGGAATGGGGATGTGGCCCTTGGGGACAGGGTTTGGGGTGATGCTGCTGGGGCTGGGGTGGCACTGGGTGATCCTGTAGGACTCTTCCCACCTTGATGATTCCACGTGAAAATGGTAAATTGTGAACCAGTGGTAGCATGGACACTTCCAAGTACTCCAAATCTTAAGACATTTAGAGGAAAACATCAATTTTCATGGATCAGAAGAAAACCAACATTAAAAATCCCCCTAGAAATGAATTGTTCCACGTAAAATCTCCTCGCGTTTCCTGCTGTTCACTGAGAACGACCAGGCCTTCTCCAAACTATCAACATTTTCTTTCTTTTGCTGTTGTTGCTCCAAATAAACCAAATTTACCTGGAATGATTCCAGCCAGCTCCTGCTCCTTGCACAACCTCCTCCCTCAGGGGCTGATCCCAGGGGAGCAGCCTGGCCTGGATGGGGCTGGGATTGCTCGGAGGAGAGCACAGCAGCAGCTCTGCAGCCCACGCTGCTCCAAGAACTCAGGGATGTGTCATCACCAATCCAGAAGGGTTTGAGGCCACCCCACAGCGTGCTGAGCAGCTCTGGTGGCACTCCAGGCTCTAATTTGGGAAAGGAATCCCTGCACGCCCATGACCTCAACGCACGACTCCGCTCCTGAGCCCGAACACCAAATTTCCTGATTTGGTGTCACAACAACTTCAATTCCCAGAGGAAAAAAAAGAAAAAAACCCAACCAAACAAACAGAATTCAAACACTGACTAAAATGTTGCTTTCTTGTTCTTCTTCCAGCACATTTTAGCAAAACATTCAACAGCAACATCACTGTGTTAATGCAAATAACATGTTCCTGGTTTTGGAGGGTGTGGGTTCATGATATCTTTGTATAAAGGCAACTTTTCCCTGAGTTCTGTGCAAGATGATAATTTTCCCTGAAAGGTTACTGATTCCTTTTGTCATCTCTGTCCCTCTTCCAGGAGTTAACTTATGGGGTGTAAAATTTGGGGTGAAGGGATTCATAATCTGTTGACATCATATAAAACTACATCTGAGTGCACTCAGCTCTTTAATACCAGCAGGGGACTGAATAATAGAAAATTCTCTTTCTCCTCTTCTTTTTTCCACAAAAAAAAAAAAAAAAAAAATCTCAGAGCCTGATTTTCAGTTTTTTATATTTTATATGTATTACACCTCAGGTGTAGGGCTTTGTAGGGCTTGGTTTGTGTTTTAATGATTCATAATCCCAGACTTGAGGGATTTTTTTGGCACGCAGAATTTGCTCAAATTCTTACCCATTTTTCATGATTTTTAGCAAGAACAGTTTGAATCCAATCATTCAATCTGAATATTCAGTGTAGAAGGGACGTGGTGCAGTGTTTGACTCTTATGGAATCACAGAATGGTTTGGCTTGGAAAAGACCTTAAAACTCATCCAGTCCCAGCTCCCTCCAGTTATTAATTTTTAAATATTATTTTAGCCCCCAGCTTTGTCTGCTCTGGCAATTTCTGATTATCAGGCTGCCAGCTCCAGGTTTCTCTCCAATCCATCTTTGCCTTGTCCAATGCTCCCCCCTAGTTCAGATAAAGTTCAGCCTCTGGCCTGGCAATTCTTACACCAAGCAAACTTCCAAATAATCCACAATCGTCAACGTTTGGAAAAAGCTGAAAAGCAGCCAGAATTTTGGAGAACAAAAGAAACAACTCATGGAAAACAAAAAGGAATTTTACTTTTGGTTTGGTTTTTTTTTTTTTTTTTTCCCCTTTAATTCCCTTCCATCCCTGCCCATGGAAGGACTCCTGGCTGATCCTTCAGGGAGTTTTGGTTCTGTCTCCTCCTTTTCTCTCAAGGGAAATAAAGCTCAAAGGAAGTGAAGAATTTAAAGGGAGCCACAAAAAGGAAAAGAATAAATAAATCCCTTATGAAATCCATCCACCCTTCTCATGCAATTCTGATTTTTAACAGGCAAGGACATGGGTTTTTCCAGTCTTTGAGACAGGATGAGGATATGGAGGACAAAAACGAGTGGAAAAAAGAGCACCTGGCTGTGTGGGTTTGGTGACATTTTCTACAGCACAAGCACTCTCCACATCTCCCTCCTGCTCCTCCCTCAGCAGTGCCACCTCCCCGTGCTGCCCCTTGTCCCCTGCTCTCCCTGGAGCAGAAGGGATGGGAGAGATTTCCCTGCAGGAAATTCCTGGGGTGCTCCTCTGTATGCCCCAGCTTGGTGTTGGAGCCTTTGGAACACCAAAGCTCCTGGAACACCCAAAGCTCCTGGAACACCCAACCTCCTGGAGCCTCTGGAACACCAAAGCTAGTGGAACACCAAACCTTCTGGAACACCAAACCTCCTGGAGCTTTTGGAACACCAAAACTCCTGGAACACCAAACCTCCTGGAAGCTTTGGAACACCAAAACTCCTGGAACACCAAGCCTCCTGGAGCCTTTGGAACACCAAAGCTCCTGGAACACTAAACCTCCTGGAACCTTTGGAACACCAAACCTCCTGGAACACCAAAGCTCCTGGAGCTTCTGGAAAACCAAAGCTCCTGGAACACCAAACCTCCTGGAACACCCAGCCTTCTGGGACACCAAAGCTCCTGGAACACCCAACCTTCTGGAGCCTCTGGAACACCAAACCTCCTGGAACACCCAAGCTCCTGGAGCCTTTGGAACACCCAACCTCCTGGAACACCCAGCCTCCTGGGTTTTCCCTCCCTCTGGGTTTCTGCAGTGGCACCTCCTGGAGATCTTCCCTCTGGAGCTGCTCCTCCAGCTTTTCCTCAGGGGATTTCTCTCTAGAGTGTGCTGGGGGAGCTCCTTTGTTCTCCTGGAGCCCTTCTCTCCTCCCCACCCGTCCCCATTTCTGTCCCACCCCATCCTCTGACATGGGGAAAACTCAAATCCTTCTCTCTCCTCCTCCCTTTTCTTTTCCTACAGCTCCACTCGGACTCAAGGCCCAGAAATTTAAATTGAGTTTATATTTAAATGCAAATTTCTCAAATTTCATTATAAATGAAAAGTGTAAATTATCAAAAGTGTTCTTTTCTTCCTCCTGATTCTCTTCTGCATTGGAGAGTAACTCTTCATAAATAATAAACATCATAGTTTTATGTATAGATTTTGTTTTCCTCCTTGAAACTTCTACTTTTTTAGTGACTGTTACAAAAACCTTAATAATAGTATTCACTGATATTGAAGCCTTATCTAATTTAACAAAAATTCTGCATTACTGCCTTTTCTCCTCATATTGTTCTGTAATCTCTGTGTCTCTTTGTAGCTGAGATTTGTCTGCTAAGGGAAATTTATCTAAATTAGCTGCTGGAATAATTTGAAGTGGATTTGTTTGATTGCACAGAATCAGTTTGTGACACTTCACTCAAAATTTTAACGGCTTCAATTCAGTTTATTCCACTCCAAATAATGATCAAATAAGGTTTAGAGTTCATTCTTATGGGCTTTTCAGAGGTAAATTCTAAAGAATTTTGACAATGAGGAGCAGGGATGTGGCCCAAAGAATGGGCAGGATTTAGTGCAGGACAAGGACCAAGGACAAGGGACAAGGGGTGGAATAAAAGGCTGAGTTCTCATTGAGAAAATGAGTTTGGATAAATTAAAATTCTCCCAATTATAAAGCACAATTAAAGAAATATTTTGTAATTTGAAAGCTTATTGTAGTGTTACATGATAATCTGCTGGTGCAACATTTAGAGGAGGTATAAAGAGAAATAAACATTGATATAATGTGAGAAAAAGCTCCCTGAAACTGTGCAGAAGCAGCTTTCAAGATGTCCCAGAGACTGAGATAATCTCATTTTAAAGTGGGGAAATAATTTTCCTAGAACCCATTTTTACATATTTTTTTCTTTTATTGGCTCTCAAAATACATTACTTTATGTGCTTTTGAAATGGAATATTCTGATCTTTACCCAGTGCCAGTTGTATTGGAATTATTTCTGCCTCATATCTGCTATTACCTGGCAGGACAGGGCCAGGGACAGCCAGGAGGTGACCACACCTTCCCTGGAAAATCAGGAATTTTGATGGTTCCTGTTTATTTACTGAGATGATTTGAACAAATACTGTTTTATGACTTTATTCCTAAACTTCTCTGTGAGTATTTTAAGGCTGATACGATTTCCTAAGTTTCTAACCTAGTCCTGTTAATATTCAACTTCTGGGATTCAGGGAGAAATGCAGAAAAAATGAGTTTGATATTTGGTTATACATTATTATTTCTTACCCTTCTGGGAATGAGTTTTTCTTTTACATTGTTTTCCCCTCTTCTCTTTTTCTTTTTTTTTTCATTTTTTTTCTTTTTCCCTTTCCCCCTCCTCCATTTACCCTTTACTTCCTTTTGGTTTTTTCCTTTTTTCCCACTTTTCCACTTCTCCCAATCTTTCCACTTTCCTTCCCCCCCCCCCCCTTCCATTTTTCTTTTTTTTTTTTCATTTTCTCCCTTTTCCGTCTTTCCCACCCTCTCCCTTTTTTTCATTTTCATTTTCTCCCATTTTAAATTTTCCTTCTTTTCCCCCTTCCTTTGCCTTTTCTCTTCCTTTTTTCCTCTTTCTCCTTACCCCCATTTTTTCTTTCTTTTCCCCTTTTTCCTCCTCCACTTTGATAATTTGTACCCTGCTGGGTGGAACCTGCCAGGCGAGGAAGGAGATGTGGTTTGAGCATCTACAATTCCATATTTAAGATAATCCAAGACTAAAAACTCTCTCTGAGTCAGTTCCAGCAGGAAGTTGAGCCCCCACTTCCTAAATCCCAAGTGGGTCCTTGACATTTTGGTCCAAACCCTTCCCAAAATCCATTTTTTTCGAGGCAAATGTACAGAATGTCAGACTGGGAATAGTTTAATTTTATCTGTGATCAAAGTCTGGCAGTGACTGACTCATTGTAAGGGCAGATTTCTTCATTTCAAGATATCTCCAGCAGTGCATTTTAATAAAATAACAGAAATTAATGCCTATTCCATTTTGCAGCAGGAAAACTGATTTAATTTGATGCCTGAATTTGTTCATTATCTGCAAAGTTGAGCAAAAATGGGTTTTTTTTCAACTTATTTCAAGCAAGTCCCCAGATGAACAAAACATTTGTTCTCATAGCAAAATGCTTCATTAATTTATTTTGGAAATGTGAGGGGGAAGAAAACCCTGTGAATGGAAAGTTCTGATCTGTGAAGTGCTGGGATTTAATTTTTTGGGAATTTTTCTCTGAGACAGTTCACTGGATTGATCTTGTTTTAATTATCAGTTCTAATCCACAGATTCCTCAGTAGTTAATAATTAAAGAACTGAAATAAAT
Source organism: Onychostruthus taczanowskii (assembly GCF_017590055.1). NCBI lineage: Eukaryota > Metazoa > Chordata > Aves > Passeriformes > Passeridae > Onychostruthus > Onychostruthus taczanowskii. The sequence goes on from NW_024498906.1 coordinate 12,416,444, forward strand.
GACTTTTTTACAAACCTAGAAATACTCTTGGAAGGTCATGTTTTTAGGGCCGTGCAGATTTTTGGCAAATCAGTCAGCACTGACACAAAGAGAGAACAAACACTCCCTAAAAATGAAAATGGAATTTATTATTTAAATTTTATGAAATAAAACCACACCCACACTTTTCTCTGCCAGTTTCCTGAGGAATTTCAGTGTCATTTTTGGTGACAAAGGGAAGTTGGAGTCTTGAAGAGGCCAAATGATTTTTGTGCATTGAACAGCTCCCTCTTTCTTTTGAATACAGGGAGTTTGGAAACGATGGCATCTCTCTTGGAGTTACTTTCCTGCATTTTACAAAGAGAAAAAATTCTTTGTGGTGTTGAAATTACAAATTTTCTCCCTTGTCTGTTCTCATCATGGAGATTCCATGGTGGTGATTTGTCCAGCCAATGATTTTAAACAATAAATTTGGTCGTGCTTTATTTAGTGTATTTATTAATAGGAATTCTGTGGTGATGATTTGTCTGGCCAACATTTTTAAGCAATAATTTTGGTCATGCTTTATTTAGTATATTTATTAATAGGAATTTTGTGCATATCAGAGAAATGACACATTAAGCTGCAAAGAGTGGCTCAGCACGGCTGAGCTCTGAACTCCTGATTCCACTGGCCCTGCCCTGTGTCCAGGAATTCTGTTGGCTTAATCTGTGGACTTTGCACTCGTTTTTATTCCTCCTTTCCAGGAATCTTTTGGATTTCCATCCCTGGCAGTGCCCAAGACCAGGTTGGACACTGGGGCTTGGAGCAGCCTGGCACAGTGGAAGGTGTCCCTGCCATGGCAGGGGTGGCACTGGATGGGCTCTGAGGTCCCTTCCAGCCATTTCCAAGTGATTTTGGGAAGAGCTGGTCCATGTTCAGCGTTCCTGAGGAGCACGAGCAGAGACTCAGGAGGGAGCTCCATGATCCCACCCAGCTGAACCAAGAATGTTGCTGTGAAAAGGAAATAACTTCCCCCACCATCTGAGCAAGATTCCTTGGAGTGACTCCAAACTGTGACAGTTTGGGCTCCCCAGCCCAAATCTCACTGATCTCCTCAGATTAGAGACTTCTCATTGTGATATCATCATCTTCTTTTTAAAAAATGCTATTTTTAATTTGATCAGAGTTACATTTTGGGAAGATTTGGGAAGATTAAAGAGCTGTTGTAGGGATGTGATGCTCCAGTGAGGGATTTGGGACATGATGATGGGGAAGTGGCCAGGGAAGGAGACTGTGAGGATCCATCCTGGTGAGCCAGGAACGCTCCTTCCTTGAGCTGGAAGGAGTCCAGAGGACTCCAATGCAATACATGAAAGAAAATTTGGTGGGATAACAGTTCTCACCAGTTTAAATTCTCCAGGAAAGTCAGTGCAAATGATTGCCTCTAATGATTTGAGGGAAACAGCTTCAGCTGCGAGTTTGGAGCTGCTACCTTTGATTTAAAAAAAGAAAAAAGGAAGAACAGTAGGGAGAGCTCTCCCCATCCCTGCCCTCAGAAAAAAAAAAACAAAAAAACAAAAAAACAAAAAAACAAAAACAAAAAAAAAACCCAACAAAAAAACCCTAAAAGCAGCTGATGAAACTCTGAAATTTTTACTCTGTTTGGATGACACGTGAGCTGAGGAGAAGGAGGGATGAGCTGTGGTTTGTAGCTGTGAATTTGCTCAGAATAGAAACCAGATTTCACACTGGTGGTGAAATAGGAAGATCCGAGTCCCTCTGGAACTCTATTTTTGGATGTGATGTCTCTGGGCTCTCCATGGGAAACTCTTGGATCATGAACAGGCAACAAACAGGGCAGTGGAATAGCTGCACCTTTGTAGTGGAATTGCCACTGGATTATAATTTCTGGAAATCCAGAGGATCTGATGAAACTGTGAGAATAAATCAGGAGGAAGAAGCTCGAGCTAAAATCACAAAATGACTCGTGAACGTCTGACACCACCTCTCCCCTCCAAAATACCAAACCCCAGAAGTCTAAAATCCACTCAGGAAATGATTAACAAATAACAGCTTTCAGGTCTTGTCTTTAAGAATTATTTACAGCTCAAAGCTCAGATTTATGCCTGCTCTCCCTCTGCTTGTTTCCAAAGGGGTGTTTGGGAGCTGAGGGAGCAAGAGTGGAAGAGAAGCCAACTCCTCATGTTTTAGGTTTAATTTACGGCCTAAAAAGTGCCTGAGTGAGGTTTCAAGGAGGTTGATATTCTGAAAAGAAAGACATTTTGATGGGCAGGGAGTACCACAGCAGTAAAAATTTGATGTTTGACCAGAGCCAGAAGCTCTGCTGGTGGCTGCTAAAGGAATGTCCAGGTGCCCAAAGCACAGGAGACAAATTATGTTGAGCCTCTCGTTCCCACCCTCATCAAAGAACTTGAGGAAGTGGTACAAATTCACCACTTCAAATCTGCAAAAAGCAGGAGGGACAGAGATCCCAGGTTTTCTGGGAATGACACAGTGCATCCTCCCAGGGCTGTGCTCTGCTTGACAGCCAAGACCAAACTCCAGCTGAGGCGGTGACAAACGTGGGCATTATTCCTGCCTGAGCCTGAGGAAATGCATTGATGGGTGGGCTGGGCCCAGGGAATGAGGGATTTTCCATTCTTCCATTAAAAACCCCAAAGATTTCACAGAATCCTGGAATTATAGAATTATAGCATCCTAGAATGGTTTGGGTTTGAAGGCTCCTTAAAGACCATCCAGTTCCACCCCCTCTGCCAGAGGAAGGGATCCTTCCACATGCAAAGGTGAAAGTTGGGCTGTTGGGAGAATTCCAGAGCAAGGCAGCCCTTGGCTGAGGGGCTGGAGCTGTCGGTGCTCTTGTGGCAGGGTTTGTTTTTTGGGAGCAGTGAGATGTGGTTTTGGACACCCCTGGGCTGAAGGGAGCTCTGATTCCAGGCCTTCTCCTTTCTAAAGAGCCCAGGGTGGCACCCTGTGGCTGGAAACAGAACAGGGATTTCAGGAATTTCATCCTTCCCTGGTTTTGGAAGGCCTGAGTGACCTCTTTAACTCCAAGAGAAGAACATGAGCAACCCAGACTTGAAAACAAAAACTTGAAATGATCTTCAAGAACTTTTTTTGTCCCTCCTGGGTTTGGCAGCTGCTGAATTTGTTGGGATGCTCCCATGGCTTTGGTGTTGTAGGGCAAGGAAGCAGATCAGAACAGCTACAGACACCCACCAGGATATCTGCATTCTTGGGTGATACTTCAAAATAATTTTGGTGATTTATTTTAATTCTGATAAGGTGGAATTTGTTGGGAAATGATGTTGGAGTATTTGCTGAAGGTCACATTCTCACTCAGCCATGTTTCTGGTCAGTGAAGAAGGAATTGAGAGCTCCAGGAGATAACTGAGAGCTCACATTTACCTCTGGAAATCCTTTCTCTCCTAGAAATCACAAGAGAATCCAAGAAAAGGCCATAAAAATATATTAATGAATGAAATAGAAGTGTAATGGGTCTGGATTAATTCTGTAGCCAATTACATTAAGATGTTAAGCTATTCACATCCCTTAAATGTCATTTGCCACAAATATTCCCATAGGGAATTGAGCTTTCCTCAGAGATTGTTCAGGACTAAGAGCTGAAATTCCTGGGTTAAATGATTTACTGTCAATGAAAACACCACTCAGCATATACGGCTTGAAAATCCATTGTTAATTAACAGCATTCAATTCTTAATTGTCTTTGTACCAATTCAGTTGAAATCATTGACACAAAATACATTGTTAAACTGCTTAATCAATCATTGTAGAAAAATAGAGGTGTTTGATAGGGACATTCTAGTACAAAGTTTACGTGAAGCTTCCCCGTTGAAAGCTTTGGAGGCTTCTATATATATATTTTTTTAAAGCTTATGTTACAAAAATGAGATTTCATAAACTTTACAGTCCGTACTACATGGATACCAAAGACAAGAAAATACAGGGGGAGAGAGAGAAAGAGACAAAACACACACACCTTAAGCTGTAAGTGCCCTATTCACAAAAATAAAGCTTACACATGCGCATGCCCCAGTGGCGGAAAGTCTCCTTTTCCGTGCTGAAGGACACAAAAAAAAGGTTTCATCAGGGCCCTGAGCTGCAACACAAATTTTCTCAACCTGCAGCAAGGACTTCTAGAGTGGCCCAGTGGGTTGTGAGAGCGAAAAGCAGGTTTATCCTCGGAGGGAAAGCTTTGCTTTCAGCTCACGTGCCGTTGGCGGGATGGGCGCGCGCGGGCTCCCCAACGCTTCCAGAGGGGCTGTGGAGCCGCTTTTCCCTAAAAACCCTCAGCAGCCCTGGTGGGGAGCCACGGGGGTGGTGATGGATGGGCTGGAGCACGGGGCTGATGCTGGGCAGGAGGATGAGCTTGTGGCCAAGTGCTGTCTCCCAGAAATGTCCCAACCTTCATTGAGCTGCCAGAATCATCCACCCAAAATCCTCATCCTGCACCATTCCTTGCATCCTGGGAAAGCCTTTTAGGGGAAAATGGTCAGTGCTGAAACCAAAAAAAACCTCTTCCCATCCAGCCTGATCTGCCCTGGTGTGCAACCCTTCTGCCCTCCTCACCTGGAGGCCCCCCCAGATCAGCCACCCTCTCTGAAAATTAGCAAGGGGCAGTTGTACCAGCAAAAAAGAAAACTAAAAAAAAAGAAAAGAGGTGTGAATTTAATGCCAAAGCTATATCACAGTGCAAATTTTCCACCTGCCCACCAAGTTTCTCCTGAGGTTTATTTTTTTTTTTCTCTTTTATTTAAACGTAAATTTTTCTGTACAAAAAAAAAAAAGCTTCGGATTCTCTTCAGTGTTTTCTTTCTTCCCAGAGTAGGCAGGCATGAAAAAAAAACCCCAAAATTAAGGCTGCAGCTTCTCCTCCTTTGCTGGCAGAAATGCTGTTCTTGGTGGGGCTGTGCTCCCCCACTCATCGTGGAAGCGATGCGAGTTCTCTCTGCCCCGTGGATGGAATGCCCAGGGTTTTCCAGGGATTTACAACAACCAGAGAGTTACCTAAGGTGGAGAAATTCACCGAGGAATGGCTCCCCTGAGCGTGGGTGGCAGAATCCGTGTGTTCTCCTGGGAATCCTGGTGGAAGGACACCCCCAGGGATGTCGTGCCCCCCGTGCCTCAGCACCAGCAAATTGCAAATTTCATGGATTCCGGCTCCACAGGAAATCCAGCTGTTTATTTCCCAGCTGAAGTAGCTAAAATCTACTGGCTGAGGTGCAACATTCATTTTTCAATGGCTTGCATGTGGGGTTTTTTTTTGTGTGTAGCAAACTACTCCACTGAAATCCCACGGGAGCAGATTCCCTGGATATTGCACATTAAGGATAACACCTCCACATGACACATGCTCGTTATATGAAGAGTACACAGGAAATTCTGGTTAGCCATGAGTTTGCCACAGCCTCAATTTTTCGGTCGAACTGCCCCCAAAAAAGAGTAACCAGGAAGGGTTTTGCCTTATTTGTAAACATTTTCACAGTATGTCAGGAGTACAATTCTCTACCCTGCCCTCTCCCAGACTTATGGCTTTTTAGAGTGAGTGAAACAATCTGTTTGGCCAACAGTGAGGTACTCTAAATAGCTGCCAGTCTGGTACACTGAAGAAAATGTTATGCACTAGAAGAGTCATAGAGGGGAGGGGGAAAAAAATAATAAATTAAAATCAATTTTACACTGCAAATATTTGAAGAGAAATGCCTACTCGATGGGTAGTTAGTTTTTGCATCCCAATATTTCTAGAGCTCTGTTTCTAAACCTACATTAATTACACAGCTGTGTACATTATTTAGAAGTTCTTTACTACAGTACTTTTGTACATGCGGAGTTTATTACTAAATGTAGAGAGAAATAGTTACATAAGGCATATGTACAGGGTCGTGGGGGATTGCAGGTCCCTCTGCTCACCTTCCTCTTAAAGCTGCAAGGCCCATTCCACTGTCACCCAGTCTGTGAAACTGTCCTGAAATACATAAAAACTCAGTCAAGGCCCATTGCTTTGATGGGCATTAATTAGTCTTTCCTTTAAAATCCCTTGCATACATTTCCTTTGCGTTCAGGGATTGGTTTTTGTGTGGTTGATGTGGATAAACCTGGAGGTCTGCACTGGAGAGGGGCCATCAGTCACTGCCAGGGGGAGATTCCACCATCCCTGATGGGTGTTGCAGCTTTAACCCACGCCTTGGCTTAGTCTGGGAACCTCTTGGGTTGAAGTTAGGTTTCTCATCTAAAGTGTTTATTTTCCGTGAGTTACCAATAACAGGAAGAGAAAAAAATTAAAGGCGTGTCGCAGAAAGAAACAGGGAGCAGAGAGGGAGGAGATAAAGGAGGCGGCGTGGCCCTGATTTCTCCTCTGGCTCTACACTTTGGACTCATTCTCCAAGTTGGCCACGTCTCCATTTCTTTCGTTTTGGTCTTCTTGGTTCTTCTCCTCCTCCTCTGTTTCCAGCTCGGCGTGTTGGTCCAGCTTGCTGGAAACAGACCAGGTCAGGGGCAGTTCTGCTCGGCTGGCCATCTCTGCCAGCTCTTTGGCACTGTAAACGGGGGTGTTGGTCTCGTAGGTTTCGTGAAAACTGTTGTAGTCAACCTCATAGAAGCCGTCCTCCAGCGTGAGCACGGGGGTGAAGCGATAGCCCCAGAGGATCTCACTGGTGATGTAGGAGCTGCGAGCCTGGCAGGTCATCCCTGCAACGACAGAGAAGGAACAAGTGTTGTAATCAGGACCCACGGCTTCCCCAAGTCTTTAATTTATTATTTTTTCTGTCTGTAAGAAGGACAGAATGAGGTTTGACATCACACGAGGTGGAGCTCACAAAGCAGCTTTGGGGAGCATAAACTGAGGCCCTTTCCTCCTGTGCATGGGCAGAATAAGAAGGGCTCAGCCTGCCAGCGAAGATTTTAATAACAATTTATTTATTAAACATTGCTCTTCTGCCTGTGCTTCCGCAACTCACCTGCTGTGGGTCTCAGGTGGGGTGGGGCAATGTGCCATCCTCTGTCCCCTGGCTGTCACAAACCCACTGCCACGCTCAGCACATGCCCAGAGTAGCAGGAATTGTCACCAAAGCTTCCCTCTGCTGGAGCCCACCCTGATCCCATGATCCAAGGGTTTCCCTGATGCCTCAGGTTTTTTTATATTTTTCACATTCTGTGCTGCTTTAGTGTGTGGGGACAAGGCATTAGTTTCTGGCTCTGCACAAGTCCCTGCCAGGAGGGGACAGCCGGGGGGGTCGGGCTCTGCTCCAGGGAACAGAGACAGGAGCAGAGGGAACGGCCTCAGGCTGGGCCAGGGCAGGCTCAGGGTGGACAAGAGCAGGAATTTTCCCATGGAAAGGGTGCTCAGGCCTTGGCAGGAGCTGCCCAGGGAGATGCTGCAATCACCACAACCTGGAAATATCCAAAAACTGTGGATGTGGCACCTGAGGCAGTGTTCAGTGCCGAACATGGGGGTGGTGCTGGTTGATGGTTGGGCTCAAAGATCTGAAAGTTCTTCTCCAACCTAAATGATTTCATATTTCTCTGATTCCCTGATCTGATCAGAGAGCCCTGGATGGGTTTTCCCAAAGGAGGTTGCCATTCCTAAGAGTCATCTGTTCCTAATCCCTCTACTGCTGAAATTCAGCTTGGGAGCGAGTTGGAAATTTGGAATTTTCATTACAAGGAAAGCAAGTACTCAGAGATCCTGCTGCTCTGGTTAGGAAAATTGTTGTGCCTGGTGGGAAAGAGGAGGGACAATTTTCTGCAGAAATCAAGAAGATTAATTGGACTATGTGAAAGTTATAGCTCATTAAAAACAAACCCTCCTCCAAAATGTTGATCTCCATTTTTAATTTAGGCTCACATTCAGCAATGATTTAATTCCCATTCCTTTTCCACAGCTGGATGAAACACTTTCAGTGCTAGAATGGAAGTTAAGATTTTTCAAGTCAGTGAAACTAAATTATGGGGATTGGGTGAAGGAGACTTTTTATTTTAGGCAGCCAAGCTACCTTGGCTTTTTGTTGTTTTATTTTATTTATTATTATTAAAAATTTTTTATTGGTTTGCTTTTAAATGGAGCTGGAAAAGGTCTTTGCTTCTACAAGAAATTGAAGATTTCATGGTAGCTTAGACAATAAAATGTTGTGTCAGGCACTTGTACCATGCAGTGTTTCCCTTTGGGATGGGAGCCATCAAAAATAAAATGCTCTAAAACAATCATGGGGAAAAGGTTGTTTCAGAATCAAGGTATCAAAGCTATGTTTGGGCTGAAACACAGTGATTTTCCAGCCCTGGCATTTCCACACAGTGACAGCCTCATTCAGCTTTTGTTTTACTCAAGACAGCCCTTTTTTACAACAGCACCTTTTCTTTTCAAATTCCATTTCTGGGATTAAAAAAGGGCTCTCAGTGAAATGAGAAGCCAAGAATTATGGCCCATGACTGGCTGCACATCTCTGACAGTCACAGAGATTTCGAGGTTCAGCAATTTGCTGCTGGCACTTGGCAGGACCAGGCAGAATTCCTGCTGCACTAAATTATCTGGGATATCCCACAAGAGTGGCTGTTTTCAATAATTTAGTGGGAGTTCTGCTTCACAGTTCAGCCTGGAGTAAGACCCAGCAGCAAACTGTGCATGGAGCACAGGGGAGTTCCCATTTTTGGGCTGAGTGGGGTTTCACTCTTGTGCAGGACGACAAAATTTGGTCTGGGGTCTCCATTTGGGAGCTAAGGCTTCCGCTTGACTGTGATGCTCCTGTTGAATTCCTTTCACTCTCTCTGTATCCACAGCAGCCTTTGCTGAGGTATCCCTGCACAGGTTTTTGATCTATTTTGTCAAAAGGTTCATTCAGACCATGAGAACTTGTCTCAGCTGTGCCTGGGGGTGTGTGTTCAATTTCCACCTGTCAGAGCTTTCTGACTCTCAGTGTTGGGTTGTATTACTGCATTTTAATTTTATTTTTATTTTTTCCCTAGTAAAGAACTGTTATCCCTATTCCCATATCTTTGCCTGAGAGCCCTTTAATTTCAAAACTATAATAATTCAAAGGGAGGGGGTTTACATTTTCCATTTCAGGGGAGGCTCCTGCCTTCCTTTGCAGACACCTGGCTTTTCAAACCAAGACAGAACCTTTTAAAACCAAAACTATACATGTAGGAAGTTCTCAAACCCCTTGAGATAAATTCCTGCAGCCTCCTGACGGAGCTGTGGATCTCAGGACGCAGCAGAGGCCCTGACCTGTGGCCTTAGAGATGAGTTTTGCAGATTGTCTGGGGCAGGGGGAAGAAGATGGGAGAATTCTTCTTCATCACTGTGGCCAAAGAATCCCAGACTGGTTTGGGTTGGAAGGGACATCAATACCTTCCAGTTCCATCCCCTGCCATGGGTGGGGGGGGGTCTTCTCCTAGATCAGGCTGCTCCAAACTCTGTTCATCCTGGCCTTGGGCACTGCCAGGGATCCAGGGGCAGCCACAGCTGCTCTGGGAATTGCATCCCAGGGCCTGCCCACCCTGCCAGGGAAGGATTCCTAATTCCCCACATCCCATCCATCCCTCCCTCTGGCAGTGGGAGCCATTCCCTGTGTCCTGTCCCTCCAGGCCAAAGCTCCCTCTGCAGAGAAGTCTCTCTCCAATGACCCCGATATTGAGGGACTTGGATGAACCTGCACCTTTTCTGTAGCTCCAGGAAACCCAAGTGGATTTCCAGGATCCTACCCAGGAGCCACCGGCGAGGCAGGGCCCCGCTCTGTGCCCCGCTGACCTTCTGCACTTCAGTCTGTTTGCCGAAGGATTTGTCACTTGGCTATTTTTGGGTGCTCAGGAGAAGAAGAAAGCAGCGTGGGCTTTTAAAAACAAACCAAAGGCTCGGAGTCAAGACCCCCTGCTTGATCCCTCTCTTCTCCTGCAGACCCTGTGTGGGCTTTGGCAAATTCCCCAGCTTTGCTGGCTCCGTTTCCCTCCGTGCCACCAGCAACACGCTGAGATGGAAAAGCAGGAGATGTACTGGCAGTAGATTCTCTTCCTTCTTCCTCCTCTACAAGTTTTTTTGCTGTCAAATTTGTACTAAACAGCTCTCCCTGGTGTGAAAATGATTGCCTCAAGAAGAAGAAGAAAAAAAAAAAAAAAAAAAAAGAGAGAGAGAAATTTGGAATAAAATTTCCAGAATGCCACCAAGTCGGTGTCAGAAACACTCCATGGGACTTAATTGGTCCTCTTTAATCAAGATAAAAAGAAGGAAGCAAAACGTTGTGTTGGACCCTGAATTCACTGCAGTATTTTAAAGCTGGAAGCATAAAATCATAGAACTCAGGTACAGCTGACAGTATAAAGCAGCTATGGTAGTTTAGTTTATTTGAGTAAACACCCCACAAATATATATATACATATAAAATATATAAAATATATAAATATAAATATATAAAAATATAAATAAATAAAAAAAATATATATGTATATGTATATATATACACATATAATCTGTCATTCAGAGAGAGCAAAGAGGAATTCCCAGGGGTTCTGATAACTTGGTTCAGAGCACACCTGGAAATTGGTTATCTCACCCTGAGAAGTGTCAAAATATCCTGAAAGTAGTCAAAACTGCACAGGTGCCTGGGAGCCTTTTAAATATTTTAAATGTCTTTGCTTCAGCATGTCTGGTGTGGAACCCTTGTGTTGTGGGGTTGTTGAGTGGGAGAGGAAAGGAGTGAGGACAGATGTTTTTTATTCTTATTAGAATACAAGGAGTTAACTTTTGCTGGGTTTTGTTTGTTTTCTTTTTCCTTTTATAATGTTAAAACTGGTGTGTTTTTTTTTTTCCCCCCTGCAAACGATACATGTAATTTGATATTTCTATTTTCACCTTTCTTACTCGGGAGAAGATCACCATATTTGAGATTTTATTTGCTGACACCATCTGTGAATGCTGCTCAGGGGTCTCTGTGGTAGCTCAGGAGGGAGCAGGGACCAGCTCGATCCAGAAAATCCAAATTGCCATGGAGTGAGTGGGTTGGAACAGCTGCTCTGGCCACCCCACCCCGTAAGAAAATCACAGCTCTGCAGGAGAACACGCAGATTATCAGCTCCCATTTGCACAGAGATGAACATGCAAAGGAAATTGAAGCCATAATTTCAAGTCAGTTGAACTTTCTGATGCTCTGAATTCTATTTCTTGCTAAAACAAATAACAGGCAGTAAAAAAATGAAGTTTATATTAAGTTAAATTCTAAACAAAATCTAATTTGCATCAGTCCAAGCATTCTGGTTTCATTCTGACTTTTTCAAATGTGATATATTGTGTAATGCAAGACCTAAATAAGAAAAAAAATGGGCATGCTTTAGGTTTTTACAAACTGTTAAAATGCATTTTTTCCCCCAGCAGGAGATCTCAATGCCAATGAAATGGTATTTTCCAGTGGAAAAATGATGAATTAGAAATGCTTGATTTACTTGGTTACTGTTTCTCCTATCAGGAATTAAATACTAGGTAATTTGTGTCTAATTTTTTGCTTTCTGACAAGTGGTACCTGCTGAGGCAGGAGAGTTTGTCTGATCCAGCCTCAAATGTGCTGCCACTTTTAGCAAAATGTACCAACATATTCCCAAAAAACTGCTTGTAAAGAGATGGTAATTCTACCCAAAAAATGCAATTTTACCATAAATTTACAATTCAGCCAGTATTTAACCTCAATTTAGCCTCATACTCAGGCTGTGCCCAGCAAATCCTGATGTATCTGAATTTTGCTGTTCTTTTTCAGCTGATCTTTTCCCAATGGGTGATGATTACATTTTTTCTGTCACCTAAATCTGGGAAATTTATTAAATCCAATAATATCTGACCAGGGAGAGAGAAGCTAGTTCCAGAACTGGGAGCTCAGGTTGAAGGAGCTGGAACATGAAATGCCAGGATTTTCTGCCCTGCTCTGTGTTTGGCTCTTGGGATACTTTTATGGATCCAGAGCTTCCCCAGATTTGGATCAGCACCACACAGGAGTTTTTTTTTTCCTTCTAGGTGCCCAGCAAGGGGGGAATGATAGGAATTTTGGTTAAAAGAAGCTGCAGCTCCTTTTTCCAAAGCAGTGAGTGAGGAGAAGAGCTGTCCTGACCTTCTAAAAACACACTGTTACAACCCAAGGGCTTTCACCCCAGTCCTGCAGGTGGGATGTTCTGCCCTGACATGGTTCATGGGCATCCTGCTCCACAATTCCATGAAAATATCCAGGAAGAGGCAGCAAGGATCTGATGGCAGCTGCTGCTTCCCTGGAGAAGGGTCCTGTGGGGTTTGACACTGAGCAGTGGGAGCTGAGCCACCAGAGTGAGGGGCTGAGAGGATCCTGGGTGGATCTGCATGGAGCTGAGAGGATCCTGGATGGATCTGTATGGAGCTGAGAGGATTCTGGATGGATCTTCATGGAGCTGAGAGGACACTGGATGGATGTGGAGGGAGCTGAGAGGATCCTGGGTGGACCTGGATGGAGCTGAGAGGATCCTGGATGGATGTCAATGAAGCTGTGAGGATCCTGGGTGGATGTGGATGGAATTGAGAGGGTCTTGGATGGATCTGGATGGAGCTAAGAGGACCCTGTGTGGATCTGGATGGAACTGAGAGGATACTTGGTGGATCAGAAGCGGGTTCCTCTCTCTCCAGTCCTTGCTGAGGAGGCAGAAGATGGGAATTGGGCACATATAAAAATACAAGTAGGAAGTGAAGAATAGAAAATGCCCAACTCAGAAACGTGCATTTGCATCCCAGAAAGGAAAATGAGAGCTGGGCTGCATCCAAAGCAGGTAGGCAGCAGGAAAGGGATTGGGGTTGTGTCCCTGTCCCCCTCAGGTGAGAGGCCACCTGAGAGCTGCCCCAGCCCTGTCCCAGCACAGGGAGGAGCTGGAGCTGCTGCAGAGAGCCCAGAGGAGGCTCCAGGATGGGCAGAGGGATGGAGCAGCTCTGCTGGCAGGAAAGGCTGGCACAGCTGGGATTGTTCAGCTGCACAGGAGAAGCTTTGGGCTGAGCTCAGGGTGGCCTTGCAGGGCCTGAAGGAGCCCCAGGAAACCTGGAGAGAGACAATTTCCAGGGCATGCAGGGACAGCACACAGGGGATGGCTCCCAACTGAAAAATTACAAGTTTAGGTGGGATATTGGGAAAAAATCCTTTCCTGTGAGGTTGGGCAGGCCCTGGCACAGGGTGCCCAGAGCAGCTGTGGCTGCCCCTGGATCCCTGGCAGTGCCCAAGGCCAGGTTGGACACTGGGGCTTGGAGCAGCCTGGCACAGTGGAAGGTGTCCCTGCCATGGCAGGGGTGGCACTTTAATGTCCCTTCCAGCCCAAATCATCCTGGAATTCTGAGATTCTGTGAAATGCATTTGGCCTTGAGAAAGGATTGAACATTTTTTTGTGCAGGAGCTCTTCCAAGATGGCATCCTTCAAGAAACATGCATGGAGAGTCAATCTTTAGTGGAAAAATAAACACAATCCTCAACATCTGCACCCCTCCTGGGGAACAGGAACTCAGCCCCCAGTGCAAAAACAAGGCACTGCTCAATTCCTACTCAGGGAAATTAATGCCAAGGGATGGCTGGGAGAAAAAAATCCCTTTCCTTGAAATGGTGTTTGCTGCAAAAGAAGCATTTTCTGTGACACTTTGTACCTGCTGCAGATTTGTGCTGTCATGGCTGGGGGATAAACATTTCATTAAAACAGAAGTGTGGTTTGTTCCACCAATTCTTCCACACCTATTTCCAGTCTGGATGTTTGGGTGGCTTTTGTTCCTCTCCTTAAAATGCTGAACATCCAAGGTTTGCTCCGTGCTGAACTTTCCCGACTTGGAGCTTTTTATAAAAATGTCACATTTTCCTGTGGAAATGTTTGTGACGCCAGGATTAAAGACAAAACAGTGTGAACATGCAGCTTGGCATGCTGTGAAATCCAGGAAATAAGGCAGGATTGGGAGCTTTTTGACAGCAAAATCTGTGAATCACCCACCAAATATTCTGGGGGTTGTTTTGAGGTTTGTGGCTGAAGCTTGGTTGCTGTGAGAGCAGAGGGGGAGATGAAAGAGAGCTCGGGGTAAAGCACTTGCTCCTGCCAGGCAGATGCTGCTGAGAAGTGATGCTTGGAAAAGCAGCACAAGCAAAGGTTCCAAAATCACTGGAATTTTTGGGAAGCAGCAGCCCAATTCCAGTTCCAAAATCACCGGAATTTTTGGGAAGGCACAGCCCAATTCCAGTTCCAAAATCACTGGAATTTTTGGGAAGGCACAGCCCAATTCCAGTTCCAAAATCACTGGCATTTTTGGGAAGGCACAGCCCAATTCCAGTTCCAAAATCACTGGAATTTTTGGGAAGGAACAGCCCAGCTCAGTGGGGTCGCTGGGGTGGTTTTGTAACGCTGCATCCTTTTAGGTGGGCTGGGACGAGCCGCACGTGGGTGGGTGGAACTTGATTTCAGAAGAGAAAACTTGAAGAAATCAGCTTTTCTAAAGATATCCCATGCTCAGAGACGATATTTTTGTCTTCTGCTTCACCTGAAAGAGTCGCAAGAGGACTGGGGGAGAGAAGCTCCATGGTTTGCAGAAGAAAGCTCTAAATCCCAAGCTCTGGAAGGAGGAGGAATATCTGGGCTGGTTTTGTTACTATTTTAAGTCATGGGCTTGGGTAGTAGATCTTATCCCCTTTAATTTTCTTAGTGGGAGAGAATTTAAGCAACCTAACATTTGTTCATGTCATTATTTAATGTGATTGATCAAGCCCTTTATAAAAATCTCTTCAAGGGAAACCATTAAACACGTTAAGCTCCAAGTTCATCTGACACAACAAAGGTCTTTAATTAAAATTTAAATGAGGGTTTATTGATATCTTGATCACAACAAAAGACTCAGCCAATGCCAGGCTCCCTGCAGCTCTGATTTTTGATGAACTTTTGCAGGCCTTCTTGCAGTTCTGCACTGAAAATCATCTGTGCTGTAAAATCCTCCCACTGAGTAGCAAGTGGGTTTTGATTTTTATTCTGAGGTTTTTTTTGGTTTTTTTTTTCTGTTCATGGGATGAGACTTATTAAGTTGATGCTTTCAGGTTAATAATATTTGGCTATCTGACAACATGAGCAGCATATTTTTGAGATGCAGGAGGGAGCAGAAAGTGGCTGCCTGGGGGAATGAGATGCAAAATCTTTCACTCCTGAAATGCTATTTAATATTTGAGTTATGTCAGCTTCTGTATCCAAATTTATCTGCTTGGCATCCTGTCCAATAGCAGGGGCTATTAATACACCTGCTCGTACATCAATGGCCATTTTGGAAAAAAATAATATTTACTTGGTTTTCACTGACTTTGGTTTTATTAGAGGTGGGATGGAAGAAGCTGATTGGGATCTTTAATTATTGCCCACATTTAGCAATGAGTCCAATAAAGAAGAAGAGCAGGAATAGGGTTAGGATTTTAGGAAAGCTTCAGCTCTACTCTCCTGATATTTCTATTATGGAAAAAAAATAGGAACAACACACTTCAAGCTCTGGGCTTTTCAGTCTGGCATTTTCCTCAATGCCTGAATTAATTTAAAGTAGGGAGAGAGGGGACCAAAACCAGCAAAAAGACAGCAAAAAGCTATTTTTTTTCTATTTCTTCATACTTAAACTTATAATATTTAAACTAATTGTTTCTGGAGGAGTGTAGACAAATCAATCTATGGCAAAATGTGTCAGATTTTCCTCAAACAGTCCAAACTGGTGGTGGAACAGAGAAATTCTAAGTTTCTTCGACACCTGCACCTCACTTGTGGAAGCAACAAAGAGTCATTAGGACTTTTTAACTTTCCTTGGTTGAACAATAATTACCTTAGATGAAAAATTTGAGGAAAAATGTGTTGGTTTTAGTAAGGAAAAAATAAAGAACTTGAGAAGAGTGCGTGTGGAAAGGGAAGCAAGGTGAGGGTGCTCACATCCAAATTGCAGAATTCCCAGAGGAGAGGTGCTTAAGATGATGGAAAAGAGTGTGAAATTAAATGAGGGGGCTTTCAAAGCAGGGAAAGCTTTGTATAAAAGCCTCCATAACGTCAGCTCTCCTTCATAATGAATGAATTCGTGTTCAGCCCTGGGTTTTGTGTTCAGCAAAGCACACAAACACGAGTTTTGGAGGGGGTGGTGGTCTCAGGGTGTTGTGGTGTGGGTGAAAAGCTGCCCGGGGCAGGAGCTGTCCCTGTCCTGCTCAATCCCAGCTTCCCTGCCGGGGCTCGTTCCATCCTCAACATCAGTCATGAGGTGGCACTCTTCTCCCAGCAGAGATGCCTTGGAAGTGAGAGTGTGTCTAAGGAAAAAAAAAAAAGAAGAAAAAAAAAAAAAAAAAAAAAGGAGAAGCTCCCGGAGAAAACCTGGAAAATAATCGAGAGACTATTGCAAAAGTTGCTTTGGCAATGTCCGGGCAGGATTTTGTGTGGTTGTAGCAGGGAGGGATTATTTGAAGGATGTACCTTGCTGAACTCTCTCTGAGCTCAGGATGGTGCTTTCCCTGATTTCCTGCTGATTCCCAATGGGTTTGAGGCAGTTGTGACACCAGCTGCAGCCAAAATTCTCCTGCATGACAAACACGGTGCCCCAGCCTCTCTCCTGCAGCTTTTACTGCTGCTGCCAGAGCACTGCTGCTTTGGAACCCTGCCTTGATGCAGACATTGGACAAGGAGCATAAACTGGACATCCCTCACTCCCAGGTGTCCTGCTTCACCAAAATCAACGCTCCCGGGCTCAGAGGTGAACAGGGAAAAAGCTAAACCCAGGCATTTCTGGCTAAAACCCTCTGGCTCTAATGTTCATGTCAGTCCTTAATGTAAAATTTTAAAATTTCCTGATTCTAGCCCCAGCAGCAAAGTTCAAACCAGCAGCATCTTCCAAGGAAGGACCTTGGGACACTGAGCACTTCCAGAGGGGGCAACGAGGCTGGAGAGGGGCTGGAAACACAAACCCTGAGAGGAACCCCTGAGGGAGCTGGGGGTGCTCAGCCTGGAGAAAAGGAGACTCAGGGGTGCCCTCCTCACTCTGCACAGCTCCTGAAAGGTGCCTGTGCTCAGCTGGGGCTGGGCTCTTTCTCCAGGCAGCACTGACACAGCCAGAGCACACAGCCTCCAGCTGCACCAAGGGAAATACAGGCGGGATAGCAGGGAAAAGTTTTTCCTGAAAGGGTGATAAAGTTGTGGAATGGCTGCCCGGGGAGGTGGTGCAGTCACCATCCCTGGGTGTGTTTAACAAAGCCTGGATGTGGCACTGGGGGCCAGGGTTTGGTTGAGCTCTTGGGGCTGGGTTGGACTTGATGGTCTTGGAGGTCTCTTCCAACCCAGTGATCCTGGGATTCTGTGATTCTGTGAATGGGGATTTTGCTGTTCCACACTGCAGACCTGACTCAGATCTCCACAGTTTTACATCTCCATGGGATCCTTGCTAAGTCCCAAGCATCCTAACAGAGGTTTGCTCATGGGGCAGCATCCCCTGGGCTCCTGCTGGGTTCCTGAGGTGTGTTTAACCTTCAGGGTGGGAAAGAGAAATAAAATTTGGTGTGGTCTCTTTGAAAACTTCCCAAGTCTTAGACAGGACAAAGGCAATGGCTTCAAACTGACAGAAAGTAGAGTTAGATAGGATATCAGGGAGAAATCATTCCCTGGCAGGGTGGGCAGGGGCTGGGATGGAATTCTCAGAGCAGCTGTGGCTGCTCCTGGATCCCTGGCAGTGCCCAAGGCCAGATTGGACACTGGGGCTTGGAGCAGCCTGGCACAGTGGAAGGTGTCCCTGCCATGGCAGGGGTGGCACTGGATGGGCTTTAAGATTCCTCCAACCCAAACCATTCTGGGATTCTGGGATTCTCTCCTTCATGCTTGCAGTGGATCAGGTTTGGGTGCTGGGGGAGCTCAGGGATGGGTTTATTCCCTCTGGTACTTCCTGCAGAGTCCATCACAACATCTGGGAGGACTCATGGGACAGGATGGACACAAGGCAGGTGATAAAAGGGATGTGGGTCTGGGAGATGTTCAAGAAGACATTGGGATAATGCTGCATCCAACCAGCTCTGAGCCCTTCTCTCCTCCCACCACAATAAACTTTTCCCTGGCTGCCAAATCAAATCCACTGCCCTCACTTTGTACTCCAAGAAGAGGAGTTTATTTTAACCAGAGAGACAAAAGGAGCAAATATTGTGCACAAAGCCCTTTACCTAAAACTGGGAGGTGCTCTGGGACAGGTGACAGATCAGTAGGGCCACCTTGGCTTCTCCTCAAAGCTGAACATTTGGGCCCCGAGGTGAGGAAATGCTCAGTCACCCACCAAGGCTGAACTCCTGCCTGGCTAAGCTGAGCTCAGCTTCTCAGAACTGCCTCAAAGAATGAAGACTCTTTATTCACCTTAATCACACATTTGTAAAGGGAAGAGGGAGACAAACCAGCAATTGCTTATTCCCAGTAGGAATGTGAGTACTGGAAATTAATTGGAAATACAACAACCCCATCCCAACCTAAATCCTGACATTGCACATGGCACATGCTTCCACAGAGCATGAACTGCAACTCAGTACAACCCAGATCATTTGTTTCTTGTGTTTCCTATCAATTTTCCAATTACATTTTATTCCAGTTCTGCTGGAAGTGCAGGTCAATGGAAACACAACAACACAGGCACAGAAACTCTTTGCCTGTAAGTTTGCATGAGCATCCACCAGCCCAGCAGGGAATGAATTACTGAAGCTCAGGAAGAACAGAACCAGCAATATTTGGCTGTTATTTCCCATGACCTTTTATCTGGAGCTCTCCAAGGTAGGGATTTGTTATTATTTTTCTTTTTCCAGTGGGGAAGTTGAGGAAGGGAACAGCGAACTTGCCCAGAGGCCTCATGGAAGGTGTGCAGCCAAGAAAGGCTGTGCTGAGGATTTGAACATCCTGATGGCCAGGTGGAATTTTGTCCAGCTGGATTTTTATTGGCCTTTGGTGGAACCAGGAGGACTTTTTGGCCTGGAGCACTGATTTGGATTTCATGGAGAGGTAAAGTTTTGGAACAACATTTTTTTTTTTTTTTTCCCCCAGGTCCTGCTATTTCAACCCAAGTTTTGGCTCAGTACTGAGGTCTCAGCAGATCTCAGCATCTTTCCCAAGACCTTTCCTCTGCTTTAAGCAGGGCAGGATATGGGTGGCAAAAGTGGATGGGTTGTTTGGGGAGCAGAAGGAGGATCAGATGAAACAGTCCCAGAACACCAAAGTGTTTTCCTGGAGCAGCAATTTACTTCCTCAGCCTTTTCCTGTTCTCTGTGCAGTGGAGCTCTCTCCTTCTTTTAATCACGATTGAAAATTCCCTGCTCCCAGAATAATGGAGCCTTTGCCTGGGGGAGCTGGGGTGACACGGGGCTGTGGCATGTGCAGGGACACCAAGGGCAGCGACTCCACCTTCCCCTGTGCCCAAAATTAGCAAATCCTTGATGTGGGAGCCTTGGAAATCCTCAGCTCCTTCAAATGCTTAATGAGACCTGTTGATTATCATCAAAAGAGAAAATTCCTTGTGTCATAAGAAGGGAGGAGAAGAGAATTTAACTGGCAGCAGGGAGAAGACAACAGAGCGGCACTGGGAGGGTTAAAAAGTTGTTACAAGAAAATATTTGGGAAATCATGAATAGGTCAGGTTATGTGGATGCCCCATCCCTGAAAGTGTCCAAGGCCAGGTTGGATGGAGCTCTGAACAACCTGAGATAATGGAAAGTGTCCCTGCCCATGGAAGAGACTGGAACAAAATGATTTTTAAGGCCCCTTCCAAGCCAAACCATTCTGGGATTCCATGATTACAAACACATGGTGAAACTGAGCAAAAAATCACCACAAAATATTGTGGTGTGGCAGGATTAAATCAGCCAACCCAACGAGTGCATCTCTGCTGCACCACCACAGTCCAGAAATGTTTGGGGTTTTGTATTTTTGGTGAAGTCTAATGGCATTTCCTCACTTCCTCCCTCTCCCCACTCACAAAAACATTTGTAGTGCTGAAAGCTTCACTCAGTTTCTAATTTGGGAAGATGCTGTGGCAAAGCTCATAATTCTTTTCCTGCAGCTTAGGAGGGTAGTGTTACACAATTTGGCTACAAGAAATCCCTGTAATAAATGACAGCTCTTTCAGCCTCTTGGCAGTGTCAGGCCCAGCCATCAGTCTTGTAAATGTTCCCATAACCATTGAAAAGTTGAAATAATTTGGAACTGTGGCTTAACACATTATTAATCACAGAGCAAAGGGTTTGCTCTGGTCTCACCAGGAATATGAATGTAACCTCCTGTGATTCTCTCAGATGGCAGCACAGGGATTAAAGCCCAGCTAATCAGGGGCTGCTGCCACGACTGGACACAGAATTCAAGGCCAGCATTTCAGGGAGCATTCCTCAAAATTCAGTCAGATGAAGGCTTTCACTTAATAAATTCCCTTGGGAACGTGGACAGGTTGTTTGTGTGTCCCTGGGGGTGTTTGTGTCTGTCAGTGAAAGAGGAGGTGATTAATGCATCCTTCACTGTCCTGACTGAGAATGAGAAACTGTTTGATCCAGCCCAGAGGAGGCTCCAGGATGAGCAGAGGGATGGAGCAGCTCTGCTGGCAGGAAAGGCTGGCACAGCTGGCATTGTTCAGCTGCACAGGAGAAGCTTTGGGCTGAGCTCAGGGTGGCCTTGCAGGGCCTGAAGGAGCCCCAGGAAACCTGGAGAGAGACAATTTCCAGGGCATGCAGGGACAGGACACAGGGAATGGCTTCCAACTGAAAAATTACAGGTTTAGATCAGAGAATGAGGAAAAATTTTCTCCCTGTGAGGGTGGGCAGGCCTGGCACAGGGTGCCCAGAGCAGCTGTGGCTGCCCCTGGATCCCTGGCAGTGCCCAAGGCCAGGTTGGACACTGGGGCTGGAGCAGCCTGGCACAGTGGAAGGTGTCCCTGCCATGGCAGGGGTGGCACTGGGTGGGTTTTATGTCCCTTCCAACCCAAACCATGCTGTGGCTCTGTGAGCTGTGCTCCCCCCACTCTGGACTGGGATTCCCTTGTGAACAGGCTCCTTGTGGTTGGTGTTTTTTGGGCCCAGCAGTGACTCCCCAGGCTACAGCCAGCCAGAGGGTCCAAAGTCACCAAAGACCCAAACCAAGCTTCACAAAAGCCCAAAGTATCTTCCTGCTGATTACTTGGCTTTCAGCAGGGAGTGGATTCATTCTGGATGAGAGCAGGTAGCAGAGTTCTCTGTGGGAATGGAATCACTCTTCAGGATCCCTTTTGGGATCTTTGGGGAAATTCTCCAGTTTTTCATGTGGCTGCTTAATCACACGGATGTTTTCTGAATGCAAATGTGTTAGAGTGACAACAGAAAGAACCTTCCAAAGGAAACAACCCCAGGATGAGGGTGTCATGCCTGGTGTTCTTCACCTCTAGAAGGTTTAATTCACCTCACGAATAATGTGGCAACAATCCCACAGGTTTCCACGATATACTGTGCCATGTTCAAGCCAAACCAGCCTGGCCTGCTGCTGCTGTGTGGTACCTCGAGCTAAATTGCTGTGAACAATTCTCTCCAAAGAAGGAGCACAGTCAGAGCCCTGACACTGCAAAACTCCGGGATAATGCTGGAGCTTGTTGCTAACAGGAGAAAGATGGAGATTAAGATGACAACCGCAGGAGAAAATCCACTTTGCAGCCTTTTTTTACCCTGTCATCTGTAGGAAAGAGAGCTACAAGCACAGCTGATGAGGTGTGATGCTTTAGAGGAGGAGAGTTTGGATTTGCAAGGAGCTTTGAATGTCTTGTTTTCCCACCAGCGCTGCCATCTCCCTTGATAAGCTCATTTCAAAAGTTAATGGACCAGATCCTTCCCTGTGCTAATGCTGCATTGTGCTGCTTCAGAGGGGCAAAACAGCACTAAGGCAGCCTGTTCCTGCTCCTGGAGCTCTCCCCCTGTCCCAGGAAACAGGGATCAGCCAGAAGGGACCATCCAAAAGCCCAGAGTCTGAGCAAATCCTTCTGGGGAAGGAGTGGGGTGAGAGGTGCCACCACCCCCTCTGACTCTGAGTGGCTGCTGCTTTGGGGCTGTAGGCTGAGGCCAAAAATGATTTTACAAGCTACTGATGGAACAAACATTCCCAGGACTGGAAGAGCATTGAAAGAGTCCAAGTTTGGCATCACCACCACTCCTCCACCCAAAGCAGGTCCCTGTGCTTTGGACTGCACGCTCAGAAGGAGGCGTGAAAAACAGAGAGGGATAAATTCCTTTTTTGCTAATTCCCTCAGCTGTGCTGACTAAACAGACAATTCCCTCTTCTTTTTTGGTGTCAGCACGTGGCTGTGCTCGGTGCTGAGCAGGGCTCCAGCTGCTCTGGGGTGTGAGGGGGAGGAGGATGACCCAGCAGGGCACTGCCACATCAACTGCGACAACTTCAACTGGACAATTTTAATTTTAATTTTAATCTGCTGCTCTAAGTCAGACTTCAAGCCAGGGAGAGACACTGGAAGAGGGACTGTGAGAGCCCAAATGCTGCTCTCCCTTTGGCTCACCCTTGCCATGAGGATACAAGCCAAGCTGACCACAGCAGGAATGGGCAATCAGCCTGGGCACTGGCACACTCAGCCGTGGGTCAAACCTCCTGCAGCTGAATTCTGCCACCATCAGATTCCAGACAGGCAGCCTGCTCTCCAGACTCACACTGGATGTTTTCCACACAAGTGCTTAAGGTTGTTGTTGCTGGTTTTTCTACTGAAGGAAGATTTTCATTGGAGTTAGTCCAGAATTAAAGATTTTGGGCAGGTCTCAAGAGCAGCTGGTGGCTCCCCCACATTTCAGGTGAATCAACTGACTTTGGGCCCCTCTTCATCTCCTACCCAAAGCCAACACTGGCCATAAATCCACGGGTCCAATCCATGCTGAATGCCAAACACCTCACCTGCCATTCCATCTCTAGAGAGAATTTAAACCTGTGCTTGTTTCCCAGGTGATCGTTCCATGGGACCCAAATAACCCTAGATTGTTTCCATCCTGGGGAAAAGTGGTCAAAATGGAATTTTCTGTTTGTACAGAGGTGAGACTGAGGAAGAAACTCCTATGACAACTAAAACTCAATAGTTGCCATCAGAAGGGCCAGAAAAAGATAAAAGTTTTTAACTTTATCTTTTTAAAACAAACACAAAATAGAATGGATCAAAATTAAAAAAAACAACAAACCAATAGCCATCACAGGTAGCATACAGTTCTGCTGATGAAGGGAAGGGATGGACTACTTCTGATATTAAAAAAAAAAACTTTCTTTCCTTTTCCTTTTTTTCTGTTCGTTTCTCTTTCCTCATCAAAGGATGGCAGAATGTCAGACTGACACACCATCAGGTGTAATCCTGAGCTGAGTGAAGGCTGTAATTTGATTAAGGTGCTCTGACAGGTTTTGAAACAACGAATGAATGAACCTGGAGGATTTAATTCATTGCAAGTGTAGGTGCTGCATAATGCAGTTTTCACAAAGCTTTCCTGCTGCAACAGCTGGAACATCCCTCCACCTCCCGATCCTGCTGAATTCAGAGGGTCTGAACAGGACTTGTGAAAGGGCAGCTAATGAGGTGAAAATGCAGGGAGGTGGATTCAGCAAATGAAGCCCTGCAGTGAGCTGACAGCTGCTGAGAAAGCTGCGTGGAAAAGGAACTGAAACTCTCCCAAAACACTGAATTGCTTTGAGATTAATTCCTCATCTCTCAGCTCAGATCAGTGGCACAAAATGAATAAACCGCTGTCCCTTGACAAAGCCAGTGCTTGCACAGGGGTCTGCTGCAAAAACTTGTTGAAACTCAGTGAAGTTGATTAAAGCCCACGATGTGTCAGCACAGACACAGAGCTCGAGGTGAACAGCTGCAGGTCAGCATTGAAGGGATTTTTTCCAATTAAAGTATTAAAATTTGCTTCTTCTGTGTCCAGTATGAGGGGCTTAGCAGCTGGGTGGGAATCAGGCAGTGGATTAGACCTAATTACTCTTGGCTGTAATAAATTGGGGCCCTGGGTGGCAGATAAGGAGATGGGATGGCCTTGTGGAGCCTCCAGGGGGAAAGTTTGGTTCATCCATTGCTTTTTTTTTTTTTTTTTTTTTTAAAGTATTTTTTATTTTGGTTAGAAGACTTTGAACACATTAATACCCAAGTATTTTTCCATTCATCCAGCACCAGGAAGGACTGGTCCCTAGTTGTTTTTTTTTTGAAGGAAATTCAGGTTTGGATTGCTGGGCTCACTGTGGAGCAGACAATACATTTGAGATGCTTTGCAGACAGAAAAAACATCATCATAAATACAGGTGTATGCTGGCCCCAGAGGGAAGGGAGGCTCAATCCCCTGGTAGAAGTGAAGGAATCTCTTTTTCATTCCTGAGAGTTGACTTCAGCAGTACCCACGCACTGTTCCTTGTGTTGGAAACTTTAATAACTTCACTTGAAAATCCTGCCTTTTTGATGGCAGTGGAAATAACATGACTTTTAAACAAGTAGAGGAGACTGTCATTGAAGTCGAGCCAGATATGTGGGAGTCAGATGATTAAGGTAGAAGTAGTGTAGGAGGGGAGAAATACTATCATTTGGAAAAAAATACTGTATTTTGAACAGGTTTAATGTTCTCTTCCAGGAAAGGGGGGTTGTTATTATTAAGAGCATTACCAACATTAGATGCAGGGCTTGATTCTCTGTTGATGTGCCTTGGCTGTAATTGCTCCCATCCATGCAAATTGCCTAAAAATGAGTCTCAGTTATCACTGAGCTGTGCAGCTGAAGTCTGGGGGAGCTGTGTGCTCACTTTTTCAGCTGTGGAAACAACGAGGCAGAGGGTGAGATGGGAGGGAGGGATCTGCTCTGTCCACCTGGGCCACGCCAGCATCTCTGTCACACCTGGGATCCATTTCTGATCCTGCCACAAAGTGTTTCATTCCTGTGGCCCAATCTGAGTTTTATCTCAAGGCTGTGTGACGCTGTTCCCTTATTTTTTGGGCAGAAATCGCTGCTTCTGCATGGATGTCTCAGGTTACCAGCTGTGCCTGGGGGTGTGTGTTCAATTTCCACCTGTCAGAGCTGGAGCAGTTCTCTGCTGTTCTTTGGGCAGTTTTTTCTTTATCCCTCCCACAGCCAATCCTCCCTCCAGGAGATCTCTGCTGTCCATGGCCAGGGAGTGTCCCTGCAGGGCTGATCAAATTCCATCATCCCATGGGGAGATGCTCCGCCCAGGGGAGGAGCCAAGCATTCCTACCTGGATACAATCTGAGCCTGCAACAGCACAGCAGCCTTTGCCCAGTGCATTCCCAGAGGAGCAGCTTTCTCCTGCCCTGCATTCCCAGAGGAAGAGCAGGCCCATCTCCAGCAGCCCTGGAGCTTCAGAGGAAAACTCCAGCCTTGTGCAGATTCTCTGTTCCAGCCGAACCACAGCTGGCACTGCAGGAGGGCTGAGCCACCATGGGATGGGACTGTGCCACCACCCTGACACACAGGGGGCCAGGGCATCCTCTGACTCTGGCAGTAGCTTTTTGTTTGCACTATTGCATTTGTATTTTTAATTTTCCTAGTAAAGAACTGATATTCCCATATCTTTGCCTGAGAGCCCCTTAATTTCAAAATTATAATAATTCAGAGGGAGGGGGTTTCCATTTTCCATTTCAGGGGAGGCTCCTGCTTTCCTTGGCAGACACCTGTCCTTTCAAACCAAGACACAGGATAACTCAGCATGTGCCCACAGCAGCAGGAGCAGCTGGAGGGCAGAGGCAGCAATGTTGGGTTGATGCTGAAAGGTTCTGTTTGTTTGAAGCAGGTTCCACCTCTGAATCTGCAGCCCCTCTGCTCTTCTCTTTCTTGCCCATCCTGCTTTTTGGAGCACACCACCTGTGCTGGGCTTGTCACTGCTTTCTCTCTGTGGGATCAACCCAAAGCCAAACGAGGTCAAAAGACTGGGATCTGAGCATTTCCCCTCCTCAGAATCTCATTCCAATGTGGAAGAAAAGGGCATCACGCGAAATTTGGGCGTTCAAATTCAGAACTTGAAGTACTGCTCACATTTTTTTTCATAATCAAATGGTCTTTCATTCCATTGTTCTGACAGGAGACAGAGGGGAGGAAGCAGAAAACCTGCACCAAGCCCTGATAAATAGAACATCTGAGATAGATTTCATGGGATATCTTTTGGTCTGGATGTGAAATCTCAGTGCAGTGATTATGCAAAATCCCTGGTGATGACGTGGTTAGACTTGACTCAAAGCAACAAATCTTTCTGCTGATTTAGTGAACTCAAGTGCTCTCACATGCCCTGAAAACTGCTCCAGCTCAGGATCTTAGCATCTTGAGACAAAAAAGTGTCCTCTGGGCAGCAGCAAGGCCTTCCAAAAGGCAGTGTTTTACCATCAAAATACTTTTGTGCCATAAACAAACCCTTCTGCACCAGCAAATTTCCTTTCCTCCTCCTTGACAGACTTGTACAACTTTTAAACTGGTAGGAAAAGAAAATGAACCACAATCTCTGCTGAAAATATTTTATACTGAGCAGATACTTCCTTTCTCAGCACAATTATTGGTCTCTGAGTCTGCAGTGGAGGACCTGGTTGACCTTAAACCATAGCCCAAATGACAGCCACCAGGAGCTCTGTGTTAGCAAGTGAGTTTTGAGTTATATCAATCCCTCTGCCTTTCTCCAACCTTTCTTCCCACACATCCACAAAAAGAGTTGGAGGGCCTTGTTGCTCATTTTGCCTGGGATTTGAGTGACCATGGGTATTTGAGTGGCCTCAGCCCAGGCCCTTTCCTGGTGTTTATTGGAATCTTATGAACTCAGAGGTTTCCCAGCAATCTGTGGTTAAAAACTCACTGGGAAAATCACGTTTCTTCCTTGACAGACTCCAACTGTTCCCAGGTCTCTTTAACACCAGGCCTTCGGGCTCACAATAATGAAAAAAGCAAGATTTTACAGCCTGGAGAACAGAAGGGAACTACCCCAGCACAAATAATACTTTTTTACAAGATTTCCCAGCCTGAGCTGACTGTAATTACACGACATCTATGGAAAACACAGTTGCTGCCTAATGCCACCACCTGCTTGGAATATCCTCTTTATATCAGCATGGTTTCATCATTTCCTTGTAGTGTGATGCCACGGGGTCTCATGATAAACACTTTATAACACATATTGTAAACACCAGCATGCATTAATGGCACAACCTGCATTTTCTGGGCTTTCACTGCCCCAGTTGCACACTAAGTGTCATTTTTGTGCCACTACCCCTGCTCCTCCTGCTATTTTCTTCTCCTTTTGTCCAAACAACCTACAGGTATGTTGTGTATTTTGTCTATTTAAGTAAGTTATGGCCATCCTCCATGAAATTGCTTTAAAATGGATTTTTCCTTATCTTCTCCTGTCCTGCAGTAAGTGGAATAGTGCAGATAAGGTTTGTGGTGCTGTGTTCACCTGGAAGGTGTCTGGCTGAAGGGCACTGCTCTCCCTGTGACATCCCTGTGCTGGCTTTTTTGGGGAATGAGGCTGCAGGATGCTACTCCAGCTGCCTCAGCACTGCCTGGGGATTCCATGGGGTCCCCTGGGTGTGATCCCCCCTGCATCCCTGAAGGACAGTGCACAGATTTTGGTATCCCCCATCTCCCAGGTGCCTGGGGCACACTGAGGGTGTGCTGAGGGGGGAGAGAGGGGCCTGGCAACCTGACAGAGATGATAGAGACAAAATATTGTACAATCATGGAATGGTTTGGGTTGGAAGAGGCCTTGAAGGTCATCCAGTGCCACCCCTGCCATGGCAGGGACACCTTCCACTGTGCCAGGCTGTTCCAGCCCCAGTGTCCAACCCGGTCTTGGGCACTGCCAGGGATCCAGGGGCAGCCACAGCTGCTCTGGCAATTCCATCCCAGCCCCTGCCCACCCTGCCAGGGAACAATTCCTTCCCAAGATCCTGTCTAACCCTACTCTCCTGCTTTTTATTTTAATTCTTTCCCATTTTTCCTCAGTCCCACAGCTCCCCTTTACTCTTGGTGCAAATCAGCCAAGGATTTTCACCTCTGTCTTGGCTGCTGCTGCATCCCCGGGGATTTGTTTCAGCCCCTAAGAGATGATCAGGCTCATTTGGTGCTGCCCTCAGGCTATTTCCATGTGCCAGTGGATAAAGCTGGAGATCAGAGCTGGCTGAAGAGCGAGGCTCCAGCAGCACCAGCTCCTGGTGCCCTGGCTGTGGTGCAGCCCTCGGGGGAAGGTGCTGGCCAGAAATTGCTCTGATTATTTAAAGCTTTGTGTGCCTTGGATTCTGGCCACTTTGTAGACATCACTAAAGCTTGACTGGTGGCTTTTGCCCATCAGAGGTCCTTTTCAGCATCAGAGGCTCTTCAGAAGACTATGAAATATTATAATTCTCTGTCTCTTGGGTCCTGCTAGCAAGAAGTGAAAGAGTTTAATCTGCACAAAAAGTTCCGGGGGAACTCCTGGAAATGTTTTAATTTTTTTTTTTCTTACCATGTTACTCTGTTCTGCTGGGTGTGACATATACAGAATATAATGAAGAGTTTTAGGAGAGATGTGATCTCTATCTTGGCTGCCACAAAGAGAATCAGCCCTGAGATCTGTGTTTTCAGAAACCTCTGCTCCAGTTCTCTTTCCAATGGAATTCTTAGCCCATATTTGTAATAGATCTGTTACCTGCTGGAATTTTGGCTTTTGGTTCCTTTCTTTATAACAGATTAAGCATCAAACCACAGATGATAGATGGAAGGTGTGGTGGGGGGGATGAACTCAGAAGCCAAGGAAGGGCAAAAGAGGAAGGAGAATTTCCACAGACTGAGAAATTTTGTCCATTCCAGTGTCTCTATTTGCCATGGACAGTTTGTACAATGTAACATTCCAGGTTTGTTTGGTCTGCCCTTGTGGAATGGCTCTTTCCATCCATCTGCAGAAGGGGCAGAAGGGAAAACTCAGGGCTGCAGGACAGATTTCCTGAGGGAAGGACACCTGCATGGATCCACCCTTCCTCCTCCCATGGCTGTGAAGTCACCTCAGATCTTGTAAAACCAAAACTTCCAGTGTGGGTACTTTATCTAGATTATAAACATTCATCTGCTTCTAACCTTCCATTTGCCTCTTAATTAGAGCCTTAATTGCTTCTTCTCTGAGACCATTAAGGAGCTGACAGGCACTGCACAGCTCAATTCAGTCCTTTAGGGTTCTAATTCAGAGTCCTCCAGAGACTGAGTCCTGCTCCACAGGTTTGGGAGGGCTTTGGATCAGGCTCAAAACTGTACATTAAACCTTGGATCCACACTGGGAGGGGAGGGTTTTGGATTGAATTTTTATCACTGCTGGTTTTTGAATGCTTGATGGGTATTTTTTATCCCTTTGGAGGGTAAAGGAAGACGTAGCAAGGTTACAATTCATTTATTATGTTTTAAACCTTGGATTTTGACTAATTATGAGGGGTTTAAAATCCTGGTTTAGTTGTGATCAAGCCCTGATGGGAGTGTGTAAAGGAGGAGATTCAGCCCTTGACTCATGGTAGGAGAAGAGCATTTTCCTTACAACGCAAAGAAAAGCCTCCTCCCCTTCACAGCTGTGGAGTTGTGGCTGCTGCCTTTGAAGCAGATTTTTGGCCAGACAAGAACCTTTGACTGCCTCAAAACCTTTGGCTGCCTCAAAACCTTTGGCTTTGGACTCTTCTACACTTTTTCATGGCATCTGTCACAGCCCTATTGGCAGTTAGAGACTCATTGCTGCACTTAATATCTGAAAAAAATGGCTAATTTGTTGTCTTCCCACTGGGAAAGGAGATTAATGGAAACAGAATTGGAAAACAATGAAAATGGATGGGGGTTTTTCCCACTCTGGAGATCTAAGTGTAATAAATTAATACTTCTTATGCAAGGTTGCAAAAAAAAAAAAAAAAAAAAAAAAAAGAAAAAGAAGAAAATAGAAGCTAATGGCTGGTTAAAAGAAGTGCCAGCACAATTTAATTGGAGTGGCTGACTCATAAATCTTTTAATCTTTTTTGTTCTGATGGTGCCTGGCAGCTCTGCCACAGTCAGATGGATTTTTTTTTCTTTAGGGGAAGTCCCCATCTCTCTCTCTCCCCAGTTCACATTGGTCTGCACCAGTCAGAAATGTGGAATCAAAGTTGTCAACCTCGATGTTGTTTAAGGCTCCCCTCAAAAAGTCTGGAATGTCTTGTTAGACATAAGTTGTGATGATGATAAAGATAATAATGATAATAATGACAATTCAGCAATTGTTTGTAGCTGAGTTTTTGCTGGCAGCTGGAATCACAGGGAGCCTGTCCCAGGGAGAGAGGAGCAGGCAATCCATGGCCAATCCATGCTGGACATTCATCTCAACCTCCAGAGGGGCAGAAAGATGCCAAAGATGCATAATCCACAATTTCTTCAATAGTGACAGAGGAGAACAATGAAAGCTCTGAGCTATGAATTTTTCAAAGCCATTCAGTTCTTCACAGTTATTAAAAACAAGGAGGAGCCACCTTGGTGTTTTATAATCACAGGCAAATTTAGGCTGGAGGGGATTTCTATCCACTTTTGTGATATCAGGCACATCCTGATATCCTCTTGGATATCCTCACCCTCTCCCAGCTCTGTCCCTCACAAATCCCTGGGCTTTGGCTCCCCTTTTAGCCTTGGCCCCTGCCATGGAGTTTCCTCAGAAGAGATTTGGGCTGCTGTAACCTCTCTTTGTTCCTGGTGGGAGATAAATCCTGATCAGTCCTGCCAGTGGAAATTAATTGTCCAGTTCATCACTTGGTAAATTCAAACTGCTGGGAGAAGCCTGGGAGGAGCCTACAAAATACCTCAGAGTGTGAGTTACCCTCCCCAGTACTCATTTCTGGGAAGTTCAGGGAATTCAGCCAAATATTCCCTCTGAATTCGTTTTTCTAAATCAAATTTTAGCATTCCTCAGGTTTCTCAAACATATTCCTCATAAGCACTGGAAATTTGGTTTTGGAGATTTCCTTCCTTTTTGCTATGTTTTGAATGTTTCTTTAAATCAGGCTTCTTTCTGGTGTAAGTTGTAAGAATGGGATATCTCATATTCAACAGTCCTGTATTTATTAAAATCCCATTTTTTTAAGCTAAAGGTTTATGTCATTCTACAGAAATCCCAACTAAGGAAAATTGCCAAAATCAGGAAGAAAAGAGATCTTGGAGAGCATTGTGACTTTCTTTAAATCATTCTTGGGAATCTTTGGAATGAAGGAGAGGGAGTGAGCGAGCAAGGGCATGGCAGGGAGTCCAAACTTTGTCTGATTTTCCTTGGAATACTGTGATTGAGACCACTGAGATCACTGCAATTCTTTGTCATTTGTTTTTCCTTAAATCCCTTGAGGATTTTTTCAGAGGCCTTGGGAATCCCAGGAACTGTGCCATGATGGGAGTTTTTAGTGCTGGCAGCTGCTTTCTAGGATAAAACATTTAAACTCATAAATTTTCTGTAATTTTTTCATGTCTTTTATATAGCCAGTGGTGTTTCTGCAGTCCATAGCCTTGTTCTTTTTAATCTATCAACTGCTGAGTTTGAACTTCTGGTTTAATTCACAGCTTCGCTCATTCTTTAAACTTTTAGGTCACTTTTGGCTTTACAGCTGCTGCTCTATTCAATTTTGTGCAAACTTTTTGCTGAAGGTGGATAATCTTTCTACATTCTTTAGAAACAGATGTAAATATTTGTAATTTTAGAGGGGCTTTCTGGTTATCAAAGAGTGTAATGCAAAATAATTCCAGACACTTAAACTCTTCCTAAAATCCTATGATTCCAGACACTTAAACTGTTCTTAAAATCCTTAATTTTATCCTTCATTACAATTCAGGGAAACAGGAGGAATGGATATTATACAGCTGGAAGTAGATAAGCACCAAGGGGAGAAATAAAAAAATCTTTTAGAAATACGGGAGGAAGCAGAGCTCACAAAAAATAATTCCCAAGGTTTTGAACTGCAGGCTACCCAGACAGACTTCATATCTGGAAATCAAGCTGAGCAAAAAGGTAATCAACATGAAAGAATCAGTTCATTCCAGCAAAATTCCAGGGGTGAGACCCTGCCCTGACTCAAATCCATGCTGGGATTTCACCAGCATAATCTCCAGGCAGGTAAGAAGCCCAGATGACCAAAAGTGAAAGTCTAAAATTAGAAAACCAGCAAAATATTTCATTTTCCAGGAAAATGTTTCAGTGCTGATCCTTTTCTTACACTGTTCCTGGAGCAAGGGGAGAAGCTGAGCATGCTCAGGTTCCTGGTGTCATCTTGGGAAGTGCTCTGGAATGGAAAAGGCACTCCAGTGGCCCCCAGCACATCTCTGAGGGGCTCAGGAATCACATCTTCACTCAGAGAGCAGGTGGAATGTGTTCAGTGAGCTAATCCTGCCTGGGGAATCCTCTGACCTGGATAAGGCTGGGGTGCCTCCTGCAGAGCATCCTCCCTTTGATTTGCCAGGGTGGGGACAGTGTGGGACACGGGCACTGGTCCCTCCTGTCATTCCCTGCGGTCTGAGCTGGGTCTGGGGCTCCAAGGACTGAGCAGGGACAGCTCTGCAGTGCCGTGCTCCTGGGCTGACACTGCTGGGAAACTTGATGAAATGAGGCTGGAAACAGAGGAGATCAAGTGTCTGGAATCACAGGATTCTAGGAAGAGTTTAGGTGTCTGGAATCACAGGATTTTAAGAAGAATTTTGGTGTCTGGAATGACAGGATTTTAGGCAGGAGAGTTTAGCTGTCTGGAATCACAGGATTTTAGGAAGAGTTTAAGTGTCTGGGATCACAAGATTCTAGGATGAGTTTAAGAGTCTGGAATCACAGGATTTTAAGAAGAGTTTATGTGTCTGGAATCACAGGATTTTAAGAAGAATTTAAGTGTCTGGAGTCATGGGACCTTAGGAAGAGTTTAGGTGTCTGGAATCACAGGATTTTAATAAGAGTTTAGCTGTCTGGAATCACAGGATTGTAGGAAGAGTTTAACTGTCTGGGATCACAAGATTTTAGGAAGAGTTAAAGAGTCTGGAATCACAGGATTCTAGGAAGAATTTAAGTGTCTGGAATCACGGGGCTTTAGGAAGAGTTTAGGTGTCTGGAATCACAGGATTTTAATAAGAGTTTAGGTGTCTGGAATGACAGGATTTTAGGAAAAGTTTAGGTGTCACAGGATTTTAGGAAAACTGCTGGTCAATGACAAGGGTGCCAGCCCAGCTTCCCACTGTGCCTTTCTGCTTGGGAAACAGGAGCAGGGCCACAATTAAAGCAAATTTTGGGATCCTGTCATTGCTCTGATCATGAGCCCTGCAGGGAATGACCTGTGTAGGCTCAGCAGTGATGAAAAATGATGAAAATCACAGGATTTTGGGGCACCTCTTTGTGCTTGGCTCTGGTTTAGGAAGGAACAGTATTGACAGAGGAGGTGGTGGGAGTGTGGAAAGAACTGGGACCTGCCCTTCCTCCATGCCCACAGAGATCTTGGAGGGATTGCAAAGACAGGAGGTGCAAAATGAAGCTCTTCTTGTGCAAGTCTGATATGTGGTCAGCACAGAATCATTTCATAATATCTGGTCTGTTAGGTAATCCCTAAATACCTTTTAGAGATCTTACCTATTAGCATGAGTTACTGCTTGAATCTGAATATTATATTTGAACATTTAGGGGTGAGGGAGCAGCTGGAGTTGTGAAGAGCTGAGGAATTAATTGGTAAGAAATGTGTGAGAGATGGACAAAAAGCCATTCTCAAACATTCATAACAGGTTTGCAAAGTACAGCACTACCCAGAGAATAAAGCTGTTGAATAAATGTGTAATCCCTTTTCCCTGAAAGTGAAATACAGCAAAAATTTAGTTGAAATATTCCTAATCAGCATCTTCTTTTTATTTCCCACAAACACTGCTCCCCGATTTCTTGCTATTCCTCATAGTTTTGACTATTGTGAAATTGTAATTGCCTCCTTTAAGGCTTGCAATCCTCTTCAGCAATGAAACTCATCTTTTCTACCTGTAGAGAAATCTTCCTGAAGGAAACATCCCAATGAGGTGGGAATTCCTTTCCCTGCTGGCATTTAGAACTCCCCTCCTGCTAATGCCTCGAATTTTCTGTGTGAGAATAAATAACAATGGAATGCTTTGATGGAATTAGTAAAATTAAAATGGGATGGAAGTGAAAGGAATTGCTGGCAACTCCAGGGAAGTGGGGATGTGTGAGAAGTTAAACCTTGTCCAAGTCTAGCACCCAGCAGCAGGAGATGTTAGAACTCTGAAAATAGAAAGGAAAGCTGCAGACTGGAGAGCCCTCGTGGTCTGATCTTTTCTGGAATGAAGATGATCCAGTTTGGAGCAGAAGCCACTTGTTCCTGACCCTGCTTAAACTGCATTTCAGTCACATCCTGGAGCACAATGAAACCCACTTTTGTCCTTTGTCTTGCAGAAACGCTCAGGTGGGAGAAATCCTGTTGTTTTTCTTCCTGTCACCTGCATGCCCTTAAGAAGCAGTTGGAGAGGATAAATATTTTTTCCTTGAAGAGCAGTAGACAATTCAAGTGAGAAACTCTAACCCCAGCAATGTTTGTTTGGAGAGAGAGCAAAGTCTGCTGAGAGGTTTTGAAGGGTTGGAACTGCTTAAATCCATATCAGAGGGAGATATTTGCTAGGACTGGGCAAGGCTAAGGGGTAAATATGGCATTTCATCCCAGAGAAATCAAACCCACAACAAACCAGTCAGTCAAAGGGGCTGTAGTGAAGAGGGGAACAGCTTTATACAGTATTTGTTTGGTTGATAACACTGTTTGCTGTATAAATAACCATCCAAGTGAACATTTTATTGCTTTGCACACATGTTTTCTACAGCTGGCAAGTGTGGCTGTTTCTGTAGCTGTAAAACCTCCTGCAGATGCTGCTCTCAAAGCTGCCCCTGTGTCAGAATTATAAATCCACCCTATTCTGAGTTTATTTGTAAAATTATGCCTCTGAACCTGAGGTTCTCTGGCTGGCTTTCTTTTTTTTTTTTTTTTTTTTTTTTTTTTTTTTTTTTGACAGCTACAAATTTGCAGATCATTTTCTTTCCTTGGAACTGTTCAATGCTCAAATGTTTATTTTTAGGCAGAGGGAGTTGCCAGAGTGTCACCAAGTACATCCCACTGGCCAGACACAACTTCACAAGTCTTGTTCATAATTTTTCTCTTTCTCACCATTCCCCCCCCTCTCTTTTTTTCCATCTCTCTCTCTCTCTTTGAGTTTATTTCTCTCAGTTTCTCTTGCTGTTGTAGACTACCTGACCTTCCCACTTCACCTTCCAAATTTAAAAGGCTTTCCTTTCCTTCTTATGGGTCTATTTCCTTATCAAAATTATACATTTGCTTAATTTTTTAAAAAACCTACTTTGCTTATGATGATAAGGCTTCACTTAGAAATAGATTTCATGAGGTGAAAAAGACTTAAAAAGTTTAAGCCTATGGCTAGGATTCAATTTTCATAAAATACTCTTAACTGTAGATTATTTTACATTTAAAACTCTGGGAAACTGGGGCTGCAGAATGTGGAAATACCAGATGTGTTCTCCAGCTGCAGTGAAGTTTGGTTGGATTTTTTTTCCCCCCATTCCTCAAGGCTCCTCAGTGGTTCCACAGCAGCCTAATGTGCTTTTGTTGTCCCAAAATCAATGTTTTTGGACACTGGAGAGATGTGCACCACCACCAGGAAAAGCACAGAGATAAATCTTTGCAAAAATTTTATCCTTTGAATGCAAAGAGATATTTTTGAATGTTGCTGTAAATAAAACAAGAAAAATGCATATTGAAAGAATCCATAACAAATATTTTTAAAAACCAGCCTTATTTTGAGTGTTTGATGGTGCTGAATGAAGGAGTCAGATTGACTTCATGTTTTTGGAAAATGCCGTGCTGAGGATTCTGCCCTCAAAGTGATTTTCATGGCAAAAAGAATGGGAATAACCAAGGTGTAGGAATTGCCCCTGGGATAATACTTTGTTATGTGCCTTAGAAAAGACACACCCACTTCTTTTTGCATCTCTGGAAGTTATGGCAATGCTTCCATGGGGAATTAAGGGGTCCTTGAGTTAAACTTTCTGCTGAATTTTAATTTGGATCATTATTTTAATGTCATTTAATAAAATGCATTATTTTTAATTTCCTGTCCTAACACACAATGCAGAATTCCCATGAGAATCCATAAAAGTTGTGTTTCATGCAACAGATAAATGTGATTTTGGTGCACTTAGGGTGGAAAGTATTATGAATGTATTTACCTGTTGAGTCAAATTTAAGCAGAATCAATAATTAATAACAACATTAGCAACAGTTTACCCTTATCATTTCCATTTTTTTTTTCTCATTGAAGCTGTATCTGAGTGGGGAAGCTCTGAAAACAATAATAAAGGATTATAACAATAATAAACAAAGATAAAGGATTGTTTTCCCTGCTCAGATTTGGGAGTGGCTTTTCTGATGGCTGACACAGCCCGATGACCTCAGCCTGGTTTGGATCCCTCAGCAATGACACCAAATGAGGACACTGCTGTAGGTGACATCACATTTTCCTGGCTTCAGCTTTTATAACTTTGCATTCCAAAAAAACTCTGCTGGCAGGAATGCAGGGCTGGGCTTTGCTGCTGTGAGCAGCTTCTTTCCCTGCTCTCACTCTGCAGCAGGTGGAATAAGGAAAGGTGGATATTTGACTGCCTAAATTGGCTTTCAGTGTTTGCCAGGATGCAATGTGTAAATATTTGTAAATTAAAAGAGTGAAAATTCCTAGTGTTTGTAGAAGGTTGGCCTGATTGTACCTTCAACAAAAATAATTCAATGCATGGGGTCAAAGCCCAGCACAAGAAGCTACTCCTGCACAAATATGTTTTGAAATTGTGCTGATAATTCTGACATTATTTGATGCCCTTTGCTCATATCTCACTCAGCAGGAGACTCTGCCCAAACACAACAGTCTAAAATGGGAAATGGACCCATCCAGTGCAAGTGAAACTCTTTAATCCTGGATATCTTCCCTGGGTTTCCAAATCACTGCATTCAGTTTCTCTCTTGATAAGGACTGGAAAGGTTTGAGATAACGACAAATGTGATTTTATCTCAAACTCTGCCAGCCCAAGCAGTCTGAGGGGTTTTGTGCTGCAGTGGAGGCTGGTGATGGCTGAGTGGGAGAGGTGGTCAGGCCACAGCAGCAAAGGACACCCCAGAGAGCCCTGGGGTGTGCAGGGGTGAAAATGAGGTGAGGGAAGGGAGGGTCACAAATTGAGAGAGATGAGACTCTAAAGCAACGAATCCACATTTGCTGCACTGCAGAAATATTCTGTCTTTTGATCTTGTAGGTGGTTTTGGTGAGACATTTTTTATTCTTCCACTACTTGCCAATCACTTTGCTGGAAAACATGGTGTTCAGCAAAACTGAAAATATCCCCCGCCCCCTTGGGATGTCAAGTTCCTTCAGCTGCAATTCCGAGATCTCAGGATGGTTTCAGGGAACAAACAGCAATTTCCTCATTGTCTCACCCGAAGGTGATGCAGATGTTTGAAATCTCAGCGCCTACTGCACAGATCAGGAGCACTAAACATTTCATCTTGATTTCTCTTCAGTACCACCTACTTCCTGGAAAATTTGGAAGCCTTGCATTTACCACTTCAAATTCCCTGCCAAGTTCCTTTCAGTTTTTTGTTGGTTTTATTTTTTTTTCCCCTGCTCCATTTTTGTCTCACACGTTTATTATATGGTGACAAATGCAGTTTTCTTCTGACACCACATAATAGATGTGTGAAACACACACACATGTTCTAGTAAGAGACTGCTCTTTATTTCCTGGCTCCAGTTGCAAAACATGAGTCAGGGTTGGAGAGGTTGTGCCTCTGTCAGAGCTGTGGAATCCATGTGCCCAAACTTTCCTGGGTTTTGTTGCAGTTGTGGGGAAAAATGGCACATTTCATTCTTGTATTCCTATAATCAATGTTTTCTCCTCACCCAAACACATAAAATCTTCATTTTATAATAGCCATTCCCATGTGTTGATTATATTTACTCATTTCAGGCATTGATGCTGTTATTAACAGGAAAAAAACACCTCCAGCTTCTAAAGCACAGATAGAAGTACCCTTCTGTAATTCTGGCTTTAATACAAAAGTGAAACATTATTTTAGTGGTGCATTTGCTGTGAATTTCAAGCACTTTTTTTCCCTTCACCAAGTGATTTCTGCTGTTCTGCTGCATAATTGCAGGTAACAATCACCCAGCATCTCCACAAGACTGTGGTGACACAACATTCCTTGTTTGTACATCCCAGCTTCCAGTGTTCTGTGCACTCCTGTGGGGGCCCCAGTGAAACACCAAGTCAGACGAGACCTTTTGTGAGCTAGAGTGGAACAAGCCCCATGTTACAAGTTAAAACAAAACCCAAGGAAAACGAGCAGGCAAAAAAAAAAAAAAGAGAGAACTGAACACATCATCATTTCCTACTGGATCCAGCCTTGGAATGCCACAGGGCTGGCAGTTGTTCTGCAGATACCCAGGGGTGATTGGAAGCAACAGGACCATGGTGCTTCCACGTTAATCACAAACAGAGTTTTGCACTGAATTTTTTTTTTGCTTTTCCCTAAGCAATTTTATCCCACAAGGTCCCTGTGGTTGAGCTGCTCCTGCAATAGAATGACAAATAACTGGGTGACATGCTGTGAAAAATTTAGAAAATGAGAGATGCTATCCCATTTTCCAAACAGAGCAGAAACAACACTAATTCCGTTAGGCAAGATGGAACAGACAATTAAACTGGGCATGCTTTTAATTTTGAAGCTCACCAGAGAACGGACGCCTTTTTCAAATGCAACGACTGTGGAAGAGATTCTTTTAAAACGAAGCAAAACCACTGATTTTCCTTGCTAAAATTAAAGCATTTACCTCATACAAAGTATAAGAAATGTTACCTGTTGCCTCCACCATTCCTTCTAGGATTACAACAATTTCTAGCTCCTCTTTGGGCAACTGGGCTTTGGAAATCTCCCAGAAAGGACTCTGCTGGTTAATCTCATGGCTGATGATCAGTGGTGAAACCAAAAAGAGACGATCATCCCCTGTGTAATAACCTACGTTGATATCTGTCTGGTTGAGTGGTATAAATTCCCCCTCCTTTGTCTGTTTGGATTTGATCAACTTGGCTCGTATTGATGCCTCTACAATGTGTGAATTCCTAAGGTCTCCTACTCGGAACATCAGACACAGCTTTCCATCCCGCATGGAAATGACTGCGTTTGTAGAAAAAACCAAGGTTTCTGCCCTCTTCTTGGGTTGGGATATTTTCACAAACATGCAGCCAACCATGAAGGCGTTGACGATAGAACCTAGGACAGACTGCACTAAAAGCAGGATAATTCCCTCGGGACACTTGTCCGTGATGACCCGGTAACCGTACCCAATGGTGGTTTCGGTCTCGATTGAGAATAAAAAGGCTGAGACAAACCCATTGAGGTTGCTGACGCAGGGGGTCCACGTGCTGTCCCCTATGTGATCCATGTCCCCTCGCATGTAGGCAATGAGCCACCAGATCATGCCGAAGAAGAGCCAGGTCACCGTGTAAACCATGACAAAGATCAGCAGGTTGAACCTCCACTTGAGATCCACCAGGGTGGTGAAGATGTCAGTCAAGTACCGGTAAGTCTCTCTGACATTCCCGTGGTGGACGTTGCATTTCCCATCTTTCCGAACGTACCTCTGGATTTTCCTCTTGGCACATTCTTTGCTGATGTTTTTTGGCAGATCCTCTCTTGCTTGTTTGGGCAACTTTGGTTGATGGATTGTGACAGGGCTCTCGATGTCCTGCTCCATTGAGTCTTCTTCCAGGACGTTGGCTGCCATGGAAAACAAACAAACATGGAAAAGTCATTATTCCTCTTGTTATTGCTCTAAGTCAACACACCTTTTCCTGTGTTAATCAATAAAATGATCATCCTTGTTCTTTGCTAACACAAAAATTGGATGCCAAGCACCCTCATTTTATTGCTACACAAAAATAAAATGAAAGCAAACTCTCTTTTCTTTTCAGGTCATCCTATCCACACCCATATTTAAATTCCACAAGATGGGTTTAAGCAGATATTCCTTCCCCCCTCGCCGCTTTGCAGTTTAATGAATGAAATATTTTATGCACCAAAAAAGATCTTACGGAGATAAAAGATATAAATGAGGCAATGGATTCACTTGGGGGTGAGCAGAGAAAATGAGCTTTTGCTGAGCTATTTTCTCCATCAATTGCATTGCTGTGGGGAAACTATTAAATAAGTACAAGGAGGATTTTTTTTAAAAAAGCCAACCGTTTTTAGAAAGAACCAATCCTCCTCTTGTTGAAGGAAAGTTGTAATATCTATCAAGAGCAATTCAAGCACACTTCCACAGAAAATCAATGTCTTGCTGATAATGAGACAAGGAATTGTGTGTCCTTCTCCCAGCAACGTAAAACCTATGGTACTTCAGATTTCATTTGAATTCACTGTGCCTGTGGCCTTTAATTCAAGTGTACCTTGTCCTCTAATGATCTGGGCTTTTTTTTTTAGTTTCCAGCCTTTAGAGATAAATAGCTTTGTTATGGTTGTGTGCCAGGGAAAAAAAGAGTGTACTGAGGAGGAGAGTGGTTTAATCGAATGTGTTTTGCATGGAGGACATGGTGAGGTCTGGGGTAATTGTTGTTTTCAACTGAAGAAATCCTTCTGTTTTCTGGGGCTTCCTGCAGGAATTTCAGCTCTTGAATTCCTAATTCTTTCCCTTCTGGCTAGTTGCTGTCATTCTTCTGCCAGACTGTAAAGGGAGAAGTCTTCTGGTGGGTCTGCCCGGGTGCTTGACTCTGAATACAGAATCTCAGAATGGTTTGGGTGGGAAGGGACCTATAAAATCACTCAGTCCTCACCTCATGCCATGGTCAGGGACACCCTCCACTACCTCCGGTTGCTCCAAGACTTGTTCAGCCCAGCCTTGGACACTTCCAGGGATGGGGCAGCCACATCTTCTCTAGGGACCCTGTGCCAGGGCCTCATTACTCTCACAAGGAAGGATTTTTTCCCAATATCCCATCTAAAAAGCAGCACTGATGTGATTTTGTACCATTCTTTATGGAGTGTTGCTCTCAGTGGGTCAGTGTGGCTCTAAAAGCCTTTTTCACTCCCAGAAACTTCTGCTGTGCAGCAGATCCTGCGTGGAGTCTCACAGCACCTGCAGCTTTTTCAAGATGTGCAGGTTCATCCCTGTAGAGAAAGATCACAGCCCCTTGCAGAGTTTTACTGAAATACCCAGAGGGAAAAAAGGGTTAAGGGTTGTAGCCCAGTTGTCTCTCCTCCTGACCTGATCCTCTTTCAAAGAAAGTCTCAAAGTCCTACAGTAGCACAAAATCTGAGAGCAATTCCATGTTTTAAGGCCATGCACCCCATCCTGTCACCTTTTCAGTTTGCTGTGTGTCTCAGGAGAGCCTTATCAGGGCTGATGGCAGTGGCAGCACTGGGAGCTGTGTCACAGGGCCCTCAGATCTGAATGATCTCCCCCAGTCAGTGACAGTGTGCCTGCTTGCATTATCCCTGATGCTAGGCAATGCATGACAAAACACAATCAAAAGGCAGGGCCTTTGTGAGGCAGACTTAAGCCAAAGCCAGAAAATTTGAAGTTAAGTCTTCACATTTTATGCTCAGCTCTCTGTTGTGCCTACGGAAATTCCAGTCCACAGGAGTTACCACATCACCGCAGCAACAGAATCCTCAAATAATTATGAACAACCTCTGAAGGCTCTGGCTTTTGAGGCTTTACGTTAAACTACTAATGCTGATATAATGGGGTTCATTATCTTTCAGGCATTATGAATAATTTGCTTTCCCCTCCCCATCAGAGCCTGGCATGGACACAGAGACCAGGAGTGGGAGAATCCTGTTGGTTTAGAGAATATTCCTTACTCCTGGCTCTGCTGTTAAAGGGAATCATGTCTCAAACCTCCCTATCTGAGCATCTCTTACAAGAAATTATCCTGGGAGGGGACCAGGTGCTGATTTTATTCCTGACAGCGGGAGGAATGTGAAGGGACATCCAGGGCTGCCCTCCCAACCACACCACTCCTGCTTTCCTTGCAGTGTTTATTTCCTATGGAACTACTCTGAGCAGTAAAACACCTTTTATTCAGGCAGCAGATTTTTACTGATGCTTTCCAAATGCTCTTTGTGGATTTGTGCATCACAACCAGCCTGACCTGGCTTTCACAGCAGGAGGGAAGGACCACATTTTGTCAAGGGTCCATGGGTTTTGTAGGAGCAGGGAGCTGCTGTCACAGTAAGTGGGATCAGCTTGTGACAATTCCAACATGGGAAGGTTTTTCTTCACCTGGAGAAGTTGTAGTGGAGCTGGTTCTCATCTGGCTTTGTAAGGGGGCAGCTTTGGACAACAAAGCCAGTGTTTAACCAAGGTGTCTCTCATTGCAGCATTTATTTGACACTCTTGCAGACATTTCAATCTTCCTGAGGGCATCTGGCCATTTCTAAACTCTCCAGTCTCTTCCCAGTGCCGTCATTTCTCAATTCTCAGCCTCTGAGAGGAAAAAATTAAGGTCAAGTTTTTTGTCTTTTTTTCTTCTTTGCAAGATGCCTTTTCCTTCTTTCCCTCACCCAATCCTGCTATGAATGAATTCCTTTGTGGAGAGGTTTCTGTATCAGAACTACAGTTTGTTACCCTCTCCTGAGTTTTCTGACTGAGTTTTCTCTCCAGAGAGAACCTTGGGAGCAGCAATTCCCCAAATAAGTGATCCAAAGGTTATGCATCTGTGTTTCCATGGAAATGCTTGATGAATAAGTTTAAACACATGGCAGGATCCCTGCTCACCACTGAGGCTGAGGAACAGCCACATACTGTCAGTGCCTTTGCCACAAAATACTTTGACTAATTATATTTTTACTTGGTATCGACCCAATTA
Source organism: Onychostruthus taczanowskii (assembly GCF_017590055.1). NCBI lineage: Eukaryota > Metazoa > Chordata > Aves > Passeriformes > Passeridae > Onychostruthus > Onychostruthus taczanowskii. The sequence continues at coordinate 12,459,358 of NW_024498906.1, forward strand.
ACTTCTGCTGTTTATTTCATCTAATTTTCCTTTTGGTTACATAATGGCTGTCATGGATCCAGGAACAGGGGAGTGAGTAGCAGCAGCCTCACTTGAGAGCTATTTTTGCTCTCTCTTCTTTTCTTCCTGACAAAAATACATCCATATTATTAATCTGCACTGAAAAAAAAAAAAAAAAGGTATTTCTGAACTCTTCCTCCTCTCCCAGTAAACATCATATTTGTTTGAACACAACAGCCAGGTAATGAGCCAATCCAGGCCAATTTAGAGGATTCTGTTCAAATTATCTGCTTTGCTTACTCTCTGAGGCAAAACCTACAAGACATATGAGATTTCTTTGATTTGTTTGATTTCCCAGCAAATGACAAGGAGTTCTCCTAAAGGAATCCCTGAATAGTTCACTTGAGTCCTGGCTGTGGCCAAATTAGCTAATTAAGTGTGCCCAGACCTATTATTTAGAGTGGAGGGTAAAGAGTGCTGCAGCCCACACTTGGATTATTGAACTCCAATTGTTTGCCAGGCAGGTTAGTGTCATACAATCTGCCAAACAGGAATAATCTGTGTCCTGAAATGGAGCCAGGAATTGTATGTGCTCAGTTCTGCACAGGTCCAAACCATGCCAGGGGCTTTTGAATTGTGCCAGTGCTCAGAACATTTTATTTTCTAGTAAAATTGCAGCAAATGTTGTTGTCATGTTCCTGTCTACTCCAAAGCAGCACTGGAAAGGCACAGTCCTGATTTTCCAAGCACATCTTTTTATTTAGATCCTAGATTTTATTTAGAACAACATGAAACCAGTGTAAACAACAAAACAGGACAGGACACGCTCTCTCCCTTTGAGGCTCTGAATGTAACACATCAATATAAACTTTAAGCAATCATTTTATCATCAACAAGGTGATTTTTGGTGTATTTTGGTAGTGCTGCAGAGACCTTGTTGTGGTGCTGTGCAAGCACAAAGCAAAAGGAGGAACATGAAGGGCCTGCCTGTCCAATTTAAGTACTGCAAGCCTATTTTGGTTGTGAATGATTTGCAAGATAACGAGGAGTTTCAACAGAGAATATTGCAAATCATAACTGACCTTTCTGTAACAGAAGCTGACCTAGAAAGTTCCATGGACATTTCACTGCAATTTAGTGATTTTAACTCTTGTAACACAGTTGTGAACATCTTGTGTGCAAATTCATTGAAAATGTCCTAATTTCCAAAATCATTTACAGTCTAAAAATTGCTCTCATGGGCTTTACTGCATGTAGAGAAATGTGTTGAGCAGACACTGTGATTCCTGTCTGCATTCCCCCCTTTCCTGGTGGGATGAGGGCCACTTTTAAGTGAAGCATCTCTAAGGTCCCAGTTTGGCTTTTGGGAAGTCTCGAGTGTTTTACCTCTTGTTTGCTGTGGTCCCCAACCTCCCCGGCACTGCATCCATCTGTGGAATATTTGGCAGGACCTGGTGGCTGTTTGGGCTCCCCTGTGGGGTTGTTGGGCTTTGCACAGCACAAGGAATTTCTTGTAGCCTTCAACACCCTAAATCCACTTTGTTCCGTTTCTGCTCTTGATGCAATGGAAGAAGTCAGAGAAGGGAAGGAGAGATTTTGGAATGCTTTGCCTCATCTCTGAATGGCTTTTGTTTCAGAGCTCTGCAAATGTCATTTGTGATGAGCACAGGGGGCACAGGAACGCAGGAATTCTGGGAATAGAGGGGGATTTGTCTGTGGGATGAGCCCAGCCAGATAATCCACACTGCGAGGCGCCACAAGATACGAGGAGAAAGAGTCTTGTTTAGAGAAAAAAAGTGGAGTCTTTTATGATCAGCTAACAACTGTAAGCAGTCATTATCACCGAGCACAGATCCTTTTTCCTGAAAAAGAAAGGAATTAGGATCTAGTCCTGCGCTATTGAAATCAATGCAAGTTTGTCTGTTCACTCAGCTGGAAGCATTGCTGGGCCTCACTTTCAAACGCTGGAGTGCTCAATAAACACTGACTTGGCAAATCTCTTCAAGACCCAAATTCCTTCTTTGCACCCATGGAATCATAAACCTAATTTCAGAGGGAGCATGCGTGTGACTGAGATTTATTTCAGCAGCAGCTTTCACTAAAAAAGACATAAAATGAGATATAGTTGTGATTAGAAAAGAGACTGTGAGGATGATACTTTGTTTTTTTCACATTACCTGCTTCATCACTGCCTTCTAATCCAACTTGATAAAAATAATGTTCTACTATTTTAATTTCTTTTAAGCCTGTACAGCTGCAAGAAATCAGTCTGAGTAACACTTTGTGTCTCTGCAGTACAAACATTTCCATTCATTCCTGATTCTTGGCCCTTTTATTATGGAGGGTGGAAAAATGAATCTGATAACTCAAATTTAAAAACACATTACTCCATTTTTGGTAGTCATTTGACCTTGTAGTTTTTGTCTTGGATTCTAACCAACTTCATTGCAGAATTTACCACTGAAGGCTCCAGAATGCTGTTTTTACATCTGCTTTGCTAAATTTATCTTCATTTGAATCATGGGGAAGCCAAACAGTGTCTGGGTTACATTTTTGGGGCAATGTAAGAAGTCTGCACCTGGCTGTAGGAAGGTTGTGAACCTGAAAAGATGTGCAGAGATAGTTGATTATCAACATCTTCAGCCTTTCACAAGGCTGTGGGTCCCAAATTCGATTATGAAACTTGTTTGCGACCTGAAGTCTGACCTCTTGGAGTTGGCATTTATTTGGAGCCATCTCTAGAGCAAATGCTGAGCACATTTCTGGAGAACTGAGATTGAAATGAGATTTCTAGAGTAAGGAGAGGTTTCCTGTCAGATTAGTCTTTTTACCAGATTTTTAGCTCCCAGAAAAGCCTGAGCTCAAGCTTCAGAGCAGGTATTTCTGTGTCCAGGGCCAGGCTGGACAGAGCTTGGAGCAACCTGGTCTAGTGGAAGGTTCCCTGCCCTTGGAACTGGATGATCTTTAAGGCCCCTCCAACCCAAACCATTCTGTGAGTCTATGATTCCACAATATCCTTGTCCTATCCCCAACCACTGCAGAAATCAGCCTCCTCAGAGCCCTGTTTTCTCTGACAAGGTGACAAAGCTGAGGAAAAGCATTTTTTTGCCCTTGGAAAATACTTACTATTGTCAGTGCTGCTGCCAGCAGTGGAGCAAGGACAGGAGCAGAGACAGCCCAGGTGTGCCAGCCTGAGTTGTGCCACCTGGCAACACCAGAGCTGGGCTCCTCTTTGGTTTTTAATGTGCCAAACTAGTGCCAGGTGCTGCCAGAGGGATAAGAGGGACCACTGATGGATTGTGGTGCTGCCAGGCCTCAGCAGCTGTGTCTTAGGTTAGAAATAGGGCTGTGTGTTATATCTCCACCTGTCAGAGCGGGGGCAGTTCTCTGCTGTTCTTTGGGCAGTTTTTTCTTTATCTCTCCCACAGCCAATCCTCCCTCCAGGAGACCTCTGCTCTCCATGGCCAGGTAGTGTCCCTGCAGGGCTGATCAAATGCCATCATCCCAGGGGGAGATGCTCCGCCCAGGGGAGGAGCCAAGCATTCCTACCTGGATACAATCTGAGCCTGGAGCAGCACAGCAGCCTTTGCCCAGTGCATTCCCAGAGGAGCAGCTTTCTCCTGCCCTGCATTCCCAGAGGAAGAGCAGGCCCATCTCCAGCAGCCCTGGAGCTTCAGAGGAAAACTGCAGCCTTGTGCAGGATCCCTGCTCCAGCAGAACCACAGCTGGCACTGCAGGAGGGCTGAGCCCCCATGGGATGGGACTGTGCCACCACCCTGACCCACAAGGGGACAGGGCATGCTTTGACTCTGGCAGTGTTATTTTTGTTTGTACTATTGCATTTGTATTTTTAATTTTCCTAGTAAAGAACTGTTATTCCTATTCCCATATCTTTGCCTGAGAGCCCCTTAATTTCAAAACTGTAATAATTCAGAGGGAGGGAGTTTCCGTTTTCCATTTCAGGGGAGGCTCTTGCCTTCCTTAGCAGCACCCGGCTTTTCAAACGAACACAAGGTGCAAATCCTGGCCACACTTTTGCCTTTTGATGCCTCTGGGTTAGACTTGTCCCCTGACTTGCTGCAAGGTATCCTTGTCTAACATGATCCCTGAGACTTCTTTTTGCAGTTACTGAATCCAATTATTTCTGCCAGTTGCTATCAGGTGTCTGAATGCCAGAATTTTTGTCAGTTACAAAATTTCTTCAAAAATTTCCTGAGAACTCAGCTTTTCTTCTCCGTGGGGTGTACCAGGAAAAGGAGAAAGCGTGAAAGACCTGTATTGACCTTATTGTTATCAATTTTAAACTGTGCTTGTATGCTTTAACTGCTAGAAATAATAAATAAATTCATTCAAAATCTGCTTAAGTCAGTGAATATTCTGGATTGTAAGGAACCTCTAAAGGTTTCAATGTGCTACTCAACACAAAACCAACTTCTACAGAGTGCACCTCTGAGATGAGTAGGGCTTTATCTCCTCTGCAGCTTCTTTTTTGCACCTGAGCTCAGCCTTCCAGACAAGTTACATGAGGGCTGGTTAAATCCTGATTTCTCCATGTATTCTCTTTACTGATCACATGGAAAAAGAGTATTCCCAACTGTTGTGGGAAGAGATTCTCACGATTTTTTTCCCATCACAATTTTCCCGACTGCAAACTCTGGGAACAAAAATGAGCTGATCAGCTGAGCTGTTTTGTGTAGATAATTCTGGTCCAAACATTTCACACAGATAATTCTGACTCATTTAATTCTTCACTATGTAATATCTCTGATATCTGGGGAGTTCTCCTGGTTGTTTCTGGAAGTGTAAATAGAAGTTTGGCTGCCCTGTCCAGTGTGATTGCACTGCTAATTTAGCAAACTGATTGTTTTGGCTTTGGCCCAATTAGTGCTCCTAGAAAATACCTGGGAATGGTTTGGGAGAGAGGATGTGCTCCCATTCAGCAGCATGGATGAGATTGAATCAAATTTGGCTTTTTTCACTCTTGTCTGCCAACACAGTTCCATCTTTGCTCCCTCAGACACCTCCACAGGCTCACATCTCACCCCTGCTTTAAACAACATAAGCCCCTCGCCTGCAACACAGACCTCACCTCGTTCCAGATAATTTGAAATGGCAAAAAATCACTGTTAATAAACTAATTATGTCTTAAAACCAAGAGAAAGTCCCCACAAGACTCAGGACCAGGTGCTCTGCAGTATGACTTGGACATCTTGTACTGCTTGGTCTCAAGGCTGCAGAACCATTCCTGGTTTTATTTAACGTTGTAGATGGAGTCAGCTTGGTGGTGAGGCTGGTGAATATTCCAACATGGGAAAAGTTTGGAAATCAAGGCAGGAAACTTGTTAAAGTCTGTGTGTCCAGTTAGGTCACCAGAGAGGAGAGAAATGCACCCTCTCAGAAGGAGTTGTTGACACCAATTTTCATGCTGGCAGGAGAAGCCAGCCCCGGTTTCCTTGCTGTTTTCTGTCCCAACTCTGTTCCTGTCCTTTCCCCCATTTTTCCCCTGAAGTCAGGGTGTTTTCACTTGAATCTTTGTCCCTGGCATAGCCAAATCCAATATTTTTCTGCATTGCTGAACAACCTTGAGGCAGCCTTGTGCCTGAATATTCACAGAGCTCCTTGGGCAGGTGCTGGAACCACCTTGACTATGCCAACACACTCTGACAGCTCCTTTGCTTTGATCAATGAACTCTCCTAAATAAAAGGCAGAGGAATGATGGAGAGGAATATTTTTGGTCAGAAAGGAAGGGCTTGATTCAATCAAGATGCTGAAGCAGTCGAGTGAAACCAGTAACTTATGCAATGGTCTAAGGCTGAGGACCAAGGCCAAGATCTTCCAGCACTTTCCTACCAAAAGGGGCAGAAGAGTTTAGATGCTGATAAAGACCTTGGATCTGATCAGTTCAGGTTAGAGGATATCAGATGACTTTGAGAGAGTTCACTTTTGCTCTGCAAAGCATTGTTTGCACTGAACAACCTTCCCCTGGGTCAGGATGGTCACTGGCTGGGGAAAGCCCTGCAACTGGTGTCCTGGCTCAGGTCTGGTTTTGCTAGGATGTAAAGCAAATATTCACTCACTCCTGACTGCCCTTTGATACCAATTTTGCAGCTTCCTTGGGCTGCAAAATTTTGGGAGAACAGCTCAAATCCCATTGGTAAAGACGAGGTGTTTGACCTAAGAAGAACTGTCAATTCCTTTTTTTATTTTCCAAAAGTACAGACTACAGGGAACAGACTGACTTTGGAGTACAGATATGTGATTCCTCCTGCCCTCCAATTCTTGAAAGAAGAATGAAAACATGTCGGAAACTTCCCTCCTGAAATTATATTCTTTTCCTCACTCAGTTTCAAGCCAATCTGGCTGCCCCCAGGACACAGACATTGCCCAAGCATATTGGTTTGCTTTATTTGCTTATTGGTTTTTGCTGTTACTGTTGCACAAAGTTAAAGAAGGGATTGAAAAGACTGGAAGAATTGAAACAGAGAAGGATAATAATTACTTCTAAAATCTGGTAATTGAGATTTTTTTCTTGACAACTTCCCTGCAGTCAAAGGAGGATTTTGATGGCTTTTGCTTCTATTTCAGGAGAGCAGGATACTCTTCCTATACAAAACTCAGGCAAGACTTTAATTTTTACACACTTGAGAAGAAAAATTACTGAAATGTTTCACATGGGTGCTGGGGAAACAACATTTCTGAGGCTTCTGCTGTCCCTCATGGTGGTAACTTGCTGGATGGTCACAGTTTTCTGTTGGTTGAGGTGGCCTAAGATGCAAACCCAAACTCTGGCATCCAAATGTTACCTCAAATAATATCTCAGGGGCCAGACAATTACCCCCCTTGCAATTAGTTTATCTCAACAGCTCTTTTGTTCTTTCCATGCTGTTCCTTCACCAATTTTTCAGGTGATAATGGGATTTTGGCTGATTTTTTAAAGCTAAATAATGAGGCCATCGCTGCCTTCATCTCCTTTCCCTGCCAAAAGAAGTCACAGTGAAATACAAAGACCTGGTTTCTTGCTGATGATTTCCCCTTTCGTGCAGTTTATAGACTGCAGAGGAGAAAATAACTGAGAACTCAGGCTGGAAGTGACATTCAGAAAAAAATAATTTTTAAAAAAACCCTCAATAATTTCAGCTGGGTCAATGTTTGGTTTCAGGCTGTGATGTTTTGATAACCTTGAAATGGTTAAGTTCAGAATGGCACTTTAGCAATGTTTCCTAAGGAAATGAGCCTTATCCATCACTCTGTCTGGCCTCCTCTGAATAATTTCTGAAACTGTGGTTGGTATTTAGGCTTTTGGATCTCTTTCAGAACTTCAGTGAGATTTTGGAGCCCTCAGAAATACTAAATTCCTACCAATGTCATGAAAACAGGATGAGTTAACCACACTATTGGACACCAAGAAATCCATCTCTATAAGAGGGAGCTGCAAGAAATATTGGTTTTTTTTCATGAGTGCTGCTGCTCCCAAAGCTCCAGCAAATATTTTTCAGTCAAATATTCCAGTCAAATATTTTTTCAAATCACTATTCCCCTCCATGTCCCTGTGAAGTAGCTTCAAAAGGAAAAGACCCTGCTCCTGCTTTGTGTGCTGGGATTTTCCAGGTTGCATCTGCCTGATTCTCATTTTCCACCTTCAACTTCAGCTTAGTTTAGGTCAGACTTTGTGGGTTTGCCCACAAAACAATTGGAGTGCAAGGAAATAAAATTGACTCAACTCGTGATTTTTAAGTAAGAGTTTGAGTAAACATATGTTTGGTTTCAGTCCAGATTTTTTCTTACTTTTGTTTAAACTGAATGAAAAACTTTGTGTTTTTTCTGCAATGAGGATCAGCTCCACAGGATTTTGTACTCATTTTATATCCATCTAAGAAGTTGTTCAAAGATGTATTCACACAAGGACAATATCTGACCCAACAAGAGCAGAAATATAAGTTAAAATCACTAAAAAAATCTTTCTGTGTTAACAAATAACAACATTTTGTCTTGAAATAAGCAATTCAGTGGTGCCTAAATTACCATTTACTGTGCTATTTCACTTAAGACACATATTAAAGTAAATAGGTCTATAAATTTGCTTGAAAAAATCTCAAAGGAGTTGCTGTGAAATTGCTATAATTGCTCTAATCACCATTATCCTTTTCTATAGGGATATAAGTAGTGGGAAAAAAAAGATTTAGAAGCAGGGAAATATTTTTTGTAAATTGGATTTGATTTGATCAACAGCATTTTCCAAAATACCTTATAAGTGAAAAGAAATTTAATTTTAGACTTTCAAAAGGGTTTTATTTTGGCTGTGAAATGCTGACATTCTGGTACTTTTGACACTAGTTTCATAATTCAGATTTGCACTACTTTTTGACAGTAATATTTTACCCAACTTTAGGAAACAAAGTTGTTCAGATTAATTAAGTAAACTCAGAATGGAGGGACTATATGATAAACTCTATAATCTCTGTTTTGAGTGAAGTAGGGGTTTTCTGCTTGTTTTTCTTACTTTGCTAAAAAGTATAAAAGACTTTTTGATTGCCCTTGATTTTTCCTATTGGTTTTTTCTAATCTGACTAAAAATAATTCATCATTCCCCAGGATTTTTCCATGCACGAGTCACCAGTTTCCTCTCTAAAAATAAGGTCCTTTGAGGGCTAACTGGAACCTTTTGGAAAAAGGAGAAAGATTTGGCTGTGCTGGATTTTCCCGTTACCCTGGATTGCAACACTGAATTTCTTGCAAATATCTGAGGGAGTCTTGATGGCCTTTGATTCTGGGTGGCTGAATGGAGAGTTTAACATAAAAATAAAATGTTACTGTGGAATTATGTTTTATTTCTACGGTGTGGATGGATCTTACCAGAACAGGCCACACTGGTGTTATGATTGTTAAATAATTGAGATTTTACATGGTACATTCAGCTTGCAAAGCCAATCTATCCTTTCTGGAGCAGGCAAAGCTCAGCAGAAGCACAAATAATTCAAAGCTTTTGTAGCCTTCAGATGTCTTGAGAGAAAAAGGAGAGTTTCTGCTTTTTCCATCTCTCCTGAGTTGTGTAGGGAAAGTGAAATGAGCCAGCTGCCTTTCAGGGATGTGGCCATGGACAGCAGAAATACAGATTGCTCTTGTTAGAGCTGCTGCTTGAGACAAGGAATGTGCTGCACTAAAATGTGAATTTCATGTCTTTTTTAGACAGGTACAGACTCACTTAAAGAGACAGTTGATAAAGGAGCTGACCTTTTAAAGAGAAAACAGTAAATAAAAATATTGAGCCCATGGAGGGGAGCTTTTGATAAATGAATAGACTGGTAAGGAGAACATGTTTCTTGTGCATCCAAACCCAAAATTAAATGGAGAACTGAGGTGGTAAAAAAAGACATTGGCTGCTTCAGAGCAGCTTTCAGTTCATGAAATAAGGCTTGAACATTTGCAAACAAATTAGGCTGTGTGTTGGGAAGGTTTCTGGTTTTCGTCTGTGTAAAGATAAGTCATTAGAATGTTTAAGATAATTCAAAGACCCATCTGTGAGGTGGAGGCCAGTGGCAGAATGGAAATGGTTTTCTAGGAATGATGATGGAATCTCAGAATCATTTGGGTTGGAAAAGCCCTCCAAGATCATCGAGGCCAAGCTGTGACCAATGGCCACCTTGTCCCCACCCCAGAGCTCTGAGTGCCACATCCAGGACTTCCTTGGACACCTGTAGGATGGGCACTCCAAAGCTCCCTGGGCAGCCCCTGCCAAGGCCTGAGCACCCTTTCCTTGGGGAAATTCCTCCTGGTGTCCAACCTGAAGGGACTGATGGGGCTTTTTCTGCCTTCCCTGGTGCCCAAGCACCATGAAAGCCCACATGGTGGTCTAAAAGCGGGACTGGTGGCTTTGTAGATGCCCAGATGTTCTCAATATGGACAAGTTGCAGGTGAGGTCTTCCAGATTAGAGCACATTCTGATGCCTTAATTTTTAGCTTTCATATTTTCCTGATTCTGTACTGCATTAGTGTGTGACTCTGAACTTCACATGAAGTGTTAGCAAGTTCTCCTCACAGTTTAGTCAGACAAAACAATCCTTTTCCAGCCTCACAACCAAGGACACCATTGCCCTTTCAGGCCCAAAAAGTATAAACAACAGAGAACTGAGGAGAGCAATCTGGAAGGATAGGACTGCATAACCTGGAGCTGTAATTGGACAATTAACTCCAATATGGAAATGAACCAAAACCTATAAAAGTGTGAAAACGTGTGACCTGGTGTCCATCTTGGGTGTAGCCTCAGCTGGGGTCTTGTACTGCCCAAGGTGTATCCTTTGAAGGCCTTTTAAAAAAATCCCTACTTTATTCCTTTAACACTGCCTGGCCTCTGTTCCAGGCAGTCTCTCAAGGCCATGGCAGAAATGCACCTGGATTCATTTTTAGTGAATTTAGAGGTGGCAAAAACTTCAAAAGGCCTTCCATGGAGGTCTGGTTGTGCTCTGGCTTGCACTGAAGCATCCGAGGACATGGATGGGAGGGAAAGACATAAGAATGCTGGGATGCCCAAGATCTGGGGGAAAGGTGGGCAGAGTGAAATATTTGGGACTGTAATGTGTGTGTTTTAACAGAGAGAAGGAGAAAGAGAAGCAGTTGGCAAGGAAGGAGGAAGGGGGAAGGAAGAAGGAAAAAACAAGGAAGAAAAAAGGAAGGAAAAAGGAAGGAAGAAGGAAGGAAGAAGGAAGGAGGCACTGTGAGAAGGGACTGTGTTTGTATTTGAGAGGTGACAGGAAAGAATTTGCAGGATCCAGCGTTGTCTCAGTTTGTTCATAGGGTGAGATAGTTGTTTGTGTGTTCGGAGAATGTTTCTGTTTCATTCCTTTTAATTCTGGTGGCAAAAAAAACTCTTATCTTTGAGCTGTAACTTCCTTCTCCTTGTCCAGGATGAAGTTTTCCAGGCCAGGTTGGATGGAGCTTGGAGCAACCTGGGACAGTGGAACAGGCCATCAAACAAATGTTAAGGAAAGCCTGGAATGTTCAGCCTGAAGAGGGTGAAGGCTGAAAGGGTTGACACGGAGGTGGAAAATGGAAAATCCCATGGATCTCACACAATGAGTTTAGTTTCAAAACAGCTGAAGTTTGTTGTTTTTTTTTTTTTTTTTAAAACCAGTAAGTTTTCCTTTAACAGCAGGTACTGGCTTCTGTAGCTTGTTGCCTCTGGGAGGCTGTGGATTTGGATAATATCAGGAAATCTGGAAGTTTGGCAAACCCATTGAATCCTAGAATGGCCTGGGCTGAAAGAGATCATCCAGTGCCATCCATAATTAACACTGTTAAGACTCTTTCAAAATTCTGCTTTTCCATCCACAACTGAAACTCCAGAGTTGCTGGATTATTATTTTGGTGAGAAGAGTTTGATACCCAATAACTTGAAGTGTTCAGATTCTTGGGCTGATAAATGACATCAGCCAGGCTTGGACCTGGATAACTCATGGAATCGTGGAATCACTGAGAGCTTTGGGTTGGAAGGACCCCAAAGACCATCTCATTGCACCCCTGCCATGGCAGGGACACCTTCCACTGTGCCAGGCTGCTCCAAGCCCCAGTGTCCAACCTGGCCTTGGGCACTGCCAGGGATCCAGGAGCAGCCACAGCTGCTCTGGGCACCCTGTGCCAGGGCCTGCCCACCCTGCCAGGGAACAATTCCTCATTCCCAATATCCCATTTAACCCTTCCCTTCAGCATAAAGCATAGGAAAGGTCTTTGAATATACAGGGTTAGACCCTCCAAGGGCTCTAATGCCAGCTTACACAGGAATAAGTGAGAAATGGATCCCCAGGCTCATGTGCTCCCTCTGTAACGGCATGGGGGAGCATTTTTACATTTATTTTTATATTTTCCCAGCTGTCCAATACACATATTTCTCTTTCTGAAGCCATGGGCTCTTTCTCCAATTCTCACAGTGGGTCCATTAGAAGTGGACAGATGCTAAGAAAGATATTTTGCCTCTCCTCTGAGAGAATGTTGTTCATGTAAATACTGTGATCGGTTGACATCAGAGATGATTTGGCCCTAATTCAGTGCTAAAAAAACAATTTCTGAGTTCAAATATAGAGCCTTACATTTATTTTTTTCTTAGCCTTGCTAGTTTCCAAGGAGATCTAACCATGTAGATTGTCTGCAAAGGTGGTAATTAGCCAGCAATGAACAAGATGGACACAAAGAACTTATTGGCAAAAATCAAAATTTCCAAGCAGTTCTGTCAGAGCATCCCTTTTCAGACATCCCAATTTGCCTCACACCATGGTTTTGTAAACAACTGTCTTTCAGATCACTGCTTGAGCAGAAAAATGGAAAATGTCCTCAGATGGATGCAGATGGGATTTTTTTTCAGAATATCTAGCAATTAAAAATAAGATCCAACAAATTCTACTGACTATAAATAACAGTTTGGGTTTATAACCCAGTGTTCAGAAAAAAATGACAAAGGGAGGAGCAAAGGATGAGTATAAAGCATGTTCCCCTTTTTATGCAACACAGACTTGGAGTGAGAAATCTTGGATTTACCTTTGGAGTAAAGCAAAGACAGGATTTGAAATTGGGCTGTCCGTTGTAGTTGATGGGAGTGAGGAAGGGTGAAGGAGAAATAGGAAGGATCTTTACTCTCTGACTCTTGGGAATATCCCCTGAATTTCTTTATTAATCTAACCCACCAATATAACATTATTTCAGTATACATTATCCATATTTTCTTCCTTGGAAAAGCTGCTGTTTAGTTGAGCAGTATTTCCTGGTTTGATGAAAATATATAGAATATTATGATCAGTGAAAAGGTTTTTTCCTGTTAAATTTCCTCATAGTCTCTGTCACAGTGTAACTTTCAGGCACATCTGGAATCACACTAAAGGAGAAGCCTTAGAAGAGAAGTCCTTTGAAATATCAATAGTGGAAGGGCACACTCGCAGTGTGGCTGAGAGTTAATTCCTGAGAGTTACCTGGACACAGCCTGTGTGGAAAAAAGGGGGAAATCCTCCAGTTTATATCTGTATTATCAGTGTGGCTGAGAGTTAATTCTTTAGAGTTACCTGGACACATCCCGTGTGGAAAAAAAGGGGGAAATCCTCCAGTTTATATCTGTATTACCACTTTGAGAAATTGGAGTGAGGTGGGGGTTGGTCTTTCCTGCCATGTCCCAAGGGAAAGGAAGAGAGGAAATGGCCTCAAATGGCACCAGAAAAGGCTCAGGCTGGAGATTGGGAAAGAAAATTCCCCTGGCAGAGTGGTCAGGCCTTGGGCTGAGCTGCCCAGGGAGGTTTGGAGTCACTGTCTGTGGGAGTGCTCAGGAGGAGTTTGGATGTGGCCTTGGGGACAGGGTTTGGGGTGATGCTGGTGGGGCTGGGATGGGACTCCACGATGCTGAAGGGCTCTTGATGATTCTGTGATGATTATTATGATTTTCAAAAGACCTGGATGAAGTTTTTGCCCTTGTTTCTGACTTTTACACCTCCATGTATCCCAAAATGGATCTCCTTTGTGTTAACAAATGGATATTTATTTCCATCTACACAGAATGTGTGGGAATCATGTGTGAAATGAACAGTGAGGACCTGAGGTATGTGGAACACAAACCAAGGAATGTGCTTTCAGGAGGAGTAGGGGAGATGCACAGAAACTTATCTTTTTTTTCTTTTCTTTTTTTTCCTTTTTTTTTTTTTCCCTGTATATAAACACAATTTTCCCCACTGGATACTGAGCTCTGAAATGGTGACTAAAGCCTTTATTTTGGTGCTGCTACTCCTCCTCCAGCTTGTGAGACTGGTATTTTGTACTGTACATGAAGCTGCATCACAGACATTTTTATCTGATGCTTCCTCGAGCCGGCAACAGGGAGCAGCAGCAGAACAAACATTTCCCTCTGGCTGCTGGACACAGCCCTGGAGCCCAAGAGGGCAGTGAGTTTGTAGCTCAGGATTTGTGTTGGAAGCTGAAATGACCAGCAGCAGCAGGGTGAAGTGGAGAAAGCACTGGTTTACATAATCCCAGCCTCTGGCAGTGGAGGGGGTTGGAGGATTTACCTGCTCACGTTCACAGCACGGGAAGGTGGCCTGGATTGAGAGGTTTTTTTCACTCTCTTTGCACCTCTGCAAATGTTGGGATAAAAAAGATAACGGCCTAAGAACTTTCTGTGGATTGTTATGTAATGAAATATCGGGCTCCTCACATTTCTTATTCTTGTTTATCTACAAGAACTCTAAAGAGAGATACAGCAAAAGGCCCTCAACAAGATTCCTTGAAGCTGGATAAATTTGGGATCGGGAGCAAAGAGCATTCCTGCTGCATGGGCACCCAGGCCTTCCAGGGCCTCAAAGATCACCTCTAAAAGAGAAAGTCACTTATGGACCTTCAGAGTCTCAGAATGGTCAGGCTGGAAGGGAGCACAGTGGTCACTGGTGCCACCTCCCTGCTCCAGCAGGGCCATCCCAGAGCACAGGGCACAGGGCTGTGTCCAGATGGCTCTGGAATGTCCACAGGGAGGAGCCCCCAGAGCCCCTCTGGGCTCTGCTCAGGGCTGGGCACTGCCCAGGGCAGAAGTTGTGCCTCCTGTGAGGGGAATTGCTGGGCTCAGGCCCTGCCTGTGGCTCTGGGGCCATTGCTGGGCCTGGAGCAGAGCTCTGACCTCTGCACACAGGGACAGACAGGGACAGACACAGGGACAGACACAGGGACAGACACAGGGACAGCAGGGCCAGCCAGGGCTGGTTCCCCTCTCACTGGGGCTCCTCTCCAGGCTGAGCAGCCCCAGCTCCCTCAGCCTTTCCTGGGCACGGAGCTGCTCCAGGCCCTTGCTCAGCTCCAGGAGCTCCTGTCCCTGCTGTGCTGAGGAGCCAGAGCTGGACACAGCACCCAGAGGTGTCCCCAGGGCTGGGCACAGGGACAGGATCACCCCTGACCTGCTGGCAATGCCCATCCCGATGACCCAGGACACCAGAGATAGCGAAAGGGAAAGGAAATCCACCCACGCTGGGTGTTATTTGTGTGGGTGCCAAAGAAGCTGCAACCCCGTTTCTAAGTTAATCTTAAATCTGGGGTTGATCCACACCAGGAGCTGATGGCCTGACCTGCCACACGTGTGTCCCCAGGGCACCACAGCTTCCCCCTGGTACAGTGTTTATTACCTCTGACTTCTTACACAGAGCAACATCTGCAAGCCATGAATAAAGCTGATGTGATAAATGCCCATCAGTTACAACTGATTTCAGGCTGACCTGAGCAGGCAATCTGACCTCAGTGCCATTCACATGGAAATGAAGTACAAGCTCCTGTTACAGGGATGCTGTGGCTAAATGGGAAACATGTTGCTTTCCTTCTGTGATCACTTTTAACAAATTGCCTGACTGGCTGGCTTTCACCTTCTTTCTCCTGCAATTACCTTATTATTTGCTTTTACATTTAGTATTTGTACGACTTGTGTCTCGTAAAGCTTCCCTGTGGAATCAATAAATGAATCAATCAATTTCTCACTCACTCTGCTCATCCTCTCAGTCCAGTTTGAGTGTGCTGGTGTTATTTGGTCCAGACAAAATTAATAACTGGAGCTAAAAACTGTAGCTGGGTGCACTGGCTTGTTTGTAGGAGGGAGAAATATATTATCTCCACATTGGTAGGGGGAAAACAGTGCTTAGTGTTCACAAAATTTTGCCTCTCTTTGGCAGGCTGAACACATTTAATCTAATGTGGTGTTATCCCAGGATCATTAATGCAAATAAAGCTGGCCTGGAATTTAGTCTAAGGGAAGTGATGGCTTAGTCAGGAGTGGCAGTGACATTTCAGGGCCATACTATGCTGTGCATCAGATCCAGCAATTTTAAAAGACCTTTTTGACCTTTTGATTAAAAAGACTCCCAGCATTTGTTCTTCTCCACCTCCTCATAAAGCTGTCACTGTTTTCAGTCCTTCTGCTGCATTCTCTTCCTGCTTAAAATAAAATAAAACTGTTGCCCTCTGGTCAAGTGACTTGGAGCTGGAGAACCAGCCTGTATCCACAGGAGTGCACACCCACACTGTTCTCCTAAGGAAAGCAGAACCAGGGCACTGGAATTCTGTCCATGGCATCTCTGGCCTAGCAAGGCACTTAATGCTGGGCCCAATATTGCCTTCAAATTCAGTTTTACTTGGTCAGGTGCTCAACTTGTCAGATCCAAAAGCACAGGATGAGCTGGCTGTGGACACTTTGGGCTCTTGGCAACCTCTGTAGATTCATAGAATGTCCTGAACTGTGAGGGACCCACAGGATCATCGAGTTCAGCTCCTGCCCCTGTCCAGATCCCCCAGCAATCCCACCCTGGCCATCCCTGGCATCCCTGGCCAAAAGTTCCTGGAACTCCGGCGGCCTCAGGGCCGTGCCCATTCCCTGGGGAGTCTGGGCAGTGCCCCTGGGAAGAACCTTTCCCTGAAATCCAACCTAAATCCCTCCAGGCCCACCTCCAGCTTCTCCCTGGATCCTGTCCCTGGTCACTGGAGGCAAGACTTTTGTCCAAGTGGCCACAGCTGAAGTGGCCTGATGTTTTCACAGAGGGCTTGGAAAGGATCAAAGAGAAGGAAAAGTGAAAGCTGTCTCTGTAATTCAGTAAACTCCAGGCCAGATTAATGCCTTGTGCAGGCTAAAGAATGCCTTGGGCAGGCTAAAGAATGCCTTGGGCAGAGCTAAAGAATAAAGGAGGGATTTATGAAATTTGTCAAGTCTCCATTCTAAATATTTAGTAATAATAGGTGTTAAATAACAGGTAACTATCTAAC
This sequence comes from Onychostruthus taczanowskii, assembly GCF_017590055.1. NCBI lineage: Eukaryota > Metazoa > Chordata > Aves > Passeriformes > Passeridae > Onychostruthus > Onychostruthus taczanowskii. Next base: position 12,476,114 of record NW_024498906.1, read on the forward strand.
AATAAATACTGGATTCATTTAATAGAATCTTAGAATCATGAACATTGGAAAAGCCCTCCCAGCCCAACTGTGCTCAATGCCCACCTTGTCCCCAGCCCAGAGCACTCTGTGCCAGCTCCAGGCATTCCTTGGACACCTCCAGGGATGGGCACACCAAACCTCCCTGGGCAGCTCTTTCCGATTTCCTGCCAAGCTCCCTGCTGGGGAGGTACTGGGGTGCTGGTGGGAGCTCCTGGGCTCTCTGCTCCTGCTCATGCCAAGCAGTGGCTGCCCAGGGCAGAGAGGGTTGCCAGGGAGGAGGAGTGGGAACTTGCTGCACCAGGTGCTTGAACAGGGGGGTTCCATGGTAGAGGGACTCAGGGGGAGATAATTTTCCACTGAGGGAGCTGAGGGGGCTTGACCTGGAGAAAAGGAGGCTCAGGGGGGACCTTGTAGCTCTGCACAACTCCCTGACAGGGGAGGTAGTGAGGGGGGTCGGGCTCTGCTGCCCTGTCCCAAGGGAAAGGAGAGAGGAAATGGCCTCAAATGGCCCCAGGGGAGGCTCAGGTTGGAGACTGGAAAATAAAATTTCCTTGGAAGAGATGTCAGGCCTTGGGCTGAGCTGCCCAGGGAGGTTTGGAGTCACTGTCTGTGGGAGTGCTCAGGAGGAGTTTGGATGTGGCCCTTAGGGACAGGGTTTGGGGTGATGCTGGTGGCACTGGGGTGAGGGTGGGATTGGTTTTTGATGGTTTTGTCTCTTTTCAAAGACTGAGACGAAACATCCTATTAGTTCCATAGTGGAAAACCAAAGAGAAATACAACTGAGTAAGGACAGCCTTCTTTTGGTGTGAATATTCTGAAATTCCAAAGAGATTATGCATTCACAACATTTAGAAATTAAAAATCCTATTCCTACTACGGACACTGGAAAAAGAACCCATTTCTGCTCTTCTAAGACTATCACTGTGCCCTGAATCCCCAAGGTTTTTCCTGTTGCAGTTGTGTTCCTCAGGAACTACTTCAGTTACCTTTGCCCCAGTTTAAAAGTTTTTTTTCAGAATGGAACTCTTGGGGTGCATCTTCGAGACTGGGATCTGTAGCATCCTGCCCAGTTTTTAAAAATTGTATACATGTAATCTATTTTTTTTTAATGGATGTGCTGATATTTAGCTTTAATAAATCCACTTCCTGCTAGCTGCAAATTCCAAAGAAACTCTCTTATGAAAAAGGACATTAGGAGGATTGCAAGCATTTAATTTTTCTCCTGACCCTTGCAAACATCAGTATGAAAGGAGGGTGATGATCACACTCTTCACAAGGGGTATAATTAGCATTTGCTTACACTTCATAGTTCCTGCTCTGGGTGAAGTGGTGGATGGATGATCATTCTTTGGAATGGAAAAGAGAGGCTTTGGAAAGGGAGAGAATCTGTTGTTATAAATGTGGGAATTTAAAGAGGGCAAAACCATAAGTAGAGTTTAATAGATGTGGGAAATAATAACAATTCATTTGTGTGTCAGGATTTGGATTTTATTTGTTTTATTTTTTTTTTTAGGCTTTTGATCCTCAGTATTTTTTATGTCTAAAATAAAAGAGGAATACAGTTGATTTCCCACTTGCTCTGGGATGGGGATGTCTCTGAATGTAAAATCCAATTTTGATGTTCTATCATTTTTCTTTGCATTTTTTTAGAGCTCCCTCTAAATTTTAGGGCTTTCTAGCACAGGGTTTGTTACAAAAGTGGAGGAAATCAATACCACTGCAATACCTTGATTTCTCATGTTCTTTTTTGGATTGAGCACTATTCTTCCATGTTTTCAAAGGAGCTGAAAAGGCCACCAGGATGAGCAGAGGGATGGAGCAGCTCTGCTGGCAGGAAAGGCTGGCACAGCTGGGATTGTTCAGCTGCACAGGAGAAACTTTGGGCTGAGCTCAGGGTGGCCTTGCAGGGCCTGAAGGAGCCCCAGGAAACCTGGAGAGAGACAATTTCCAGGGGATGCAGGGACAGGACACAGGGAATGGCTCCCAGTGCCAGAGGGCAGGGCTGGATGGGATCTTGGCAATGAGGAATTGTTCCCTGGCAGGGTGGGCAGGGCTGGGATGGAATTCCCAGAGCAGCTGGTGCTGCCCCTGGATCCCTGGCAGTGCCCAAGGGCAGGCTGGGCCCTGGGGCTGGAGCAGCCTGGCACAGTGGAAGGTGTCCCTGCCATGGCAGGGGTGCAATGAGATGATCTTTAGAGTTTTTCCAACCCAAAGCTCTCTGTGATTCCATGATGCCATGAGTTATCCAGGTCCAAGCCTGGCTGATGTCATTTATCAGCCCAAGAACCTGAACACTTCAAGTTATTGGGTGTCAAACTCTCCTCACCAAAATAATAATCCAGCAACTCTTGAGCTTCACGGTTGTGGGTAGAAAAGCAGAATTTTGAAAGAGTCTTAACAGTGTTAATTATGGAGGGAAAATGAGTAACACCCAAGGAGCAATCAGAAGCCACAGCAGAGATGCTGCTCTGCCTCTTCAAACAGAGCTTACTGACCAAACCTTGTGCAAAAAAAAAAGTCTTCCAACATCCAGTACCTCACATTAACGAAATTATTCACTCCAGTTGTGGAATTTGTCAGCATTTCAGGTGAGGCAGTTGGCAGCTTTATGTTGAGCCCTGGCCTAATGTTCAGAAAGCAACAAATCCTCCTACCAGTCCTACTATTCTCACATTCTTTTTCAGGAAGAAAAACATCCTTTCTCTCATATAAGATTTTTTTTTTCATCCTAAATAATATATTTTTATTCCAATCTCTCCCCTCTCCAAGAATAAGTATGCCCCTTGCATTGGGGTTAAACAGGACATTTTACTCAAGTGGATTCACAATTGTTCATTTCAAACTGGAGAGGGGACAAGGGAAGAAGATTTTTCCTTTCCATGTCTGATGTTTCCTCCTCAAATAGCATTTCATATTTTTTAACTTTTTCTTAGATGACCCCATAGAAATTAAAGCTTTTCTATTGTGAAATTAATGAGATATAAAAGATTTAATCTCAATTCAAATATTACCTTTAGGCTGCAGAACTTTATCAAAGCATCTTAACTTTTATTTTCCTAGCCCATAAAAATTTGAAAACTTACAGGAACAGAAATTAGAAAGATCAAGGTAATGAAGTTGATTTGCTTCGTTAATACTGATTTCTAAAAATATTTTATTTCTGTTAATTGTTTTGTTGAGTCTGTTCTAAATACTGGACAAACACCAATCTAATTTTTCACTTTGGTAAAGTTTAAAAGAAAAAACATCATTCCATTTAGGTTTTTGTACCTTTATGTTGACTCTACATTTATGACAGAGAAGCAATGCCCCTTTGTTTTGAGATTCTGACATAATGAGTGATTCTAGAAAGTGAAAAACCCTAACAGTTTTCAAAAACCTGTGGGCAGGACAGTGAAAATTCCTTTTCAGGAATATTTTCCTTTCTTTCTCTTCCTGCTCCGGCTCCCAGTCTGAGCTGAGTCATAGAAACCGAATATATTCTTGCCTGCTGTCCCCATCTAGACCTTAATTTTCATTTGTTCTGTAACCTGCCTTAGGTGGGTGATTACAAAAATGAGTAAAAACCAGCTTTGTAAGGTTTTGTCTCTAAGCATGGCTGGCTTGCAGCTGAAACAGGAGGTGTTTAATGGGCATCCAGCACCACCAAAATGTAGCCTGAAATTTCAGTGTGGGCTCATTATAAAAACACAGCACTTGGAAATTGCTCATCTATAAAGTGCTTTGAATTATACTTTTTTTTTTTTTTTCTCAATTGCCTAAAAAAGCAAGAAAACTTTTTTGTGGTGTGTTTTATCCTGCACTGGAGCTTGGCAGTCAGGCGCAACTCAGTGCTGAGATCAAGACACACTTTTAAATTAAGCTGATTGGTTTAAAGCCATGAATAAACAAAGCTGGGAACCACAGATTCCATGGAAACCAGAAGTACCTTAATCAATACAGGTCTAAAATCAAATCCCAGGATCCCTGAGGCTGGAAAAGCCCTCCCAGCCCATGGAGTCCCAGCTGTGCCCCATGGCCACCTTGTCCCCAGCCCAGAGCACTCAGTGCCACCTCCAGGGGACACCTGCAGGGATGGGCACTGCAAAGCTCCCTGGCCGACCCTTCCAAGGCTTGACCACCCTTTCCAGGAAGAAATTCCTCCTGAATGCATATTTCTTTGTTGTAATCACACCTAGCAAGTAATTTGCAGAGTAATTTTCCCTGCTGTCTTTGGGGGGCCTGGAAATCAGGTACAACTGGCAAGGTTTAAGAAACAAAGCAAAACACCCCCCCAAAAAACTCTAGGGAACTGAGAGTTAAAATCAATCAATCAATCAATCAATCAACACTGAAAAATTTTGATGCTCTTGTTTCAGCTCCATCTTCCCAAAGTGGAAAGGATTTCTTGGTGTTAGATGGGGTTTGTAGCTGTTCACCCATGATCTGCCCACACCCCTCCTAGGAAATCCCAACCTGCAGGATACTTCCTGACTTTTCTGCCTCCTACCCAGCCTAGACTTTGATCCTGTGCCTTTTGAAGACTTGTGGGTAAAGCTGAATAATTTGTGTTTTATGGCAGCTTCTGTTGTTTTTGTGAGGTTGTGAAGTTTTAATTCTGCGTTGCAGGAAAAGCAAACCCTTAGAAATGCTTTTTGCAAAACATCTCCTGTGGAAAACATCCCTTTTTGTCGTGGCAGGATCAGAGTTTTCAAGCTGCCTTCCCTTCTGCAGTCCCTCTGACATAATATCCCACCTTAGAAACCCCTTTCCAGTTCTGTTCTTCCTGCAATTGGAACTCACCTTGCTAAACATTTTGGCTTGCAAAAAAAAAAACCAAACTTTTTGAGATTTTTTTTGGCCAGAACCATTCCAGCAGGTTTGACTTCCCAGAGTGCCTGTCCCCTGCTTCCATATATATGGAAACAGTGTAAAATAGAGGAACTTCATGGGATCTTCCCAGTGTAAAATAGAGGGACTTCATGAGATCTTCCCAGTGTAAAATAAAGGGACTTAATGGGATGTAGGACCTTCCTCTGACTGTCCTCATGTTATTTTTTGGAGCATGAAGCTACCATAGGAAATACAGGGTGGGATAAAGATTTTGTGCAAACTCTGCAGAAAGCCCTGAAGTTTTGCACATCTCTGGACTCTGGGAGCCTGAGGAGGAATCTGGGAAGCGAGGAGGAGCAAGATTGAGAGAAGTGCAAAATGTTTTCACAGCTTTGCTGTGCCTGTGCCTTTCCCCTCTCCTATTGACTCAAGCTCTTACTCACACTGAGCTGTTTGGGCTTCTCACGTGAGAGGCACCACGTTGTACCAGAATTTTGAGGAATAGCCAAGGTCTGCACGAGGCACAGCAGTGCTTGGAACATTGTCTCCTACCCAGGAATTGCCAGCTCTGGTGTCCTACATCATAAATGAACCACTGGGTGCTGCAATGCATGAAATAGAAGCTTCTCTGAGTCCCTCAGAGAGAGAAAGGAAAGCAGGGATTGAATTAGAGCCTTTGGAGAAGCTAAAATCTATTAAGACACACAGTCATGAAGTGGGGGCGTTAAGTCTTAGTTTTAAATAGGTAGAAATATATTTTAAGTGCCTTAAGAGACTGTGTTAGCTAGTAAAAGGCCCTAAAGCCTAGTTTAAAGATCAGTAGTGTTACCTTTCACAAAACTAACTTCGTTCCAGACACAATGAAAACATAGCGGAACAACGCTTACATTTCTAGATAAAACAGACAAAACTATTTTTGTGGTAGATTTTGGGTAAGAACTGACACTGCTTTTACATTAGAATCATGCCAGGATAGGTTCAGGAAGAATGTTTTAGAATCGTGTTTTTAGTGGATTGGATAATTTATGAAAAAAGATTCACAATATTTGCACCCCAATATTCATAAATTTGGGATTTGCACCCCAATATTAATAAATTTATGAATATTGGGGTGCAAAAACAAAAAAGGAAGAAGAAAAAAAGGTGTGGGAGCTGCTGCTGCTGCTGATGCTCAGAACATTGGGACTTTATGCCAGAAAGCTTTTAGCACAGACTTTAATACTCTGAAATCTTTGCCTTCAAGTCTGATGTATCCATGCAATAAACAGCTTTACAGCAACCAACAACTGCTCTTTTCTCTTTGAAGACCTACAGCCCAGGAAAAACTCAACAACTGGGGACAAGGGACGGGGGGAAGAGATTTTCTGGGACGAGCAGAGTAATCAGTGAGAGAGCTGAGGTTTTTCTGGGTTACCTCTGATTTAAGAAGGCACTAATGTGACTGTGGAGCACTGAGCAGCCTTTGATCTGTGAGTCATTCCGTTCTGGGCCCAAGCAGGGAGCATCTGCTCTCTTTGATCCACGGGCACCCTCTGCTCTCATGATCTGCTGTCCCCAGGGCTCTGGGGCTGGCTGCAATCTGTTAAGTGGACACGGAGAAGTTGCCTTGGCAAAGATTGGGAGCTTCACAGAATCCCAGAAGTTTTTTGGCAACAGATGCTCTTGTCAATTCAATTTGCCTTTGGAGGCTACTCAGACAACTGTGGCGTGTGCAGTACATTACACATGATCTAAAGCAGAAAATTTATGCTGTTAGGTGACACCAGAAGTACAAATTAGTCTCTTCTCTGCTCCAGCTGGGCCACTGCTGCTCCCCCTCCGTCACATCCACTCTTTCAATCCATTCACTGCAGGAACCTGTCACCTCCTTGGTGACAATATTCAGGCAGTTGGCCTGTTCTCTCTTGGCACCATCCCACTGTGATGTGCTCCCTCCTCCATCTCTCCTAGTCCTACTCAGTTTTCCCTCCCAAAAATAACCCCTTTTGTTTGCTTTGAGGGAAAAAGATAGAATTTGTGCTAAATAAAGCTTATCCAAATTTGTTCTGTTTGGTTCTACCCTTCTGTGGAGGGGGGATGGATTACAGGTTGTTTACACCCTGAGATGAGCCAGAAGTATTTACTGATTTTTATTGCTGGTGCTGCAGTGAGTCAGTGTATTAGGACAAAATGCTATTTAGAGCAATAGAAGGAATAGATACTTCAGTGACAGCATTGATTTTGATCTAACACAGACTAATATCCCGTGCTGGCACAATGCAGATCACAGCCAAACGAGATCTTCACTTGCTGCAATGCAAAATTATTAAAAAGCAGCCCTCAGTAAATGCATTAACATATGGTGATGTGGCTGGGGCTCCCTCTGCACTCCAAAGGCTCATGGAGAACGTGAGAAGCTCACCCCTGCCCCAGCTCCTTATCCAGACCTTTCCCACTTGGAGAAGAGCAGTGAAAAGAGGCCAGAGCTCCTGTTTCAAACTTCTGTGCTGGACTCCAGTTTGGACTCTGCCTCCAGTTGCCCAAGGCCAAAACTGGATCCATGTTTCCCATTTAGACTCCAAGGAAGAAGTGGTCCAGAAGAGAACACTTCCATCATTGGAGGTGTCAGGGTCAGGGTAGGTCTGAGCAACCTGGTCTAGATACAGATGTCCCTGTCCATGGCAGTGGGGTTGGACTACGAATGTGCCTTCCAACACAAACTGTTCTTATTTATTTTCCTTTCTTGACAACATATTATTTAAATAAACCTCATCAGCCATGTTTACCACACTGCTTTTGCAAAGCAAAATAAAAATCCTCCACAGGTCCACATGCAAGATTGATCTGCAGGTAATTTCAGTTCTCTGTCCCATTTGTACGCAGAATTCCAGGTCTGCAGAGATCCAAGGCAGCCAAGACTGCCCTCTGCAATTCATGGAAGGAATTAAAAAGATATAATGTTAACTAGGAGAGCAGCAACCATAGAACCAGCCTTGACTTTTGACTTCCAGTTTAATACTGCAGGTATAAATCATAAAATCAGAATCGATTGGGTTGGAAGGGACCTTAAAGATCAACTCCCGCTAGACCAGGTTGCTCAGAACCACATCCAGCCTGGACCTGAACACTTCCAGAGATGGACCAGCCACAGCTTCTCTGGGAAAACTGTGCAAGGGCCCCACCATCCTCATTGTAAAAAAATTTTCTGCCTTATATCTAATCTAAATTGAGTCTCTTTTATTTTAAACCCATTATTCCTTGTCCTACTGCAACAGCACTTGGCCTTGTTGAGCTCAAACCTCATGAGGTTTGCCTGGCCCCACTCCTGAGCTTGTCCAGAACCCTCTGGGTGGCAAAAAAAAACCTCCTAAAAAAGACTCTTAAATGAGATTCTTCTTCTGATCATAGCAATGATTCACCTGGTGAGTGATTTTCAATTTTTGGCTCTCCAGTGAGAGGCAGGTACATTTTGAGCACTGGTGTTTCCTGACATCTGGATAAACTCCCAGTGAATTCTAATACATTCACCCAAGCCTCAGAAACTTCCTGTGTGTAACATTATTAATGTAGAATTTCCAATTTCTGGTGGACTCAGGATCTGATCAAATCCCTACAATCCCTCTAATCATATCTAAAAGTAATTCAGGTTCTTACTAAAGGTTCACAGAAATACACAAGAGAAAAAAAACAAAACCAGAGAAAGTAGGACAGTAAAAGAAAACTATTCTGTGAGTTGGAGAGTAAAGCAATTAACTAGATGCTTTCTTTCTTCCTGAAAGTCCAATGCTACAATCCCTCTAATCATATCTAAAAGTAATTCAGGTTCTTACTAAAGGCTCACAGAAACACACAAGAGAAAAAAAAACAAAACCAGAGAAAGTAGGACAGTAAAAGAAAACTATTCTGTGAGTTGGAGAGTAAAGCAATTAACTAGATGCTTTCTTTCTTCCTGAAAGTCCAATGTTAAGGCTTCCTGAAAGCAACACAAATAAAAGGAAGCACTTCCTATGTAACAAAACCAGCCTGTCCTAATCCACTGTGCTGTCCAACAGACTTCTCAGCTTCAAAACAAGCCTTTTCAAAACCAAATGAACTTCAGTCACTTTACAGTGCAAGGCAAATTTTAAAGTTTTAGGTCTCCCAGCCATTTCCCCTTCTTTAGGGAAAATCTCTGGTGTGCACAGCAGTGTTCCAGCACAGCTGGGAAACCTGGGGCAAAGGAGAAGGTTGCAATAACTCCTCTGTGCCTTTCCCACAGCTCTGCAACCACTGGCACAAAGCAGCTCTGCCCAGACTCCTCCTGCAGCAGGAGGACAGGGAGCCCTGGAGACACAGATGGCAGTGAGGAAAACTGCTGGGAGAGGAGAGACAGCTGGGAGAGAAACCACAGAGTCATGGAATGGTTTGGGTTGGATTGGAAGGGACCTTAAAGATCCTCCACTGTCACAGGCTGTCCACACCTCCCACTGTGCCAGGCTGCTCCAAGCCCCAGTGTCCAACCTGGCCTTGGGCACTGCCAGGGATCCAAGGGCAGCCCCAGCTGCAGTGGGCACCCTGAGCCTTTCAGGGAACAATTCCTAATTCCCAAGATCCCATCTAATCCCACTCTCTGTCAGTTTGAAGCCATCCCCCCTCATCCTGTCCCGCCATTCCTTGCAAATAGTCCCTCTCCATCTTTCTTGTGGAGTCCTTCAGGTAATGGAAGGACACAGTGAGGTCACCCCGAAGCCTTCTGTAGGCTGAACAAAACAATTCAGTTTAGACGACCCATAAGGACCCTTCCAACCCAAACTGTTTCCAATAGGTCAGGCTTTATGAAAGGAAAGCCTAAGGAACAGGCCAGAGCCTTCCCTTTATAAAGACTTACCTATGGGTAACACCAAAACATTCTTTGATTCTGGGGTGACTCAGCCACTGCCCTGGGCCACCACTCCCAGTGCTTGACCACCTATTTCATGAAGAAATTTTTCCTAATAGCCAAACTCAAACTTCCCTGTCTGTGTCCAGAGGTAAAGGCCAGCCAATGCTCAATCTCCTTTAGGGTCCAGTCTGAAGGTTGTTCACTCTATGCTATGGGGGGAGTTTTGAATTTGGTTAAAAAGTGATTTTCTTTTGATGCCTTGTTCAGGCTGCCCTAGAACAGAGGCTGGACAGGGTTAATTAAAGAATAAAGCAGGGATTTATGAAAAGGCCTCCATGGATCCACCTTGGGCAGCACAAGAGCCCAGCCAGGGCTGCACCCAAGATGAACCCAGATGGTCCCAAAATGGATGACTGGTCATGGGGTGCCCCACCCCCATAAGTTCTGGTCCACCAGCACATTGGAGCCAATTGTCCAACCACAGCTCCAGGCCATGAAGTCCCATCTTTCTTGTCCCTCTCTCCCCACTCTGTTGCCATCCACGCTCCTGGGTCTGAGATTTGGATCACCGTCCTTGGTCCCCAGCTAGAGAAGGAACTGCCCTGTCCACCCATTCTGTGAAGAGAGCTCACCATCCCCCAACATGAAGCTCAGAACCACACACCAAAGCAGCACAAAATCTGAAAAACACAGAAGCCAAAACCTGAGGCATCACTTTCACCAGCTGCTGCTTTTTGGCTGCTGTACACAAGTGGAGAGAGAGCTGTGAGCTCCTGGCTTCTGTGGCCTGCAGGGCCAGGGCAGCACTTGGTGGGTGAGAGAGGAAGGAGGGAAGAGGGAAAAGGGAAGGAAGATAAGGAAGGAATGAGAGAGGGAAGGTTTCTCTGCCCAGGGCTGGCACTCTGCACTGCAGACTGTCCTAGGAAGGAGTGAAATCCCCCTCCAGAACACAGTGTCTCAATACTTTCCTGTTTTATTTTGCTTCTCTCCTTGTGCCAACTGTTTGACCTGACAAGTCTTCCCTTTGCTTGCTGAACAACAACTCCCTCCTTTGCCTGCTGCCTGCCTGCTCTATTTTCTCCCATCTTTCCTGGGAAAGAGATATTCTCTCCTTTTGTGTCCACATCTTTGTGCATCCTCTTTGATTGCCCAAACTTTCCTGCATTCAGTGGCTCCATCAGTTCCCAGATGTTTATTTGCATATATATATCTACACCCCAGGACTCCTCCCCCCTCCCCACTTTTGTAAAAACATATAAATATTTGAAGCAGAAACCCATGAATGTAATTTCCCCACTTTTGTTATTTTTAAAAAGTGCTTCAAACACTGCAGTGGTGGGGGGAGAAAACAAAACCCTGCAGAACCCACACTGGGATGGAGCCTTATTATTGTGCATTAATAGGGAAGGGCTGTGCTGCTCCTTCAACATGAGTTTAGTGTTATGTTCCTCCAGCATATGGAGGCTTTGTTTGATTAGGGTTCTCCTGGGATCCATTCCACATCCTGCCCATTTGTTTCCTGAGACAGAGACTGGGCCATGAGCCCCCTCCCTGCCCTCTGGAAATGGCTCAGTGCCCTCAGCCAGAAGGAGGAAGGTGTGGTGGGATGACAAAGCCAGTGCTGATGCCAGGCAGGGAATGATTCCTGGAGGGAAAAACTGCCTGCAGACACCCAGAGGAAGCTTCCCCTTCATCCCCCAGCTCTTACAAATGTACAAATGTGCTGTCAGGCACATCTCCCTCGTGAAGTGCTGGGCTTGAAAGCTGAGACAGGTGCAAGGAAGGATGAGATGCACGGGAAAATTAGGAGCTGTGGGTACATGTGGGCACGGAAGGAACACTTCAGCAAAAAAAGCTGTATTTCTATTCTGGGGTTTTGTTACTTTTTTGTGTCTCCTTCACTCTGAGATAGTGTTCAGATGTATTTCTCCTTTGCTCATAATACTGGCAACTTTCTTTTGGACTTGCATGGGAATCAGAATGAGAAACAGGAAGAAATTATGGGGCTGCCAATGACTGGAGTCCTGAAAGAAACCTAAACAAGAAAGGAGTGGCTTCTTTTTAACAGGGTAGGAAACTGCTCCTGGAGTTACATTCACATGGGAGGTAAGGTGACTCCACACTGCCTGTGGAAGGTAATTATATCTTCTAATAGATCAGCTCACATAATTGGGGTCAAACCCAACCAAACAAACATGCTTATAGGCAGAAACACTCTCTTTTAGTTTGGAAATGGAGCGTAGGAGGAATATATTAGCAAAGTAATAACCTCCCTACAGGGGTAACTGGATGAAATATTCTTGCAAGTGTTACACAGAACCTTTGGTCTCTTCTGGCCTTGAAAGCAGGAGAGAAAGCAGGGGGGAAAATATCCTCCTTCCAGCACAGAATAATCTGTATTTCTTGCTGATGTCAAGCTGTGGGTTTCTTGAGAAGGGTGACCTGCACAGCACTTGTGCTTTCAACTGCTGAAGAAAATCCCTCTTTCTCTCCCCTTGACCTCACTGGAGCAGCCTCACCCCCTACCAGAGCCTGAATGATGCAGATCTTTGCAAATGATGCAAAAACAACAATGAAAATGAAACGAAAATTTCCTTTTCCAAAACCAGTTTTGGTTTGTTTTGCTTTTTTTGCAGGATTTTTGGGGAGCTTTCTTTAAGGAAAGCAGGTGGGTGTCTCTGAAAAAACCTAACTCTGTTCTTCTCTTTGTTGTCCTTTTTACCAGGTCTCAGTTATCTCCTTGAAGTGCAAGGAAGGCCCTGCATGAGCCTGTAAAATACAGGAACACAGGCTGTGAGAGTGGTTTTATGGAAGAAAAGGAGAGGGATGGGGCTTTGGCTTTGTGATTTTTCTTGAATGAATTGCTGGGTGTCTGATTACTGAAATCCAAAATGCAGGGAACTCTCAGAACTTCGGGCCTGGAAGCCAAAGCTGAGAATGAAACCCAGGATTTGATCTGAGACCTTGGAAAAGGCTCCCAAACTGAGGTGCTGGAAGAGAGAATGTGGATTTGTAGTTGAAAGCAGAGACACGTTAAGCTAAGGAAAGTTTAAAGTTTTAGAGTTTAAGATATAAAAATAAAAGTAGTTCCAGAGATAAACAAGGAGTTCAGAATGCAGCACGGTAGGTTTGTGTGTCAGAACATGATTGGCTAAGAAAGCTCACACTGTAACATGGGTCCATAAGATGAAATATTTAAGGATTGGGTCAAAACCATAAATATCCTTGTTGGCAGTGTTTTATTGGTCAATAACTCCTTAAAAACTCTTGTAACTGAGGGTCTTGGGACCTGAACCATGCAGTGAAGATGTGAGCTGAACTTACCCTTCCTGCTTATGAAAAGATAAGAAAAATAAATCACATAATCAAAAATAAATCAGAGGTCTCATCTTGAATTCCTTCAAAAATTCCCCACAAGTGAATTATCACACCTCATGGCACACAGAATTCTACTGGGACATCTTTGATAGGAAGAGAATGAATGATCAGGATATGCAAAGCATAACAGAGATAACTTCTACACTTGAATTACAACAATCCCATGGAACTCCAGGCTGGGCAGAGGGGCTGGAAAGCTGGGAAAGGCCCTGGCAGTGCTGGTGACAGGGGCTGGACACGAGCCCAGGGGTGCCCAGGTGGGCAAGAGGCCCCTGGCAGCTGGGCTGGATGAGGAATTGTGTGTCCAGCAGGAGCAGGGCAGGGATTGTCCCTCTGTGCTGGCTCTGAGAGGCCCCTCGAGGGCTGTGCCCAGTTCTGCTCCTGCAGGAGAGACCTGGAGGGGCTGGAGCGTGTCCAGGGCAGGGAACGGAGCTGGGAAGGGGCTGGAGCCCCAGCAGGGGCTGAAAACAGAGCTGGTCTGTACTGCATAGGTAGAGTGATTTCCCCTCCTTCAGCTCTATCTTGCCTTGTTGAATTCAGCAGAGGCTGCTGCAGGGGCCACCATGAACAGAACAAGCTGCAGAGTCACCACCCAAATTATTCTTATTATAGGGAAGAAAAAGAAATTAAGAAGGAGGAGGCCAGAGGATGCAAAACCCACATGATTTTAGTTAATGTAACCAACTATTTAGAGTATAATTGAACCATTAAGTGGACCTGGGTGTTAATTGAGAGAGGGATATTCTTTGGTAATATAATTATCTACTGCCATTTCTCTTTTGGCTGTCATGCATTCAAGCCTGGCTCAATTATCTATTGTTCCACTGAGTTTATTACTAAGGTCAGGCTCTGCAACACAGAGCAAATTTCTGTCAGTTTGCCTTTGTCTGGCTGTGGCTGTGTGGCAGAGCCCACGAGGGAGTCAGTAATTCTGTCTGCTGACCTGTGGGTAAATGGTCCTCAAAAAAAAGAGTGAAAAGCCACACTGAATAATGAGAATGAAACAAAATCCTGCCCATCTTCTGGTCAGCTGAGCACTGCTCATATTTGTGCAATGAACAAGACAGGGCCTGTGGAAACAGGAGATGGTGTCAGTGTTTAATTAATTAATCCTCCATAATTAATGTGGTCGAGCAGGTGGGAAGGCAAAGTTCTCCTGTACCTTCTGAATAAGCACATTTCCTGATTTTTCTTCTTTTCTCCCTGCCACATCCAGTAAAATATTTTGCCTGAAGCTGACCCTCAGCAAGGAAGATTTCAGCCCAAGCAGTGACTCTGATGGGAGTTAAAACAAGCTGAAAACGTTGCTGTAATGAAAATTACAAGGCAGCTTTAACAATAGGTGATACAGCTGGGAGCTCCAATTAGGTTAATTTGGCCACGTTTAAATCCTCTGTGAGCAGGAGGAGGTGTCCCTAACTCCTTGTGTTTGTCCAAAGCTAGATTAGGGATTAGGGCAGGAAGCCCAAATATTTGCTTGCCCCCAGACAAGCAACAGTGGCACATTTAGTCCCTCTTTGAGCCTGAAGAAATTTGTATTAGCAAAGGGTAGAATGTCAGGCTGCAACCAGAACTGCAGAATGTTCTGGCCAAGGAGCCACAAGTGAGGAGATGACACTCTAACATTAATAAATGCTAATGACTTTAATTCCTTCTGATGCCTCAGTAGACCTTAAAACTCAATAATTCTAAAATTTGAACACATCACCAGGTTAGTGCTGCCTCCAGCCATGGGGCCCAGCACAGGGAGGAGCTGGAGCTGCTGCAGAGAGCCCAGAGGAGGCTCCAGGATGAGCAGAGGGATGGAGCAGCTCTGCTGGCAGGAAAGGCTGGCACAGCTGGGATTGTTCAGCTGCACAGGAGAAGCTTTGGGCTGAGCTCAGGGTGGCCTTGCAGGGCCTGAAGGAGCCCCAGGAAACCTGGAGAGAGACAATTTCCAGGGGATGCAGGGACAGCACACAGGGAATGGCTCCCAACTGAAAAATTACAAGTTTAGGGGGGATGTTGGGAAAAAATCCTTCCCTGGCAAGGTGGGCAGGCCCTGGCACAGGGTGCCCAGAGCAGCTGTGGCTGCCCCTGGATCCCTGGCAGTGCCCAAGGGCAGGCTAGACACTGGGGCTTGGAGCAGCCTGGCACAGTGGAAGGTGTCCCTGCCATGGCAGGAAGATGGAACTGGATGATTTTCAGGTCCCTTCCAACCCAAACCATTCTGAGCTTCTGTGATAGATTGGAAAATCCAAGCGCCAGGTCTATACTGTGCTCTGAAGTGAACTGATCCAAAATTTTCCTTCATGATCCCTGGAGCTGCCTTTGACAGGGAAAACCTGAGTGTGGATTGTTCTAACCAGGCCTTCTGGAAACATGAGGAGCTCTCCTTCAGAGGTGAAAGACTCTGCCAGTGCAGCTGACTCTCTTAACAGCACTTGTGGGAGTGCTTTATTATTCAGTTTATTCAGAGCATGATAAACATCCTAAAAACTGTTGTTCTAAATAATGAGCTCAACCTCGACAATGTGCAAAAGGCAGAAATCAAATCTTCAGAGATAACCCACAAAGGTACTTGAATGAGGAGCCACCTCATTTATTCTCACAGTGCCTTCTGAAAAGAAAGCCAGCAGATTAACAGGTAGGTTTGCCATTAGCTTGGCATTTTCATTCTATTTAATTGTATATTAATAGCTTTTGTCTGATATGAATTATTTTCAAGTAATAGAATGATTTTTTTGATGTGCAAGGTGTGATTGATATGTAAATATGGCCAAAATTCAGGAAATGCAGGAAGAAGGATGAAGTGAAGAACTTTGGTTGATGGGAGATTGAATTAGAAAACAATCATGAGATGTGAGCTTTCTTTTCTCCTGAAGGAATGGGAGATGAAGATAATAAAGGTATTGTTGCATGTGCTGAATTAATTTAATTTTTCTAATTAGGGTGAATTGTCAGATGCTGGAAATTTCCTAATGTTGCTCCATATTTCTCCTTGCTGCTTCCCTATCAAAACAGCTCTGTTTAGTGTGATAAAATCCCTGCAAATTTATTTGCCTTGCTGACTTCCTTTGCTCCTTTGGGCTTCCCTGGGCTTTTTCTTTCTCCATAATTTGGAGACTTTAAGCAGTGTTTAATCAATCCAGGATAGCCCAAGGTTTCATTAGTGTTGCTTGACTCTCCCAGTGGTTGCCCTTTCTATAATGAAGCAGCTCCAATTATCTCACCTTTCCAAAGGGTGACTGGGATTGAGGCTGCTGAGGTATTTGCACTGTCCCTTCTTCACTTTTGGGCTTGCCCACAGGCCACGAGACCCACAGGTGGCAGAAAATGAAAATGGAAGTGTGCCAATCTAAACTGGGAAGAGGCAGAGAGAGAGAAAAAAAGGGAGTGTTCCCTATTTAATGAAGAAAAAGGGGAGGAAAGAGGATACAACCTCTTCAAGGGAGCTGCAGCTCAGAGCACGATGTGGCTTTTTGCCAACAGGTTGGTTTAGGTGAGTTATTCCTGAATTTGGGGAGCGTGCAGCTTTTGGTTTCTGCTTTGAAGTCACCCTGCACCAGAGGAATGGGGCACAGATACCAGCCAGCAGTGTCACAGGGTCCTTCAGGTACCTGCTTCTCCTCAAGCTGCCCTGCAGGAAAGTAGGAGAAAGGGTAAAGTGAGACCTTTCCCCTCTATTCAGCAGCTGCAAAATCAAGGAAATCTGTGCAGTGCAGAAGGAAATGAAGCAGAGTTGAACATCAATCTCCTTGCCTGAAGGTCTTTCTGGTACCTGTCCAAACAATTGGGAAGGATGAAGGAAGAGAAGCGAAGAAGCCTTGAGAAGAAGGTGGTGGGCAGGTTCAGACTGAAAAATTCCCCACTGTTGAAAGAGTATTTTGATGCACTATTTTTCTGATAAAATGGTTATTTGGAAGCCTTAGAGATGTGTGAATGTGCCTGGTCAGGAAAAGTTTCTCTGCTTCCTTGATGATCCAGTGAGCAGCTGTCATGAATGGCTCCTATTTCCCAGAATCATGGAATGGTTTGGGTTGGAAGGATCATCCAGTGTCACCCCTGCCATGGCAGGGACACCTTCCACTGTGCCAGGCTGCTCCAAGCCCCAGTGTCCAACCTGGCCTTGGGCACTGCCAGGGATCCAGGGGCAGCCACAGCTGATCTGGGAATTCCATCCCAGCCCTGCCCACCCTGCCAGGGAACAACTCCTCATTGCCAAGATCCCATCTAACCCTACTCTCCTGCTTTTTATTTTAATTCTTTCCCATTTTTCCTCAGTCCCACAGCTCCCCTTTACTCTCGGTGCAAATCAGCCAAGGATTTTCACCTCTGTCTTGGCTGCTGCTGCATCTCTGGGGATTTGTTTCAGCCCCTAAGAGATGATCAGGCTCATTTGGTGCTGCCCTCAGGCTGTTTCCATGTGCCAGTGGATAAAGCTGGAGATCAGAGCTGGCTGAAGAGCGAGGCTCCAGCAGCACCAGCTCCTGGTGCCCTGGCTGTGGTGCAGCCCTCGGGGGAAGGTGCTGGCCAGAAATTGCTCTGATTATTTAAAGCTTTGTGTGCCTTGGATTCTGGCCACTTTGTAGACATCACTAAAGCTTGACTGGTGGCTTTTCCCCATCAGAGATCCTTTCCTTGGGCACTGCTAGGGATCCAGGGGCAGCCACAGCTGCTCTGGGCATCCTGTGCCAGGACCTGCCCACCCTCACAAGGAACAATTCCTGCCCAACATCCCATCCACCCCTGCCCTCCTTCATCTTAAAACCATTCCTTGTGTCCTGGCACTCCATGCCCTTGTGAAAAATCCATCTCCAGCTCTTTTGGAGCTCCTTTAGATACTCAGAGGGGTTCTAAGTTCTCAAAATTCCCTTTATTTCTCCTTGTAGAGACCTGTCACCCTGCTCTGCCTTTCTGGTGCAGAGAGGAGAGTCAAAGCGAAGAAACAGCAACCCAGAAAAATCTGTATTTTGTGCTGAGGCTTCCAAATACCAAGTGAAAAGGGAAAAAAATCCTTAACACTTAAAGGCAAGATCTAACTTCCCTCTGTGTTCCCATCACTGAAGTGCACATCAACACTAAGTTACTATGTCTTTAATTAGGTTTTGTGTTATTTTGACAGTTCATCATCCTCCTCATGAATTATATGGGAGTTTGGATATGCTCTGCTTGTTTCTGAGGGCAGAAATTTAATTGCAGGAGTTTTGTTCTCAGGTTGTCTTGAGAAGTTTTTCTGTCAGTGTGACTTACCAGTGCTTTCTCTGCAGTGACAACTGTTGAAATGTATTCTTGGTTAGCCAAAAAAAGCACTTTTGTTAAGAATAATGAGAACAAAGATTTGACATGCAATGAAAACCTCTGCTAGTAGCGGAATTAAGGCTTGTTTTACCATGGTTTGCTGGGAAGTTGTTTAATTTTCACATAGAATCTTTAAGGTTGGAGAAGACCTCCAGGATCGAGTCCAACCTTTACATGGGACCTAAAATTTGAATATTTTAAATACTTATTTTGACTGTCAAGTGAAAAGAGCTGGAGATGTGATGTGCAGGTATCTTGGCCTGCTCTAGATGGATTTATTGGATTTAATCAGTGAGGCTTAGGGGACTCTAGGTTCACATTGGGAAGAAAACTCATCTTTCCCTTGCAAAGATTTTGCAAAATGCTGCAGGGCACAGAGATGTAGAAATGTGCACTGCTGCCCCAGAAATACTCATGTGGGTTATTTCTCCCTAAGCCCAGGTCTCTGAGGCACCTTAGATCTCATTGCAGCAGCAGTTTTCATCTGCTCAGATGGCTGAGATCATGAGTGATACCTGCAGAAAATGAGAGAATTCACTTGATATTCCATGACACAGAGAACATCTTGGCTTTTGATCACTTGCAGGAAAACGAGGAGGGAGTAAGAAGAGAATGTGAATAATTAAACCCATTGACTAATGCCTTCCTGTAGTTTCAAAGTGCTAAGTCTGATATAGCTGTTTAATTTCAAAGGCAACAGAATTAAGTTTCCTCTGTTTGTAGAGCAGAACTTGGAGCCAACGAGACAACAGCAGGCGAGAGCAAAATGAGTGATTTTCTCCCAGGTCAGCACTTAGCATGCTCAGAGTTAAACATTTGCTGGAGATTATGTTTATAAATCATTTAGAGCCTGAGTTCACTGCTAATCCTGAAACAGGAGCAATGGAAGCACTTTCTTTGCACGGAACATTTTAGACCCTCAGGGGAAAAGGAAGGGTTTCTTTCTGCAGGAAGCCAAAATCTCCACAAGAGAGATTGGTGGTGACAGAGCACATCCCACTTCAGACTCATTTTGCAGCTACACTCCCAATCTTTGGTCAGGATTTACTTCCTCTCCAGGAACGGGACAAGGGATGCCAAAGGAGGGAATGATTCTCAAGAGATCTGGTTTTGAGAACCTGCAGTTCAGACCCTGGGGTTTCACTCCTGGTCTGTCCTACTCCTTTCTGCTCTTGATGACTTAGAATGTAGAAATTATATGAAGGGTGTGAATGGACACAGCTCAGTGAAGGTAAAAGGAAAAGAATCCCTGGGAGAAGATGGCAATACTCTTCAGGACAGGGAGAGAGCCCAGAGGAGGCTCCAGGATGAGCAGAGGGCTGGAGCAGCTCTGCTGGCAGGAAAGGCTGGCACAGCTGGGATTGTTCAGCTGCACAGGAGAAGCTTTGGGCTGAGCTCAGGGTGGCCTTGCAGGGCCTGAAGGAGCCCCAGGAAACCTGGAGAGAGACAATTTCCAGGGGATGCAGGGACAGCACACAGGGAATGGCTCCCACTGCCAGAGAGCAGGGCTGGATGGGATCTTGGCAATGAAGAATTGTTCCCGGGCAGGGGCTGGGATGGAATTGCCAGAGCAGCTGTGGCTGCCCCTGGATCCCTGGCAGTGCCCAAGGCCAGGCTGGACACTGGGGCTTGGAGCAGCCTGGCACAGTGGAAGGTGTCCCTGCCATGGCAGGGGTGGCACTGGATGATCTTTAAGGTCCCTTCCAACCCAAACCATGATTCTTCCCTCTGCACCTCTCCCAAGCTATAAATTGCTATTTAAAATGAGGAAGGATCTGTACCAAAGCACAGCTTTGAGGTCATCCAACACTGGTTAGTTCTGCAAACATCCCTGTTCCAGCAGTATCCCTTGGACACCAGAAAAATTATTTACATGTCCAGGAGATTATTTCCCTGTGCTGGTGTCGTGGTTTGACCAGGAAGTGAGTTTCTGGGAAAGTTATGGTCAAACCAATCACTGGCCAGATTTGAAATTAGCACCTAGTGTGGTCACTGGGAACTTGGATACACCTCTGAGAACACACAGGGGTTAAAAGCAGATGATTCCCAGAAGGACTTTCTCCTCTGAGTCCAGCGGTGAGTTGCTCTGACCTCTCCCCTGCCCAGCTGTGTCTGGGTGAGGGAGGGGAGGCCATGCGGCCTGTGGGAAGAGAGGCTGGAGCCCCTGCAAGATGCAGGGGTGGAGGAGTCCTGGGATGTTTTGGGCAGCCCCCCCAGGAGAGAATAATAGAGAGAATGTGCAAGCTTGAAATTTAATATCTCGTGCCGGCACCATGGCCAAGAGAAGAAGGCAGGGGGCAGGCTGAGCTTTTAACCCCTTTAGTGTTGAAACAATGGAAGCTGTAAAAACACTGATCCTCTCCAGTTGAGAATTAAGAAGAAACGGAGCATGATAAAGAAGAAGAAGGTTTGAGTAAGTGAAGAAATGCCAACAGATGAAAAGCGCCCTAAATAAAGGAGACGATTAGAGTGGCTTTTTAAACTAGACATTTCTCTTAGATAGCCACAAGATGAAACCCATTTCTTCCGATAATGCCAAGACTGCACCTTGGGGGAGGCAGTTGGCCAGAAAGCAAGAATGACAAAGCCATTAGAAGTAAAAGGAACAGAGACTGAGGGGGAGGGTGTGGTAGAGCCCTCTGCCTTCAGCAAAAGATCTCTGTTCCTGAGAGCCCCAGGCCCCAAGAGAGTAAATATGGAAGAGACAGGTGTTCCAATACTGAGAGGCGACCACTTCTTAGAACTAAACAAAACATTCTTAAAAAATCCTAAGAAGCAGTTTGAATCCATCTCATCCAGTGGTGAGAGCACTGGACATGGAAGGAAGATGGTCACTATGGCAGATTCTCTTCAAGCGGCTGCCACGTGTGACATGGAAGCACAGAAAGTTCCAGCTGTGTTTCCTGGGGAGGCCCATTGTACAAAAAAAAGACTCCTCTCTCCTGATGAACTGAAAGAAGCTTGTGTAAAAGATGGTATTAGACTGAGAATTGAGTGTTAGAAAAGATTTGAGTGTTAGAGGGGTGGGGGGAAGAGGAGTGTTTGAAAAGTGTTCCATTGTAGATTGTGCTGTATGTTTTCTTTTTTTCCCTTTTATGTCGATGTTATAGATTAATAAAATGTTGTCTTTTTCCCTCCATTCCCAAGTTAGGGCTTGCTTTGTTCTGTTTCCGAGTCACATCTCACAGTAACCATTTTAGAAATACACCTTTCATGAAGACACTGACACTGTGCCAGGGTCAATCCATGACAGCTGGAAAGCCAAACAGATTTGTCTGGTGTCACTCAGTGTACAATCCTGTTGGCCTTGTCAGTCAGCTTGAAAAATTGATTCCATTTTCCTGGTTACAGTTATTGGGATTTTTCCTTCTCCCTGAAAGTCTTGTGAGGTTCTGAGGGAGCTTCATGGTCTGGCACTGACCTGACTAATGAAGGGATGGAGCCAGCCATCCTTTCCAAGTTTAAGAATCACCTCCTCGAACCTCCTAAAGTTGGAAAATCCAGAAAATGGTGCTTCCATGATGCCTTGTGCAGGCTGACCTAGAGCAGAGGCTGGACAGGGTTAATTAAAGAATAAAGCAGGGATTTATGAAAAGGCCTCCATGGATCCACCTTGGGCAGCACATCCCTTCTAATTATAAATCTTTTGAGGACATGGAGGCTAGTTTTCCATCTTTTATTGGTAATCAATAAAAGGAGGAGGAGATCTTTAGTCTCCAGATTGTACCAGCCTGAGGGCATGGCTGACAGCACAGCATTCCTCGTGGAGATCCTGAGCTTTCCATGAGCAGGAATATCTGTTCCCAGAGAGCTGACAAGCTCAGAAATCAGCTCCTTTTCCTTCTGCTCAGCCCTTGGTTTTACCTCATTGAACAAATCTTGGACACTGAAGGAAATATTTTGCTGCAGCTGAGGTTGTGCCCACTTCCCAGCTCTCACAGGACCTCAGCTCCTGTGCACAGAAATCAGACATTTCACCTCCCAGTCAGTAAGTGTGGCTTTGGCAGGAAAGCAGAAAGTGCCTGGGTGACAACCTCGAAGGAGGGGACTCTGCTCTGAAATCAGTGTAACAAGAAGTGGGGTGAAAACTGCAAAATACACTTTTGCTCTGTGTCAGGAGGAGGATAATTTAGGGAATTGATGTTGCCCCTCAGTCCTGTGCCTTCTCCTTTCACCCTGAGAACTCTGCATCAGGCTGTGATGCAACCTGTGTTATTAAAATGGAATTCCTGGCTGTGTGAGTTGAAACAGCCAGTCCTGATCCAATGTGTGTCACCCAAAGGATGTCACTTTGCATCCTCCTCCCTGAAACACTTAGACTTACAAAGAAGTCCTGATGTGTTTTCACATGAAATAAGCCAACCCTAATGACTGCTGAAGGATTCAGCCAGCAGGCTGCAAAACTCTTAAAAGATATTTTTTTTAGAGGGCTCTTCAGGAAAAGACTACTGGGAAAATGACACACACATGGGTCTTCCTTGGCTCGTGGTGTGGAGTCACAGCAGCTGCTGTGTTTCCTTCTGTATTTTTCAGATGAGGTCTCAGCACAAATCTTCCCTCTCCGTGGAGGGGGAAGTTGGATGTTAATTGGAACAGAAACCGTAATTCTCTGTGATGAAAATCCCAGCACACAGAGTGTGCTGCACTGCGTTTGCAAAACATGCTAAGTACCGAAAGGCTTTTCACAGAAGTATTTTTTCAGTTTTTGAAAACTGTTCTGGTATTGCATTCCACTTTCAGCACCACTAGAAGATGACACACGGTGAAGATCCCGTGGGCTGAGTGCACTGCGCTCCCAGGCTCGCTTTGTTCCACACTGCATTCCTGTTTCCTGCAGGGATTGGGATTTCCCTCACAGCCTTCCCTGCCCCTCCTCTGGCTGCTCCACAGCAAACTGCCTTGATGGCTCTGTGGTCTGGTTTTGACTGGGATAGAGTTAATTTCCTTCTCAGCAGCTGTGTTTGGGATTTGTGATTAACAACTCAGGGGTATTTCAGCTGTTCCTGACCAGTGCTTGCACTGAATCAGGGTCTGTATTTTGTTCTTACCAAGGCCCTTAGGAACAAACTTCATATTTAAAGGTTTTGGAGTTAATTTAGTGAAGGAAATTATTTTCACTCGACAATATATTAGATGTAACTACTCAATTTCTTTCTTTTATTATCTCCCCACATGGAGCTTCTTTTTCTGTCACAATAAATGAATGGCTGGACAACTCTGAATATCCTGCCTAGAAAGCAGTAAACTATAGGGCTTTTTGTGTGTTTGACCACAGTTTTCCAAATTTTCTGGATTTGATTAGGAAGGATAAGATAAATTTTAAAATATTTTTAACTCTAAGGGTGACAGAGATAAAAGCAGACCTTGGCTTCACCAGCTTGGATGCCAGTCTCCCCAATTTTTTTCTATTGGAAATGGAGGGAAAAGGTTTTCCCCAGAGCTCCCTAATCCAGATTCCCACAATGGACATTTTAACCTATGCAGAAGCCTTGGAAGAGAAGCTGACGCAGCACTGGGAGTTAGGTGGTGTCAGTGCTTGCTTTGATATTTCATTAAATGCCCCCTGGACAGTGTTAGGCAAAGGGAAACAGCTGGCAAACGTCAAGGAAAGGCTAAAATTAAATTCCTTTGTGAGGAACATGGGTGGATTTTCCAAGCAGGCAGTGTTTGATGGTGCTACAGAAAAGTTTTCTATTTGCCCATATTTCATGGAGGCAGAAAAATTGAGAAAATTGATTCTCGTAAAGGAATTTAGGAGACTACAGATTCAATTCTCATTTGCTGGCTCTTGTATGAAGCTGGGAAAGAGTTTGCTCCTTTCATGGAGCAATTGCCAAGGACTGATCTCCAGCCTGAGCTCCTGTGTTCCCATTGCAAAGATCATGAGAATATATTTGATCAAACTACAGCCTGGAAAGCCGTAAGAGCTCTGAATTGAAGGAAAATGGAATATATGCACGAGCTTGATTTAGCTCTAAAATGCAGATTATTAAAAGTGTCTTCTTGATGACACAATCCAAGTGACATTTAATGAAAAATGGGATATTTTGAAGTGGAAGGATTGGAAAATATCTCAGTGATATCAATGAAAACAAGACACCAAACCTCCCTGCATACGAGGATCATACATCACTAAAATAGATGAAGGTATTAGGAATAAAGGACTGATTGTATTTTGGAAGGTGAACAAAGGAAGAAATAACTAATGATTCTATGACACAGTTTGAGGGTCTTGTTTTTCTCTCTCTTTTTTTTTTTTTTTTTTTTTTTTTTGACCAGGAAAGCAGGAAAGTGTCACAAAAATGGCACATCCAAAACCCCCTCACAAAATGGGTGGTTGCATTTTGTTTTTAAGGACTCTTTTTTCTCAGTGGCTGAATCAGTGTTTCAGTAATAACCATCAGATAAAGACTCCAGGGATCTGAGGTCCTCTTGGTATCTCTTGTCAGGGAAATTTGCCAGGCTCTTTCTGTCTATTCCTTTAGAGGGAGGGAGTGTCAGGCATTTATTTGGCTTTTATTTCTCTCTCTGGGAAAACTCCGTGTCTGTCTGTCCATGTAAATCTATCCTTGTATCCATTTGTTCATGCCCATATATGTATCACTCTTTTCCTAATAAAAACAGGTACAAGATGCTGTTAATTCAACAATTTGGAACACTGCAATCAAATCAAATTGATGTATTAACATACTGCTCATTGCAAGCAAGAGCATATGCTGAATTTTATGCCCATTTTATTAGGATCAGCAGGTTCTTTGATACATTTGGAGCTGGAACTTAACAGATCAGTTTTATTTGCATTTCGTGGGCACCAATTCGATTGAAGGAGCTGCTCTGCCAGGCGTCATGAGGTGCTTGGGGGCAAGGTTTGATTTGGATCTCTGCTTGTCTCTCCTTAGCGCTGTGTGGCGCTTCAAAAGCTCTGCTTGCGTGAGCGACAGATTTCACTCAGTCCCAGCTAGGAGAGAGAAAACCTCTGCTTTCCTTCAGAAATACTTCTTGCTGTGAACTGGCACTAAGAGAACGCTGGGCTCTTCAAGCACTGATTTGCTGCAGCACCGTGAAGGAAGGGGGGGTCAGGCTTGAGAGGGAAGGAGAAATTCTGGATTTTCCTGCCATAACATCCACCTGGCAGTGACTGCCAGCTGCCATGGAGCTGTGTTGTCTGCTGGCTCTGCACCCTGAGACTCAGTGCTATTTCTGAGCTGCCTTCAAAACCCTCACTCCCTGCAAAGGAGCATTAAAAACCTCTCCCTGTGCCTGCGCATTCTTTGGGAATTCGATGAAAGGACCACCCCAGGGCATTTCTGACTGAAGGCAGTGAGAGCAGCTCCTGTGGATGTGCTGCTCACTGAGTATTTAATGGCAGTTTGGCACATCCCCGAGGGCCTTCTCTGGCACAAATACAGAGCCCTGCACCTCTGGTCCCAGGGGATCTGCCAGGAGATGCTTCCCAGGTTTATGCTGGGGAGCTGTGATTCCTCTTCCTTTTACCCTTCTGCTCAGAGCTGCCTCCACTGCAGATATGCAGAGAAACCTTCCTGACTGGAAAATTTCATGGGATCACAGAATGCTTTGGGTTGGAAGGGATGCCTTCCACTAAATCAGGATGCTCCAAGCCCTGTCGAAGCTGGCCTTGGATACTTCCAGGGATGGAGCAGCCACAGTTCTCTGGGTGTTTTTTTGAAATGAGCCAAGAGAAGAATTGCTGTTCATGCCCTAATCATGAAAAGTGAAATTAGGCTTCTGAACTGAGTGTTTACTAGTGTTTTCCAGTCCCATCTTAAAGGCCAAATGGACATCAGGCTGCTTTCAATCCAGTGGAGGGGTGGAGAATCCCAAAATTCAAACAGCACGTGAACTGTAGAACCAGATTTTGTAGGAGAACAGCAGTTTTTCTTGTCAACCTTAAAAAAACCACTTTCTAGTGGGAAATACATATGGAGAAGGCACCATTTTCACAGGAATAAATCCATTCTACCAGTTCCCTGTGTTTCCAAGTGAGATGATGCGTGGCTGCTGCTGAGGGTACAGCAGGGCAGCGCATTCCTCACGTCTGAAAGGAATAACAGGATTAGGCTCGAGTGACCAACACTGCCTTGGCTTCATGTCCCGGGTGTGCAGGCAGGGATTCCTCTCAGGAGTACTAGGATATTTCCATTTTTTGGGGAGCTGGCAATGAGCACTCAAGGTGGCCTGAGGTGTTTCTGTTAACAGCTTCAGTTACATTTCTACAGTGTTGTGTCTCAGAAGACAGCTCTACTTCTGCCCCAGGCACAGAAATCTGTTCCCAGCTTTTCCCTAAATATCTTTTGGGCTCTCCAGCAAGTCTCATTAGCAGATTTATTTGGCTCTGGCACATGACCATAGAAACCAGGGGCGTTGCTGCCCCTCAAACACACAGGTTGCTGCAGTGCCCCACAGCTCTTTTGGAAATACAAACCCACGTTTGTACCTCAGTCTCACCCTGAAGTCCTTTGGAAAGGTAAAATGAATGTTTCCGAGGAGCTGAAATAACGTGGCAGTGCCTTTAAACAGCAACAAAATTAAATAAATTGAATTCTTATTGCCAAACATTCTTGGTAAATTGGCTATTTTCTTTTTGCTCACAAACAGCTAAAAAGGGATCATTAAATCTAAGGAATACAAATGCTAAGTAATACGAAGAGCTTGAATCAGGCCCAGAGTTAAAGCTGGAAATAATTCTGTCCCTAATCCTCTCTGTGTGCCCTGTGGTAAGATTGGCTGTCATGCCAAAATCTAATAGTCTGCTTTCATCCTCCTTGGACAGCAGGACAAATTGGCCAGGGCACATTTTCACTGCATTTGGGCTTCTCATTGCACTTTGAGAGGAGCATTTCAAATGTTCCTACCATTATCACCTGAAAAGAAATTTTCTCACTGTATAAACGCTAAATGGAAATGGAAGTTTGGGTTGGTTATGGAATACATAATTTTTTACTGACTTTAAAAAAAAATTATTTTACTCTTTTACATTTAAGTAATGCTTAAGGTGTTATCAAAGCTTCAAACTGCAGGCTCTTAGTCTTTTGTTTCTATTCATGTATCTTTTTTTTTGGCTTTAATCAGTGAATTTCTTGGCTTGGAAAACTTTCACACATAGCAACACCTTCAAACTGTGCATGCAATATATTGATATAGAGATGTGTGGAAGGCATTTGGGTACTGAAATCCTCTTGAAATATTTTTAAACAACCTTGGAAATGTGTATATAACATATCATCTCTGTAGCAATGTTCTTTAAAGACAAATTAGTGGTTTACCCCTTCTTATACCTACTGGTATGGAAATGGATTAACTGGGAGAGATTGGGAGGTGCTGGCAATGAAATCACTGATACCAAATTCAGATTCCCTGTGAGATCTGATGATTTTTTTTTTTCCCAGCTGAAAATAAAAGGTACAGCCTGGAACTGCTGCAGTGATTCATTGATTGACCTCTCCAGAGCTGGGTGCCAGCTGCTCCAGCAAATGTTGCTGTTGCTGGTCAATAGCTGGGAGGGCTTTAGACAGTCCCTGCTGCCCCTGGTCACCCTGCCCAGGCTTTCTTTTTGTGCTAATTGGAGAAACTGGCTTGGGACCAGCTGGAGAATCAGACAGTGGAAGAAGTGGGTCAGACACCTTTGATTAGTTCTTGAAGCAGAGAGGGATTTCTTCCAGGTGTTCTGGCTGCTCCCTGTGCTCCTGTTTATGGTTGGCAGTTGACAGGAAGGAAATAATTTCCCTGGGTCTGTAACTGCAGTGTAAAACAGGCAGAAAGTCTGGATGTCTGCAGGAATCACAGAATGAGTTGGGTTGGAAGGGACCTTAGAGGTGATTCAGTTCCACTGCTGCCATGGGCAGGGACCCCTTCCACTGTCCCAGGCTGCTCCAAGCCCTGTCCAGTCTGGCCTTGGACACTAACAGGGATAAGCAATCCACAACTTCCCTGGGAAAACTGTTCCAGTGCTTCTCCACCCTCACAGCAAAGAATTTCTTACTAATATCCCATCTAACTCCCTTTCAGTGTGAAGCCATTCCTCTTTGTCTTGTCACTCCATCCCTTGGAGTAATCTCTCTCCATCTTTCTTGTTGATTCCCTTCAGGTACCAAAGTGAGTTAATAATCAATAAAGAGCATAAGAAATAAAATTCCAATACTTTTCCGCTAAATTATCTCCTGCTCTGAGCTGCATAAGTGGTTTTAGTTTCTCTGATCCTGTGCCCTGAGGCAGGGACTGGGTTTATTTTCAATTTCTGTAGAGACCACAGAACATCACAGTTCTTACCAGACAGCTTTGCAAAGAAGTGATGTGGATGCTTGGGAGTCTGTCAGACTGTGAGAGCATGAATGACTCAGGATGGGAGTTCACTTCAGACACTGCACTTAAAAATAGGTGTGTGTTCCTCAGGGATGTCCTGCCCAAGACTTCTGGTCCAGCTGTGAGGGAGTTGCTAATCCTGCTCTGGTACAGAGTTAAATCAGGCAGATGATCCCAGGAAGGACCTGGAAGTGGATGGCTGAAGGAAAGGATGAACCTGCCCAGGCGGATCCACAAAATCCCGCAGGCTGAGCTGCCTCTGCTGCCACTGAAAGGGAAAGGCTGGCTCTGCTTAGTCCAGACTAAGTGCTTCAGTAATTGTCAGCTTCTTAATTGATGGTGGGGCAGACTGAGCCCGAAATGTCCTGGAGACTGCTGTTATTCCCTTAAAACCCTTGCTGTGAGCTGCAGTGCTTGGAGAGGATGATCAGAACATCTTGGAGCATCCTGTTTGCCCAGGACAAGCCTTTCCCACTCTCTGCCAGACCCATCACCTGACCAGGGTGGTTTGTGCCTGGTGTGACCTTCCAGGCTGTTTGTTACTATGAGCCAGGTCTAACCCAGCTGGTTTAAAACATTCCAGTAGGGAATGTTGGCAGGAGTCATGGCCACAACCAGGAATGCACTGCAGATGCATCCTGAGGCTCCAGTGCAATGATCTACCAACACCAGCTGAGCCTGGTGCATGATGAGGACTTTAAAGTTTGTCCTGGAATTCTGGAGGCAAAAAACCCCAAATAAAC
This sequence comes from Onychostruthus taczanowskii, assembly GCF_017590055.1. NCBI lineage: Eukaryota > Metazoa > Chordata > Aves > Passeriformes > Passeridae > Onychostruthus > Onychostruthus taczanowskii. The sequence continues at coordinate 12,505,508 of NW_024498906.1, forward strand.
CTAATAATGGCTAATTAGATAAAAAAATATTGATGTTTTCCTGGCTAATTCCTGATAACCAGAGCTGTAATCTTACATGACCTTCATTTCTCCAGAAAGAAGTTCTTCTGCCCAGGAGGATTGATTTCTGATGGAAGTTATGGAATTAAATGAACAATTACAAATAGAGAAAGGGTAAATAAGGGTAAATAAATAGCCTTAATAAGTTGGTGAGTTCCTACACATAAATAATGGAATTGTGGCGTGGTTTGGGTTGGAAAGGATCCTAAAATTCACCCAGTTCCACCCCAGGGACATCTTCCATTGGACCAGGTTGCTCCAAGCTCCATCCAAGCTGGCCTTTTCTGGCTCTCATCCTTCCAACCACTTCTACAACTGACAATTATTATTTCTTTTTTTTTTTTCTGGAGGCAGAGTCAATTTTCAAATATTACTCAGAAAATTGCAAAATAGCCCTGGTTTGAATGGACCTTAAAGGACCATCTGGTCTTCCCTATTCTGTGGGGAAGGGAACCCACTGATATTATTTACCACCTTGTCCAATCACCTCTGGAAAATCTCTAGCAATGGGGACAGGAGATATCCCTGGGGATGTTTTTCCAGTGAATGGTTATTCTTACTGTAAAAAATTTTCTTTTTAGGCCAAAATGACGTTGAGATTTTTCAATTCTGCTCCTGTTTTCAACAGCCAATGCAATGAGGTGCTCAAGGTCTGTTGCAGCAGGAACATGAATATTTGTTGACTGGAAAGATTATTAGTTCTAAACCTCTGTTTTAGACTGTTTTATTAGGAATGTAGGCATTAAGTCAGGTAACACAACAAAATCATGGTGGTGGAAATATCATTAGGCAATTCACAAGCAGGTGGATTTATGCTATGATCTCTTCCTGAGGGATTGTTAAGGTTTCACATGAAAGCTGAAATACCAAATTCCAGCCTGCACTTGGCTATTTTAGCCTAGAGAAAAACACAAATGCATTTTCAAAGAGAAACACCAGGTGCCCAGAGCCATCCAGCTGTCATGTGAAATGTTGTGGGTTTCAGTTCATGAATGCTGTTGTTTGATGTACTTCAATTTGCTTTTTTCCCCCCCCTTTTTTAATGTAATGGATTATTAACAACATTCCCCTTTTTTTCTTTTCTTGGTGGTTTCTACTCCCTGTGTGCATTTTGTGCAATATTGCTGAAGGGTTTTTTTGAACTTGCCTGGTTTGTAGGCAGGGTTGAAATGGTCCCTGAAGAGGATCCACAGACAAAGGTGTCCATGTCCATCAGGAAACACCCCTGGCCCAAACTGTTGCCAGTATTTCAGATAGCACAGGGTTGGAGACAGATTTTTTGTGTCTTGCAGGGGAGATTTGGGCCATCCAGAAGTAAATGAGCTGTAGCTCTGCTGAGGAATACCTGATCCAAGGTAACCATTCAAATGAAAATGTGCTCTGATTTTTTATAAATTTATTTATACATCATTTTATTTTCTCTCTGTTAATTCACTCCCAGATTATAACTTTGGCCTTGTAATATAAAGTATCATGGATTTTGACTTATTGTTGCACTGGTTTCAGCATCAGTGACCAGAAATCTGCTCCTGAGCTCCAAAACCAAATTCCCTGTGGGAAGAGGGGCTTTTAATAGACCTGTAGTTCTTTTTTTATAGGCCTTGCAACAGCTCCTGAAGAATCTTTGATTTAAGCAGCACCTTTTATCTGCTGTGCTATTTCTACTGAAGAAAATGTTTATTTTTCTGTTTTTTTCTGGGGTTTATTTTCAGGCTTTTTTTGTGTTTTTTTTTTTTTTTTTTGTGTGGTTTTTTTTTGTTTGTTTGTTTTTGTTTTTTTTTGTTTTGTTTTGTTTTGTTTTGTTTTTTTTTGAAAAGACTTTAAGTTTTTGCTTGCTACTGATTTCAACAGAATATTCTGTTTTCTTTGGAAAACTTGGAATTCTTCTAATGGGAGAATAGAGGATGTTCTTGGCCTTTTCACCGCCAGTGTTGTCTGTGGTGTGACTAGGAGCTCTCAGCAAGGAGAAGACACAGAGAGCAGAGCTTTGAGACATTGAATTCTGACATAAAATTGAGAGGTTTGAGACATTAAATTCTGAGTGGTGGTGGGAGATGTGGCTCCCTCCTGTGCAAAATCACTGGAAGAGGAAAGAGGTGATGATTCAGTTTGTGTGTTCCAGCTGGGGGCAAAATCCATCCCGAACCAACTGGAACTTGTCCTTAGGAAAGAGTGTGGGCACATGGTGGAGCTCTGTGGGCTCCCTTGGTGCTGGAGAGAACACACAGATGGAAAACCATGGGAGAGGGTTGATTTCCCTCAGGAAGCTCAGCTGGTGGAGCACTGGGGCCATTCTGGCCAGCCATCCTGGGAAATGAGTAATGCCAGCCTGGGAGCACAGCGAGGGTGGTGGGAAGGAAGGAAGGAAGGAAGGAAGGATGGAAGGATGGAAGGAAGGAAGGAAGGAAGGAAGGAGCGAGCATGGGGGCGTTTCAGGCTGAGCAAAGTGTGTGTGTGTGCACTGAAATTCCTGCCTCTGCACACTGCTTGTGTGGGGCTTGTTTGCACTGCTGAGGAACACTGACAGCCCTAAATGCTGACACGGATCTTCCAGAGCAATTTTGGAGTGAAGCTGCAGAGACTTGGACTGGAAGAATCAACTGTTCCTAAACATGTTTGAGAGAAGCAGGATCTGCAGGACCAGGAGGGATATCATGGAATCACAGCATGGTTTGGGTTGGAAGGAACCTCCTGCTGCCCACGCTGGAGCTCAGCCCAGGGCACGTGGGGTTGTGGGGCAGGTCCAGCTCTCACCCATCAGCATCCCAAGTCCTTCTCCTCCTCCATATGGGAGGGATAGGATGGGATGCGCTGGCAAACTTGTCAGGGGAAGCTTGCGAGGCATCGTTCTCCTGTTCTCTGCTGCTCCTGGCTTTATCCCCTGCATTTGTATTTGCATAAGCACCAAGTCAGAACAGAAGTTGAAAATCTCCCAGACAGTAGCGATTTGAAGTGCTGCCTGTACAACTTTGCTGAAATATGCAGGGAAGGAATTTCAGCTAATACATTATGAATTTTGTAATGCCACGTCTCTGGCAAGCTCAGATACAGATCATGAACATGAATATTTAGAAAATATTCACACAATGAGGGCTCGGGCTCTGCTCCCAGGAACAGGGACAGGAGCAGAGGGAACGGCCTCAGGCTGGGCCAGGGCAGGCTCAGCTGGGCCAGCAGCAGGAATTTGCCCATGGAAAGGGTGCTCAGGCCTTGGCAGGGGCTGCCCAGGGAGCTTTGCAGTGCCCATCCCTGCAGGTGTCCCCTGGAGGTGGCACTGAGTGCTCTGGGCTGGGGACAAGGTGGGCATGGGGCACAGCTGGGACTCCCTGGGCTGGGAGGGCTTTTCCAGCCTCGGGGATTCTGGGATTCTGTGAGAATTTGTTGTGTGTGTGTCTGTCTGAACCTGCCTGTGCACACACCTGTGTGTCACACAAATGAGATTCTATTTTTTTTTGTAATCACTCCAGGGTTTGATTTTATAATCACAGAGGATTCTGTCTTGATGCACATTGGAGATAAAAATATTTGTATCAATTTTTTCTTTATCCCTTCAGTTCCTGTTTAGTGACTCTCTGTTCCTAATGCATTTATGGAATAGAAACGAATGATTTCATGAGCTATTTATAGGAAAAACCTTTAAAATCGTATTTAAGGGGGATTTCTTCGTGGAAGATTTTATTTATGATATAAAATTGGAATAAATAATTACATACTGTACAGAGCAACAATTCCTTTCTGTCCTGCTTTTACAGTCTTCATAATATTCATATATTTAAAAAATTGGAGTGATAACTTTCCTGTGGTGCCTTCCATCAAGACTAGTTAGAACATATATTAAAATGACAGTTCATTAGGGTATTGCCAATGTAGCTGCAAAGCTTTCTATCATTTTCTGAACTGTTATTGCTTATATAATAAAGCCACCAGCAAATAATAATCTTCATGTCACACGCTGCTCTTGGGATGGATTTATTGAGGTGAATATAAAATAATGTGAAGTAATGATTATAGGAAAGAAAAACAAGGAGTTACCCCATCAGTCTTCTACACCACTAAAGATGAAATGACTGCTGCAGTAAAATAATACTGTGACAACTTTGTCACTTTATTCTCAAGATGGTGCTAAAGGACTGTGATCCACTTAAATTTGGGGACTAAACTGCCAAAAAATCACATATTTTGCTTTGCATGAATTGATGTAATAGAAAAAAAAAAGGATTAATTTTTGTTTTAAAATGTGTGTGTACTTGGAGTGACACCAATGGCTTTGTTAAACAGACTTTCCTCACACTCAAATACAGCTGAGTCCATCAGGTGACCAAATTTCACGATCAATTTAAGATGAAACTCTTGATATATAAAAAATTCTGCTCCACTAATTCAAACACGAGCTAGAACCACATGAATAGCCTGGATTTTGAGGTGAAAACGCAGGACAGGTTGTAATACTTGAATAATTGCTGGATTTTACCATGAAGGCCATGCTAAGGAGCAGCACTCAGACCTTGTAGCTCTAAAGGTTCTGGTGCAGCACCCTCGGGAGAAGCCATGGAGAGGGCAGAGCCTCTGGCAGCTGGTTCAGCTTGGATTTGAGGACATTTATGGCTGTTTCTCTCTGTAAAATAACCAACTGGCCTGCTGCTGTTGGGATTTTTTGGGACTGGGGGATAAATCCCATCCCATCTCCAGTGCTGTGGGTGATGGCCCTCGCCTCACTGTGAGGAGGTGGGGGGTGAATTTCCTGCCTTGGAGGCAGGGAGAGATGAAAAATATGAAAAATTCAAGTGTTTCCCTGCACTACCTATGAAAACACATTCCTGGGGATTCTCCTGGATGGCTTTTCAAAGGCAAACACATCTCCAACTCCCCTGCCTTTGATCTTCCATCTCCAACAGGCCTTTTAATGACAGCCACGTTGATTTATTTGAGTTTATGAAGACTGTTTTCTTTGTTCTTGGAGGACTAGTGGGCAGAAGCAGCCCAGAAATTCTGCCCAAAATGAAAGAGGGGAAGCTGACTTTCTCTGTGTGGGGAACAGAGAAGGTGCTGAGGGCTCCTCTCCATCCCTACAGCAGGGGCAGGTGTCTGCCTGAGGGAGATTAATGATCTCTGCTGCTTCCTTCCTCCCTGGCTGTCACTTTCTGCCCATGTTTTATAGTCCCCAAAGAGGCAGTGTTCTCCCAAATCCATCAGCACTGCGTGCCTTGTTCCAGCTCCTCACTAGGGAAGATGAGGAGTCTGATAAGGAATAGATAGGTGGGGATGTCTGGCCATGACTGCCGTGTGCTTTCTTCTGCCAGAAACCAAGCCAAGAAGGGAGTGAATTCCTCAGGGCTGTGGAATTAGAAGTTGTTCCTCAGCAAAGGCTTTTCATTAATGGGAGCCAGGACTTGCCTTTCGTGGGCTGGGCCAGAGCTGGCAGCAGAATCAGGTCAGGGTTCAGCATCTCTGAATGGCTGGGGCTGGAAGGGACCTCAAAGCCCATTCAGTGCCACCCCTGCCATGGCAGGGACACCTTCCACTGTGCCAGGCTGCTCCAGCCCCAGTGTCCAACCTGGCCTTGGGCACTGCCAGGGATCCAGGGGCAGCCACAGTGTCCTGGGTTGTAAGATATGGTTTGGGGGTGTGTGTTCTATCCCCATCTGTCAGAGCTGGGCAGTTCTCTGCTGTTCTTTGGGCAGTTTTATCTTTATCTCTCCCACAGCCAATCCTCCCTCCAGGAGATCTCTGCTCTCCATGGCCAGGGAGTGTCCCTGCAGGGCTGATCAAATTCCATCATCCCAGGGGGAGATGCTCCGCCCAGGGGAGGAGCCAAGCATTCCTACCTGGATACAATCTGAGCCTGGAACAGCACAGCAGCCTTGCCCAGTGCATTCCCAGAGGAGCAGCTTTGTCCTGCCCTGCATTCCCAGAGGAAGAGCAGGCCCATCTCCAGCAGCCCTGGAGCTTCAGAGGAAAACTCCAGCCTTGTGCAGGATCCCTGTTCCAGCAGAACCACAGCTGGCACTGCAGGAGGGCTGAGCCACCATGGGATGGGACTGTGCCACCATCCTGACCCACAGGTGGACAGGGCATGTTCTGACTCTGGAAGTGCTGCTTTGTTTTACTGCTTTTTTTGTTGTTGTTGTTGTTTATTTTTTCCCCTAGTACAGAACTGTTATTCCTACTCTCGTATCTTTGCCTGAGAGCCCATTAATTTCAAAATGATAACAATTCGGAGGGAGGAGGTTTACATTTTCCATTTCAGGGGAGGCTCCTGCCTTCCTTAGCAGACACCTGGCTTTTCAAACCAAGACACACAGCTTCTCTGGGCATCCTGTGCCAGGGTCTCCCCACACTACCAGGGAAGGATTTTTATGTCACTGGCATATACCCTAACAAATCTTCACCCTGAATTCTGCCCATCACCACCTCCTCCAATCTAATCAAAGGTTGTGCAAGATACACAAATATTTATACACCCCAAATATATGCTTATATATATATGTGTTTCTATAGATCCATTTCAGACACTGAAGAAAAACTTTGTGGCCATGGAAATTGCTTCCTTTTAAATGAAAAAACCATAGAACCAGGTCTTTAATTCCTAGTACATCAAATATTACCTCTAGTTATGCAGGAAGAGAACTGAGGAGGATATTAAAGCTTGAAATTACTGAGCTGTTTGTAGAAGTAGTTAGTGAACATGGGCAATAATCTGTTGTTTAAAAAGCAAAATCCCCAAGGATCTGGAGTCCATGTGTTCGGTGTGCAGGCATGGGGTGTCTATCTAATAGATTAATATTTCACAGGCCAAGAGCAATTTGCATGACAGACTGTAAATTAGAATGGCTCCCAAACCAGCCAGTACAAATGGATTCTGAGCAGTGTGAATCAATAACAGACAGTTCTCTAACAGCTTCCCCTCTGCTGGGGGCTCACAAAAGCTCAAACACCACATCTGTCGTGCTGTTGCCACCTTGGGAATGTCTGATAAGACACATCCCACCCACATCTTTGTTCTCGTCAATTCTTTGACATTTTTTGTTGAAAATCCTGGCACAGAAACGTACATTCCTATGAGGAAAATTCAGCTCCTCCCAGTCTGCCTAAGAAAATCAAATTTTTTATATACAGGTGTGCAGCTGGCATTTATTTGAACACAGTGGCCTCATAGCCATGATCAGCGGTGATCATGGAGAGACACAGTGCAGATGAGGATTTCCAAAGGGACACCAATTCTCTGTTTTCCTGTGTCCCACCTACAAAGCATTCACTGGAGCTGAAAGTGCTCCTGCTCAGTTTGCTAATGGTGTCTTTGTTTGTTCTCATCAAGGAGTCCATGAACCCCTCCTATGCTTTTGTAGATCTGTAAAGAGTTTTCTGTGCTTTTCACTTGCTGATCCTCAGCTCCTGTGCTCTTTCTCCTTGGATCTCATTTATAAGCACCTTTTATTTTCTTCTTTTTCTTTGTTTTACAAACTTGTGTTCATTCCCAATGATCTTACATACTTCTTCTATGATAGGATGAATATTTTTGTCATTTATTTTTTGTGAGTTATTATTAAAAAAACAGCTTTCCTCTCAAAAAAACCCAACCCAAGCCAAAATACCACACAACCAACCAAAAATCCCAATAGCTCTACTCCCATCAGCCTGACCCCTCTGTTCCAATAATCATGGAATCCCAGAGTGGTTTGGGTTGGAAGGGACCTTAGAGATGATTCAGTTTTACCCCTACCATGGCAGGGACACCTTCCGCTGTCCCAGGCTGCTCCAAGCCCCAGTGTCCAACCTGGCCTTGGACACTTCCAGGGGTGTGGAATCCTCAATTTCCCTCTAGTTTTGTCCCCGTTCATTATCCCTCACCCCAAAGCCTGATGGTTTTGAACAGTGAGTGATTCAGGGGCATACTTCTAGTACCTGTACTTTCAAAGAAATGTGGATTTGAGGAGGTTGTCCATGTGGAAATAGGATATTAATATTCTCACCTTTCTCTTCCCTCCTTGTAACTTTTCTTTGTTTCTGTTAGACTGTAATTAATTCTCTGATTTTTAGTTTGGTTTCTTTCAGGTCTATCTGACAGCTGAATATTAATATGCCTGATAAAGGATTTTTTAACTCTCCTCCTCCCTTCCAAACCTCTCTCTTGTCTTCATTCCCAGCTCTTGCTGTTGGTGTGAACAGAGGGCTCTGTTATTTCTGTCTCAACAGCACTTCACCATTTCAGCATCATCTTTAATTCCTCTGCTTTCCCTCACTCTTTCACTGCTTGGTTGGGTGTTCTTGTATTTTTTTTTCTATCTGATCACATCCCTGGAACTGCTGTAATGCAAACTCTGTGTGACACACAGAGAGTGAAGTACATTCTGCAAAGCTGCTGCCAAGATATTCCTTTCCTGCCTCTCTCGTCCCCCTCCACTCTTCCCTGCCCCAATGGTGTTCCCACTTTTTTCTGCCCTCTGCCTGTATTTTTTTTTCTCTCTGAAGTTTCTTCTGCCTTTCAGAAAGCACGAGGAAACAGATCCTGGTTTTAGAACTGCTCCTCTCTCCTTTGCCTCTTCTCCTGCACCTTTTACAAGTGTCTTCCCTCAGGAAAAGTCCCATCCTAGGGATTCTCCAGGTGTGTGAATTATACATTCCTTGTGCTCCTTCTTGTGAGTGTGAACTCTCTGCTGCAAGAGCTGCATTCATGGCTTGCCACAGTATGGTGTGATTGTCTGATATCCTAAAAAATATAAAACTCTGATGGATGACTGTCAGGGAAAGGAGGAGGAAAGAGTGGCTGGGAAGTGAAGTATCCCCAAGGACAGTCACAGCTGCTTGGTCAGTCTTATTGAACAGGTTCTTCTTAAGCTTCAAGGCAAACACTGTGGATTTATCGGTGCATTTCTGCGAATAAGAGGAGTGCAGAAGAGGAAGAAACAAAGCAGCCTTTTTTTTTTTTTTTTTTTTTTTTTTTTTTAACTCTGCAGCAATCCATAGATGCTTGGCTGAGATGGGCTAATATTAAAAAGAAAGCACATTGTCGCACTCTTCCCACACCTCCGAGCTACAGACTGAACCCTGCAGAAGAGACAGTACTCCCTAACATCTGACTGAAGCACATTGGCTTTCCCTGTGCCAAGAGGAGGATGGAAATGGTATCAACACCTTGCTTTAAAAACGCTGTGAGCAAAGATTAACCAAAAAAAAACTCACCCAAAAAAACAGAACAGAAGAAGGCGGCTTATATTTGGAGCTCAAATTGTGATTTACACTGACAATTTCAGTGGTAAGCAATTTCATTGCTTTACTTTATAAATGTTTTAAATTCATTTTAGAGGATTTTACCTCTTAGCTGTCCCTGAGGCCATAAATTACCTGGAGTATAGCAAACCACCAGCAGCTCTGGCAGCACTGCCCATTCTCCCTTTCCCATCTCTAAAAGCAAGATATGCTCTGAAAGTATGAGATAAAATCCTTCCTTCCTTCCTTCCTTCCTTCCTTCCTTCCTTCCTTCCTTCCTTCCTTCCTTCCTTCCTTCCTTCCTTCTCCTTCTTCTTTTCTTTTTCCCTTCCCTTCCCTCCCTCCTTTTTTCCCTCCCTTCCCTCTCTCTCCTCTTCCCTCTCCCTTTCCCCCTTTTCCCAGTTTCCCCATTCCCCTCATGCTCACTGATCCACATCCCATTGTCATTCCTCACCACTCACAAATTCCAGTCCTTCCCCAGATCCTCCCCCCAGCAGATTCTGCTGTTTCAGTTCCCCAACATCCCTGGCTATATTTAGCCAATTTGTCTAACTGAGTAGGGAAAAAAAAAATCCTTTACTTTCTGTAGGGAATACCAGCAAAGCAGCAAATATTGCCATGGCAACGAGCCTCTCAATCCATCAGGCTCCTGCAGTATCTAATACATAATCTGGAAGGCAGGGACTGGCGTGGAGAAATGAACATAACATATTGGCACTTCAGGATTTAATATCCCTTCCCTGTGACCTTAATTAGCTCACCTTATTTGGAGTAATTATCCAATTTTGGAGAGAAACTTCTCTTTTATTTGGCTTTCCCAAGGAAAGCCAATGTGTGATCTGCCTTCATTAAAATGCAACTTTTGACTTTTTCCCCACAAACATGCCACAAAATGGGAGTTTCTATAGTAACACACAATGCAGGCTCAATTTGAAATTATAATCTTTTGATAAAAATGAGTTTCCCCCAGCCCCCTTCTCTATATATTTTCTTTTTTCTTAAAAATTTGGTTTTGCCACTCTGGTTTACCTCTTGTCTGTTCCTAAAGAAGTTTGAAAAGAGTTCCTTAAAATTATAAAGAATTGCTGAACTTAAAATTACACATTCCCACTCCTCATTTTCATTTGTACATTATAAATTTTATATAATTGAGTAACTTTTTCACCTCATCTTATTCTTCAATTATTAAATTTGTTTGCTAAGAGTGTTTTATCCCATGGGAAAAAGAAAAGCGCATTGCAAGGATTGTTAGAAAGGCCTTTATCAAATTCAGTGATAGGCCTTAGATTTTTAATCTGGTTTTTTAGACAAATTCTGTTATGGGATCTGTTTATCACTCATTCAATTAAAAATTTTAAAAATAAATTAATCCCTGACCAGTTTCAATAATATTTAAGAAGCATTTCCAGGCATTCTGCTGCTGAGTGGGAAGATGTAGATCCATAAAATCTTTTGTCAAGGCTTTGGAAGTGGAACTGAGAGGGAAGGAAAAGAGAAGGGTTTGATTTGAGTTGTGATGTCCAAAATGGGAGCTTGCAGGAGTGAAATGTTTAATGGAGAGCCAACCTGGCCTTAAACTTTTCCAGGAAATCCACAACTTTTCTGGATTAACTCTTGTTCCCTGATATACCTGACTAGCGATCAGATAGGTCACATCTCACTGGGAATCTACCCACTCAAATTTATTGGGATAAAAGAATAATTTAGCAGTGTTCATGAACCTCTCCCTTTCCTTTTCATGTTATGATCATGGGCACCTGATCAAATTAGGAGGCAGAGAAACAGTAGGAGTTTTTCTGTTCACTTTCAGGGAGTTTGTATGGTGCTTTTCAAGATTTCACTTTGAAACATTACAGCCCAGCACACATGATTGAATGGATTCTAAAAATACACAGCCTTCACCCACAAATTAGTGCACCAGCATGAGTTACTTGTGCCTTAAATAGTAATACTCCCCTAAATAATAATGTTATCACCAAAAAGACACTCAACTGCATGCAAGAGCAATATGCCATAAGAAAGCTAACTTAGCAGGAGGTCTGGAGATAGTTCTGTTCTGCTTTATAAAAAAAAAAAAAAAAAAAAGAAGAAGAAAATTTGCCAGTACACCATCCAGGAGATCTCACAGGAAATTATTCTTTACCTGTCATTAAAAGAACTACTCAAACAATATTAAAACACAGAGCAGAAGAAGAAATTTAAACTGCCACCCAAACTGTCAAGTGAAAGTATAGGTTTTAAACCTCAGTAAGAATGTGCCATTTCTAAGGACAGGGAGTGATGTTGTTTGTTGTCCTTCGGTTTGCAGGTAGGTGAGCAAGTGTTTCATGACACATGACATGACTTCATTGTGTAGGATCCCAGGAGAAACAGAGGAGTCCTGTGATGTAGAGAGAGCAGGCTCAGTCTGACAATGATAAATATGTCAGACAGTGACAATCATTGTGTGATTTAGCTCTTGTGAATGAAGGAAAATGGTAATTGAAAGTGTCATGATTTGGAAGAACAATCGTCTCCCCATCACTCATCCTCAGGCAGTGGGAGGAGAATGCAGCTTCCCTTTGTTCCATGGGTGAAGTGTGAGCTGCCTGAAGCCATGGAGGGACACTTGGAGTCAGGCAGGAGGGTCAGATCTGGCCTCCCAAATCCTGGAATCTCAGGAAAAGTCTTGCAATGTCATAGAGTCCCAGCTATGCGGTCACCTTGTCCCCAGCCCAGAGCACTCAGTGTCACCTCCAGGGGACACCTGCAGGGATGGGCACTGCAAAGCTCCCTGGGCAGCCCCTGCCAAGGCCTGAGCACCCTTTCCATGGGCAAATTCCTGCTGCTGTCCCAGCTGAGCCTGCCCTGGCCCAGCCTGAGGCTGTTCCCTCTGCTCCTGTCCCTGTTCCCTGGAGCAGAGCCCGACCCCCCCGGCTGTCCCCTCCTGGCAGGGACTTGTGCAGAGCCACAAGGGCCCCCTGAGCCTCCTGTGCTCCAGGCTCAGCCCCTTCCCAGCTCCCTCAGCCCCTGCTGGGGCTCCAGCCCCTTCCCAGCTCCGTTCCCTGCCCTGGACACGCTCCAGCCCCTCCAGGTCTCTCCTGCACTGAAGATTTGAGGTGCCTCAGCACCACAGAGGTGTTCAGGGGGCAAGGAGAAGTGCACCTCTCTGAGGTACTTTACCACCAACTGTGCTGTGTCTGCCCTGAAGGAACACAGGTTTTTATTTTGAATGACCCTTTCTGTTTTACTCTACATTTTTCTTACAGGTATGTGCATTAATAAATGCACTTAAGGGGTGTGAGGATGATAAAGTGGGGGGAGTTTGGTGAAGAACAACCAGGACTGCAGGCTCTGGATGCTGATGTGGATTATAAAATCTAACAGGCTGATTAGAGAGAGGTTCTGCAAGCTTGCAAATGTTTGAAGAAGGGAGATAGGGGAATTATTTAGGAAGAAAGAGCAATCTCTCATTACATGGCAGAATTTCAGTGCAGTGCCAACAGTGAGGATCAGCAGGTGAACACAGCTGTGTCCTCCTTTTCCTGCAGAGAGAGAAGCCTGTGAGACATTCCTGGGCAGGAACAGCAAAGGCAGTAATGCTGAAATCAGGGATTGACTGATTTGGAGGAGCAGAACAGCCCTATTGAGCAACCCCTGCCATCCCCGGCTCTGAAAACAGTGCTGGGCTCCCTCAGAAGGGGACAGATCTTGCAGGTCTCTGCCTTCTTGTTGGTTTATATTTTAATAGCTCTCTCACTGTGGGGAATGACTCTCACTGGAGTCTTTCTGGTTTTCTCCTCCACGTAGTTCAAGGTATTTTATGGTGAAAGGAATAGTGGTAAATAGAGTTAGAAGAGGCTGAGCTGTGAGTATGGGCAGTCACTCAGCAATAACACTTTGAATTAATGTGTTTTGTGCACACACTTCCAGGCATTATTTGCCTTTAGTATGGGTAATATCGTCCCTGTTATCCCCTGTCAAATGTTTGGAGAGCAATGAAGGCAGGTGAAAAATACAGGGAGAACATAGTCCAGCTTCAGGGATTAATTTAATACCTGATTAAAAGGCAATTAAAAGACATCTGTCCAAAACATCCTGAAAAAACCTTTCTCTCATTGTTTATATTGGAAAGTGCAACTGGGCCCTTTTTCCAATGAAGTTGGACATTTCTCTTTCACATCAAATACTTTATCTTGCCATGCTCTATGATATTTTCCAGTCATTGATTCTGGACACCTTTGCAAACAATTTTCAAAGTCGAAGGTTTTAAAAATCCAATACTTTATGGTACTTCTTGTTTAACAGCTGTACTTGTACGTGTGAAATGCCTTTTTTTTTTTCCCCAGGTTGTTTTTCCCTTAGCTGTTAACCATCATTCTTTGCTGTCCCTCACATTCTATTTCCTAGAACTAAAATCCATTATAGTCTTTTCTCTGCTTGATAAGGCTGATCCAGGAAAGAAAGGTTTCTACAGCTCTCAGAAACATTGATCCTTTTTTTCACCCTTGAATTTGACTCGTCTGCTCTCTGTGGAGACAATTGATTAGACATTTTTAATTACTTTTTTTATCCTGAGTGAGTATGAACTCCCTGCTCTTTACAGGTGGAAGCTGCACTTCCAGCACTGCACAATGTTCACCTCTCCAGCTGAAGTTGTTGTTCGAAGATTTAAGTAGATATTAAATAAAATGTAGAAAAAGCTCTGCATTAGAAGAGCATTTAAATTATGAAAATAAGCCCCAAATAGAATCATGGAATGGTTTGGGCTGGGAAAGACCTTAAAGATCATCCAGTGCCACCCCTGCCATGGGCAGGGACACCTTCCACTGTCCCAGGCTGCTCCAACCTGGATTTGAACACTTCCAGGGATAGTTAAAGGGGCAATTCTCCCTGGTCCACAATTGAACATACATTTATTATTTGGGTATGATAAGTAAATGATGTCTCAGTAAAGGTTTAAATTACTTAACTGACATTTTTGACCAAGGTCCTCAAAATCCAAGATCCTTAAAATCTGAAGTGACTTCAGCTTTCAATATTAAATTTCTGCACATGCTTAAATTAATTATAATTTCCAAGCCCCATGGGCATATATTTACCCTCTGAAGACCATCTCATTCCCAAGTGTATCTCATACCAGAACTCATCCAGAGTCACAAATTTTCCCTTCAGAAGGTGTTGGTGCAATAGGAGCCATGGATTTGGATTGCAGAAAGCAGTGTCCTGGGAAGATGGGAAAGCGTTTTATCCAAAAGCTTTGTACCTAAACAACTTAGATGCAGCAGGGAATCAAATCCCACTTTACCCTGGGAAGGATGGGACTGGAAAACCCAGCTTGACCCTGCTGTGGGCCACAGGAATGCAAAGGAACACTGAGAATTTTGAAAGAGTTGCAGTCTGACTGCAGCCTCTATTTTAGAAATGGGTGATTTAGCAATGGGTGACCTGGAACTAAGAAAAAGAAAGGAAAATATGTATAAAGATGGAATGAACAGGAAATTCTCTGTTTCAATGAGAAGAAGTCCAGTGTAGCTTATATGTAATCACTGTTCCTAACTAGAAAACCAGAAATTTTTACTTCATTCATAATTCAGCTCTTGGTTATCTCATCCCTGAGATTTGGAATTTAATTTTCACAGAGATTTTTAGCTTAGCCAAGGAATATTAGCAGTGCTATCAAAATTTAATATGTTTTTGAAAAATCCAAGCTTCTAGAATCAAATGACTTCGTGAGAGTCTTGGTTTTCATTTTGGGGTAAAAAACCAACCAATTTTTGTCCTTCACATTTGCAGAGAAAAGGTAAAGATAAGACTCTTAAAAGCTCAGAGAATGCCAAGAAAATGCTCTTAACAATGTCATATACTCAGGACTGGAAAAGCTGTCAATCATCTTCCTGCATAAGACAAGTTTCCTTTGTTAATTATTGCATAAATAAGTTCACAGCTCTTCTAGGCCAGTGATGCTGAGACAATTTCATTGTCTCAGTGATGTGCTTCTGTCAGTGCATCACTGAGACAATAAAATTCTTGCTTTCCTGCATAACGAATTCCTGCTTCAGAATTTCATTCTCCCCTCAAAACCCAACCTTTGCCTCAAAGAATAAACTGTTTTTTCATTCAATAATAGCAGTGTTCATTCTGTTCTTTTGATTGTATGCATCAGCTAATTTCTGCTGAAACAAGCAAAACAACAACAATAAAAAAATCATACATATTCTGGTTACTTGTAATTCAAATTTGACCAAAGATTTAGGGAGTTAAGTTGGAAATAAATGTTGTCAACCTACATGAACAGTATTGAATTAGCAATAATTAGATGTATCACTTCCATCTGTAGCTTAATATTTGGTACAAAACTTCTCCAGTAATAACTGTAACAACAGAACATGAGATAAGGAAAATGCATATTGTGGGAAAATCAGCATTCCTATTCTGCTTTTGGCACACCTCAAAAAAAGGGATAACCAGAGGATATCTGGATATTTTCAAAATAACCAGCCTTCCTATTCTGCTCTTGGCACACCTCAAAAAAAAAGGGATAACCAGAGGATATCTGGATATTTTCAAAATAAATGACTCCCCCAAGCACAGGCAAATGTCTTCTTGAATAAGTTTTCCAAGTGTTTTGGAGTTTTTGCTTTTGAATTTTGCATTTTAAGAATCTGCACTTTGTAACAAATGGGTGACACTTGAAACCAGTGTAAAATGTTCAGCTGGAAGTTTGTCCTTAGCAATGCTTTCTGAGAGTGAATAATCAGGGCTCTGGAGTGAGGAGATGAAAGCCAGGCTTTAGGATCAGCTCCTAAAGGTCTGGTTCTGCACCTGCACAAGGGGTGCTGTGCTCACACAGGGCAGCATTGCTGCACCGCCGACTCCTGGAGTGAGCAAGAAAAGTTAAAATCTCAGAATCACAGGATGGCCTTAAAGATAATCCCATTCCACCCCTGCCATGGCAGGGACACCTCTCCCCCAAATTTAGGGGCAGACTCTCCCCCTAAATTCCTGCGAACAATTCTGTAGATGCAGCCCAGGGAACTGAACAAAAGGCAAAGATAAAAGGTGTAGTACTGGAGGGAAAAAAGTTGGAAGTAGGAATTTTACAATGTCCTATAGCCAGAGAGAAGGTTGGATATGTATTTGCTGTAATGTACCATACTGCAAACATTTTACATGTCATAAAACACTAATTCAAAATCATCAGAAATGCTCAAAAATTCCAGACTACCCTGGCACATGTAAGTCTGGAAATGCTGTGACTTTCAAGTAACTCGAAGTAGAAGCATTTTTTCTCTTTATAAATTCTTTCTACAAGTCTGAGAGAGCAATAGGGACACTTCAGGCTCAGACACCACAGACAAGAAAAAGAAACCTTTAGGGAAAAGCACTTCATGATAAACCAACTCTCTCCTGGGCTTTGTCTGCTCCTGAAATTCCTTCAGGTTTGCTTATATTCTTTCTACCCTCCCTGAGTAAAATTTGTGGTATCCACAATTCAGAAGGTTTTATCTGGAGTCATCTGAGGTCTCCGTATTCATCATTTGGAAATACATCCACGGACATTTGGAGCTCACATTTTTGTAACAAACGAAGGAACAACCTTATTTTAAAGCAGCTCTGCTGCCTCTGGCTGTCCTTAGGCAGGTGTGTGTGTGGAGTGACTGGGCAGCAGAGCAAACAGAGCTGGTCACTGCTGAGTCCCTGCTGGGAGAGCAGATCTGAACTGGATGTCAGTGTCAGACACCCAGCCCTGCCCTTTTCCCATCCATTCCCAGCCTGGAGCAGCTTCCCTCTGCTCATGGCACACCACATTTCTGCAAAGCTGAGAACTTTGACAGCCTCAAAATGACATTTCTTAAATACACCAACCAATATATCTGGCTACTACTAAACATCTTGTAGTGCTCATTCCACAAAGCATTCCCAATGACGATCATTCCTGAGAACTGGAGAGTTCTGTAGAGGATGTTTCTTGAAATAATTTTTTTTATTGGACAAATAGGTCAGGATGAACATTTGATTCTTTCCTCTGCTGTTAAATATTTGCTCTCCTATCTTCCCTGCTGGGCTTTAGCTGTTTGTAGGCCTGGTGATGGCATTTGGGTTAAAAATGATCACTGGGGCATGGGGAGCTTGAGAACAACAGGGAAAGAAGAAAACAAAAGTTGCAAGGAAAATAATTTTATTCTTGGCTTCATGGATATTCTCAGCTTTTAAGTATTCTGAGGTTATATGAGGAAAATTGACTAATTCAGGCTATAAAGAAATTTTAAAATGCATATGGATTTTAAGGTATTATAAAGGAATTCTTGGACAGTTCCCTGGGGCTCAGTGTAATTGTGGTGGCTTTCTATTAATTCTGTGCAAGAGTTGTAAAATAATAACTTGAGGCAAGGAGTGGTGTTATTTGGTATTCATTTCTGCTTCTGTATCAGCTCTGAGGGACTATCCTGAAAAATTTAGCAGAACATTTCTTGCTAGTTTGCACTTTAACTGTTGTATTAAAATGATTTTCCCCCTCACTTTCTTTTTTTTTTTTTTTTTTTAGCTTTCAAGGAAAATAGATCTCAAATACAAGGCTCTGTCATGATACCTCATCTCTTTCCATCACCATAAAAGTTCTAGGAAAGAGGACAGAAAATAAGAGTAATGCAATTTTTTTCCTTACCAATGTTCCCTACAACGTGACAGAGCCTCTGAGAATGGAAATGCGAAAAAAAAAAAAAAAAAAAACCAACAAAAAAAACAGCCTTGGAACAATCTCTGCATCAGTGTTCCCTCAGTCTCCCTCTTGGTGTGCAGTGTGATGTGAATCTCAGGTCCAGGGGCTTTGATTAGTGCAGAAACATCCAGAAAATCTTTATGGAGGAGAAGGGACAGAGAGCAGTGCTTGGCAACTTCAGCAGGGTGTTCTGAGAGAATGAAAATACAGAGCAGTGCTGGGAAGGGGATTGATTTTTCCTGGGGCTGTGCAAAGATGTGAACAGAGGGAAGAGAGGAGAGCAGCTCTTGAGTGAAACAGGAAGGCAAGTAATAATTCTGTTATATTGAGAAGTGGTCAAGTCATTTCTCCAGGTCTCTGATACCCTCTCAGGCCTTGAATGCCCTTCTTTATTTTCTCAGTTCCAAGAAAAAGGTCCTGCAGTCCAAGCCAGAGGTCCACTTATCCACTCCATTTATCTACTCATCTCATTTTTCTCTGCACCAGCTTTAAAATAAGTACTGCTGTACATTCACTAATAATTTAATTTACACCTTGCAACACTGTCTAGGATTTATGCCATGAAATGATCTGAAAATTTCATAAAAGCCTCGCATGAAGTCTGAAAAAATCCTCACACAAAGCAGCAGTAAACCCTTTAAGCATCATTCTGTCTCAAAGAAGTCAGATAAAATAATTGGCAGGACAAACACAATGAAGGAGCTGCACAGGACATTTTTGGGGTTTGTTCCCAATCAGTTACAAAGTGTTCTGGAGGTTTCTCCTCTGACTCCTCAGAGCACTCAGAGGGTCTGATTGCTTTCCCCTAACACTTTTTGGCAGTATTCCTTCACCTTGTTTCAGAGGGGTTGTGCAAAGTCCAACAAGTCCCTAGTGTGAAAAGGAGAGATATTATTTATCTGCTTTCACCCTTGATAAGAGGTTCCTCCTTTGTTCCATCCATCAGGACATAATTACACATCTGTCCTGATTATCCAGCAGCACCTGATGGGGTCCTGGGATGCTTCTAGGGGTGATGCTGGACATCCACAGGGAGTGAAGGAGCAGAATGACCATTCTTACAGCAGAGGGTTCCTCTGGGGCCTGGTGGCATTGTCCTTTTTTGGGCCTTGCTAAGCTGTAATGTTGTGATTTCCTCTGTTACCACCCTGACTTGGCTGCACCATGGAGAAATACTTATATTTATTTATTTATATATATTTACATTTTAATATATATACTGGAGCAATATAAAATCAGAGAATCCCAGAATAGTTTGGGTTGGAAGTGACCTTAAAACTCATCCAGTGCCACCATGGACACCTTCCCCTGTCCCAAGCTGTTCCAAGCCCCAGTGTCCATCCTGGCCTTGGGCACTGCCAGGGATCCAGGGGCATCCACAGCTGCTCTGGGAATTCCATCCCAGCCCCTGCCCACCACCCTTGGCAGGAGGGTTGGAACAAGAACGTCTTTGAGATCTCCCAGGCCTGCTGCACCTTTTTGTGGGATTGGCTGTTTCTGATACTGAAATAATTTTTTAATATCTTGTAGTGGTGGCTCTGCCCTGCAGTGACACGGGTAAGGAGATACAGAGAATGATTTCAAAAGATAACAAAGGGATTTGGGAAGAGTAAAATGTCAGGGAAGTGCTGCCCTAGGAACAGGCCCTCTGTACAGAAGCAGAAAAAAGTAACTGGAAAGAAATTTCTGATATAAACAAGTTGTGCATATCTATGTTTCTGTCTTTCTGTAGTTTCTGGTTAAGCAGAGTGAAGTATTTCTCCCTTTTGAGTCAATTCATTTAAGCTTCCATGAGCTTTGGAGCTGATAAATTTTGGGTAGGAGGCAGTGGTCTACCAGGATTTCACCCTGAATGGTCTCCAGATTTTGTCCACAAATAAATTATCCAGCCTGAGTGTCTCAGCTACAAAAGCTTACAGCTACTACTCCATTACCTAGATCCCAAAATATGGCAAAAATACAAATTTTTTCTTGCTGGGCACACATTTAAGACAACACAACCCTCTCACAAACCAAAGAAACCAACTGAAAGCTTTCCAGATACATCTCTGGCCATAATTCCTGTTGGATGAATATGGCACAGGCAACAATCCCAAATAATTGCACTGGATTTAGAGTGACCTTCTGTAAGCTTGTAAAGGAGCATATGAATCAAGTAAATTAGGCACTTATTAAATCCACAATTAGTTACATTCTATTTTAAAAAACCCCTCAGGCTTACAAAGTCAAACATGGAGCAGGATCTTTGCTGGATTTAAGCCCAAATAGATGTGATTTAAGCAGTGCATGAAGAAAATAGCAGCCCTTGTTCTGGGGATTCCTATTTTCTTTTATTTTATTTTAGGAGTGGAATGATTTATGATGAATTTGGGAGTGAAGACAGGGCTGAATGAGATCCCTGGATAAAAGCACTGCTTTCTGGGTTTGTGGCTTTATGAGAGGGAGGGGGACAGATGGAAAAAGAAAGTGGTTGAACTTCCTATTTGTACTCACTCATCGACTCTGTCAATTTGGCCATCTCTGTTTCTCTTTGGGGCTTCTCCTGGGGGAACAGACAAAATGAAAAACAAATATATATATATTTATGTAATATAGAAATAGAAATACACCTGAGTGCAAATGGCAATGCGAGAGGAGGACATTAATCTATTATATATTTCTATTTTATTTAGGGATTTAACTTCACTCCTAAATAGATTGAACCTCTGTGGGTTTTGGTTGGTTTTTTTTTTTTTTCCTTTGTAATGTCTCAATTTTTCCTACTATGAAGTCTGAAGCTTGTATTTATTTATCTGTGTGTATCTAGCTGGAGAAATTGATATTATTCCATCAAAGTGATAACGGAGGAGGAAACCCTCCCCAGTTTTTCACTCTCTGCTAAAATATTCCAGTGTGTTAGGCCTTCCTGACAAAAGAGCAACCCACAAACCACTTACACTGCAGGAAAAAAGCACTTATTCGGAAATAAATAGATTTTATATGGGAGCTGAAATGTGTGGTGTGGCACTGGGCTGACACTGAGATGAACTGAGATACTTGAGGGACTCCCAAGCAAACCTGCAGGTCTTTGTCTCGTCCTTGTTCCTTGCATTATTTTCTTTTAATTTAATTTTTTTTCTTTTCATTTCAGACATTTGTAGCTGAGACAGAGGCTTGGTCAATCAAGAGTCCTTGAATCCAATGAAAATTCAATGTCTCAAAGCGCAGCTCAACTACAGTAGTAGAGGAGAGGCTGGGTCCAATCTCCTGATTTCAGAGCCAAAGTTTGGGCTGAATGAAAACAGCAAAGCTCTCAAAACTCCAATTAAGTGTTTTTGAGAGGATGTGGTGGGGCTGTTGTGACCCCTCTGATCATTGTGGTGGCTGAGCACCACCACCCCACCCCTCCACCTGTGTCAAGGCTGTGAGAGTGGCTCTCCTGGGCCATGGGCGAGCAGATCTCAGCTCTTTTTTCCTCAAAAAACCTCAGTAAGGGAGAAAATTTCCACAAAAATGTGACTTTATTGGGCAGTATCCCCAAACAGAAGCTCCTTATCTCAGCTCTGGGACAAGGTGCAGGGTTTTGGTGACCTTCAGTAACTGCTGGAGTGGCTGGGGACAGGAGTCAGAGTGGTGACATCTCCCTTTGACTGGGTCTGTGCTAAAAATAGAACTGGGGAAGGGCACAGGCTGAGAATTCACAGAATTCACAGAATCACAGAATTCCCAGAATTCCCAGAATCACGGGGTTGGAAGAGACCTTCAAGACCATGGAGTCCAAGCCAGCCTCAAGAGCTCAACTAAACCCTGGCCCCCAGTGCCACATCCAGGCTTTGTTAAACACCCCCAGGGATGGTGACTGCACCACCTCCCCGGGCAGCCATTCCAGAACTTTATCACCCTTTCTGGAAAAAACTCTTTCCTGATATCCAGCCTGTGTTTCCCTTGGTGCAGCTGGAGGCTGTGTGCTCTGGATGTGTCAGTGCTGCCTGGAGACAGAGCCCAGCCCAGCTGAGCACAGGCACCTTTCAGGAGCTGTTCAGAGTGAGGAGGGCACCCCTGAGTCTCCTTTTCTCCAGGCTCAGCACGCCCAGCTCCCTCAGTGGTTCCTCACAGCCTGGTTTGTGTTCCATTTGCCATGAATTGTCCCTGCCAGGTGTTATTTGCCAGGACAATGTGGTTTTCCAAGGCCCTTTGGGTGTGACATGCGCAGAGCCTGCTGCAGGGGTTCCAGGCTGCTCAAGAGCAGGATCACTTCCTAACTCCAGGGGACCTGAGGTCTGTCCACCTCTACTTCAGAATTCCAGAATCCCTGAGCTCGGAAAAGCCCTCCAAGGTCATCAAATCCCAGCTATGCCCAATCCCCACCTTGTCCCCAGCCCAGAGCACTCAGTGCCACCTCCAGGGGACACCTGCAGGGATGGGCACTCCAAAGCTCCCTGGGCAGCCCCTGCCAAGGCCTGAGCATCCTTTCTATGGGGAAATTCCTGCTGCTGTCCCAGCTGAGCGTGCCCTGGCCCAGCCTGAGGCCGTTCCCTCTGCTCCTGTCCCTGTTCCTGGAGCAGAGCCCAACCCTCCTGGCTGTCCTCTCCTGGCAGAGCCACAAGGTCCCACTTGAGCCTCCTTTTCTCCAGGCTCAGCTCCTTCCCAGCTCCCTCAGCTTCCCCTCACAGCCCCTCCTCTCTCCTAAATACCTTATCCCAGTCCTGGATTTTATCTGGCACAAAAACCTAAGAAATATTTTCTGTACCAAACAAGCCACTACTTGCACTTCACAAAGTTGGACTTCTACTGAAAAAAAGAAAAAGGCTCAAATGTCACAGTAATAGGAGCTAATGGCATTCATGAAACTAACAGGTAATGCTTCAGAACTGCATTTAGACACCCCTGAGAGCATTTTATATGAAAAGAAAGGTTTAAGGTTATGTCCTGGATCTGAGTGAGGACAATGCCCTAAGCCATGCTGATAATGTAGAATCCAGCATCAGATTCATGAAAAAAAAAAAGAAAGGAAGGAAAAAAGAAGTAGCACAAGAGTGTAATTTTTTAACAAAAAAAAGGGTCCTCTATGAAAGTTTTTTTGCATGGCATTAATCATCAAAGGAAAGCACAGCACTCTGAAAACCATCAGGAATTTGTGTCTGTGGTGATTTATAATGTGACCTTAAAACACCTCCTTTTGCTACAGAACTCAAACTTTATCAGGACTGAAGAGTTGGGAAAGATCAATTTGAGCCCTGGAGATGGAGGGCTGGATTTATTAGACTAATAACAAATTGATATTAAATATTATTACTTTCCTCTTTCTCATTATTAAATACATTTTACTAATGATGAAGCTCATGACAAAGGAGACTTGAATGGCATTTCATTTTAAAGTAAAAGTATCAAATATAATAATGAAGTACAAATTTAGAAGTTTTTGAACTTATTTGTCTTTCCTTAAAAGAAATGCCCAGGACTACTGAAGTTCTAGTCTTCCTTCTTTAGTAGATAAAATTATGTTTGTGTGCATCCAATTTCTGAATACTAAAAGTTTTTAAATTACATCTAATTTCCAGATACTTTTATTGAAAAAATTAACCTTTGGTACTGTTATCAATTAACTTCAGACTCTATGAAATTATATATAAAATTTTGTCCTTTTCCCTTTTTCTAATGATCATGAAGATGGGCACATATACACCCATGAAGGTCTGGAAATTACGATAATTTTTCCACACATCTGTTTCTTCAAAATGGAATATTTTAAGGGAGCTAGAACACCTCTAAGAAATTTGTTTTTTGATGGCAGATAAAGAAGGAATTCCACCCTCTCTGACAGAATGAGTTCTAGCAGATTAACTTGGGGGAGAATCAAACATTAAAACATACTTTTGTTCCTGATTTTAGCAGACGTGAGTTTGAACGCGGGCTGACAGCAGAGTGGCATTTGCTGCCTTCAAAAAAAAACCACCAAATCCAAACCACAAAACAAAACAACAAAAAAAGCAAACAACAAAAGGAAACAAGATTTAAAAAAAAGCAAACAACACCGTGTTTCATTTCAGGACAGGAGTTGCCTTTAAGGGCTGACTGTCTTGTATTTCCTCTGGAGATTGCTGGGTAAACAAGAATTGCCACCTCAGAAAACACATCAAGAAAAGGACGACTCATTTTTTTATCTCTCCTAGCACAGTGATGCTCATATTTCAGGTTTTTCATAGCTCTGTAGTCAGCACAGAGTGATTTCTGCAGGGCATTTTGAATCCATGGGCTCTTGCTGCCGGTGCCTGCTCTGAGGTGAAGAACCCAAATCTTTCACAAACTCAGAAGAGCAGCAGAGCCAGACCCTGCTCTCGTTGTGTCTCACATGGTTACTGACTTCTGTGTGCCTGAAAAGCAGCAAATTCTGCTTTTTTTACTTGAAATGATGTGAACTTTCCAAAGTGCCAGCAATAGGCGATGTTGTGGTGCAGGAGGGATGTGTGAAATTTAAATTAAGTGAAGCATGATAACTTCAACTAGCAAAAAGGGCCATTTCAAATGCTGCTTTGTACTTTTTGTATTGTTT
This sequence comes from Onychostruthus taczanowskii, assembly GCF_017590055.1. Lineage (NCBI taxonomy): Eukaryota > Metazoa > Chordata > Aves > Passeriformes > Passeridae > Onychostruthus > Onychostruthus taczanowskii. The sequence continues at coordinate 12,530,008 of NW_024498906.1, forward strand.
GTGAGGTCTTTCATTCAACTGAGGGTGTAAAAAAGAAGATGTAAATTGTCATTTTCTAATGGAGTTTTGGTTTGGTTTTTTTTTAAAGCAATATCCTTTCTATCAACTTCCTTCAGACAAAAGAGTGGTTGCCCAGTCCTACAATATCTGAGGCTGTGATGTCCTGCCTTGGACTGAATTTAATTTCAAATTATTGTTGTGCTGTTGCAACAGTTATGGGTTTAAAGGGGCAACACAGAAAATGTGGCCCTCACGTCACTCCCTTCTCAGCCAAAGAAAATCAGGCACTTTTGGATAAAACTCTCCTTGTCTGACAGCCTGTGCTGCAGAGTCTGCCATGCTTCTGTCACAGGGGTACAAGAAGATGTCAGGAGTTTTGAGCTGACAACCAGGCAGCACAAAAATAACATTTTCAATGTCAAGCAGGAGAAGATTGAATCAAATTCCAGATGGGAATCAAAACATTGAGTTCCCAGGTCACTTGTCTTGTAATGGAATATTCTTGGACAAGACAGTGAATGAACTTCTTGTGATTTTCTAATGGAAGGACAAGGGCACATCCTGAAACTCCCTCCCTCAGTGGCTGCTGGCTTCAGCTGGCACTAATTAATGAGATCATTATATTTATTTTCACAGGGTCACAGGATGGGTCAGGCTGGAAGGGACCACAGAGGGTCACTGGTGCCACCTCCCTGCTCCAGCAGGGCCATCCCAGAGCACAGGGCACAGGGCTGTGTCCAGATAGTTATTTATTCCCGGGTGTAGGACCCTGTATTTGCCCTGGCTGAGTTTCAGACAGTTCTTCTCTGCCCATCTCTCCAACATCTCTTGTAATAAAACATCTCTTGTACTTCTGAAGTGCAGAGGTTCACCAACACACCAGGAAACTGCTGAGGTAATCCAAAACTATGGCTCAAATTTCTGACAGTATTTCATCAGCTGTAGATCAGAGCTCACATCCATTACATCCATTACACATCATTTTATGAAGCTTTCTTACTTTTGAAGTAGCAAGTCCCTGGTAATTCAATTGACACATCCTTGAAGGCAATAGCTCCTCCATCACTAAGTACAAATTCAATAAGCAAGAAGCAAAGAAGAACCTTTTTGGAAATTTTAGCTCAGAGTAATCTATCTTGGGATATCTTCAATTACTTTTCAAACTACATGAAAATGGTTTCATGTTGGAAACATTATTAAGTGAGAATAATAGAATTTAATTTTATGGAGTGTCTCTCCTCCTCGTGACATCTCCAAATGCTTTGCAGTAATGAATTAGACACAGGTTCTGGGGCGATGGTGTGTAGGCAAATGCAGCTCTCATTATGTGCTATTCATTCCAGCAATAGCCTACACTCAGTTCTCAAAAGCAGGGCTTATTTTAGGTGGAGAGGGGTTGTTGGAAGGAGCTGGAGCTCTTCCTTTGGAAAAATGCCGTAGGAACTTCCATTTCTATCTGCAAACATACCCTACAAAGGAAAAAAAGTAGCTTAATAGCCCATCTTTAGGGCCCTGAACAATGAGATACTCTGTGTTATTGCATTATTTTACTATTACTAGAATTCAAGCTTTATGCAAGGCCTGCCTAAGCCTGTGGGAGTTGCTTTTCCTGCCTCCCCGTCCCAAAATAGAAAAAATGTTGTTTATTTTTCCTTTTCTGTCTTTCTTGTCCCAAGAAAGGAGGCTAATCCCAACTGACTTTTTTTTTCTATTTTTCCAAAATTAAGTGTTGGGGCAGGGCCTATAAAGACAATTTTGTGCAGGACCCAGCACTGTGTGGTCTCCAGCAAATTGGCTTCATCCTCAGCCTCAAAGCTGAACACTAATCTGCACTCCCTTGCAGTGATCCCAGCACTTGAATGGCTCAGAATGCATTTTATAGGAATATCCTGTGCTTGGCACAAGAGGTGATTTCAATTTGTATCAGCTGGAATGAGCTTAAAATACAATATTTGAATAGATGGAGTGAGCAGAGTTCAAGGAGGGAGTGCCTGAGCTGGGTTCACCGGGGTTATGGAGCAGCAGGGGTGAGTTGGGCTCATTAATGTGTTCAGACCTCATAAAACACTCTCAGGAGCTCTAAGATGTCTTACATGGAGGAAATTTGCATTAGCAGCAGGAGGAACTGAATTTATTTCCCTGGGTTCTAGAATCGTGGGTTATTTTTTTTACATTTCTCATAATTTTTGGTGAACTTACTCATAATTCACACTTGGTCTGTGAAATATGGATGGAAAAATCTTTGGTTTTTTCCAAGCAGAAAATCAAGCAGCAGTTCTAGAGGAGCTTGTCAGGTCCCCTCAGACTCAGGGGACCAAGCTCACAGAATTGTGGGTTAAACCCCTTGCAAATGCAGTGTCATTCTCTAAGTAGGAGGATCAAATATTCACATATTAAACAGTGGGGATGGTGTGTGGTGGTTCTGAGTGTAGGAAATCCTTTAGGTGCAGAATCAGCAGATAAATGTTACTATCTGCTGCGCAGTAAACAGGAACAGTTACTAATGCTCTTGTATCTACCAGACCATAAATAAATAAAATAAAATTTGAACAAGATAAGGAGAAAAAAAGAAGAGCATTTGCAGGAGAGAGAATATTCATATCTATGAAAAAAAAAAAAGAGTGAGAGAGAGAGATAGAGACAGACTTTATGGTTTTGACATTTGAAATAAGATCTAAGCTGTAGCAAGTCTCAGGCTTTCAGTTTTACTTAACCTGAAGAACTTCACAAGTTTAGACTATAAAATTCTATTGCAGGGAACATGAAACTGAAAACTTATTAAAAAACCCTACCTTTGGCATTGAAACCTCAGAGCTGCAGGAATTTGAGTATCTTTAACTTACAGGGGTGACAGTGTCAGGAGATGCAGGTTATTTTAGCAACAATTCTGGCTTAGGTTAATAAAATAAATAAATTTGGGTGCCTACGGACCCAAAGTGGGAGCAAAACAATGTTGTGGTGTGATTACATGATTAAAGGCAGTTATATTTTCTTAGCTCCTTTGCCCTACAGGGTGAACTCCAACAGCTGAATTTTCCTCTCCCACTACAAAAATCCCACAGGGAGTCAGAAGATTTATTTGATTCCCTCAGATTCCAGTAAAAATACATCTATTCCAGGACAATGGGTCGGGCTGACTGAACACCATGAGAGCTTCCACTCCTGTGTTTTCCAGATAGCAAGCTGCGTGTTCTGCCTGCTTTTGAGAAGCTCAGCTTGGATGTTCTGACAAATTATGGATGCAGGTAATTGCAGTGGAGGATTTCAGTCTTACAGCCAGCATTTCCTGCCTGCACTGTGAAATTAAGCAAGTGTAAGTTCTCCCTGGAAATCAAGGAGAATATCCTGGCAACAAAGTGAGGCAGGGATGCTACACTGAGAAGGTTTGAAAGCTTTTTACTTCGGCTTGGACAAACCAGCATAAATTACATCTCAGCAAAAGGTCTTCAAGGCAGAGTGGATAATCTTATGTGTGCTCTGCCATGGAAATCTGCAGGCTGCAGGTGGGGTGGCTGTGAGCAGTTAATGCATGCTGAAAAGCTCTATTTTCAGTGGAAATGTTCTTACCAATGCAGAGACCTTTGGATCAAACTCTTAAGAAACTGCTGTTTTTCTTTTTAGGGCATAAATCATGAATATATTCTGAATTGTAATAGGAGAAATGTAAGTTACCTTGAGATAACAGCAGCTACCCTGTTTTAAAAAAAGAGTTGGTAGAAACCCAAAAGAGGAGATTCTCTATAGAAAAGAGACTTAAAAATGCTTATCCAGTCTTTTCAGCTGTTAATAATGCATATGTAGGGTTTTTTATGGGCTCATTGTTTCTGTGCCCCCCAAAGGGAAAATCTCAAGTGGTTACTCATATTCTTGTAGCATTAAATTCCAAATTTCAATAAGAATCATATAAGAATATTTACAGACTGAGGATTTCTGATGAAAAATATAAGTAGAAGCATTGCCTGAACTAATCTAAGAACCATTGTTTAAACTATTTAAGAGAATAATGATCTAATAAAAGATGTTTTGTTTATTACTTGCCTTGATGCATTATAAAAATAACTCATAACTACACGGAGCAGATCAAACATCTCAAACCTGAACCTATTTCCTCGGGTACCTTGTGAGACTTAAATGATGAACACAGAACAAGGGGAACTGACATTTTTCTTTGTTTTGTGCTGTGATCATGTTCCCTCAATGAAATTTCTTAAACAAGAACTGTCTGCAGTGTCAGGTTGGGCTCTGATTGAATAATACCAAAGTGTCTCACACAGTTTCCAATTTTAGCATCCTTTTGTTGTTAAATCTATCTCAAAAAAAAAAAAAAAAAAAAAAAAAGAAAAAGAAGAAAATCTTCAAAAGCTATGAGATGTTGGAAAAGAACAAGTAACGTGTCAGATGAATGCAAGAATGCTAATAATGATAATACCTCCCTGTCCTACTGAAAAATACCTGAAAATACCTCCCATTTACTACTCCCTGAGAGAAAATAGAATTTTTGGTTGCTTGCACAGATCTTTTTGGGCCAAACTGAAAAAAGTAATAAAAAAGAGAAATGCTGAGGTAAAGCAGCTTTTGGTTTATCTTCACCATTAACTTTTCAGAGCTAAAGAAGACAATAATAGGATCTGCAGCAGAAATGGTGCAAGTGTGGATATTTGGACACAGCCTTAGTGTTCACGTCTCTAAGTTCAGCCCACTGAAAATTTGGGTCCAGGATCTAAGTGGGGTTTTTGTGTTCCCTGTAGCCCCAACAGAGGGAAACCAGCACCTCCACAGAGGAGCTATCCAGGAATAAGCAAAGGAATCCCTGGGGGAAGTGTTCAGCTCATTAAGGATGGAGTTGAGCTGATTAAATATGTGTTAAATGGGTAAGACAGGGGTGTGAGGCCACCTCTCTCGGAAATCCCGGAGTTCCTGTGCTCCTTGTGCTGTGCCAAGGGTTTGCTCCCACCCCTCCCATCCTGTTCTCCTCTCCTCACCTACAGCCTTGAGAGGAATAGCGGATTTCTCTTTCCAAACAAGCTGTGGGTCTGCTGGTAGATAAAACTAGCACTGGGAGATAAAAGAAACAATGGGAAGGATTCTACTGATTGATGAATGGAAAGAGATATTTGCTTTTAAAAATAAACTTTAAGTTTGCTGATAAATGAAATTAGACATTGAAAGATGAAAGAAACAATGAGGAAGAAAAAACCCTAAGTTCCATAAGAATTAAAAATTAAAAGGGAGGGTTATACATTAGAGGGAAATCTCTGGTGTCAGGTGTATCATGAAGTCTGTGCCTCTCAAGTACCTCAGCAAATGGGGAAAGAGAGAAGAGAAATGTGGCTGGGAAATTAGGATAAAAAGGGAGGCTGCATCCTCCAAAAATTTGAGAGACCCCAGGGGAATGCCCCATGGCCTCTCGCTTTATTTAAATAAAGAAAAAGTACTCCTCTGTCTCCTTTTTGGACATAAACCTCTGATCTTTGTGGATTAATTTTTCTAACAGCCTCTTCATTTCCTTTTCTCTTGTCTTACCCAGCCCATCACCTTTCCTAAAACAGTCTCCCTTTCCTTTTCTCTCCATCTAACTTTATCCCTCACCTCTCCCCTGCCTCTCTTCACACTCCCACACTCCCAAAGGAGCAGGTGTGGAAGGAGCGTGCGGCTCGGGGCTGTCACAGGGAGCATCCTCCCTCTGTGCTCCCAGTCCCACACACAGGGATTATCCTCCCCGAACAGCCTGAGCAGCCTCGGGGCAGGGGCTGCTCTGCCTGAACCCCAGGGCTCTGTCACCTCCTCACTTCAGACTGAGGAGATATTTTAGTAATTAATGTCTGCAAGGAATTATGACAAAATCACAGAATGGTTTGGGTTGTAAGGGACCTTAAAGTTCATCTCATCCCACCGCTGCCATGGCAGGGACACCTTCCACTGTCTCAGGCTGCTCCAAGCCCCAGTGTCCAACCTGGCCTTAGATGGTTCCAGGGATATGGAATCCACAACTTCCCTCTGCTTTTGGCCCCTGTTCATTATCCCTCACCCCAAAGCCTGGATTATTATTTTGGTGAGGAGAGTTTGACACCCAATAACTTGAAGTGTTCAGGTTCTTGGGCTGATAAATGACATCAGCCAGGCTTGGACCTGGATAACTCATGTCATCATGGAATTACGGAGAGCTTTGTGTTGGAACAACTCTAAAGATCATCTCATTCCACTCCTGCCATGGCAGGGACACCTTCCACTGTGCCAGGCTGCTCCCGCCCCAGTGTCCAACCTGGCCTTGGGCACTGCCAGGGATCCAGGAGCAGCCCCAGCTGCTCTGGGAATTCCATCCCAGCCCCTGCCCACCCTGCCAGGGAACAATTCCTCATTGCCAAGATCCCATCCAGCCCTGCCCTCTGGCAGTGGGAGCCATTCCCTGTGTCCTGTCCCTGCATGCCCTGGAAATTGTCTCTCTCCAGGTTTCCTGGGGCTCCTTCAGGCCCTGCAAGGCCACCCTGAGCTCAGCCCAAAGTTTCTCCTGTGCAGGTGAATAATCCCAGCTGTGCCAGCCTTTCCTGCCAGCAGAGCTGCTCCATCCCTCTGCTCATCCTGGAACCTTCTCTGGGCTCTCTGCAGCAGCTCCAGCTCCTCCCTGTGCTGGGACAGGGCTGGGGCAGCTCTGCAGGTGGGCTGTCACCCCAGTGCTGATATACAGTATATATAATATATTATATCAAAGATATGGATGAATTGTATTGTAAATGACAGAGAAATGTGAATGTCCGCTAATAAAAAAGCAGAACAGGGTGAAATTCATTGCCCTGTGGCTCTCCTGGTGTTCAGACCAAGCTGCCCAAGCTGAGGCTGCTCCAGGAGGCTCCTGCTTGCCATCAGCTGAGGATAGAGACAGAATCCACATTTCCTGTCCAACCCAGCCCCAAGGGCTGCTCCCTGTGAGGGAATGCCAGCTCAGCACAGTGAGAGGCTGCCTGGAGATCCCCAGGGAGCCTCAGGAAGCACAATCCCTGTCAACAAGTCAATTATTCTGCAGGAGCCTTGTCCTGGTGCTGTTCCTGCCGCTGCTCTTCATCTCAGCAGCTTTTGTACTGTGTGTGTCTGGGGGATTGGGATATATTTTAAGGGTGTATTTTAACTGGAATTTCCAGACAAGCTCTGGGTGAGTCAGACTAAAGATTTACACATTGGGCACAGCAAATCTGTGTGTTCTTCAGGCAGTGCAGCTGATGGCACTTCCACTGTGCAGAGTGTGCTTTAGACACAGTGCTCTGTAAGGGAGATGTTTCAAACTGTGCTAACTCGAGTCCTTCCTGAGTTTAAACACCTCCAAAATAACGCATAATGTCAGTGATTAAAGGTCAGTTCATGGAGCTGGCCACTGCTACTGCTTTTAATTTTATTAAGTGTTAATAATGATAAAATATTCATAGCTGTTAACTTATGAAGGGAGAAACTATGTGCTTAAATGGAGATAAAGCATTTTATTCTATTGCAGACAACAGAGATGGGGGAGGTTTCTGGCAGCTCCCCAGAGGAGCCATCCCTGCCATTCACCAAAACCTTGCCATGCAAACCCAATACAAGCTCCATTGTCTCCTGCATTTTAAAATTATGAGGAAGCTGAATATTGATCAGAATTACATTCCCTGAGAGCTGGTTTGTGAAATTTTAATCAACAGTAAATGCAATCAGAAGGAGTACCTAATTTGTTTCTCCATTTTTAAAAATCCTTCTTATTTCCTATTGTAATGCTGTTTTTTCTCCTCCCCAAATGCTAGGTTATGCCCAGAATCCATTCAGTTGTGTGCAAACCTGGTTAATAAAAAGATAAGCACCCAACCATTCTCGTGCTGTCCTATTAACATAAGTGTTCTACCACTCTGCAGACTGGATGTGATGCACAAAAATGCCCTGAGTTTTGCAGCTTGACTTGATTTTAATGTCTGCTGCATAATTCTCAGATGTTTAACACTTCAGAAAACTCTGTGTGATTTAAGGGTAAATTAATCTTTACTCACTGAAAACTGGAGCAAGATTTAGGTAAGATATTTTGCCATTCCTTGATGCCTTTTAATTAAAATTCCTTCCTGTTTGTTTTGAAAAATTCAAAGCTCTGCTTCTAGGCATTTATACTAGAAGAGATCAGCTCCAGGCTTTCCTAACCGTTCTATGGAACAGCTCCTTTTCCTTTGCAAAGCCTGGATGTGCAGCTTTACGGACAATTTTTCACCTCTTTCCCTTTTTTTCCTGTATCTTTCCAGCACAATTTCAGCTGCAGAACCTGGAGAATGTGATCCAACACAGGCAGGTACATCCTGACTGTGAAATTATGTGCAGGCAGACCCATTCTCCATCTTCATGGAGCTCTGCTGGATGTGTCAGAGCAGGGAAAGGCTCAGTCTAGACAGAGAGGTCTCAGTGCAGGGCCAGGGCTCACAGCTCCAAATTCCTTCCTGGTTCTTCTGTGGTGGTTAAAAAGCCCCAAAGTATTAAAGTGGCTACCTTGGTTTGCATTGCACTGAAGAGAAATCTCCTTTTCTGACTTTATTAGTAATAAGATCACTTTATTTTTCCGTCCACCCTCTGAAATCAAGGCTGATGATGTGATTCCTCAGACCAGGATGTTTTTCACTTTGCTAAATTATTTGCTATGTGATTATTATTTTGGTGCTGGTGGGAAACATGGCTGCAAAAGGTTTCATAGGAAAAAAAAGTTAAAAAAAAATAAGATGAGCAACACCAGGATTAGCAGAGGGATGGAGCAGCTCTGCTGGCAGGAAAGGCTGGCACAGCTGGGATTGTTCAGCTGCACAGGAGAAGCTTTGGGCTGAGCTCAGGGTGGCCTTGCAGGGCCTGAAGGAGCCCCAGGAAACCTGGAGAGAGACAATTTCCAGGGGATGCAGGGACAGCACACAGGGAATGGCTGCCAGTGCCAGAGGGCAGGGCTGGATGGGATCTTGGGAATGAGGAATTGCTCCCTGGCAGGGTGGGGAGGGGCTGGGATGGAATTCCCAGAGCAGCTGTGGCTGCCCCTGGATCCCTGGCAGTGCCCAAAGGCAGGCTGGGCATTGGGGCTGGAGCAGCCTGGCACAGTGGAAGGTGTCCCTGCCATGGCATTTCAGAGTTTCAGACTTGAAAGTCTTCATCCAACCCTTCTGAGAAGCTGCTTTAATCCCACCTGCCTTTTCCATGTCCTTCCATTCTTGCTGACAATCTGTCCTGGTGAAAAATTCAACTCGCCTTCAGCTTACCTAGAAACTTTATAATTCAGTTTTTAATTTGTATTTTTTTTCTACTTCTGAACAAAATTGTTGATGTAACTTCCATAAAAATAACTTATTGCTGAATTTTTTCATTTTTTTCTTCTTGTAAAATGAAAGGAAACAAAACTTTCCCCCTCTCACATTTCCCTGTATTCTAGTTTTTTCTCTAAATTGTTCATTTAAAATTTGGTGTTGCTCTTCATTGTGCCCACAGTCACCATTACTTTGTGGTTTCACACAATTCCTTCTTGGCAATTTTTATACTAAAATTATGAGTCCAAATTTTCCAAGCTACCAAAAGTTCCCTGATCCCAATAAGGGTGCTGATTTCTTTAGAAATCAGGCCCTGAGTGTTTTAATAGAATCATTATCCCTGTGTGTTGTCCCCACAACCAGAGTCTTTCAGTGATTTGGATCCAATTGGAAAATCACATCCCAAATTACAATAAATGTGGGGACATGCAATTACCAGCCCAGAAGGCACTGCAGTTTCCAGGCTCATTTAGCCATGTTTTCTCCAGCTGAGCCTGCCAGCCAGGGCATTAATTAATGTTTTATTCTAATGGGGACACCTGCCCAGTAGGAGCTACCAATTCTTTGTCTACAAAGAAAGCTGTCAGAGGGTAATTTCCTTTTGTTTCCCACTGCTCAGGTCTCTGAAAGACAAATTTTTCATTATCAGACAGGAATGAGACCTCTAGCACCTCTTGATAATTCAAAATTTTCTACTTAGGAATGGTTCCTTTGGTTGGTTTTTAGGTTTTTTTTTTTTTTTTTTTTTTTTTTTTTTGGGTTTTTTTTTTTTTTTTTTTGGTTTTTTTTTTTTTTTTTTTTTGGTTGGTCGTTTGCGCTTTTTTTTTTTTGTTGTTTTTTTGTTTTTTTGGTTTTTTTTTGGTCTATTTCATCTTTTCCACAAGGCCACCTCATTTCTAAAATCACTTCTTTTGTGATTTTAGGAGAATTTTACATTCAAGGAGACAGAAATTATTGACATATTACTAAACTGGCCCAGAAAATTACTTTGGCATGTTTAAACACGTAATTAACACTAGTCAACAACCACTGCATTTATCACTTCATGCTCCAGAAATTTATAAAAAAGGTATAAAATCTCCAGTTTTGCAAGTTCTGGTAACCATCTGAGCTAGATCAGAGAAATTCAGAAGAGCCACAAACCATCACCCAGGGGTTGATGTCACCCTGTGTCCCCCCTGGCCCTTTTCATGGTAAATGCAAAGGCAAATACAACTTCCTCTGTGTTTGGATTGTTTATCATGATTTTAATCCCATTTCTTTGGTGTTCTCTGAATCCAAAGGTCTCTGATCTACAGGATGTGTTGGATTTGAAAGTTACAGCTTTTCCCTAACTTCTCCCTCATGTTGCTGCTCCTGCTGCTGATTTTAGTGAGCCAAAATCTTGGACTCCTCATGACAGAGCCCTGTTGAGAGAGACTTTGTGCCGCAAGAGAGGAGTGGGGCTGCTCTCTGTAGGAAGAAACGTCAGAATTTGGCTCTCTGTACTCAGTAGCGCAACCTGGAGAAGAGGAGGCTGAGGGGGGACCTCATTGACCTAATTGTAGGTTGGATGTTAGGAAAAGGTTTTTTCCAGAAAGGGTGATAAAGTTCTGGAATGGCTGCCCGGGGAGGTGGTGCAGTCACCACCCCTGGGTGTGTTTAACAAAGCCTGGATGTGGCACTGGGGGCCAGGGTTTGGTTGAGCTCTTGGGGCTGGGTTGGACTCCATGGTCTTGAAGGTCTCTTCCAACCCCGTGATTCTGGGAATTCTATAATTAAATTGCACCAGGGCAGGCTCAGGTTGGAGACTGGGACAGAAAATTTCCCTGGCAGAGTAGTCAGGCCTTGGGCTGAGCTGCCCAGGGAGGTTTGGAGTCACTGTCTGTGGGAGTGCTCAGGAGGAGTCTGGATGTGGCCTTGGGGACAGGGTTTGGGGTGATGCTGGTGGGGCTGGGGTAGCACTGGGTGATCCTGAGGGGCTCTTCCAACCCTGATGATTTTGGGATCTCCTGCAGCAGCCAGCCAGCCTGCAGAGACGCTGTTTCCTGGCTTGGTCATAGCTCTCTGCAGAGTTTGGGACCTGGCCAGGAATTTGTGGGAGATGCTCGGTGTGAGGGGGTCCCTCCTGCTCAGACCCATCCCAGACTGGACACTGTGGATGGGTCAGTGTGTGATGTGGGAGGGAAAGGAGGAAAATCAGCTTTTGGTGTTTCACTTTAGACCTTGAAAGTCCCAAATGCTTTCACTTCTTTGATGGAAGAGTATGAAAACAGCTTAATGGGGAGGAGACCTGAATGAAATCACTCCAGAATGAGGTAATGTGCAGTTTCAAGTAGATTATGTGGACATGTGCATCCAAGGAACACTTTTTTTTTTCTTTTTTAGGGCTTTTTTTTTTTCCCCAGCCAAAACACTGACACTTAGATGGATGAATCATTGGTCTTATCTGGCAGTGCTGAAGGAAAATTTAAACTGGTGACTTCTTCTTTGTAGTTTAATGGTGTCATTACAACAAAGATTTGTATTTGATGTGTCTGAAAAAAATAGTCTAATCTCTCACGTAATAATGGTAATAATTTTGTTTGCCAACTTCTGCATTGTTGTGGCTTTTTAAAAATGTAAACATTTTGAAATGCAATAGATTTATGAATTAATTTATTTATAAATATATTTATATTTATATATTTAAAATATATATTTTTATTCTGTTTTTCTGCTGCAACAAGTCTGTTGTGACGGGTGTAATTTTTTACCCCTTCTAGCAGCATTTCTACAATTTGGACATCAGTTTCAACCCCGTATATCAGGATGGTTGAAGGTTTCAACCACATTAATTTATTGGAATTTCACTGAAAATTGGCAGCTGAGAAGGAGCCATTGCTATTAAGCAGTGGAGGATTGCATGGGACAGTTCCACAGGAATTTGTGACTTCTGCTGCTCCAAAAAAATTTGGCCACAAATGGTGGAGAATATTCAGCTTCAGGGGTTCAAATGGTCAAAGTTCTGTGATTTGTTAATTTTCAGTAGCTTCCCTGAAGGTCTCAGTAAGTTGTGATAATCAATAAATTTACCTCAGGGCCCAGTTTCAGCTCTAGAGTAACACTTATCTTTAGTGTATTTGGTTAAATTGTAAATTTTTAGGTCTGAGCTGAATTTTTTAATGAGGGAATAATTTTTATGGAAATGTTTTGCTTGCACAGCTTCCTGTGGCTTTGCAGCTTTTTGAATTTCTCATTTTGCTGCTACAAAGTTGCATCCTCCTTGCTCTAGATGTGATAGGAATAGCTCCCTGTGTAACTCTCCTGATCAGAATGGTTTGGGTTGGTTTGGGTTTTTTTAAAAGTTTTTAATAGATGTCTCTCAGAATTCACTTCACCCATGGAAAAATGAGTTTGATTTTTCATTTTATCCATCCCCATGTAAAGTTGTTCAGTAGCAGAATGAGAGGACCAATTTGATGTAAAAAAAAGGGCATTAATTAATTAATCAATCCCTTTCAGAACTCAATTTAATGCTATTTTCTCCCTTCTTCTGCAATAGTATGAATTCCTTATTTTCAGTTCCTTTGGTACTTCCTGGGATGATCTGCTGCTGACTGTACAATGACTGTAGCATTTTTGGCTAAACCAAATTACTGGTGGTCTAAAATCCTTGACAAAGCCTGTTCAGCTGCTTGCCAGCCTTAATTATAGATTTTTGCAGTAATAATTTATGGATTTAGTCAGTGATAGTGCAAAACCTTTGCAGTCAGGACAAGAATTGCCCACCTGTTTCAGCAGCTGCTTGAAAGCCACTGGAATTGTTTTGAGGTGGCATCATGAAAGTTTGAACTGATAGAATACTTCCATTATGGATGGATGGTCCTAAAATGAGAAAACTCCATGAAATTATGAAAAGGAAGATGATGCCTCAGGTTTGAGCTTTTCTATTTTTCAGATTCTGTGCTGCTTTAGTGTGTGGGTCTGAGCTTCATATTAGGGGATGTCAGAACCCAGGACATCCCTCTGGGTTCTCTGGATGGCTCAAAGCCCTGGCAGGGGCTCAGAGACCCTGGCAGGAAGCCAAAGACACCTGGAAATTTGATCTCAACTCATAGAGCAAATTACCAAATTTATATGGAGAATTACAAGTCACAAATTTTAAGTAGCATAACAGTAGTAATCACAGGGTGAAAGGAAAAAATTTGGAGCATGGTACAGGGGGTTTTGAAATTCTGTACGTGGAGGTTAGGAGTTCCAAAATAGAGGGATTTGGGCATGCCCTGTCCTTCCTCTTTCTTCTCCCTAGCATCCATGTTCAGGATGATGTTGGCATTCACAGATTGGTTTAGAGTAGAAAGTCACTGTCTAACATAGGTGGTAGGTATTGGAACATAACTGTAAACATGGTATAGGTAGTTTTTAGTATAAAAGACAGCACCAGCCCGAGAGGCGGAGACTGTGCCTGGGGCTGACCTGCTGAGCAGACCTTGGCAGTCCAGACAGAAAATGTAAGAGATAAAGAAAAAATAAACAACCTTGAGAACGTGAACTGAAGACTTCTCTACTCCTTCTTTGGCTGCTGGGTCATTTGGGTTCATCTTGGGTGCAGCCCTGGCTGGGCTCTTGTGCTGCCCAAGGTGCATCCATGGAGGCCTTTTGATAAATCCCTGCTTTATTCTTTACCTCTGTCCAGCCTCTGCTCTGGGGCAGCCTGCCCAAAGCATCCCAGATGGATTTTGGAATGGATGAGGAGAGGCAGGGAGCACATCTTGGTGTTTTATCTCATGTTGTGCACAAAGACCAGTCCAGTTGATTCTGGATCAGAATTATCAAGGAAGAATTTTTTTTCCTGTCAATTTGGACTTTTTCTGCTCATCAGGACAGCTCCAGACAGATTGTGTGATGACAATCTTCTGTGTGCTGTTTGAATATATAATAGGAATGGGATCCAGCAGCATGTGCATACGTGGTGTAGAACAAAATGTTCTGCAAACCTTGACAGAAAAGTCTGTGTCCTTGCCAGAAATAAATACCCTTGAAAGACATAAAAAGCTGTTAATTTGTGTACAGTCTATCAGGAGGGGAAATTGAGAGGTGAGACAGGGGAGATTTTGTGGCCTCTATTACCTTTTACCACTTCTTTTATTTTTAAACAACCCACCAAGATCCCCAGTCTCTTTTTGGGAGAATTGCTGAGCTTTCTGCAGGGAATTCATTCATCCCAATCCTTGTGAATTATTTAACTCCTTCAGGGCTGCTCAGAAGAATGTTACTTTGGTGTAACTTTGATTGGAAAAGGCACCTCCTTTTCCCTTCTATTCATGGTTTCTTTTGGCTGTTCTTTCACACCCTGCCAGCCTGGTGAGCACAGTGCAAATTATAAAAATCATTGATCTGCTTGCAGCACAGATGGAAACTAGTGGAAAATTCACTCAGGCAGGTGTTAGTACTCTGAAATAAAATGGGAGTCAATGTCCAGCCAGTTCTGAAAGCACCTTGTGGGAGACACCTACTTATTTTGGCACTTAAATGCCTCAAAAAACAACTGTCACTCTTATTTTAAACACTAAAGACATCAGATTAAATTTCTGTGAATGATAATGAATAAGAGCCATGAAAAGGTTGTAATGCTACTCCTGTTAGTACCAAAATACTAATTTTTCTAAGCAAGACCTTTAATCTATGCTGTGAGCAACACCAAGTGTGCACTGGCAGTGCTGAAAAATGAGTTTAAAATATGTTTTGAGAGGTTTATAGGCTTTTGTTGCATTCTCTGTGTTATATATTTCATTCTAAGGGCTGTATTTACTTGAGGATCTCTGTACTTGGCTGATAATGTTTCACATTTTAGTGGAAATTACTTCTGGAGTTGTAGTAAAAGCTATCACCTCTGTGGCAACTTCATATGTCCCAAATGAAATGAGGTGTCACATAATGGAATTTATTGG
Source organism: Onychostruthus taczanowskii (assembly GCF_017590055.1). Taxonomy (NCBI): domain Eukaryota; kingdom Metazoa; phylum Chordata; class Aves; order Passeriformes; family Passeridae; genus Onychostruthus; species Onychostruthus taczanowskii. Next base: position 12,545,204 of record NW_024498906.1, read on the forward strand.
AGTGGATGTGTCTGTCCCAGGGTGTCCTGCTAGGAGAGATCTGCCAACACATTGTCACATCTCTAACAGGTGCAAAAATAGCCAATAAAGTGATGATCCAGCCTTGACAAATGTTCTTTGTTATCACACTTCAGTGTGGATTAGGAAAATTGCATCCTGAATTCCTGTGTTCAACATTCCTTATCAATTACCCAACACTGTGTCCTGCATTTTTCTTGCTTGTTGGGGAAAAAAAATCATTAGATTAAAACATTGATTTTTTTTTTTTTGCAAGCTGGATAAATGAAAATTTAATTGTAGCAAATGCCAGCAATGATTCCAACTGAGTAAAGATTTCAGAAGTAAAATGGGCCTTTGAAATACCCATTTGATTTTTGCCCCAAAGTCATCTCTTTAGGCTCCCAGCCAAATATCTGAACTGGCTGGAATAGAAACCAATCCATAGAGCTTTTCCAATTGTGTCTAAAAATAAATTGGGAACTGTTTGGGATTATGGACAAATCATTCAATTTGGATAAAAAAGAGACCTACACTTCCCCAAATTTTGGGGGGAGGGTGGGTATTTTTGACCTCTAGTCCAAAGACAATTGCACTGAGTCCTGTCTTCTATCCCAAAAAAACTTGTATCCATTTTCTAATCAGAAAAAGGGAAAACAGTAGTATGAAAAATCTTAATTATTTTATCTTTTTGGATGCACAGAGAACCACAGTGCTGGAAGCCATCTGGAAAGTTTAGTTAATTTTATTTTTAAGAAATAGAATTGTAAGTCTCTGAAGAGAAAGTTTTTGCAGTTTTCCTGTCTTTTCTTTGGGGAGATTGATTTTGTATATTAACCCATAATTTTAAATTTTTTTAGGAGCTCTTGGTGCTTTATAAATTTTTATTTTAAGTTCTGTCTTCGAAGGAAGGAGTTAGACATGGATGGTGACATTATGTTTAGGAGTGTTTTATGTGGAGATTTTTTAAGCCTGTGAGGATAAATCGCTTTGCAAAATGAGATCAATGTTTTATTTGGTCAAATTATGATGCATCCCCTAATAATACAAATTCTTCTTGTCTGCAAAGGGGAAAATCTCTTTGTTCTAGAGACTTTTGTTGATTTTCTCTTTATTAAGATTTTTACTCTAACTTTTTTAGATTCAGCATTTTGGCTTGCTTATTTCTTTTTCAAGAAAAAAAGGATTAATTATCAGAATCACCTATCAAGAAATCATTGACTGAAAACTAAAGACATTAAAATAATACCTAAGAAATGAATTTGAATGAATTTAAGGCAGGAAGAAATACCCACAAAATAAATTATAATCTAAAATCAGTGATTTCCTCTATTTAGAACATATCAGCTAGTTTTGGTAACATTTATTTTCCTGTCATGGTCAGCTCAGTCTTCTTCACACAGTGCTGGTTTATAAGGCAGGTTTGGGATTCAGATTCACATTCATAGACCAATTTGTAGATTAAAGAATAAAATAAAAATAACAACAATACCAATATAAAATAAATAATATTAAATATAAATAATAATTATAACACGACAACATTACAACAATACAATAATTAATAATATTGCTATTATTATAATTATTATGAAATTATTTTTATTTTTATTTTATTTTTATTTTTATTTTGCAGATTGACTCCAAGTTCTGGTTTTTCTTTTATTGCTCATTGGGACTGATTTTTTCCCAGCTTGTGCCCTTGTGTTGTTATTTTCTGGCTGGAGCTGAGGGAATTCTTTTATTTTGATTAAAACTGGAGGATTACATCTGACTTGCCTGGCATGTGGAGCTCCAGCATTCCAGGGGTTTAAATAATTTGCCATTGCACCACTCTCTCCTAATTTAACTTCCTCCTTCTAGTCAGGCTGAAGAGGGTATTAAAAGTTGGCAGAGTCCACGACTTTAAACTAACTTGTGCAATAACTTGATAAATAATTCTGACAAATCCTTGTCTCCTGCCTACTAATCCCCTTTTTGTGGGAAAAGAACATGCATTTTGCAGCTTAGAATTGCTGCAGCAATGGGAAGAAGATCCATTTTTCAGCCTGGGTGGTTTCTCACGTGTCAGTTTTCTTGCTGCTTGCAGAATTAAGACCAGAATGAATCGTGTTCAGTGATTTTTGCTTATGGATGAGTGAGGTTTTTTTTCTTTTAACTGTGTTTTAACACATTACCTCGTTTCTTTTCTAATCTGCTGACTCAGAATACAAGGGAGTAAACAGATGTTGTAGGGCGGGCTTTGATTTATTTCTGTTTTGTGGTAGGTAAAAGGTGAGGTGGCTCCAAAAGCAGCACAGGTCCCAGACAATTTGAATTCACATTTTGAGAAAGATGCGAAAAAACAGGAGTAGAACCCTGGAAATCAAAGGTTTCATTCTTCGTGCTCCTATTTTGAATAACCTTTCAAATGAGGCTTGTTTTTTACCTGTGATTTCAATGTCTCAACTTTTGCAGCCACCTCTGTCACAGCCTCTTTGGAGCGACCTCAGGAACAGGCACAGACTGTGGTGAAGGTCAGCCCACACTCAGAGACTGAGGAGAATATTTAATCCCTTAGAACTAAGCTAATGTCCTATAAATGGCTAAAGAATTAAAAAAAAAAAAAGCACTTGTGGAACCTAAGGACTGGTATTTAATGCAATTGGGGATCTTCTGTTCTCTGCAAACAGTTTATCACTGAACCACTCAGATTATGAGATACAGAAGTTGTAAAATAAATGCCAAATGCACTTCCCCAACCTCCATGGGAAACCAATGGCAGTTCTCAGTTTCCCTCAGAGTACAAAAAGTGTTTCCTGCTGTCCAGACAAAGCCTCTTGTGTTTCAGGTTGTGAAAAGCACCTTTACACCCTGATTTCAGGTGTTTATGGACATTGAGAAACCCTCCCTGAGTTTCTCTTCTTCAGGCTGAACACACCCAGCCTTTCCTCAGGGAAGAGAAGTTCCAGTTCCTTTTGTAACCCTTCCCTAGACTTTTTCCAGTGTATTTATGTATTTTTAAGACTGAGGAGCCCAGAACTGGACGCTGTGCTCCAGTGTGCTGGAAAGAGGGAAATTCTCATTTCTTCTCCTTGTCCCACCAGTGTCAGGAACAGCACAAGAATGGCCCAGCTTTCCCCAAGCCCTCTATCATTTTGTCAATTTATCCTTCTCAGACCAAGAACAGCTTTAATTTGGAGTAAGAACCTCTGACTTTTCTCCAGAGGAGCTCTGGGCCAGCCCTGGCATGGCAGCATCCTTCAGGCAGCCCTGACTGAGAGCAGACCACGGTTTTAATGCAGTCATATTTACACTCCACGCACTCAGAGCTGATCCAAAGCCATCTGAAACCGGTGGGAAGCTTTCTCTTGACTCCAACAGGACCTTGATCAGGCCCTTAATTAGTTATACTTCCATTATTGCTCAGCAGGAGTCTGAAGGCAGAACCTTGCACATTCCTGTCTGGTTTTTTCTTTTCTGTTATTGAAACATGGAGTGACAAACCAGCCTAAGGTACAGTAAAAAAGTGGGGTCTTTTTTCCCTTTCATGGTTTCACAGAAATCCACAGCTCCTTTTGTTTGTTCCCTCCCACAGTTAGCACATTAATTACTAGCTTTTTCAGCCTTTCTGCTTCCAGTTACAACAACCTTACTGAAAAGGGCTGCTGAGGAAAGAGAACGTGGATCCAGATTTGAGCTAAAATCAGCTTAATCTATAAAATCATGATGGTGGTACTGGTTCTGTTATCCCATTTTGAGAAGTAACTTTGAGCCTTATGAGCCTAAAATTCCTAGTGCAAGCCTGTGGGTGTTTGGAGTGCAACCCAGGCTAGAAGTTCTAGCAGAGCACAATCTGCAGCCCTGCAATCCCACACAGCTCTGCAAAGGTCACTCCAGGAGGGAGGATTATTGTGGAAAAAGGTCTGGAAAAGCAGAGGTGAGTGTACCCTAAACTACACTGAAACAAATAATTTCTGATATATCTCAAAATAGACACTGTAATATAGAGGCAGATGGCTTTTTTTGCTTCTCACCTGTTGGATTTCAGCCACCCCTAAGTTAAACCTCTACTGGTTCACCCTGTTTGGCACTACAGGAAATCAGGATGAAAAGTGCCTCTTTTGCTCCCTCCTAAAGATGGCTCAGGGAATCATCCTCTGAGGGTGTCTGCCTCCTTGAATTGGTTAGAAAAGGTACCCAGATAAGGACCCAACCTAGAAATTAAACTTTTTTGGTTAAAACAAGTCCTCCTCCCTTTCACTGGGTGGAGTGAATATTCTCCATACGTCCAGTTCTGGCCATCTCACTTCCAGAGAGACCTGGAGGGGCTGGAGCGTGTCCAGGGCAGGGAACGGAGCTGGGAAGGGGCTGGAAAATTCCTGAGGGAGCTGGGAAAGGGGCTGAGCCTGGAGCAAAGGAGGCTCAGGGGAGACCTTTTGATGCCTCAGGGGGGAAATGATGGCTCAGTTTTTTTATATTTTTCAGATTCTGTGCTGCTTTAGTGTGTGGGTCTTGCCTTCATATTATGGCATGGTGAGCTCTGTGCACAGAGCAGGGAGACAAAACAATTCCTGCTCCAGCTGGGCACCAAGGACAAATGATCCAAATCTCAGCCCAAGATGGGGCACAGCTGGGACTTGATGAACCTGGAGTTCTTTTCCAAGCTCAGGAATTCTGGAATTCCCTGAGCTCAAAGCATGGAGCCTCCTCATCTCTCTTTGCCACAGCAGCAGAGCAGGCCGGGTGCTGCTGGGGGAAACGTGAGGACAGAGCTGGAGAGAACAGACACCTTTGTCAATAAAGTGTAAACTCACCATCTCCACCCTTGGAAAGATCCCAGGCTCTCCCTGGTGTTATCAATACTGAGTTTCACCCAACAGAAAACCACCTCACCCCCCAAAACCCATATGCACCGTGGTATTTGAGGCACAACCCGTGAAAGCAGGGAGGGATCCATCTGGCCCAGCTTTTATGGGCTCTGCATTTTTACTGTCACTTTTAAAAAAGTGAAGTTAACACCCACCTCCGGGCCAAGTCCTTGCCTATGCATCTCTGTGCTAAAAACATTCCCTTTCCCAGCTGGAGAGCCTGCTCCTGTCTTCCCAACCTCTCCAGCTATTCTTTCGTGTTGCTGGTGCAGAACAAGAGGCTGAAAACGTCTGCAGAATGTCTGTGTGTCTTTGGGGAAGGTGAGGAGAGGCAACTGCTGAAGCTGAAGTGCTTGAAAAAGAATTTTTCTGACACTGTCTGAATGTAGAATCACAGAATCACTTTAAAGTGGGACCTTAAAGATCATCTCATTCCCACCCCGGCCATGGGCAGGGACACGTTCCGCTATCCCAGGCTGCTCCAACCTCGTCTTGGACACTTCCAGGGATGTGGCAGCCACAACTTTTTTGTGCCAGGGCCTCCCCACCCTCACAGGGAATGACTCAAAATGAATGGCCACTGCTTGAAATGAGAATCTAAAGTAAAAGTTACATGAAAAATGTATCTTGATAATAGTTCATAATCAGCCTAACTGACATATTTATATATGTGTGACATAAAATACATTTTCAAAGCTCAGGCTTGATCTGTCACTTCATCTACCACCCTTTCCCTGTGATTGCATATTGCCTGCTTTCCATAAATAATACACTGCTCTTTTCCTGCTGACTAAGGACACTGCTTCTTAGGAAAGGGCTTTCATGCTGCTCCTTATCTGATAACACCACTGAGGAATCCTGGATGAAAAGAGATAACTTTTCTATTGTTTCAAGCCTCAAAAATTTGCAGGTAATTCTACTGCAGTAAATTGCACTATGTACAGTTGTTATTCCTAAAAAAACAGACACCAACCTGCACAGATTGAGCTGTGCTAATTATTTCTTATTAAGATGTGTGGGTAGGTAGGGGAGATTCAGGGACAGAAAACAGCTGGAAGTGCCACCTCTGCCCAACAGTAAATGATTTGTGGAAGGTTTTATAGACTCCATAAAACTTCCCTGGTCTTTTAGGGATGTGGTGCTTTCCTGTCCAAATGTACAGAGTCAGACAGCAGTTGTTGAATAAGATAAGGGGTCACAGAAGCTGAGCTCTGGTAGCTGGCAGAGCTAATCAGGTCATACTCTAACATCTTAGCAGAATTTTAATTGGAAACACATGCTGGGGCCTGGCATCATCTACATTTCCATTATAATGCACCTTCCATGGCAGCAGGGCACAATAAGGGCTCAACATCCTACAACAACAAAACACTTCTTTTTAAAAACAGAAAAAGAAATCTTACTCATCGACTGGACTTATTAGATTTGCCTTAACTTGGTTAAATTTTGGAAAATTCAAAGATTTTGCAATATTTGTCCCTCAGAGGTGCATTTTTTTTTTTTTTTAATTGAGGGGGGAGGAGGATGATCTGTTTAGGAGAGCACAGTGGGTGGCAGCAGTCCCTTCCCAAATTTATGGGAATTGCTCCAGGGGTGAGGAATCAGTGAGGGCAGTGGATCTGTGAGTGTTGCAGGGGCTGTGCTGGAGGAATCCTGGCAGACCTGGAGTCATTAAGTGTTGGGCAATGCCCTTTTTCTGACCCAGAGATGGGGCAACTGAGAAGTGTTTTAAAAACTTTTATTCCATTTTGAGTCTCATGAGAAGGGTGAGACAATACAGATGTTATAATTCACACCATCACAATCAAAAAACTACTATTTTCCTAATTACAACACACTGTAAACATTTCTTAACCTATCAACTTTTTACCATACTATACTGTGTCTTAAAATCAATAACCTAAAACTACCCTCATAAATCCTACTACAATGCATCTTTCATGATTCTATTTCTCCAAAATATTTACTCTTATTTATAAAACCATCCTTTAAAACGTTTTTCTAACTATATTTCTCTCTCAACAATATCTAGTTTCTCCAAAATATTTACTGTTATTTATAAAACCATCCTTTAAAACGTTTTTCTAACTATATTTCTCTCTCAACAATATCTATCCTCTTCCATAGCATTTCTAAATCAACATTTCTTATCTCAAAGTTTACATAGAAATATATACTATATAAACCTTCTATTAAACTCTAAGAACTCTCTATAAATCCATTTCCCACAATTAAGGTTATTTTTCCTCTGTTTTTTTCCCAGTGTATCTCATGAGTGCCCTGTCTCCTCCACGCACACTGTGATGGATTCACTCCTGTTATGTATTAAACTTCTTTGGAATGTTGGAATTGTATCACAGTGTTGGAATTGCATCAGAATGTTGTGCCCAGGACCTGTGGAAGAGCTGAAATTCTCTCCCCAGCCCCTGTTTGAACACCTTTGCACTCCTCAGTGCTGTGCTGTGCTTTCACCTCTTCACACAGGTGATTCACACCCAGAGCAGCTCCCTGCCACGGTGAGGTGATTCCTGCAAATCCATTCACAGCACAAATGCATCTCCTTTAATTTGCATTTTAATTTTACTACATTTATTTTCCTTGCCATCCCTCAGCAGTGACTTTAACTAACTCCTTTCTTCTCTCCTTATTGATTCCTTCATGCCAAAAGAATAGAAAAGAGAATTATGGAGAAAGAATTGGAGCAAACCCCTTCTCTCCAGACAGCACAGTACCTTTTTTTATGCATTCTGTTTGTTTTAATCGAGTGGGGGACCCCAATGTGCTTGCAAGTGATGTTGTGCTGACAGAACCAGTGCAGAACATAAGAGAATTCACAGTGAAAACTGGGGAGGAAAATTTGATATTTGCAGTCAAACAAAGTCCTCCACAGACTTCTGACTACATAACCCTTAATAGAGGAAAACAGGTAATAACAGCTGCTTGTAGATTTGCAGTGTTGAAGCAGAGGTATGGAACTGCAAAAATCACGGAACTGGGAAGCTGTCATCAGTTTCAGAACTGACAAAAATGGTGGATATTTAAATATTTCATCTGGGCTTGTTATGAGCTGGCATTTCTCTGTACTTATTAATAACTGAATGTGCTGTGGCTTGAAAAAGTTTGGATGCTGAAAACCTGGAGGTGATCCAGCTGGAGAGGAACTCCGGAGGGTGTCCTGGTTGTGGCTGGGGGAGGGTTAATTTTAATTTAATTTTAATTTTTTTCCTAGTCACTGGTTTGGGTTTAGTATGAAAAACCACACTGAAGTTTAGTGTTGTGAGCAGTTTTCCCTAAATTCAGGATTTTTCAGTGTCTCATGCTCTGAAAAATGAGGAGATGCACACAAAGTGGGGAGGAAACACAGCCAGGGCACTGACCTGGATGGGCCAAAGGGATACTCCCCACCAGAGGACACCATTCCCAGTATGAAACTGGGAAAGCTTACTGGGAGTGGCTGCTCAGAACCAGCTGGAAACAGTCAGTGGGTGGTGAAAATTGTGTCGTGCATCACTTGTGTCTCCTGGGTTCTGTCACTCTCTCTCCTTTTCATTACTACGATTATTCTTATCAGTAGTACCAGTGTATTATTATTATTATTATTATTATTATTATTATTATGTTGGTTATTACACTGGCCTTATCTCAAGCCACAAGGTTTACTTGTCCTCCTGCTCACTGGTGAGCTGGGAGGGAGTGAGACAGTCAATTATTTGTCAGCTGGGGTTAAACCACAACAGGAGGAGAAGGGACTTTGGTACAAAGGGCACCTAGATATTGATGAATATGCCAAATAGTTTGGAACAAGTAACAGCAGGATCTTTTTTTAAGCCTCTGATTTAGACCAAGATTAAGGCTGTGTGTCCTGAAAGTCTCAGTGTAAATGGAATTATTTGAGAATTTAATTTCAGTTCTGTAATTAATCACAGTTTCAGTAGGGCTGTAGGTACAGCTGATGCAGTGGAGAGAGGTGTGTGTAAGGAGAGACACAGAGGTGGATTTACAAGAAGGATGGGGAGGGATTTTATGAGAGCCTGAAGTGCCAGGACACAGGGAATGGTTCCCAGAGCCAGATGGCAGGGCTGGATGGGATTTTGGCAATGAGGAATTGTTCCCTGGCAGGGTGGGCAGGGCCTGGGATGGAATTGCCAGAGTAGCTGTGGCTGCCCCTGGATCCCTGGCAGTGCCCAGGGCCGGGTTGGACACTGGGGGTGGAGCAGCCTGGGACAATGGAAGGTGTCCCTGCCATGGCAGGGGTGGCACTGGATGGGATTTAAGGTCCCTTCCAGCCCAAACCATCCTGGGATTTTTTGATTCTATGAATGCCAGCACAAGTATTTAATGATGTTTACACTAAAACCTGTGGATCCAGCAGGCAGGTGTGACATGGATTCACCATTTCTGGGGGGTCTCATGACAAGACTGGGATATTATTCTGCTTTTTCCAAAGACAAGCTCCTTGCCTGGGGTTATGTGGTGAGGTCTGCAGGTGTGAGAGGATAGCACCAAACCCCTACTGTTGGAAACAACAGAAAAGTTTATCTGTGAGTCATGTTCTTCCCTGGATTTCAGGCTCTGCCCCTCAAAAGTGGAATTTAGCCCAAGGCTGAACAGACCTGAGAATAAAGCAGTGGCTTCTGCTGATGCAGGGGGTTTGTCTGCACAGGTCCATGGAAACATGGAATTCGTGTGTCCTCCCTGCCAGCAGCCAAACATCTTTCTATAGATCCACATTCCACACGGAAGGGAGAAGGAATTCAAATATTGTTGAAATTTCCTTTGAATCACCTGCTTTTAATGAGAGTGTTCTAAAATGTGTGACTGTGGAATGCTTCGTGCAATGCCAGCTCTCACTTCATCAGAGAGCACTTCCTTCTGTGTCCCTGTGTGACAAATTCCTGTTTTTTCAGCTAATTAATCATCTATTTCATTAAGTAAATATATATTTTTGCATTTAAACTCATTGAAATTCAAGTTTCAGGCTCCATGAAGCTCTGAGCAACCTGGTCTAGTGGAGGGTTCCCTGCCCACAAAAAGGGGTTGGAACTAAATGATCTTTAAGGTCCCTTCCAACCCAAACAATTCTCTGATTCTTTGGTTTGGTATTGAATCATCTATTGGAAGAGTCTCCAGCTTCTGGGGGTTTGAAATAAATGTAGTTACTCATTTGAATTTTGGATTAAATTTAGATGCAAGTCACGTGAAATCATGCAGTAATCTAAAAATATCTCATGCAGAGTCCTGTATATGATTCCCAAAGAGATATAAACAGCATAAACAGATATATGATAATTCTAGTGGAGTTTTTAATGTAGGTTTTCTAGAGAATATTCAGTTTTGATATCTATGTTTGGAGCAGTTATTCTCTCTCCTACACGTGCCCAGTGAAATATGAAAAAGAGTTTGAGCACATCCTCACATCAGGACCATTTTGCTTCAAGTTCATTCCAGAAATTCTGCCTGGAAACCTTTGGAGTAACACAAACAGATATTTCACACATGATTAATGAGGAATCCAATGTATTCCCCAAACTTTTTAGGGAGTTTTGAAATTCCTACTCCTCCCAAACACTGAACGGTTGTCTCTGCTGGCAAGATGCAGGGTATGGAACAAAGGCTAAAACCATAAATCCTTGGATTCCCCCAGGAACTTGCCCTGTCCCTTTAGTAACACATCCTTTTCTTTTCAAGAGGATGCACCAAATTAAACTTCCAGTGGAATTTTCCCTGCAGCCACGTTTCCCATGGATAACAGATTCACCCAGGCTGCAGGAAGCTGAAGAAACCTTAGGTGGCAATTGTGGAATTAATTTCACCTACTTTTTTTCTTAAATGATTCCTGTTGCTTCCAGAGATCATTTTATCCCATTGCAAACAGGATTTGAGGCAGGAAATATTTATTTCCTCCTCACTGGCTGGGAGCAGTCCAGCCCCACTCACCCTGCACCCCTGAGTTTTGGACTACTGGCAGGACTTACATGGCTGATTTTTGTGAAGATATCTGGAAATTATGGCAATTTTGGACCATTGCACTGTATTGAAACACTTCCATGCACCTTTTCCCTTTCTTCTTTGAGTCATGACTCTCTTCTCCAGTTGCTGAGTTCATCTCCAATTTTCCTGCTGCTGGAACTCCCACCCAGAGGATTTACATTCTATATTATCTAGTATTTTTTTGTGTGATCTCACAACCAAACTTTGGTTTTGGACTAATTTTTTTTTCTTTCTTTATAGTAATTAACTAAAACACAGAAAAAGTGACATCTGGTGCCTAACCAGGTGTATATTATTTTTATTTTTTTGTTCTATCAGTGACATTCCTAATATTGTGCACTTGACCAATAGGTAGATAATTTTTATGCTTGTTTGGGGGTTTTATTTTAATATTTTTTCCACAGAAGACCTCACATTTAGCTTCCAGCAAAAGAACTGTGATCTATAAGGCATCATTTTTCACCTTCCATCTATCAATGCTGGCTTTAATAGCACTCGTTCTTCAAATGATTTATTGCCAATGGCTGCAATTTTCACTTTTAAATTGTATGTCTAATGTCAGAATTATTCAGCATTTTGTGTAAAGTTGTGTATTATGTTAGACATCCAGGTAAAATGCATCACACTTAAGTCTTTTTCCTGCTTTATTGATGAATTCAAAACGATCCTGAGAAGTCAAACTGCACTGACAACTCAGAAAGTCTTTCTGCAGTGAAAGTTAAAGGAGGGTCATGGATTTTACATTCATGTTTCATCAGCATTCATGCTGCAATAAAAACACACCCCAGGCTCTGTAAGGAGTGGGGAATACCACGTTTGAGCAGGGGGAGTGGAGGAGAAGCCTGCCAAAATCCAGAGCACAAAGGAACGAGGTTTTAGGCTCAAAGGTTGTTCAGCCTGGCATTGTGTGAGAGAAGGAAGCAGCTTTGCTGCCCAGCTGCTCAAGGATGCCAACACTTGCTCAAATCCTGCCAGGGGGCCGGGTGCCAGTGACAAAAATGAGCAGAGTGTAACATCTGCTTTTTGTGATTGCTGCCCAAAACCCAGAGAGGAACATTCTGCTGCTCCGACGTGCTCGGCTGGAAAGCCCTGGAAGGGTTTGGAGTGTTGTGCTTGCCTCTGTGCTCTGCTGCTTTCCACAGCCCTCCAGCACCAGGCACCTCAAGAAAAGGGCATTTTAGGGTTGTCATTTAGGCTCTTCCTGTGGCAGGGCTGTCCTCCCTCTCTAGCACAGATGGTTGGTGCAGAAATGAGGAGATCACCCAGGGCTGGAAGGCCCAAAGGGGTCATCTCTGGTGCCAAAAGGGCTCAGGGCCCTGCTAAGAACCAGCATCTTGGTCTGGAGAGCAGATGCGGGAAGAGATAAAATAAAAATAAATAGTCTTGACTGAGACACACTGTTTTACAAACTATAAAAGTCACATGAATTATCACAGAAGCAGAAGCCTTCTACACACACACACCCTGAAAGTGTTCAAGACTTCTCTCCAGAGCCTGGACACAGATTCTGTGGTTACTTTTTTAAGAATTGAGGGAAAGGATCCCAACGTGTGCCCCACCAACATTTGGATTTAGATGCATTTGCCAATTGAATGATGAAAATCTTTTATTGACCTTTATTTTGTTGCAAATGGCTTAAAACTTTCTCAAATTGCTCCTATTCCAGTGCACGTGCACATGGAAAGGATAGAATTGAAATATTTACTGAGGGCAGGAATTTCATGGATTTCTCTGACTTATATCCTTTCTTCACTAGCTATAACATTAATTTTTTAACCTCATTCTCTATATACCTACTAGTAGTTTTCTTTTTGTCTTTACTCCTGTGTAGTATTTAGTTTAAGTCTTATGTTGTTGGTTTTGTGTCTATTAAATAAATAATTAATTCTATAATTGACTGAATCAGCCATAATTAAAGAACTTGTGAATGAGAGTGGGTTTTGGGGTGCTGGCCACCTCAATGAAGCTCCTGCCTGCTGCCAGGGGCCTGGGTAAAATGCAAGGGCTTATCTAAACCCCCTCATCTATTCCTAACTCTTCCCCAGTCCTAACTGCTCGTGGGGTCCTGAGCCCAGGGTGTCTCAGCCAGAGCTCTGGGGCTGTGGTAATCACAAATCCTCTGAACAGAGAGAGACATGGCTCTCCCAGGATTTTCCTGGGAAGCTGTGAGAAAGCTCAGAGAAAGAATTAAAACAATTATTACCCCAATCTCTGCACCTGGCAGGCAATCTCCGTTTGTCAGAGATGTTCACAGGAAGGAGTTGTCCCTTCTTGACCAATAGGTGAGAGAAGATTCCTAAAGGCCAATTAAGTCTTAGGTCCACCATTGTTTCTAAAAGATCTGTGGATTTCTAATAATGAAGTGCCTTTTTCATGCCTCCTGATGATGGAGTCTCTGTATCACCTTTGTCTGTCCCTGATACCTCTTCAGTTACAGGGTCCTTCCTTAGGAAAGGCCTCTCACCTCCTCTTCCTCCTCCTCCTCCTCCTCCTCCTCCTCCTCCAAACGTCTCAGCGAGGCAGCCAAAAGTTTCATTCTCCCTCAGGATCTGCTCCTGGCAGACACAACCAGGCTGTTGGAACCCACGAGCAGCCTGATAAAACATCTGCCCTGTGTTCCTGAAACGCTGAACACCTTGAGGGAACGTTTGGCTCAGAGAAACGTCAAAGCTTTGGAAGAATTTAAAGTGGAGGCTCTGTGGTGGTGGAGTCATCAGGCACGAAGAAAGGCAGGTGTTGGATCCTTGTTCTCAGGAGTGGGATGCTCTGCTTCTCCTGGGCCTGATTCACACATTCCAGGGTGGAATATGTGAGATCTAGAGCCTGTTTGGGAATTTTGTTCTCTGGCTGTTTCCAGTCCTTTGTTATTGTAGCCAATTATTCTTGGTTTTTTGTTATTCTTTGTTTTTGTAGCCAATTAGCCCTGGTTTAGAGCAGTGGTCTGTGTTGCTATTAGAGTTGAGCTTGGTTTTTCAGACTTTTTCTTCATTTTGTCGAGATCATTTTGGATGCTAAACTTACCCTCTAAAATACAGAAACCATTATTTTATCCACAGACCCAACTGGCCACATCCTTCCACGCTGTCAATGCACCCCTGGTAACTCTTCCTTGGCATGTTTTACAATTAATTTTATCGCCATGAGAAGGTAATTTCTCCTGGACCAGATTTCCCTGCTTCCTGATTAGAACACTGTGGCAGATGGTGTAATGTCTTAATAAAATCAAAATATATGACCCTCCTCAGCTTCTTTCTTAGCCTGTGTTGATCTACTGTGGAATGAAATGAGGCAGCTTTGATGCAATGTGCTGTTGATAAAGCCATTTTGCCTTATATTTCCTGGTGCTTAAAGCAGTTTGTATTTTTTAAAGAGCTTAATTTAAGGTGAGTGGTCCATAATTCACCAGTTTCTTTTCCTTTTTCTGCCAAACATCCTTTACATTTAACACAGGCACCACATGTGCTCTCCCCAGCCTGCTGGAATTTCCCTCATTCTCCACGAATTCTGAGATAGACTTGATGTTGTCTCAGGCTGGCTTTTAGTGTATTCTTCAGGTGTAATTGATTTAAGAACATCAAGACTTATATTATGTCCTATCCATTTACAGGGAAGGATCATCCCTCTTGGGCTGAGTAGTTCCTTGCTCACCACAGCCCTTTCCAGTGCAAAAATCCACAAAAAATACTCTTTATCCTACTCATATGTAGGATATATCTAAATCTCATCTGTAGCTTTCCTTTCTGTTGAGAAGTGGGATAAAAGTCTCCCAGCCCTTCCTCTTGCTACTGATCTCCTCACAGATTAATTTCTTGCTATTACTGTAGCCTCTTCCAGGCTGAACTCCTCTTTGTTTATTGGCTTCCAGTGTTAACCCCTATTTCCTTCAGAAACTCTCTCTAATGTCATGGCACAGTCTCTGTGTGCTTTGTTCCTGTAAGGTCAGTGTGAAATTCTCCAGTGAGCTCAGTTAATCTCTTATCTTTTAATACTTGATATGGATTCCTCTGGGTACGCCCTTTCTCTGGAGGACAGCTTTCCCTAGCTGCTGCAGTTTTCTACAAAATTCCCCCAAATCCCTACAACTGACAGCTCCTGGAATCTGTGGGGTTCTTCTAATTGCTCACAAGAGATTTGATTTTGTGCTCCTTTTAGGTCAGGGATCTATTTTCAACCCCCAGTGTATTAGGACCTTGTTCCTCTCCTCTCCTGTCACTACCTGGCACTTGGGTCGAGTCCTTCCCTGTGCAAAACACGGCTGGAAAAGCACGGGACAAACTTTCTGTGCACAGGAGTTGCACCAGGAACTCGTTATCCTGATCATCTCAGCTGTTGTCTGTGCTGATGCAAAAATACAGGAAATAAAGGGGAATAAGGCTGAGGTGTTGGGGCTGAGTTGGACTCGGAGATCTTGAAGGCCTCTTCCAACCTGGTCATTCCCTGCATCCTCTGAATTCTGGGAATAATCAGATTTGTTCAATGGATTGACTTCATCCCACTTAGAACAATTTCATGAATGAGTTTAAACATGGCTTTGATTCCAGGCCCTTTCTAAACTCCCTGGTGTTTGCACAGACCTGGAAGCTCAGACTCATTTAAGTTAGAAAGGATGCTCAAGATCCCAGCCCAGCCATTCCCCACCAGTGCCAAGGCCACCACGACCCCACATCCCCAAGAGCCACACCAAAGTGTCTCAAAGGTGAAGATGCCAAACTTCACCCCTCCTCTTTCCCTGTGCTGACACTGGTTCTGTGGCAAAAGCTTTGCAATAATCTGAAGATGATAAAGGGAGCCCAAGAGAAAGATGGAGAGTTACTTTTCATCACATCCTGGAGTGACAGGACAACAGGGAATGGCTTCCAACTGAATGAGTAGGTTCAGATCAGGTATTGGGAAGGAATTTTTCTCTGGGAGGGTGGGCAGGCCCTGGCACAGGGTGCCCAGAGCTGTGGGGCTGCCCCTGGATCCCTGGAAGTGCCCAAGGCCAGGCTGGACATTGGGGCTTGGAGCAGCCTGGCACAGTGGAAGGTGTCTCTGCCATGGCAAGGGTGGCACTGGATGGGCTTTGTGGTTCCTTCCTGCCCAAACCATTCTGGAATTCTGTGATTCTATCATTCCATGATCTACTGCTTGGTATTCAAGGTGTCATGTGTTAAAATGTTCATGCTCTTGGTTATGTACATTGTAATGCTCTTAAATTTAACTTAAATACAACATTATATTTAAAACTCCTGTATTTCGTAGCTTTTGAGAGCTGCTGAGGCAGTGCCTTATTGAACATTTATTCCAAATGAATTCTGCTGCTTTGTTTTAAGGCAGACACTGAATCCTGGGGTGAATTAAAGGTGGGACATTTTCTTGTAAAGAATTGTTAACTTGGGCTCTGAAAGTTGCACAGCAGTGTTACTGTGAGTGTTTTTCTGTGTCTGGATTATTTTGAGGACAAGATTTGTCATTCCAGTAGGAGACAGAATACATATCCAGTGGGGAAACAACAACCATTCCAGAACAGGTGAGGATTTGTGCTAAAGAATGGAATTTATTCCCTTTAATCTGGGCAAATTAAAATTTGCCTACTCCTCAAAACAGGATAGTTCACCCACTTGTCAACATACTTTTATAAACCTGAGTTTTGTCATTAATATTTCTTGAGGAAAAGGGAGCACCTTCAGGAGGGATGTGGTAAATCCATCCTGGCTCTTGGTAGGAATAATTCTCCAGGCAACAGCACCACACTGAAGTTTGGGTATAAATGAAGTTTTTGCACTGTGTTTGTTCCATGCTCTGTATGCCCAGAACAAAGCTCAAGGCCTCATGTGCATCTTGAATAGTGGAGTTTCAATAAATAATAAGTATTGCTACTCAATTAATGTTTTCTATTAATCCCTGTTGAGGAACCTTTGGAGAAATTCACCCCCTTGCTGAAGGAAAGACTGAAATCCTTCCCTGGAATATGAGCAGGTTTACAAAGGTGCTGCATTCTCTTGGACTCTGCTGTTTGCACACCATTCTCTCCTCTCTCCATCCCAGCACTGCAATTCCAGGGGGAATTGGTCAGCCCTGAGTTTGTGCCTCTCTCCAAGGAGACACCTGGACGTGGCTGGGCTGTGCTGGGCTCTTGAGCTGGATTTCCCTGCACAGGGCTGGTTATGTAATGCTGCAGCAGTGTGGAGAGACAGGAGCTGCTCAGTGAGGAGAATGACAGTGGGATGGAGCTCTGAGAAAGGTGACCAGCCTCAGGCTGTGACAGCTAAAAGGACAAAGTTCTTTAATTGGGATTATTCAGATTAGGGGATAACTGTGCCAGGCAGAAATGTCCATCTCTGTGTGTGTGTAACGAGCTGCTGCAGCCCAAGGATTTCATCCAGTGACCTGATAAAAACATGGATAACTGGGTACTAAGCATGACAATCTTCTTTGATGCAAACAGGGGACTATTTACAGGAGTTGGCCATGGAATTCTTCTTGCATCCCCTTCCATCAGATCTTCTTTTTGTGGCCCTGTCAGTGCTGTGGAGCTGAGAGATGCCGTGTGCTGCATCTACTGGAGCCGTGCTCAGCTCCAAATGTTCCTCTTTCTGTGGGAGTTGCTAGAGGCAGGAGAAAAGCTCCTCTTTCAGATGCTACTCAAGAGTTCAAAATGCTGGAAATTAGCAGAGAACCATGATTTGATTTTGCAGAGAATGTGTGTCCACTGAGGGCTCCGAGACTTTGATGGATCTGAGGGAGGATAAACAGAGCCCAGCAGTGTCACCCTCCAGGTCCCTGTCCTGATGCCACAGGTTTCTTCCCTAAAATAAACTGTCCTTGTTGTTTGTTTGTTTGTAGGTGTTTTTTTGTGGTTTTTTTTTTTTTTTTTTAAATTAAGGACTCTGTTCTTTCATCTTGGTCCCTTGCCTGTAGAAGGGGCACAGGTTAATTAGGGTTAATTGCTTTTTTTTTTTTAGAAAATGGCATTTTCTGTCTGCCTGTGGTTTGTGTTCTGAAGGGTTTTCAGCACTTCTTAGCCCCTCAGACTCATATTTTGAGGACAAAATTTATCATTCCAGTAGGAGACAGAATATATATCCAGTGGGGAAACAACAACCATTTCAGAACAGGTGAAGGTTTGTGCTAAAGAATGGAATTTACTCCCTTTAATCTGAGCAAATTAAAATTTGCCTACTCCTCAGAACAGCATAGTTCACCCCTTTGTTAACATACTTTTATAAGTCTGAGCTTTGTCATTAATATTTCCTGAGGAAAAGGGATGAACACCTTCAGGAGGGGCATGGGAAATCCATCCAAGTGTGGATGGTAACTATGGCACATTTTCAGAGGTACAGTGGGGATAAAAGGCTTTGTTCAGCAGCCTTGAAAAACTGAATGGAAAAAATAATTCTTTTATTTTCTTTTATTTTTTTTTATTTTATTTTGCTACAGATATAAGAAGCAGGAGAAGAAGCAGAGGGGAAAGAAGGTGAGGCAAATATCAGCCAGAGGGGGAGCAAATAATGAATATTTAGTTTATTTCAGCGCTTGAAACAGCTCTGATGGCTTTGGGCACAGTCTAGAGATGTCTGCAGTCATGAAGCTGAGAGAGAAACTGGAGAAAACAGTTTGTACAAAAGCAGAGTGGAGCAAGGATTTATTTGTTTCAGAGTTCCTTGTAATCCTCTTGCTCTGCTTTTAATGGCAAAATGGCAGCTGTTTAATTCAAGTCACTGCTGTAGCAGTGTAAGTCAATCAGAAATTTGTCTTAGAAAAAAGAAACCCTGATTATGTGATAGTTAATGCAGTTAATTCACATTTTCAATTATTATCCCACAAGGATATGCCTATGAGGAAAACACCACTGTGCTGAAGTTCTTCCACAAAGATTGATAGAGATGACAAAATGTAATTAAGGGTTTCAATTTATTCCCACTGAAATGAGTTGGGAAACTCTCAGTCACTTCAAAAGCAGCCGCCACCTTTTATGTTTGGCTGAGATCAAAAATATCCACTTGGAAATATCAGAAGCAAACAAGGAGGGCTCAGAAGTAACTAAAGCAAAATTCCTGGAGAATTGTGTGTTCTCCGTGGGCTCTGGCAGTGCAGAGCTGCTCACAGAACAAATATTTGCCAACTGGATAATTAAAATCTTTTATTGACCTTTATTTTGTTGCAAATGACTTGAAAGTACTTGAAGTTACTCCTATTCCAGCACAGGTGTACATGGAGAGGATAGAATTAAAATATTTAGTGAGGGCAGGAATTTGATAAATATAACACTTCACAAAGGAAAATTCCAATCCCATTCCTGGACTGGGATGCTGTGCACCTACTTTCTGCATGAGAACGCTTTAGAAATGAAATATAAACCTTCCAGAAATGTGACACAAATCTGAAAAACATTGCCAAGAAATCATCCAGTGATGGACTGTTCACACAGAAAATCAAGTTATACCCTGAGAATCAGCCAAGTTAGCACCAAGAGACTGAAGGATGTTCCAAGTGGAAGGAATTATGAAATCTAAAAATTAGAATAACGAACATTTAAAACCAAACTACATAAGAAAGTCCCCTGTGGCTTTAACAGGGAAATGATTTATTGTCCTTTTAAGGAAAATAAGAAGGTGGATTTAGAAAACAACAGGCTGATTAACTTTCCTTAACTCCTTGGGAAAACTAGTGAATATGTTCTCAAAAAAAGCTATTTCCAGAAAGATGAAATATAAGAACATGGTCAGGAACAGCTAGCTTGGATTTGGAACTGTAGAATGTAGAATAATGGAATGTTTTGGGATGGAAGGGACCTTAAAGCTCATCCAGTTCCACCTCTGCCATGGGCAGGGACACCTTCCACTGTCCCAGGTTGCTCCAAGAAAAAATCCAACCTGGCTTTGGGCACCTCCAGGGACGGGGATTCCACAACCTCTCCAGGCAACAGATTTATCCATGGCTGGCCAATTTGACAGATTTTTTACCACAAAATGTCTGGATCTGTGGGTGAGGGCAGAGCAGCCAGTTTTTAGCAAGATTTTCAGCATTATCCCGAATTTTTCCTGGCCAAAAAAAGAAGGACAAGAGTCTTTCCACATACACCAAAATCCTGGAAGTTGGGAAGTCACACGAGATTATGTCCTTGTACATAATTAAATCCTTTATTATTGGCTCAGGGGAAAGAATCACAGGCAGTATAAAGGCAAAACACTTGATTTTCCAATTGATTTTATGAGCATTTCTATTTGGGGAGACAAACTTTTTAAACTTTTTTTTTAACTTTTAGTTCTAACAGTTCTAATTTTGACCTCTCTCCTAATCATTAATTCATGCTTATCCAGCTGCATCAAACTACACTGATCCCCTCCATTTTGCCTCCCACGATGGTGTGTGATATTGAGCAGAAGTGCTAATTCTAATTTATTGAGTGTGGCTTTGATAATTACATTTAGAACTGGAGAAATTTAGGTTTTTTCTTTTTTTGTGTGTGAGGTTCTGTTTTGGGTTTTTTGGGGTTTTTTTTGCTTGTGGTTTTTCCTGATGATTCATCTTCACTAATGATGGTCAATTCATCTCAGGTCAGCTCACAAAAATGCAGTTTTTAGACTGCTATGATTAAATGTGGAATATCTGCTTTGGGTCCAGCCTCACTCAACTTCAGATTTCACTGAAAAGAGAAATTCAGCTGAAGCCAGAAACTGTTGTGGCAATTTCAAGTTCTTCCTCTGTGCAATTTGCAAACAGTGAAGTTGGATTTTTCTCCCTCTTTTGCTCATAAGGAGGGTGCCTGAGGCGTTGTTTTCAAGAAAAAAATGAAGATTTTTCTTGCCATTTCAGTTGCCACTGTTTGCTCCCACCTTTTCCAACTGCACAGCCCAGCTCCTGGGTTGGTTTTTGTCTTGAAAATTATGGGGTGGCCCTGCCTACACATTTGATGGTTTGAACATCACTTGGCCTTTTAATGGGCTTTTTATGGACTGGTTACTGCCATAAATTGTCAAGAGCCTGTTAGTGCACTACTTATTTCTGGAAAACTTCATTAAGGGGAAGTAGGAATAAATCTGTCTTTATTCTGCATTTCTAAAAATAATATGTAAAACATAACAGATGGTTTAATATTTTTATTTCACCATTTCAGCTGTGCTCACCTCGACCGCTCTTGACTGACGTTCCACGCAGGTGCCAACAGCCATTAATTTTAAAATAAGCTGCTTTGAAATCTGTTTTCATATTTACTCCCAAATCCATGCTTTGGACCTAAGGCAGGTTGATTTTAATTAAAAATGCTGCAGGAACACCCAGGCTGCAGCTCCTGGTAAATGTTTGTGTTGATGCACATCCACCTCTGTTGAAAGTGGGCTCTTTAATCCTGGGCAGCTGCAAAACCCCCATGGGAGCACCAAGTGCTCGTGCAGTGGCCAAGTGTGAGAAATTCCATCTAAAATCATCTCAGTGGGAAAGGATTTGGGGTATTTGTAGAGGTTTCTGGAATGTGTTGTTGGATCACCTTCCCTGGCTCTGCTGGCTCTGCTTTTACACTGACAAAGCACAAATAGGAGCAAAGTGGAGGCTGGATTGTACAAATATTTCTGATGGCAGCCTGAAGGAATGGAAGCTGCATGTCAGACCTCTCTCTCCTATATATCATCCTGTTTAAAATAAATTTACATTTAAGGTCTGATATGAAACCCCTTGAAGTGAACGGAGAGACTTTAATGCTCTTTGACTAAAATGCATTTAGCAGATCTCATATTTTCTGTGATTCTATTTCTGTAGCAGCTTGGTGGGTTTTACTATTCTTGAGCATTTCCTGCAAAGCTTCCTCCACTTTCTTTTGTTATTATTATTTCGGCTCATGTTAATATCATAAATCTTTCCTCTGCTGTAATTCTAAGTTCCTACCTGATTTTCCTGCTTAAAATTCTCTTACCCACCAGCCTGGCTTCTGAAAGCAGCTGGAATTAAAAACAAAACAACAAACAAACATTGAGTTCTGCTCTTTGCAAACATTATTATTATTATTATTATTATTATTATTATTATTATTATTATTATTATTATTATTGATTTTATATGGTATTTCCCTTGAAGTTCTGGAAGTAAATTGGCTTCGTATCTGCTGTCCTTGTGTGTTACTCCATGGAAAAGCAAAGCTCTTTCCTGCAGCAAACACTGCTGGAATGCAGTGTATCAATACCAGGCATTTGCTGCTTATACACAGAGGGTTCTCCTTCTTTTCTGGAGAGTTTATTAAAAATAATTATTCAAGGAAAAATATTTTCTGTATATCCAGAAAGCAAATTCTCTGGTAGTATTGGGTCAGTGAATTCACTGCTGTAGCTTAGACCACAAATTTGCCACTTGCAAGGGGTAGAAAATAATGATCAGCAACATCCACATGTTGCAGGTCACCTAAATTCCAGGGAACCATCCCAGAGCTGTAGAATGGGAGCCTTTATGATCCAATTCTAAGGCTTTTTTTTTATTTTTCTGTATGCTATTTTCCCTTCTTTCTCAAGCTCTTATCCTTCCCACCCCTTCCAAATTTTAACCATCTTATATTTGGATATAACTTTCCTTCCTCTGGCTAGAAATGAAGAACTCAGCCAGACCCAGAATTTGGAACTGCAGCAGAAGTTTAGGGTCACCCTTAAATCTTTAAGTCCTGTTTTAGGGAAAAGTTTAGTGGTGGTGAATGTGTGGAGAACATCCATGGTAAGTCAATTCTTACCAACAAAAAAGAAAAAAATTACATTGTAAATGTCCAACACATAATTACAGCCACCATCACTAGAATATTCCAGATATTGGAATATTTTCTTGTTGGAATGTTTTCTTGGTCACTACAATGTTCTGCTTGTTTCTCTTGCAGGTTTTAGTGGTAACTTTGGTGTATTTGGGGGAAGCTGCTTTGCTTGTAATCATGGAAGGCTTGGGATGCACTTTATGCTTTAATGTAATTATGCCTCGTAGGTAGAATCCAGCAGCTTCCCAAGGATTGCTCACATCCCTGTGGGACACTCAGCTGAGATAAACATGTATCTAGTTTATTGAACATGATGAACTACCTGAAGGACTGGGATTCCTTGCAGTGAGTCACACAGCCCTGGGTTTGGAGGTGGCTGGAGGGGCAGTGGGTTTGGTGGGACGTGCCCAGCTTGCTGGACACTGCTGGCACTGATGGGCTGGGATCCAGCTCCTCCTTCCTCCTCCTCCCTCTACAAGTGCTGGTGGCTGAAGGTTTGATAATCCCCAGCTCCCATTCAGTGGAGAACTAAATGAGACATTTTATTTATTTCTCATACAAGTGCAGGACAGTTGTGCTGTCCAGCACTTGTACCAGACAAAGCCAGCAGCACACGGAGGAGAACACACCACAGCTGGCATAGCTTCCTTTCCTTTCCTTTCCTTTCCTTTCCTTTCCTTTCCTTTCCTTTCCTTTCCTTTCCTTTCCTTTCCTTTCCTTTTTCCTTTTTCCTTTTTCCTTTTTCCTTTTTCCTTTTTCCTTTTTCCTTTTTCCTTTTTCCTTTTCCCTTCCCTCACTGATCCACAGCCTGCTGCAATTGACAGCAATCCTGAGATCATTAATCAGCCTCTGGTTTTAATTAGTGAAAAATTACTCTTTCCATTTCCTTGCCCACCTGTGTCCTCCCTGACCCTGCTGTTGGTTCCAGCTCGGAGAGTCCAAGGCCCCTGAGGCCAGGGGGCACTGAGCCACTTCAGGCTGCAGCTGGAGAGTGTCAAGAACAATGGCAGATAAAAATAAGCCTGACTTCTACATAAACTTGATTTTTTTATAAGCCAGACAGGAGGAGAGTGATGCAGGACAGCACGAGGAAGTTTAGTGGGCACAGTTCTGTGAGGGAGCTCTGGAGACAGGATTGATCTCCCACACCTTCTGCACCTGTAGATGGCCACCTTGATTTAATTACTAAAGAGGCATCCCATGAAACTTGAGGCACCAAACTGTGGCATCTCTAGAAGCCTCCTGAGGTCTTTGATGGAATAAAATTATTTTTTTGAGTTTCCCTTTGGAGTTGCCCTGCTCTATTCATTGATGCTCTAAGGGAAGACCTCATTGCTTCCCTGACAGGAGGGGGAAGTTCTCCCAGGGAACAGGGACAGAAAAAGGGGAAATGGCTTCAGGCTGTGCCAGGGGAGGCTCAGCTTGGACAGCAGCAGGAATTTGCCCATGGAAAGGGTGCTCAGGCCTTGGCAGGGTCTGCCCAGGGAGCCTTGGAGTGCCCATCCCTGAAAGTGTCCCAGGAAGGCCTGGAGGTGGCACTCAGAGCTCTGGGCTGGGGACAAGGTGCAGAGCAGTCACAGCTTGGACTTGATGATTTTTGAGGTCTTTTCAAACCTTAATGATTCCATCACTGCACTCTAAGATTCTCTAAGAAGCCCAGGGAAGCTGCACTTCCAAAGCAGGCAGTGCCTTTTGGAGATCTTCCTGTGGAAACCTGTCCCCATGGAAATCGATGGGGAATTACCTCTGCCTGTCCAGACAGCTATTGAGCTGTAAGGAGCTTCTTAATTACAATCATTTAACATAAATGCTTCTTTTCAGGAATGGGAAATTGATCTGGCAGGCTGATAGAAACTGCAGACTCTGTGTGTCTGCAGGAGATGGTGGAGAGAAAAAGCAGGAAGGTAGGAAATACCCTTTTCTCATTCTTCAAATAACTACTCTGAGAAATAATTTGACAATTGCTCATTGTTCTAATGAACCCCTGCTCTTGATTATGATAAATACAAAATTATATGATAATTTCTCCTCTGCTTTCATTGACAAAGTTGTCTGTATTGACAAGACACAATGAGATTATTTTTTAAATGGGAAGCAAAAAGCAGAGGATTTCCTGCAATGCTGCAAAGTGCTCTGAGCTGGAGAGGCTGAAGCAGGGATGGTTGTGATAAAGCACTGCAGAACACAGTTGATTAGAGCATTGAATTAACGATGCTCTCGTGCAGGCTCTCATCATGCCATTCCTTCCCTCAGCCTCCTGTTTCACCCTTTCAATCTGCACATCATTGTTTTCTCGTCCAGAAGTGTTTTGGGGTTTTTTTGGTTTGTTGGGTTTTTTTTTTGTTTGTATTTTTTGTTGGTTTTTTTTTTCTTTTTTTTTAGTTTTTTTTAGTGTTTTGTTGGGGTTTTTTTTAGAAATCAGCACAAATGCCAGCACTTTACTGTCATCAGAAAACAATCCCCAGTGTTCTGCTCCAGAGAGTCCCAAAAAAGTCCTGTGCACAATGGCTTCCACAGGTCAGCCTCCAACAGTCTCTACAGAGGAGAGGAATGTGGGATAATCCAGAGCAGCTGTACAAACCTCTGATCTCCAGTGTTTGTCTCTCAAATGCCATCACTGCTGTGGCAGTAGCAATCAGACCTGAGACTGCTCTTCCTGAAGGTACAGCTGAATTTAGAGATCCAACACAGGTCAAAGGGTATGAAATGAAATGAAATGAAATGAAGTCAAGACAGAGGCAGTTTCTGCAGGCCTGTGATGGGTTGTGGAACTGTATCCAAGGGTTTGTTGAAGAACCTCTCCCCACCCAAACTGTCTCTCACCTCCTTTAGCCATGGGGCACATGAGGATCAGGCCTCAAAGCCAAATGGAAAAGTTCACATTTACATTTACATTTACATTTGTACCCCAAACTCATAAAATCCCAGTGATGCCTCAGGTTTGACAAGGCATCACCAGAATTATTTGAGTTGAGTGGGACCTTAAAATCATCCAGTGCCATGGCAGGGACACCTCCCACTGTCCAGGCTGCTCCAAGCCCCAGTGTCCAACCTGGCCTTGGGCACTTCCAGGGGTCCAGGGGCTCCACAGCTGCTCTGGGCACCCTGTTCCTCAGTTTTGGGATGAGTCAGAGGCTTCCTGGGGCTGAGAGGTTTTTCTGAGGTGTGGATGTCCCCAGAGGTGTCACAGTCTTAAGCTGAGCTCCCTCACTATGGACATGGGCAGAAAGGATGGGGAGGTCACTGGCAGTCAGGGTTAATAAGAGGCTCTCTGGATTAAGTATTTGAGCCTTCACTGTCTGCACTCACACACAGAGTTATTAATGCAGATACTTTAAAAAAAACCCTTAAATCTCTGTGGAATCATAATTTACTCCTGTGCATTGCAAGCTGTGTGTGCAAATGTTAAGGGTTTTCTGACTGCAAGGCAGGCTCTGCCCTTGGACAGACTCTGTTATTTTCCCTCCAGAGTGAGACAGGAAAGTAAATACTTCTTGGAAGTAAATAATTTCCAGCTGAAATTTGGTGGATATTGTGGATACAGACTTCCAGCTACCATTAATGTCTAACCTGAGATTGTAACTGGAAAATAGCCACAGAATGGGCTTTTGCCTTGTGGCTATTTTTTAATTCAAAGCTCTCTTGAGTAATACTCTAGAAAAAAAAAACTTCTCTGACCAGCCCTTGGCATTTATGTTAAAGCTTCTTGTGCAGCCTCTGGCATAAATTTGGGTTTCTGTGTTCAGGGCTGTGGAGAGCCCTTGCACTCATGAAGGTTTCCAATATGTTCAAGGCCAGGCTGGATGGGGCTCTAGGGGAAGGTTCCCTGCCTAGGGCAGGGGGGCTGGAACAAGATGTTTTTTAAGGTCCTTTGCAATCCAAACCATTCTTTGACTCTATAATTCTTCAATTTTACTGGGCATGGTGTGACTCTGAGGGCAGAAATTGCCTGTTTTTGAAGAACCTGAAAATCTCCCCGCTTTGTTTTTCTGTCCTGTGTCTGAGGACAGGATGTTCTGCTGGCCATATGTAGGAGCTCGTGAATAGACTGCAAAAAATCCACTTTAATGAGCTTTCCAAATGGAAGCAAGGTGTGTTTCCTCAGCTGCCAAATTCCCCCGGCCCTGGGTGACATTCTGTGAGGCAGACCATGGGTGAGGAGTTAAATGGGGAGGAGCTGATGAGTTCAAGGAGGGGTTAAAGGTGCTCTGAGCCTCCTTATGGACAGGATCCTGCCATGCCAAGGACAGAAAAATTCCAGTCTCTTCACAAGAATTTTGATCACAGAGGTTTTTCTCCTCCAGAAACTGCATGGACAGGACTGATCCCATTGATGTCCTGCAGAGTGTGGAGTTGGGATGGGCTGGTTTGGGATGTCCTTTTGGCAGAGGCTCCACGACACAGTCATGAGGCTCTGTGAGGAGTCCTTGGGCATCATTAAAAATTGCAGTGCTGTGTGGAAAAACAGGATTCAATAACCTCCAATTGTTCACTACATCTATTCCAGCTATTAATAAAACATTAAAATTGTATTTTCAACATCAGCATCATTCTAGCAAAGCATCTGGAGAAAACCTCCAAAAGCAAAGCAACTAAAAGCCAAAAAAAAATCTTCCAGAAAGTCAAGTGGGACTGGGATTAAAACTTTTCCCTTGGGTTTGCTGTTTGGTAAATCTGGGATTTGTTCAGAAACATCACATTCTGCACAATCAATACATAAATATTAATACTTAATATATTGGGAATATTGTTTTCTAGTATTAAACTGCCTCCACCAGTAAAAATTGTACATCCACATAAATGTAACACATTAACCTAAACCTTATATCTTTTTAAAAACTGCCAGGGCTTCATTATCCCATGTAAAAAGTAACATCCTGGAGCAAGAAGGTGATGGAAGCACTGAACAAGGTGCAAAACTTTTAACAGCAATGAAAATCAAAGACATTATACAATAGAAATGGGATCTTTACAATGCATCCAGCACTGCTGCTTAAGACATAAATTAATTTATTTTGGAGAGTGTTAATATGAATTATTTTACTTCTTGCTTTTATGGAAGGATATAGACAAGTCCTGAATAAGACTGTTTTTATATGTAAAAATACAATGAGAAGATCATGACAAACACAGTAATCCTACACCAACAGCACCCAGAGCTCCTGAGAGGTGAAAGAAAGAACATAAAGCTTATACCTGAACCTATTGTGAAATATTTGAATACATCCCTTGTGATGGGGATTTTATGAAAATGTAAATGAAATTCTGTTTCTCTGACATAGTTTGAAGGAGAGATCTTATTTTCCTTCCAAAGTACCACGTTTCAACAAAATGACTACAATACAAGGCTCCAAACACATGCTTGTGAAAAACAAGTCTTTTCTGCAGTGAAATTATGCATTTTGGGAAGCTCAAACTGAATGTGGTGCAAATGCACTGGCAGAAATCCCACAAAGAATTGAGCCTTTTGCTAATTGGGGCTGTGGTTGTGGGGCTTTGGGTTGGTGTTGCTATAATTAACTTCTTTCCTTATTTGCTTATGAGGCAAAATCATTTGGTAATGATCTGATAGCATTGTTGTGACGCTGCAGGAGCCCTGCCTTATGTAAGGAAATCAATAACTTCAAGTATTGCAAATGCTTTGGTAACTACCCTCAAGAAGAGTTGGCTTCTGTTACTTCTCATTTTCCCACAGGAAAGTAATGAGTTCCCCAGCTTGTACTTACAGTTCAGGCCTTTATTCCCATATTCCCTGGGAGATAGGCTTGGAAATGGGAGGCCCAGCATTAAAATATCCAGGTCTCCATTTCCATAAAGGCTTAACTCATTAGCTCACCCCAGAAGCAGAGTTAGGGCAAAATGTGGATTTACAAGAAAAAAGGATTTGTTATTCTCAGCAAGGAGTCCCTGCAGGGAATCACAGGATGGTTTGGGTTCAAAGGGACCTCAAGGATCATCAGGGACACCTTCCACTAGAGCCCCACCCAGGAATGCCCACCCTGGGCATCGCAGGGATAAATAAAAAACCCAATTAACTCTCATACTCGACTAGGACTCGCCTATGTGTTTGTCTCTTCCAGAATTCTTTGAAACAGAGAATTTTTAAGCAAGAAGGAAGGCAGGCAGAGCAGGAAGCCAGTCCTGGTGAGATTTGATAGATTGCTGATAGTTAAAGCGCAACCCAGAGAGGCCAGGGATCTGGATTCCAAACCAATAACTCTCCATGTGCCTATAGTTTACTGCCTATCAGCACTGAGGCAAGATCAAATAAATTTAGTTTGCTTAATGAAAAACGAACATCCTGACACAGTGAACAGCCCAAAAGTGACTAATCCATCTCTATCTCCCCCAGTGAATAGTATTAATTATGTTGTTTGCTTTCCTAGACTAATTTTTTCCTAGTCTGAGGTAATAACTGCATATGTAACTGCTAGAACGAGATAGGTATAGGTGAGCTGAGCCAATGATTTACAACCCATCAGAACAAGAAATGTATCCTGGCTGTTTGTGCATTATCACTAACCCAACACTTCTTTTCCCCTCGCTTTTTCCGTTTATTTAAACTGGTCCCCAGCTGTCTGAGGAGAAGAGGGCTCTGTCAGGAGGGGTTTTTGCAATGAGCCGACCACGACTGCCCGGCACAAGCTCCACCTGTGTCCCTCGGCAGTGGGACGGCTCCCTGAGCTAAGAGTGCAATTCCCTCCAAGTGCTATTTCTCTGCGAGTTTCCTGCAGGCAAAGCAGCCGAGGTTGGGCATTTCTCAGTTTCTGCAGGGCTCCCTTCACGGGTCTTGTGTGTGTGAACGGTCCTGCTGGGGATGCAGTGTACCTGTAACACCGTGCAGAGAACCGCTGCAAAACAGCCCTAAGAAACTACCCCGAGCGAGCTGCTGGAAAATCTGTCATTTTTAAAATGTCTTTGCTCCCTGCTCCTGCATTCGTTCGGCTCAGGAAAGTTTAGTGGCCCTGCGTGAGTCTTCCCCTGGCTCCTGGTGCCCAGCAGGGAGCGGCTCGGGGGGGATTTTAACACCGGTGGGGGCTTCTCCCGGTCTTCCCAGAGCAGAATTCCCGTTTCAAAGCCCCGGAGCCGCGCTCTCCCCGCTCATCCCGCGCTCCCCCGGGCGCTCCGCCGCCGCTGTCCGCGGTGCTGGAGCGGGGCCGGAGCGGTCCGGCAGCCCGAGGCAGAGCCCCGGGGCTGCGGAGAGGTCGAGGAGCAGGGGGGAAAGGGAGGCATCCTAAGCATCCATGAGGTGCAAGCCCCTAGGCAGCTTCCCGGAGAAGATGCTCCGGCCACGGCGATCCGGGAGTCCCCCGCTCCCCGAAGCTGCGCTCCCTTCCCCACCGCCGTCCCCCGGCCCTTCGCCGCCCGCTTTTACCACGAGACCAAAGTTTTGTCCGCGGAATCTTTCTCCCCACCTTTGGCACCGGACCCGGCCGGGAAGGCACGGCGAGGGCCGGGGGGAGTGGAAGAAGGGGGGAGTTATCCCTCACTTATTTATTTATTTAGCTCTTTCCTCCCTCAGGTCGCCATGGTGATACCGAGCTCGCTCTCCCTCCGAACAAGAGGAGACGGGCACCCCTCCGTGAACACCCCCGTCCCCTCTGCCACCCCTGTCCCCCGGGGGAGGCTGTCCCCTCCCTGATCGCCCAGCGGGGCCGCGCCGCCCCCTCATCCCGGCTCCGGCTGCCTCCAGCGCTGCCCCGGCCCCGCTCAGCCTCGCCCCGGCTGCCCCAGCCAGCCCCGCTCCCGCAGCGCATCCTCCCAGCGGAGAAGTGAGACGGGAGCGACCAAAACAGCATCGTCCCCCCGCTCCTCGCCTCCTCCCCTCTCTGAAGTTCTTCCCGGCTCGGGGAAGGAGGGGGCGGCCGGGCGGGACGCGGTGCCCACGGTGCCCGGTGCCGAGCTCCGGAGCCGGGGGAGGCCGGCGCAGCCCCGGCCCCGTCGCGGCGGCGGCGGCGCTTTTGCCCGAGGGCGTAGGGATGGGGTTCCCACGCGGAGGCTCCCGCGACGGCAGCTGGAAGCGGGGACCTCGGGGCCGCCCCGCCGTGCCCCCCTCGGCCGCGGTTCCGCCGCCGCCACTTCGCCCCTCGCCCAGCGGGCAGCGGCCGCTCGCCCCCGGGTTACATAAGTAACGCGCCCGCATCCCTCGGCACGCCCGCCGCGGAAGGCTCGAGGAAGGGCTTTTTTTGGGGCAGCGGGGGAGATGGAGAAACGCGGCGGCAACGAGCCGTGAGGGCACAGGCAGCAAACCCGCGAGCCCCGAGCCATCACCCGCGCAGCGTCCCCTCGGGCAGGGCAGCCCCGCTTACCTGGCGGCTGCTGTCACTCCATGCCGGCTCCCCGCGGGACGGGACGGGGCAGGGCGGCTCTGCGGGGCTCCGGCTGCGGCTCCGTGCGCGCGTCTGAGCGCCGCTCGCTGTCACACGGCCCCGAGGATGCTGTCGGGCGTCTCCATTCCCCACGCCCGCTCGCCCACCTCCCGCCAGCCGCGCACCCCCGGGGGGCAGCGGCACCCGCCGGCCGCGGGGCTCCGCCGGAGCGGGGGCTGTGCGCGATGGATGGATGGATGGAGGGATGGGGCTGCGGAGCGCCGCGGAGCGCCGAGGAGCGCGGGGACCCCGCGCTGTCCCTCCCGCCGGGATGCGGCTGCTTCGGGAGCCGTCCCGCCTACCCCGGCGGCGCCCTCCCCGCGCAGGAATCCCGGAATCGTGGAACGGGCTGGGTTGGAAGGGACCTTAAATATCAGTGAGTGCCGTCCCCCCGGCCGTGGGCAGGGACACATTCCACTAGCCCCGTTTGCTCAGAGCTGCATCCAGCCTGGCCCTGGGCACTGCCAGGGATCCAGGCACAGCCACAGCTGCTCTGGGGCCTCACTGCCCTCACAGCACAGCAGAGAACCACAGGTGCATCCAGGGAACACCAGGGTTTGTGTCCCGCGGCTCTCTGGCGCATAACTAGGGCTGATCTCACATCACCAACAAATCCCCATCCCCTCTGGGGCACTCCCCAGCACTTTTCTCCCTCTCCTCACTGATGGAGCCATTGGCATTGCTTTCCCACTCTCAGGCTCTGCGGAAATTGGCCAACAGCTCCCACATTCCTGGTTGGAACAGCTGCCAGGCAAACAGGCAGGTGAACACCTCCAGACAGCAACAGATACTTTATTTCAACCCTTGCTGAGAAAACCTGGCTGGAAAGTAGAGCCCAGAAGTCCTTTCCAGACATCATCATCATCATCCTTTCCAGACCACTCCACCTGCAGAAAAAGAGAAATACTTCACCTTTTCTGTCTGCACTGTGATAAATTACCCATATTCCAAATTTTTGCCCCTAGTCAGAGGGAAGCAGAATGGAATTGTGGATTTTTGTGAATGATAACCATTTGCATTTTCAAAAGTTCTATCAGTTTCTCTGTCATTTTTTGTCTTAGATTAGCAGCAAGTCCAGCTCCACACGCCATCCGTGCTCTCTGATTATGGATCATCAGTAATCTAATTTTTTTTCTCCTTCTGAGAAAAAAAGTAATACTTTAAACCAGCACTGCTTTAGCTTCTCCTAAAAGTAAGGAGTAAAATATCCTTATTTGCATTTCCTTTCTCACCTCACCCTTTCTTCAAACCTTCCTACATTTCCTAATGTACTTTGTGGGAATAATTTCTTTTTTCTCTCTGAAATCTCATTTGAACTCATGCAATTGTGTGGTGGATGTATTATTATATCATGTTAGGTTAAAAAATGGCTGCATTCTTATTCCTTCGGCTTTTCCCATAAAAGAGAACCTGGCTGAAAAGAGCAGCATGAGGCCTCTTTTTCCTGAGAGATTTGCATAACTCTTAATTTCTTCCTGCAAACTACTGTTCTTTAAATCTCTTCTCTTGTGCTAGGATCAAATCTCCTGGAACAGGAGCTGTTCTCCAAGCTAATGTTGCTTTTCTAGAGCCTGCTCTACTTGTTACTCATTTTTCCTGCATTCATTTGCCAAGAGAGCAGGAAAACTGGGCACATTCAAAATGGAGAAAGTGTTTATGTGAAATGAGGATATTTAGGATCTTATCCTTTCTGCCTTCACCATCCAGACACAATGTGATGGGTTCAAGGCCCTTTTAACTCTATTAATTGTTAAATATTTCAGGAGAAGCAGCATATGAATGGTTAGGTTGAGCTTGGAACCATAACAGCATCATTTAATTGCACAAACCCTCTCGCTTTCCAAACGGCAATTTTCTCTTGGGGCACAAAACCTGAAATGGCTCTGGAACAGGTGCACAAATAATTATTTTATACTTAGCCTGCTGTCCCCCTCTGATCTATTTGTCTCAGTTGCAGCTTACTCAGTGTCATCTCCCTGCAGAGCCTCTCAGGGTGAATTAATGCTCGTGCTAAGACACACTGAAAGGATCCCTGCTGCTTCCTGAAGGTCCCAGGCAAATGCCTGCCTGGTGAGCTGCTGAGATTTCCTTTCCCTTTCCATTCCAGTGGAAGGTCAAGGCGGAACCTGAACTGGCAGTGCCTAAATCTGCTGGTTCAGGGTGATTCCAGTTAATGGGCTTTGACTCCATTCCCTCCCAGCTCCCTTTGGGCACACAGTCCCAGAAACAACTCCAATTCTCCAGACTTGTGCTGTGCCTGAGGGAAGTGTTTATGTCAGGAAGCAAAGTTGGTATTGATGCCTCAGGTTTGAGCTTTTCTGTTTTTCAGATTCTGTGCTGCTTTATTCTTTAGCTCTGTCCAGCCTCTGCTCTAGGGCAGCCTGCACAAGGCATCAGTATCAGCTCGAGGATTTTGGAATTGGTTTTGGATGGTTGAGCAATGGAAAAAGCACAGGAATGGTTTGATGGAAGGGGATGGGCACATCTTACTTTAAATGCTTAACTTTGGGTCTTAAATTAGCAGTCTGCTCTACTCAGACCATTTAGGAGAGGATCCCACAGAGGTCAGAGCACCTAAAAGAGACTTCAGTTCTGAGGTGCCCTCTGGAGGGTTTTGCTCTCCCTCACCTCCTCCTCATTCTCTGGGGGTTGTGCAGACAGATTTTATGGAGACAAACTGCCTAAACCAGGCTCTGGCACATCCTCATCCCCCTCCAGTTTTAATTTTGCCAAAACAACAGAGCATTTATACACAGAAAAATCTCTCACCATCACACCTCTAGGACGGATCTTTGGGGATATTTGCCACTGGTATTTCAGTGAACCCATGGGTCCCAGGACAAAAAGGGAATGCAGCTCATATTCCCATGACCTTATCCTGCACTTGGTGCAGATTCATGTTGGTGTGATTTAATTCAGGATTGTTGAGGTTGGAAAAGAGCTCCAAAGTCATCAAATCCCAGCTGTGCCCCATCCCCACCTTGTCCCCAGCCCAGAGCTCTGAGTGCCACATCCAGGCCCTTCCTGGGACACCTGCAGGGATGGGCACTCCAAACCTCCCTGGGACAATTAATCCAACACAGAAGAAACAGCATTTGGATTCATGAAATTGGGCTAGAGGCATTGGTTCTTCACTTCAAGTTCTGAAATGTTGACTTTTCTTGGTGTACATTCCTCCTTACCTCTGAAAGGAATAAGTAGTTAAAAAGTAGTTATAAAGTTGGAGTTACTACTACAACTAGTAAATAGTAGTTGAAAAGTAGTGAAATCCAAAATGTATCTGCAGAATTTTGGCCACAGAATACTGTTTGATATATAAACTCTGAGTTTAAATTATTTTAAAGAGTCAGAGTTCTTATCCTGTCTCAAAGGATCCCTGTTTAGCTGCAAGCCAAAAAAACGACATTCATTTTTCAAAACTACAAAAAAGTAGTGGAATCCAAAATGTGTCTGCGGAATTTTGGCCACAGAATAGTGTTTGATATATAAACTCTGAATTTAAATTATTTTAGAGTCAGAGTTCTTATCCTGTCTCAAAGGATCCCTGTTTAGCTGCAAGCCAAAAAAACGACATTCATTTTTCAAAACTACAGCACTTACCTGGAGATACCAAAATAACTCATGAGCACATCAAAAATCATCTGATTTATGATTAAGATGTGCACTTTGACAGTCCTGGGGCTGCCTGATCCTCACCTGTGGCTCTTTAGGTGCCACCATAAACCAAAACCTCATGAAAATGAAAAGCTGGACCTGCTCTTGGAGGTCTTTTCCAACCTAAAGGATTCTGTGATTCTGTGATCAGGCCCGGGGGTGTTTTGGTCTGCAGAGGGAACAAATCATCTGGCAGCTTGGGAGAAGCCTTGCCTAGAGCCTCCTTTGCTCCTCCTCTTGTTATTACACTTTCCCTGCCTGGCCTAAAAAGTGTAAGTCTAGATATTGCCTCAGCCCATATGGCAACACTGAAAGAAAGCTTTTTTTTTTTTGCCTTTTTTTTTTTTTTTTTTAAATTTATTTCTGCACAGCAGCAAGGGGAGATGTGGTTGGAAATGTCTGCTTAAAGATCAGCTCAAACAGTTTTGGTTCACACAAGCAGATAATATTGTCAGAGGGTCAACATTTGCTAATCTGAGGGGAATTTTAAATCCTCAGGAGGTTTTTTGGTGTGCTGGAGCTGGGGAAATTTTGCAGAGCAAGCCATTAGGAGCTGAAGGGAAGATAAGGAGAGACCAGTGGGTGGAAGCTGTCTGGTTTTGTTTTCTGGCAGGAAGAATACCAGAGGGAATTCTCTTTCCCAGCCTACCACCCCCATTTTTTCCCCCCTTATTTGCACATCAAGGCCTGATTTTTTTTGGTGTCTAACATTTCCATGGTGCAATCTGGCAAACCTGGTGCAGATGTTCTGAAAAGCTGCCTGATATTTAAGGTTGCTTTCCTCTGCAAAAGCTCCTCTTTCACTTGCTAACCTTCCCATTTCTGGATGTCAGGCTAGGGAATGGCTATAAATGCAGAGTTAGGTGTCACAGCTGCCAAAATTTATTATGGAGAGGTTGGCAATAACCTTCTCCCCTTTGCCCTTTCTCTCTATCCTGTATTTTGCAAGTCTAAGTCTATCTTTTCTGATATTTTTGGACAGAATCGAACACAACAAAGCAACTTTCAAGCCTACAATCGGGTACTTTGGTAATAGGGGAACAAAACAAAACAAATAAGTCAACCTAAATCTATTGATCTTCATGGGGCATTATAAAAGCTGCTTATGTAAAGCTGTTTTGCAAGCAGAGACTCAATGGCAAGCCTGCAATTTTGCTGCATGCAGGAGCAAAATCTCCCCATCTTTCTCCCAGTATCCCATTTAATGTGCAAAAATCCTTCACAGGTAATGGAACTTTGTGTTTTCTCTGTATTCCTCTTCCTTTGCCACCTGCAGGGCAGGTACCAAACATGTGAAGCTTTCCTGTTTCCTCACATTAATCAATTAATTTCTGTTTATTTTAATCCCCCTCTATTTCTCTTGTGAGTATTCATTTCAACTCTTTAAATCCAAAGTGGTTCCCTTCAGCTCTCTTCTTTGCCATTTCTTAAGCAATGGTGAAATTTAATTTTCAAC
The DNA here is from genome assembly GCF_017590055.1 of Onychostruthus taczanowskii. Taxonomy (NCBI): domain Eukaryota; kingdom Metazoa; phylum Chordata; class Aves; order Passeriformes; family Passeridae; genus Onychostruthus; species Onychostruthus taczanowskii. The sequence goes on from NW_024498906.1 coordinate 12,581,228, forward strand.
AGGTAAATTTTTGTAATGTGGGCCAGGTGAAACATTGAATTTGTGGTCTTAATTTTATACATTACAAAGCAGTCACAGAATCACAGAATACTTGGGGTTGGAAGTGACCTCTGGAGATCCAGTCAAAGCCCCAAAGAGCCCAGTCTAGTCTGCCACTGCTCCTCTGTTACTGCATCTGCTCTTTCCTCTCTGTTTCCTCTTCTTCTTAATTTCTACTTCAGCCTCCCATTTCCTGAAAATTCATTCATAAAACCTCTCAGCTCTGTTGTGCTGTTCTGAATGAGGAATACAGGCACAGAAACAATGTGATGGGAGCATGTCTGCACTGGGCTGTACAGTTCCTTTTCTCCAGAAATATCTGTGATTTCTGTTTGCCATAAACCTAATCTGGTTATTTATAGTTTTTTTTTTTCTTGTTGTTTTGGGTGTTGTGGGTTTGTTTGTTTGTTTTTTTAAATTCCTGCTACAACTCCTGAATGATTACTCACTTCTCTGATGTTTAGAAATTCCCTTTGACATAGCACTTTGCTTATTTATTTGATTTTTTTTTTCCTGTGGTGATTTTCCCACTAGTTTAAAACCATAATTACCTCATTTTCTCCCTCTCCTTCATCTGATCTGATATATTTACAGTGAACAACTCCACCCCCTCTTCACTTTTATTTTCCTAGAGTTCAACTGGACCAATCCTTGCTATTTTTCCTGTGTGCCACGAGCTCTCCATATTATCCTGCTGGTCTTCCTCTGCTCAACATCAGCTCAAATTCATCTTCCTGGTGCAGAAGGGAGCAGGATTGTGACAGTATCCCTGCAAAGGGCTCATCAGTGTCATGTCCAACAGAAACAATATTCCCCTTTCCCTACAGGAACATTCCCAGCTGATGAGATGTAGGATCACATTTACTTCTTTGCAGTTGCATTGCACCCATGGCTGTGTTCTCTGAGGCAGAAAAAGTCAATTCCTTCTCTTCCCTTGTCAGTCCAATCATGTTCATAACGGAGGGCAGGAATTGCTGTTTCATTCCTGACTCTGCACTATTAAGGTCCATGCCCTACCTATTCCTTGACTCCTGTTTTCAAGGTCCAGTTTTCCAGTTTTCCAGGTCGTGCTTTGGGATATTCCCAATCTTCCTGTTACCTCAGTTTGGGTAATGGACACATTTCAGAGCCACTCTGAAATATAAAATGGTTTTGGCCACATGCCCCCTTCCCTTTTAGCTGAGTTATTGCTCAAACTGGAGAAAGGAGAAAACTGACTGCAGAGGCCAAAGCTGAAAAACATGAGGAGCCTCATTGCTCCAAATCCAAAGCAAGGTGTTGAAAATTGAAAGTGAGGTATTGAAAATCACAGAATCATAGATTGGTGTTGGACAATACCCTTTTTCTGACCCAAAAATGGGGCAATTGAGAGGTGTTTTAAAAACTTTTGTTCCACTTTCAGTCTCATGACAAAGGTGAGACAATACAGATGTTATAATTCATGCCATCACAACCAGAAGCCAATTATTTCTTAATTACAATACACTATAAGTGTTTCTTGGCCTATCAGCTTTAGCCACACCATGCTGTAGATGCCTTAAAGCCAATCATCTAAAATGACCCCTCGTGGGTCCCACTACACTGCATCTTTCACAGTTCTGTTTCTCCAAAGTATCCAGTCTTATTTGCAAGGCCATCCTTTGAAACTTGTTTTAGCTCCATTTCTCTCCCAACAATGTCTGTCCTATTCCTGGGCATTTCTGAGTCAGCATTTCTTACCTCAAGGTTTGCACACAGATGCACTGTGTGAGCCTTCTGTCAGGCTTGGAGAATTCCCTACAAATTCATTTCCGACAGATTGGGTTAAAGATCATCAAGTTCCAGGATGGGACAGGGACACCTTCCACTGGCTGCTCCAGCCCCAGTGTCCAACCTGGCCTTGGGCATTGCCAGGAATTCAGGTGCAGCCCCAGCTGCTCTGGGAATTCCATCCCAGCCCTGCCCATCCTGCCAGGGAACAATTCCTCATTGCCAAGATCCCATCCAGCCCTGCCCTCTGGCACTGGGAGCCATTCCCTGTGTCCTGTCCCTGCATGCCCTGGAAATTGTCTCTCTCCAGGTTTCCTGGGGCTCCTTCAGGCCCTGCAAGGCCACCCTGAGCTCAGCCCAAAGCTTCTCCTGTGCAGCTGAACAATCCCAATTCTCTCAGCCTTTTCTCACAGCAGTTGGTGGCTCCTTCCTGCTGTAAAATCAGTGTGATTTTTTTGCTCCTGGCTCCAGTTCTGCAGTTGTTCCATGGCTGGACTGACCGGCTGTTCTGTGGATTTCTCCACATCATCAATAATTCACTATTACCACCTCCAGATTGGTGCTAGAGAGGAATAGGCTGTACCTTGCAGGATGTCTCAGGTTACAAGCTGTGCCTGGGGGTGTGTGTTCAATTTCCACCTGTCAGAGCGGGGGCAGTTCTCTGCTGTTCTTTGGGCAGTTTTTTCTTTATCTCTCCCACAGCCAATCCTCCCTCCAGGAGATCTCTGCTCTCCATGGCCAGGGAGTGTCCCTGCAGGGCTGATCAAATTCCAGCATCCCAGGGGGAGATGCTCTGCCCAGGGCAGGAGCCAAGCATTCCTACCTGGATACAATCTGAGCCTGGAACAGCACAGCAGCCTTTGCCCACTGCATTCCCAGAGGAGCAGCTTTCTCCTGCCCTGCATTCCCAGAGGAAGAGCAGGCCCATCTCCAGCAGCCCTGGAGCTTCAGAGGAAAACTGCAGCCTTGTGCAGGATCCCTGCTCCAGCAGAAGCACAGCTGGCACTGCAGGAGGGCTGAGCCACCATGGGATGGGACTGTGCCACCGCCCTGACCCACAGAGGGTCAGGGAGTGTTCTGACTCTGGCAGTGTTTGGTTGGTTTTTTTTTTTTTGTTTGTTTGTTTTTTTTTTTTTTTGTTGTTTTTGTTTTTGTTTTTGTTTTTTGTTTTTTTGTTTTTGTTTTTTTTTGTACTATTGCCTTTCTATTTTTATTTTTCCCTAATAACAAACTGTTATTCCTACTCCCATATCTTTGCCTGAGAGCCTTTCAATTTCAAAGTTATAATAATTTGGAGGGAGGGGGTTTACATTTTCCATTTCACGGGAGGCTCCTGCCTTCCTTAGCAAACACTTGTCTGTTCAAACCAAGACACAGGAAAAGCTGACTGAAAGGAAGGTTTGTGTTTGACTGTGGGTAAGAAATGATGCTCAGCACCCTAAATGCTGCCTGGAAATGTGGATTCTTGCTTGGGGTTACTGCTGGCAGTGCTGTGAAGGGTATGGGAGCTGGAAGGGCAAACAGGCTTAGTGAACATCAGCAGTTATGAAAGCAAACAGGAGAACTCACTCCTCCAAAGTGATGATTATAAATGGCTCAATTAAGTAAACAAAGAAGTAGTTAAAAAAACCCAGCACTGACAGATATTAGATAATAAAATTAATTATAAACAGCAGCCAAAATGGAGCAAGTACAAACTAATCAAAATACTTAATTAGGCTTTGCAGTAGCTACTTTTCTCCCTACCACTGTTTATTACAATTTTATCTGGGGGTTGGTGTCTTTGGTAAGGCTCCAAAGAGTTATAATAACTGGTTTAAAAGCCTTATGCTCCTACAAAATAATAATATTTTGAGACATGGTGCACTTCAGGCTGATTCAGCATAGCAAGGAAGGAGCCCCTTGCCCTAAATGGAGAGATCGGATGTTGCTTCTGCCTGTTCTGTACCTCTTTTGGTGTTCAAGGAGCTTCAGATACTTAAAAATGTGTTAAATCTCAGCCTGACAGCTGCCATTTGGGTTACTGCAGGTGACTTCTCCAAGGAACACAGGTGATCTGATATTGTATTTAAGGAGTTAAAGGTCTTTCTGAATAAAAGCAAATCTGAGTGCAGGAAACAAACAAAAGAAGCTGCTGGCAATTTAGTGGAAAGGTCTTGTAGATTGTAATGGAGATACTGGTGTCCTCTGAGGTAGAAAGGAAAAAAAAAAAAGATAGAAGGAAGTTTTATTCTGTTGAATTTGGGCAGGTAAGAAACAGCTGCCCTGATTTTTTTGGCTCCTGCCCTAGGTTCAGGGCAGGTAGGACATGGTGGTGACTCCACAACCTTCCTGCCAAGGCCTGAGCACCCTTTCCATGGGGAAATTCCTGCTGCTGTCCCATCTGAGCCTGCCCTGGCCCAGCCTGAGGCCATTCCCTCTGCTCCTGTCCCTGTTCCCTGAGCCTGACCCTCACCAGAGAGAAAAGTGATGAAAGTCAATAAAGGGATTGCACTCAGGAGAAAGCTAAAACCAAATTGGAAGAGGATTCTGGTGAGAACAAGTTGTATTCATTTATTCAGATATAAATGACAGAGAAATGGGAAGAGCTAAATTCAGAGCTTGTACCTAAAACAAAAAAAAACCAAAAACAAACAAAAAAAAAACCAACACCAAACAATTCTCTTTAATTGTTTTGTACCCAGCTACAACTTAATGGAAAACTTCACAGATGTGAAGAAAACCAGAATTTTGGTTACCTGGAAGAGACTTCCAGGGGTTTCTTGTTCTATTCCATGTATGCCAAAAGATCTGTAGTCATTAACATCATTGGAAGATCTGCCTTTGCCAGAAAGTGCTCAGGCAAAAAAAAAAAAAAAAAGCTAGACAGCTGAATTTCATCAAATTCACAGATCCAGTTCCATGGAGATGTCAGAACAAGCAAATGGATGAGTTAAAAATGATCACAGCACAAAATTTACATTTTTAGTTTTGCTTGAGAAACAACAGAAAGCTGTGTACATCCTGCTTCTGGGAAGGCAGAATTATAAAGCCAAAATAATAAATGCTGCATAAAAATAAAGCATTCACAGCCAGTTTGCTTTTGTACAGTGTCTACAGCCAAAACTCACTAGCCAATGCTGTGAGATTTACTTCCAACAGAGAAGGCCGCTTAAAATTCAGGAACTAATGGGATTTAATAAAACACAGTGTAACACACTCCTACTTTCATTTTCACAAATGAATATGAACCTCAGAAAACAACAAAAAGCATGTAAACACTCTCCATTGCTCAAATAAAATCTATCTAACTAAAACCACATTGCTAGGTTTGGGAAATTCCTATTTGGCTTGCTCAGGCATTTTCAGAGGAAGGAAGGATGCAGGAACATTTCCATGAGTTTTGATCATGCTGTGGGCAGTCAGTTAATAAATAATCCTGACTCTCTGTGAAAATGCAAACCACTCAAATACACAATAATAACATACAGAGTGAGATCCTGGTTTTAGAAATGTCAGTAGTAATTTTGCCTTTGTTTCCAGAGAGTTAAGGCTTCACCCAGGAGGTTTCTACCCTCCAGCACTTCCCACTCCTAAGTGGTGATAAGGGCTTATAATTTAATTTCTGTCACAGCAATAACAGGGAAAAGCAACTCTTTTTCCCTGAGCATACTTTTTTTTTATTGCACCACAGGCTCCTAAATAGAAACCTGAATAACCACAGATCCAAAAGCTCTCCAAACCTGAGAGATCTGTGCACGTCTCCTGGTGGAAATGGCTGGTTTAGTGACGTGGGTGGAGTGGGAGCTTCAGAAAAAGTTTATTAAAGAATCCCAGCCACTGAGTCACGAGTGCTGGAAGGCCCCCACTGGATTTCTAAATTTCTCAGAGGGGAGCCTGGAGGGGCTGGACCCAGTCCTAGCCCCAGAGTTTGTCACCAGATTAAGTTTTACTACTTCATCCTGCAGGTTTTAATGATGGCAAATCAGATATATCATATACAAATTACTTCTTTATTATGACAAATGATTACATGAAAAAGACTCCATCAGAATTTTTTACTACACAGAATAAAAGCTAAAACTACATTGAAACAGTTCCCTTAGAGACAGGAAAGTAGAAACTTTTATTGAGTAGAGATTGATGTAACTCACCCATAACAGCAATCATGGAAGTTCTTTCTCTTCCCCTCCAGGACTATCCCTGGTGGGCACCCCCAAAGTCCCAAGGGAGAGATCTCCACATTCCAAGAGGGAATATGTTAGAAGAACCTTCCAGAAGGAAAGTGGGCTGGGCTCCCATAGTGCTTGAGTGCCAGCCACAGGCCTCCAGCTGAGTTTAGCAGCTCATCTGCCAAATCTTTGCCAAATTTTTGCCTCATTATTGGAATGTTCATTCGGGGTTAATTGCCAGATTGAATTTTTTATCATAATTCAAACCCGAAACAACACACGGCCACCTCTCAATCCACCCTGCTGGATTTGAAACCAGGACATTTTTGAGTTGCTTGAGCACACTGCAGAGCAGAGCAGCCAGGTCGGAGCATCCTGCCGGGGTCAGCAGGAGCAGAACGAGAGCCACACGTGGAGTCAGTGGTCACCTGGGCAGGGGCACAGCCACAGCTGGGCTGCCCAGCAGCAGGGACAGGCCAGGGCATGTGTGGGATCTCAACACATCACTCTCGATGTGCAGAGACACCAGGGGAGCCCCTGGGGGCCCCAAAAAACCCTGGAATGTTGCCAAAAGTGTCTGTGGCTTGACTTTGATCCATCTAAAGGGGAAAAATCTGTGTGTGAGGAAATGAGAGCTTCTTGGGCGTGAATAGTATATTTACAGGATGAAATAGAGATTTTAGAAAAATAGGTACAGGGGGGTCATGAAGACAAGATGGAGGATTCAGGGCGTGGTCCTGTGTTCTTCTTTCTTCTTCATGTCTTCCATTTTGTGTGGTGATGTTGGCACTTGGGGATTGGTTCATGGTGAAGGTACACTTGTCTATAAGGGTGAATAGTATTGGGAAATAAAGGTAAATATGATAGACATAATTTTCACTATAAAGGACACAACCACCCTGTGGATGGGGGAGAGTGCACTTGACTGTCCTGCTGAGCAGACCTCGGCTGGGCAGAAAGAAAAGCTTTGTAGATAAGAATTAATAAACAAGATTGAAGACAGAAAATCTGAGAGTCCAGACTCATCCTTCGAAATCGCGGCCACCCAGAACCACTTTTCCCATGTCGGGACAGAGACAAATAACAGCAGACCCCGACAGGCACGGATCCCTGCTGCCTCACCCAGGCCAGCCACAGAGCTGACCTGGTTTTTTGGGCAGATCGATGCTAGCGCAAAACAAAAATGCAGGCAGAGGGCATTTTCAACGAGTCCTCTCATGTTAGATCTGTCATGGGCTAAGTTAAAAGAAGTAAACAAGGAAAAAGTGGGTGTGGAAATTCTGCAGCATCAGTGTGAGATTGCCCTCTCAGTGTAAAATTAAAACAGGAGGCAGCCAAAGTTGCCAGTTCTATTTTGTATTGCACAGCAACGAGAAGGTTGGTGTTGTTTTTTTTTTTTAATCAAGTGCCTCTCCAGGACTTAATGTAAAGTAATACATAATAGATAATGTTTCCATGGGAGAAACAGCTGGTGTTGTATTGCACAGCAATGAGAAGGTTGGTGTTGTTTTTTTTTTAATCAAGTGCCTCTCCAGGACTTAATGTAAAGTAATACATAATAGATAATGTTTCCATGGGAGAAACAGCTGGTTGGATGGAAATAGAAAACAACCTGGAAATATTTTTGCTGCTAATTCACTGGGTCAAAGCCAGTCCACGCTGGTTGCTATCAAAAGTTGCCACCATTTGTTGTTTGGTGGCCTTGGTGAGTGAGCTGCAGCTTGGTCTGCCTGTTCCTGGTGCAGAATTCCACTCTCCTAAAGGAAAAGGGACTTGAGTGTGTCCAGAGAAGAGCAAGGGAGCTGGGGAAGGGTCTAGAGAAGAATTCATGTCAGGAGAGGCTGAGGGAGCTGGGGAGGCTCAGCCTGGAGAAAAGGAGGCTCGGGGGCTTTTCCCTTTGCCTGACAGGAGGTTTTAGTGAGGTGGGAGATTGGGTTCCTCTTCCAGAGAACAAGGGATAGGAAGAGAGGGAACGGCCTCAGGCTGGGCCAGGGCAGGCTCAGCTTGGACAGCAGCAGGAATTTGCCCATGGAAAGGGTGCTCAGGCCTTGGCAGGGGCTGCCCAGGGAGCTTTGCAGTGCCCATCCCTGCAGGTGTCCCCTGGAGGTGGCACTCAGAGCTCTGGGCTGGGGACAAGGTGGGCATCAGGCACAGCTTGGACTCGATGGTCTTGGAGCTCTTTTCCAACCTAAAAAATCCATTTCTGACTGCCTTTGCTGCTATCTTCCCTCCTGCCCCTCTGCTGGCTGTTCTCTCCCTCTGGTATTGAGCCCTGTCTTTGTTTTTCCCAGCATTCTCACCCTTCAGAGGGAAGCCTGTAAAATCTTATTAAAAAAACAAACCAAACCAAACCAACAACCAACAAAAAAACCCAACAAAAAACCCAAACAAAAACATCAAAAAACCAACAAACAAAAAAAAAAAACACTGAAAAACCAAACCAATAAAACAAAAACCAAACAAAAAACCTAAAAAAACCCCCACCAAAATCCAGGATAGTTCTGAGTTAACAATCCTCTGGTAACCCTTCCAAATGCTGGCCAGTGGCCTGAAGCAGTCTGGGCTTCTCCAGCATTCTGCAGTTTAAGCTGCCAATAATTTGGTGGATTCTTCCTGATTTGCCAGGGTCTAAATTACTTCCCTGTTACTGGAGCTCAAGAGCTGAAAAACAAACAGTTTGTTTTCAAGCAAAGCAGAAACCACCACTTCTGCACTCCCCTCTGTCCCTCAAAATGTTCAAAGAAATTAGGAAGTGGGAAAATGCATTACACTGAACTAAACTGTCAGAATTTCTGCTTGAATTGCAGCAGTAAAACTTCTGAAATGTGATAGTATGAAGGCCCTTTCACTGGAAATGCTTTTTAATTCAAACCATTTTTTTAAAAGAAAGTTTCCCTCTTGGTGTGTGGGATCAAATGGAAAGCCAGTTGAATAGGAATAGAAAGTTAATAGAAAGAGTCTCATTTACTTAATAGGTTTGAATCAGGTCCTTTGAGATTACTGATGGTTTTGAGAAGGAATTTTTCACTTTTCTGCCTTAACAGGATGTCCTGAGTCTGAGGGATCGGGACAGGCTGGATCCATGGGCTGAGGCCAAATGGGTGAGGGTCAACGAGGTCAGGTGTTGAGTCCTGCCCTTGGGTCACAACAACCCCAGGGAGCTCCAGGCTGGGCAGAGGGGCTGGAAAGCTGGGAAAGCCCTGGGCGGTCTGGGGACAGGGCTGGACACGAGCCCAGGGGTGCCCAGGTGGGCAAGAGGCCACTGGCAGCTGGGCTGGATGAGGAATTGTGTGTCCAGCAGGAGCAGGGCAGGGATTGTCCCTCTGTGCTGGCTCTGAGAGGCCCCTCGAGGGCTGTGCCCAGTTCTGCTCCTGCAGGAGAGACCTGGAGGGGCTGGAGCGTGACCAGGGCAGGGAACGGAGCTGGGAAGGGGCTGGAGCCCCAGCAGGGGCTGAGGGAGCTGGGAAGGGGCTGAGCCTCGAGCAAAGGAGGCTCAGGGGGCCCTTGTGGCTCTGCACAAGTCCCTGCCAGGAGGGGACAGCCGGGGGGGTCGGGCTCTGCTCCAGGGAACAGGGACAGAAGGAGAGGAAATAGTCAAAACCCCAAATTTCCTGCTAAAAACCAGTATTTGGACATGTTGAGGCAGCTTTATTTTGTGTCCATCTGACTCAAAAGCCCAGCTCAGTCTGTGGACAGGCCAACTGTGCAGTTCCAGCTGAGTTTTAATTGGCCCTAACTTTGTAAAAGGCTCTGTGGTTGAGCAGGAAACAGCTTTGATTCGAGGTGCCTCGGCAGCCCTGGCTCTGCAGGGAGTTGGGTGGAAATTGGGGAGATCAGAAATGCCCAGGGCTGCCCCCAGTGACCACAGGCTGAGGGTTAATGCTGCAGCTAATGAGGGGATGTTTGGGTACAGCTGCTGACCTGCTCTCTGCGTCGTTTGTATCACACACCAAACCACTCGGTTGGCACACAGCAGGGAAAAAAGAGAGATTGATTGCCAATTTATGGGGCTTTTCAGTCCACATTCATTGCTGGAAACATATTAATTAGCTGGGGATAAAAACCTGTTAACAGAGAACTTCTTGCTGGCCTGGGGAGTTCAGCAGAACTTTGCAGTTTCTGCTTTTCTCTGTCTCCTTTTTGTGAACTGTCAGAATTTCTCCTCACCTCTCTGTGACTGTCTCTTTTATGGTTTATATCAATTCCTTTTTCTGGTTGGTAATATTTAACTCCCTTTGATGAAGTGTTTCTTCAGTGGGGTTGAGATGAGTTAAATGTTAAGGATTTATGACCTTGCTCATTTTTTTTATCAGTTCCCTGGGAAGATTTATGAAGTATTTTATCATCTCTGAAATGCTCTTGATTGTTGATGGGGGAAACTTCTCAGGCCACTGGATCTTGACTGTCCATAAGGCGTTTTTTGTCCCTCTAAATTCACAGAAGCAAATGGGTTCAGAAGTTCATCTGTGCTTTATTCCTGGTACAGAAAGGAGGAACTGCTTAATATAGGGATGTCATGAAAGTATGGTACTGTATTAAAATATGGTTTAGGTACTTAAAGAGAATAGCACAAGTTATTAATTGTTAATAAACATAAAATCATAATTGCAGTGTGTACTTGCATACTGATATGCAGATATATAAAATCCCCACCTCCTGTTTATATAAGTAGCTACATCTTGGATTCTCTTTGAAACTTTGTAGGTTCAAACCCAGCTCTCAGTTCTTCCAGCTCTGATTTCCTGATGCTGGAGTTTGCAGCATCACTTTTATTTCACTGTTAGACATTTTGTTTCCTACATGACTTTGGGCTTTTGCACCCTGAAAATGCTGACTGTTTTCCACTTCAGACTTACTGCTGAGACTTGAGGCGTCCAAATAATATTAAAAACAAAGCACTGGCTTGGAAGATGGAGGGAGACAGCCTGAACTTGTGCACCTTGTGTGCTTGTGACTCTGTGTCTGCTCTGTGAGTAAATGATGGCAGCTTGCTCAGCACAGCCAGCTCCCAGTTTCCTCCTGGTTGTACCATTTTCTGGCAACCAGTCACTAAAATCAGCAGAGCTCTGGTGATGTGCTGAACTGCTGGGGATGTGGAGACAGGAGATGTGCAAATGTTGGGGGAGTCTTAAGTCACCATTTCTCAGAGACTGAGAAATGTTCATTTAGAAATCAAACTCGTACACTGAAGAGTGAATTCATGCTCTTTGTCAGCAAGGCTCTTTCCCTGAAGGCTGGCAGAGGCACCTTCACCCTCCTGTGGTGGCTTTCTGACCCTTTAGATCATAAATGAGGATTCTTTGATCTGGGATGTCCTAGCAATGTGCTCTAGGATGGGCCAGCTTGGGGTTGGAGCACTGTGGTCCCTGCCAGTCTCACCTGTTTTGGGATTCTCTAGAGTTCCTGGGCTCTGTTTCCATCTCTGCCCCTCATTTGATGCCTGACCATGGGAAAATTGCACCTTTTGCAAAGGAATTGCTCAGCCAGAAGAGAGACTCCTGCATGGTGCTGCAGGCTGAGCTCAGCTTTAGCCTCAGATGGTGCTGGACCCCCTCAGGCCTGGCTTTGTCAGGCCTGGTTCTACACAGGCTGGGGCTGGAGACAAATCCCATCTGCTCTGCCAGCAGCAGCCAGGAGGGAGGGCCAGCAATCCCCATTTTCTGGGTGTCAGGCTCTTGTGTGACAGCTCTGGGACAGCAGGTGGGATGTGCTGCAGATGGATACCTTGGGAAAAGCCCATGGAGCACCTCTGGGTGCCCTGCCCAGCTCTGGGCTGGAGTTTGTTCCTCAGCCTTCCAAGCTGGTTTGCCTTTAATTTGTCCCTGAATGTGTTTCTCAGGGCAAATGGTTTGTTTCTGGTTTCAGCTCTTTTCAGCTCTTTCAGCTCTTTCTGGCCCTGAAGCCACTTTGAAGTGACCACAGAGGTGGAGCCCTGGAAATACAGGGGCAGGACAAGGGAATGGCCTCAGACTGACAGAGAGTGGGCTTAGATGGGATCTTGGGAATGAGGAATTGTTCCCTGGCAGGGTGGGCAGGGGCTGGGATGGAATTGCCAGAGCAGCTGTGGCTGCCCCTGGATCCCTGGCAGTGCCCAAGGCCAGGTTGGACACTGGGGCTGGAGCAGCCTGGCACAGTGGAAGGTGTCCCTGCCCCTGTCCCACCCTGGAAATGGATGATTTTTAAGGTCCCCTTCCAAAAACCTTTCTCCTTCCTCTTCCCTTTTCCAACCCACTCCATAATTCCATGATTCTCTGATCTCAAGCACTTGTATGAACATCTCTCACTTACAAAACAGGCAGTGAAGTGAAAAGCGCTTACGTGTGTGCTTATAATAAAATTTTCTCTGCCTATTTTAAGCAGAGTATTTGAAAAAAAAATCCCATAACTCACAAAACTTCCTGCTTTTTATCCAGCATTTTCTGGTGCAAAAGGTTAAAGGCAAACCATATTATTGTTTTCACCTTCACTGGACATGTTTGCAAACAATCACATATGTTTAGGGGATTTTGGTGCCAGCTGTAGTTGTACCAAACGATACAATATTTCATAAATAAGCTGTCACTTATTCAGCATCTTTATTTAGAGGTGCTAAACAAGAGACTTCCTCTCCCTGCCTGGTGGAACGCACATGGAGAGAAAAATGTGAGCAGTGTAACCCATGGAATCATTTCACTTCTCAGGGTTGGCCACAAATAAAGTGCTACAGCCAAACACCCGAGCTCAGGGACTCCTCCTGCTTTTTGGAAGAGACCTGTGTGGGTTCCTCAGGGTCAAATGAGCCCTGGCTTGGGGGTTAAAATGATCCAGCAGCAGCTGGAATGAGTCACTTGGAGGTCAGCATTTCATTCACTCTGGGATTGCACTTCTGACTATGATTTGGAAAAAACAATTGTATAACTAAAAATAAAAAAAAATAAACATATATATATATGCATATATATATATATACACACACATATCTATACATATATATACACACACACATATATATACACACATATGTGTATTATCCATTGGTGTTTTTACAGTATCACAGCTACCACAGCTGATAAGCAGGTATGTGCAGAATTTTGGTCCCATACTATTCTATACATCTTCATAGAACAGCCTGCTTGGCATAGGATTAACAAAAAAAATTTAAAAATTGGTGGTTTTTAAATTGGAAAAGATTCAAATCAATTGAAGCATGAATGTAAGAAAAATAAACTGTGTTAATTCTGCTCGACATTGATATTTCCACAACTTGAATTCTGGAGGAATTTATGTTCAGCCTGTTTTTTTCTGTTAATTTCTTTTTGCATATAACATGAGAGCTCCTCATGAGTCAAGTGCTCGCAGGGTTTCATGCAATATAAACAGAACTCTATCGATGGAATTGGTAAACACTGTGCCACAACTTTTCAGCCTTTCCTTCCATCTCCACAGCCTTGAATTCCTCTTCTCACACACACGAGGCTCTCCAAGTCCCTCTTGTGCTGGAAAGCCTCTGCATTCTGCACTGTGGAACAATTAAATGCTGTGGTAAGGGTTGTTAGAAAAGAGCTTTTCTCACTGTCACTGTTGTCAAAATTATTGTGAATAACACAATAATTGGAACAAAAGCACTGCCAGCCTGGATTTAAAGCTGGAATTACAACAATTCCATGCTGTCTGAGTGGAGTTTGTCTTGAAATGCAATATGGGAGGAAAGTGATGTTTTTCCTCAGTGGTGGCAAACCAGGAAAGAAAGACCACTTATTCAAAAAGCAATTTTATTCCTTCTGCTCACAGAAAATACATTTTGGCCATGTCCTTTGTGCTGCAGAATCATGGTTGGGTTTATTTCTTCTGAAATCACAAGTGGAGAGCAAACAAGTTGTACTCTCTCAGCAGGGTTTGGAACACTGAAGAGGTGTAAACACGTGTTGGGTTCTGAGCATTATTCATAATTAGAATATGATGAGAAAAATTAGAGAGCACCCAGATGGAAAGTAAATGTTTCAATACTTCTACATGACACACAGTACAGAATTATTGATTTATTTATTTTTCACTTGAGAATTCAGTATTTGGGTTTGGTGCAGTCAGTGTAATTAACTCAGATCCTTCTGAGATCATATATCTCTTGGCTTGGGTGGAATTAGAAATGCCAGCTGTGCTTTCGTCTCATTTGCACATGCACAGCCCCCAGAGTGTTGTTCCCAGGGACAGCAGCCTGATGGGGCTTTCAGGGATGGACTGGGGAGATGAGTCAGTCTTTTTTTTTTTTGTGGCTGTCATTCCCAGCATTAACAGCCCAATCCTCCAGCCTTTGTCGAATCCGGGGCAGCATCCTACAAAAAATCCTAATTGCCTTTAACAGCTTCAGTGGTGAACACCTTTTGTAGTTCAAATTACTGTGATTTCACTGGAGGTGGCTGCATGAATAATAATAAGGGAGAAAAAGTTGTAAACACTCCCTAATATTTACCTTTATGGAAAAAAATGGGTTTTGAACATCATAAAATTGGGAAAAATCATACATTTCTTATCTCTGTGGATCTAAGGGATCCATTTACTTAAAAAAAGCAACATCTTTGCCTTGATTTCTGTCTCTACAAGAGAATTATGTTGATTACTTTTGGTCCATGTTGAGATTTTGAGGTTTAAAAAAGTCACAAAAAATCAAATATTGCGTCCTTCAGAAAAGAATCTTCCATCAAAGCCTCTATTCCAAATAATTCCCCTCATTCTCTTGTCAATGGAAGGCATCACATTGTTTTTCACACTGGACTGATCACACTTCTGTTAAAAATAAGTGTCTTAAATATGCTGCCAATTTATTTATATACCATTCATAAGACCCATTTGCACCAGACTGAAGTTTCCTTTATTATCAATTATTTTCTCATCCCCAAGGTATTCAGCATCATTAGCTGGGTCCCTTGATGCATGAAACACAGATGGTCCTGCCAAATACCCACATCTTACACAGTGCAGTTGTTTTTCCAGCCATTGGGTAAATTTATTTTTCCTGTAGCACTCTCTCACTTTTCATTTTCTCCTTTTGGATTGTGGACCACGGAGCTGATCATAACACACCCACATCACTCCTGCCACTGCCACTCTAAAATCACCTTTTTGATGTTTCTCCCCATGGAAACACAAAGGTATTATAATTTTAACATCTTTTTTTTGTTGAGCTCTGTGACTCCTGTGACTTTGAGACAGTTGCACAAGCTCTGCCAGTGTCTGTTCTTGAGGTCTAAGTTTTCCTGGCAGAACAATACAAGTTTTGCTCCTACAACTTTGTTTTTTCCATTCTTTACCTGCAGAATTCCTCAATATGTTCAGCTCAACAGGCAAATCAGGTGGCTTTGTCTAACTGCTCAGTCCTCAACGTTATTTGCCACTCATTGTGACCTCCACAAACTTCATAAATAGTAATTTTATATCTCCACATCAGTGAGAGCTGAGCAGGCAGAAAAGTGTCTTGTATGAAGAGCCTGAATTGCAATGATTCATTTGTAGCACACCTTTGTTATTTCCCTCTGCTGATTTTCCAGCTTTTACACTCCAGGGTTTTGTCCTGAAATCAGTGCTGGAATGTAAATTGCACTTCACAAGCGAAGGTTGATTTTATTTCAGTCCAAATCCATCATTTATATACCCACTAGATTCTACCAGGGCACCATCTGGTGAGGAGACAACGGGGTTGAATTACACATAATGCAATTATGGTGTGAAAACACAGCCCTCTCTGCTATTCATTAGATTGTGTTCCTAAAATACTTAGTAAAGATTAGAATGTAAACTAATAATACTTTTCATTAGGCCCATAAAAAATATCTCTGCAGATTTCACAGTGTGTGCATCTCTTAAAAATGTGAGGCAGTGTTCATTGAAGGCTTAAAAGATGGACCAAAAGGGACTTCTCTGCATCACTCCTGAACTGCAGCTTCTTGACCTTCCTCCTACTCTCTTTGGGTTTTAATTTTAATTCATTAATTTTAATTATGTGTCTGCAGACCATCATCCCTGATATGTGACACTACATCAAAATACAGGTGGAATTATTTTCTACAGAAGTGTCAAAGCTTGAAGTTCACCGTGAAAAGGAGCTGGTGGATTCTGGTATTGATGAGAACATTTTGGGTTTCACGGGGATTTTTCTGGGTGCTGCAATTTGCAGCATCATGTTCTGCCTCATGTCCTTCAGCAATCAAACAATTACTGTACACAGATATCCCTGCAGTTTATGCTGGGTACAATTTCATCTTGCTCTTCATGCTTTAAAACAAGCCCTGGGAGATTTTTCTGTTGTTCCAAACAGATTTTTCCCATGTTGTATCAGACTGGAATCTGTATTTCCAGAGGATTTTCTGTAACTTGCTTGGAGCCACCTGGGCTAGTGGAAAATGTCCCTGGTTGGAACTGGGTGAGTTTTAAGGTCCCTTCAATCCAAACCATTCCATAGTTATATTTCATATATTTATTTTATTTGAGCACAGCTTTTTAAGGGGCAAACAGATGAAGAAGATGAAAATATGAGATGAAGAGAGAAGCTGGACATCCAACATATTTATAAAATTTGTTTTTTCCATGCATGCACAAATATTTGGAAATATTTACCTAAACCTGACAAGGAAGTCCTACATTGACTCCCCATATTTATTCAAACCTCTAATTTCTTTATCTATATTTAAATACATAAAATATTTACATATATAAGTGCACATATTTTATTAGGCTTATGTGAAGAACACATAAGCTATGTTCTCTGAATAAAATTTTAAAGGCATTTTATACAGAGATAAATTACACAGCTCCAAGTATTTTGCGGGAAGCATCATGGTCAATATCCATCCTGTAATTTTCATCTGTGAGGGAACAGATTTCCTGGCTAAAAGAGACTGGGATTGTGCACATCCCTTTAAGTTTTTATGTATCAGGTTATGACTGAGATTCTGATAAAAAAATCTGCCCTGTTCCTGACTTCTACTGAGAAAAAAACCCTTTGAACTAAAGGATATATAAGGGGAAATAATATTGGGATGGGATTTTTGATGGTTTGTTAACTAATTAATCATTTTAAATCAAAGTTCACTTGGAGGTCCCTGATTTTAATATTATTTTATGAGAGGTGGATATGTTGAGAAAAACAAGAATAGTGGTGATTTTTTCTTCATGTGACAGGGTATCCACACAATATAGGAAGGAAATAAAAATATAGGAGGGAAATAAAAGGAAATAAAACCAGAATTTTTCTGCTAAGTAAAGGAAGTTTTGGATCCATGACCAATTTCTTTCTTCCCTAGGAAGGGTGAAAGGCTGAGCAGGATTTTGTCATACTGCAGTGGTGGTGATTTTTCTGCTTTAATGGACTCACAGAAGATCCTGAGGTGGCAAAAGAAACAATACTTCGAATAAATGCTATAAAATCCTGGCCTGAAAGGAGCAGTGCTCTCTTTAGTAAGAAGAAATTTGATTTTTCAAAATACAGATGTCTCATTTTGGTAGATTTTACCCGGCAGTATCTATCAAATATAAAGTGGTTCTTGATTTGAAGGAATTACCTCTCAGAGCCACAAGTTTAGGTCACTAAATTGCTTTAGTCCATGAGCTTCATTTCCAACAGCTGAGCCCTCAGCTCACTGAATCTCTTGTTGCTGCTGAGGTTAATTTATCAGAAAACAAAAATAGATGTGGAGTTTCACCCAGAAAAGCCTGTGTTTGTTTAAATTCTGCGAAGGTTTTTTTAGTCATAAATATTGCTGGCCTCCAAATGAGTTGTGTGGGAGTAGGATTCCTATGTGTCCATATTGCCTGCAGGATAATTGAAGCTGATGTGTTTTTTAAACTTCATATCACCAAATGCAAATGAAAGATGCATGGTAGAATTCGTTAACTTGGCTACAAACAGGACTGCTTTTCCTCTTGATTTGGGTTTTTTTTTCTTTTCCTCAAGCTTGCAAATGTAGAAGTTGAAAGGTTGGCATGGAAATTCTTGTCTTGTTGGTATATTCTTGTCTTGTTGGTATGAAATTCTTGTCTTGTTGGTATGAAATTATTTTTCAGCTTCAGCTGGGGCTGTTGTAATTCAGAGCCTGTTTGGGTGCATGAGGATCAGACCTATAAACCCTGCCCTTTTTTTTGTTGTTGTTGTTTTGGTTCCTTGGACAAATAAAAGCAAAAATCCATATTTTCTGTGCCTCCCTGGCACCTTTACTTGTACGGACCATTTATGTTTGCAGGGATAAGTTGTTCACTCTCGGGATCTCCTCTGGTCAAGGTGACCCAGAGGAATGTTAAAAAGTCTCTTTTCCCCAACCCAGCTGTCAAAGAAGGAGTCAGAAGTCTTCGGCTGTCATTCTCAAGGTTGTTTATTATTTCTTATCTAAAACATTTTCTGTCTGGCCTGCCAAGGTCTGTTCTGCAGGTCAGTCTGAGGCACACTCTGTCCGCCCCCAGGCTGATGTTGTCTTTTATACTACAAACTACATATTTGATATTTACAGTTGTGTTCCAATACCTATCACCTCTGTTAGACAGCGACTTTCTACTTTACATCAATCCCAAAGTGCCACCATCACCAAGAAGATGGAGGCTAGGAAGAAGAAGGAAGAAGAACAGGACAATGCCCAAATCCCTCCATTTTGTCTCCTAGACCTCCATAGTCAAATTCTTCAAAATTTCACCTTCTGACAACTACTGTTATGCTACTTAAACTTTTGTGACTTGTAATTCTTCATATAACGTTGGTAATTTGCTCCATGGGTTAAGGTCGAATTCCCAAGTGTCTTTGGCTTCCTGCCAGGGTCTTCAAGCCCCTGCCAGGATTTTGAGCCATCCAGGGCATCCAGAGAGATGTCCTGGGTTCTAACAGTTCACTATCTGAGTTTCAACTGAGGCTGTTTATCTGTGACAGAGGGGTACCCTCAGCCACTTTTTTTAAGATCAGTGAACCAAAACTTGCCAATCTTTAAGAGAACAGCATAACAAAAATTCTCTGCTGACCTGGGAACATCATCCATTGCTGGCACAGCTGCAGAAGATTTTCACACTGCTCCCCTGACTCATCCCATCCCTCTGCATTTCCCTGCATGCAGGATTCGTTCCTCAGGAATTGGAGAGGTGATTTTTCACTCAGTCTTTCAGGAAATGGCTTTAGCTAGCAACAGTAAATAAGGCAGATGATGAACAAAGCTAAAGTTACTGCACAGGTTCATCTCTGCTTCCGTGCTTCTTAACAGAGTGTGATGGGCTGAGCTGAGAATATATTTACTTAATGTGAGCTGGAAGTCAACTCAGATACAAATCTTGAGATCCTAAGTACAGCCTGATCCCTCATGAGCTGCAGAGTTTTGATAGCTGACTCAGGGTTTAGACTATTTAGCATCAGCAAAAGCCTAATATTTACAGTGGAGCTGACACGGAAAGGCTCTAACCAGGGATTTCTGCAGCTTGGTATTTAAATGTTTGGTACCTGCAGGTACCAAAGCCTGAGGCAAGAAAAAGAATTCATCACAGCATTCGTTTCGGAGCCCATTTCATATTCAATCACAGCGTGAATTGTCATTTATGGAAAAATCAAGAGATTTCAAAATATATATATTTTGGAATTTGCTCAGGGAAGCAGTTAAAAATAACGGCATTAAGGGAATGTGACAGGAGAAAAACAAGGCCATTTTTTTCAAGGTGGGTAGCTTGTCCAACCTGGGACTGACAAGAGGAAAGTCAATGTTTGCTCAGGTGGGCAAGAGGCCACTGGCAGCTGGGCTGGATGAGGAATTGTGTGTCCAGCACCCATGAAGGTGCTGAGTACCAGGTGTCTTGTGAAGGAGATTTCTCAGCTCTGTGGTTGCAGTCTGGCATTTTAGAAGTTTTCAGGAGTTGCTCAGCACAGACCCTCACAGAGGGCAGCTGACCTGGCACCAGGTTTGTTTGAGTTTCAGAGGCTGCCAGGTGTGGTCTGGTGTCAGAGAAGTTTGAAATCTACAAAGCCACAAAGAACTCTGAGGCCTTCTTGTACGCTGTAGCTCCAAGTGATTATGGAAATATGAGATAAAAAGCTGGAGGTTCAGCAGAGACAGAAAACTTGGTAAGCAGCAGCTCAATGACATAGGCTGGGGAGTGGAAAAATGGATCATTTGGAGAGGAAGGGAGCACCTTGTCACAAGGGAAAAGAATAAACTATTGGGAAAACAAATGACTTTGGCAGAGAGATGGGGGCAGGGCTTGGGAGGGGCACCAGTGAAGGAACAGGGAACCTCCAGCCACTTACAACAAGTCTGAGAGGAGCTGTGATTTCACAGCAGATCCTGATAATGTAAATGGATGAATCCTGGAACTTTTCCAAGGGCTTGCATCTCTTAGAGTGACAATCCTTTCTTTGGTTTTGTAAATTCTTCTGAGGGAGGTTGGTGCAATTATTTTATCCAACAGCCATGTAAGCCCTCAGGGTGGGATTTCCCTCACTTAACTTCAGACAGATCCCAACCAGACATCAGCAGCTGTGCAATTCACCTGGGACTCTGTGGAGTCAGTGCAGACAGCTGCAGCTTTCCTGGGAGGGATTTCTGCTGTTTTAAATCTGTTTTAAATGTCTACCTGAGGAGGAGATGAGTGATGCTGTAGCCCTTTCCTGTCTAAATCCACCTACACCGTTCACTGCCTGCTGTTTAGTGCCTCATGCATATTGAAAATTGTTGTTTGCCATTTCTCCTGCTTTAGTGAAAGCTTTCAAGGAATTGTCTCAGACACAGGGATTGTTCTGCAGAATTTCTTGGCTGTTCTCTCAGGCAGAAGTATTCTCACAGCAGTTTGTACAGCCTTCAAGTTTGGGGAAGGTAAAAGAGGGGGAGAGAGTGAGTGAAGGGGATTAAATTCATTATTTAGTAAACAGAAATATATGTTAAATGTTTCCTGTGGATAACAGTAATTTATTCAGTTCAAAACTTCGAAGAGCTAATTAAAATCACAGTTTTACAGTGCAAGCTTCCAGCAGAACTATTTTCTTTTCCCAGAAGGTAGGAATATCAGAGTATTTTTAGGCAGGGAAAAAATTGCTTGAGCTCGTAATTATATAGGATCTTTGCTGACATGGAGAGACTGGCAAAGTCAAGATGTGCAGGCAGGAGCTGAGATCTTCCTGCAAAGAACTTCCACTCAAAGGAGTTTTCTTAGCTTGGTGAGCAGAACTGGTGGCTCAGAGTTTATGCAGCAGGCTGAGGTGTGGGAAATGTAGAGAGAAAAATTATTTGTAGAGCAAATCTGTAGAAATTTGTAGAGGAAATGGATTTGTATTTGTAATGTAATAATACATTAATTATTATCATAACAATGTTAGTAATAGTACCTTGTATACTTCACTGTACACAACAAATAATAAACAAAACCAGGAAAGAAGTTTTTTCTATCCAAGAGAGAGGGGGGAAATGTGGGAAATGAATTTGTTGAGAGCTCTCAGGGCCTGACAGAAGGCTCACACAGTGCATCTGTGTGCAAACCTTGAGGTAAGAAATGCTGACTCAGAAATGCCCTGGAATAGGACAGACATTGTCATGGAGAGAAATGGAGCTAAAACAAGTTTCAAAGGATGGCCTTGAAAATAAGCCTGGATACTTTGGAGAACAAAACTGTGAAAGATGCAGTGTAGTGGGACCCACGAGGGGTAATTTTAGATGATTGGCTTTAAGGCATCTACAGCATGGAGTGGCTAAAGCTGATAGGCCAAGAATCAATTATAGTGTATTATAATTAGGAAGAATTGCCTTCTGATTGTGACGGTGTGAATTATAACATCTGTATTGTCTCACCCTTCTCATGAGACTGAAAACGGAATAAAAGTTTTTAGAACACCTCTCAGTTGCCCCATCTCTGGGTCAGAAAAGAGAATTTTCTGACATTGGAGTGCTTTGCTGGGTCTCTCAATCCAATATTCCCAAAGTGGAAGCTCGGGATGCACTGCCTAGCTGGGTTTGTTTTTTTGTCTTTATTTTTTTCTTTGTTTGTTTTTTGTTTTTAAGGATAGAGATAACAGATGTTGCACATTTTCATGAAGTGGAAGCTCAGGATGCACTGCCCAGCTGGGTTTGGTTTTTGTCTTTATTTTTTTCTTTGTTTGTTTTTTGTTTTTAAGGATAGAGATAACAGATGTTGCACATTTTCATGTCCCCTGTCTGAATGATCTATATTCTCGTGGATTTATTCAGGTTGGAAAAAGCCTCTAAGGACATCAAGTCCTGTTAACCCAGGACCATTTTGTTCCCTCTAAACCACATCCCCCAGTGCTACAAGCACACAACTTCTGAACTCTTCCATACCACACCCACTGCTAATTCCTCTGAATGAAAAAAGGCAACTCAGGTTTCCTAAAAGTCCTTAAAAAGCAAAATAAAATCTCAAAAGTTCCTTCCAGAACCTCAAGCCTTACAAAGACTAAAACATGCTTATATCCTCTTTTACATGTTAAGGACAAGGAATAACACAGCAATAAAAAGGACTGGAAATTAAATAACCCAAACATGCTGGGTGAATTTGTGGTTCTGTAGAACTACTTTGTTCTCTTAATAAACTATCTTAGGTCTCCTAATAAAATATTGGCTTAACAGGATAAAAACTTGGACCCATCAGAGAGTTTTCCATTTTTATTGTATAATCTTTAAAATGAATGTTGGCACATGGACATTTTCAACATTTGGTCACTGTGGAAAATGCTGAGATGCAATTGGGGTAGTTTTGCCTTAAGACTGATATTGCAAAGTCTGGAACAACCCTTTTCTTTAAATTAATCTTTGTGATCAGAGGTGGAAGCCCTATTTTATGGATGTGCACTCACACCCAGTGTCTTCCAAAGAGCCAGTTGAAATCTTTAAAATCTTTAAATCTGGTTTTAATAAAGGCAGGTCAGAGTAGCAAGAGGCAGAGCATGAAGCTTCTGAGGTGATAGGTGGAAAAAATAAAAAATGAATGCTTAAGAAAACAAGAGAAAAAACTTTAACTTCTGTGCAGTGGGGAAATGTGAAAACCTCGGAGAGAAAACAAGGATGCCAAATTCTAACCCTTCAAAAGCCAGTAGCATGATAGACTGACCTGGCCTGACTAGGCAGGGCTTTATTTTTTTATATTATAAAGGCTTTTTTACAATTAGCAGGTTTGCCCTCTGGACTCACCTATTCAGCTTTGAGAGGACAATGTTATTCTGGAGATGATTTGGAGCAATTTTGGGGATTTTTAGGGAAAAAAAGGGAGCAAAGTTTTTAAAATGCAAGTGAAACTGCCTTGTTATTTGAGCATTTTATGATGCTCAGCAAGAACCTGGCAGTTTTGATAAATATACTGAGTGTGACTTCGTGGTGAAGTCTTATTATTTGGACTGTGGGATTTGCTACCAAGTTTACTACGTTTCATTTATTAGGAAAATCCCCTGAATTATGAACACAACTGAGGGATCTCCAGGATAATGAACAAAGTATATTATGAGAAGCTTTGTGCTTGCTTATTGCTCGTCTTTGATTATTCATCAATTTGCAGCCCGTGGTAATTCACAATTCATCTGCCAACTGTTAATGTGAATTACTGCTGGGATTATGGCTGTTTGCTGCATTTCCTTGCCGTATGAAAGAGAATATTGAACAGTCAATTGTCCAATATGTGCCTTTACTATGCACATAACCAGAAAAAAACCATAAGCATAGAAGTTGAGGATGTACTTTAAGATCTGTCCTGAGTATTGTTTTTATTTTATGAGCCTTACGGGAAAATCTGTTCAAGAATTGCCTTTACATTTAGTTTCCCTGCTAGAAGAATGGGGAAATGGAAAAAATAATTAATTCCTTCATGTACAAATCAGCCAAAGGGAAGATGTCATAAAATCACAGAATCATTGTTGGGAAATGTGGTAAAGCTCAGTGTTATCCATCCTTTATATTAAATAATTGGTTTTTTTAGGTGTTAAAAAGATGAGTAACCACACAAATCTATGTCATTCAGTTATTTAAATAACCAAGTTTTATAATCTTTACTCAATATATTTCTTTTTCTACTTGCATGTTTTACAATTTGTAATGTTTTTTTCCTCTGCTTTTTCAAATCTTGAAATTTTGGGCAAAATTGAGGAAACTTTATTATAAATGCTGATGCCAAACTTCCTGTTAAGTTATTGAAAGGTATTTTTGCTTCCCTTAAATCCCATTAAGACTAATGGAATTTAATAAGATTCATAACTACACCCTGGCCCAACACTGAAGTGTAAAAGTGATTTCATTTAATTAAAAATTTTACACATTTTACATTGCTTATTTGATTAAAGTTTAAAAGAACAAACTTCTACTCCACTAATTGTGCAAATTATTTCCAGACTTTGGATATGAAAGCTCCCAATATATGTCATTGTCAAGCATAACTCACTAATTACTAATTAATTTCATTAAGTAACCGCTGCCATAGAGGGAGGGAAAGAAGGAAAATGTAGCTTTGTGGGTTAAATCAAAATAAAAGAGGGTTGTGTGTGTCCATTGCAAGGTCAAAATACTTCCCTATTTTCAATTAGGATTAAGTGTGGATCCAAAAGTCTGCTTTGTAACAGTAAATGAAATTTAAACCCCCAGATGTGGAATTTTCACATTCCTGCAGTGCTGCACAATTTACTCTGCACAGGTACCTTGTCTTAGTTATTTAAAAATAGACTTCATGTGTTTTAATTAAAAATTACTGCGTCATAAATTCTGCAACTCTTTGGCACAAAGGCCATGACGCGTTAGCAGGAATTTTCAAATGCAAACTGAGTTCCCAGCACCTTCTGGTGGGTCCTTTCATCACTTGGTCAGCTGTTCTGTCTCTTGATTCCAACAACAACAACATCCAGCTCAGTGAGAAGGAAATTAAATTTAAAATATTGAGTCCCTATAGAGAATGTCTCCTCGTGGCTCCCTTAATCAAAATATGCTCCACTTCAGAGAGGAAATTAAATCAAGGTGGCCAGCTTCCCTCTTCTCTGTCTCCCCCATGAACAAATCAGCCAGAACTGCACTGATTTATTGAGGAAGAGTGATTTCTAAGGGGTAAAAAGTGCATTTGGAACGAAAACACAATGCCCCTGCAAAGCAGAGCAGAATAGAATTTCCATTCCTGCTCCAGTTTAGTAGAAAATCTCTTTGCAGTATTACCAAAGGTGTTATAAATGTCCCATGGGGAGGAGGATAAACTCTGGGATACAGTCATACTCTGGGATGTGAATCCAGCCGCGTGTGGCAGGGAATGGAGGGATGGATACAGATTTAAGTTGGTTTTCTGGCACTTGCTGAGCTCAATGTGGGAAGTATGAGGTGCTTGGAATGTCCCTGGTCCTGGAGGGGAGCTTGGACTCTCAGGATCTCCTGAGGGAGCCAATTCCCACTCACAGGGAGGTCCTAGGAGACATCAGAAAGTCTGGGAACCAGGAAAATAACAAACAAACAAAAAATAAATAATTCCAGGGATGACCCTTATCCAGCTGGGAACCAGAAAAATTGCAAAAAATTCCAGGGATGATGTTTATCCAGCTGGGAACAAGGAAAATTACCAAAAAATTCCAGGAATGATCCTTATCCAGGTGCTCGACTTCCCTCAACAGTTTTATTACAAGCTGATGGCCACCAGCTGTGTATCAGAGCTTTGTTGATTTTTTTCCCTTTTACCATTTCCATGAAAAATCTCCAACACGTGGAGCAAAGTTTTCAGCTCATTTTGTGAGAGAAGACTCAGGTAGGAAAATAAAGTTCAGAAAACAAAAAGGATTTTTTGGTGCTTAATAGGAAGGTGTGTAGTGGGAAATGTTTAATGTCATGTAGGGGAATGAAGCACCTGAATCCTGCTCATTTTCCATGGGACTCAGTTGCCATCTGTGCCTCCAGAGTCCAGCCCTTAACATTTTAATTTAAAAACCAGTCTACAGTTAAAACAGCTCAAAATCTGTGTAGGTTTTCCACCAACCCATGAAAGAAAAATTAGTTTGAAAACTGTAGCACCTTTTGTCTGGGTTCTATGCAAAACCATCCCCCAAACTAAATATAGCAGTTTTTATTCCCCAGCAGAGAGGAAAACAAAGAGACCTATGTCTGTGCATAGGATTAGAAGACTGGAGACAGGATTTATTTCAAAAATAACCAGCCCCTGGGCTGAAAGCTGATCACTGGAAGTCCTGCTACTCTGTTCAGCTGATTCAACAGAGCATGAGCTGGAAAAGGCAATGTGCAGACACCAGACTAAAGTCTAACAATTAAAACACCTCCTAATGAACCAGCAGTGCAGCATATGTCTCCCTGTCAAAAGCAAATCGTTTAACAAACATTACCTTGGATAATTTATGCTGTTCTGAGGGTGACTCACAGAAAGTTGGTGATTCAATGACCTATCTGGGTCTTGCTATTGTTAGATTGCCAGCTCCAGTTCCTTTTAAGTGCCACTCCAACAATGCGACTGATTAGGAGAGCGAAGCCTTATCAAAATGAAGCTATAAAAGGACTATTTTGCATGTTTGTTTGGAAATGCTAAATCCTAAATCTGGGCCTTATCTCAGCACTGAGGTGTCCAATCAAATGGTGTTTCACCCAGTAGCAAAGTGGCCTTTACCCTCATGAATGCACACTTGACATGCATCCCCAAAATCTACAGAACTGCATTTTGGGGCATTATTTCCTAGGGGAAATTTAGCAATTTAGCAAGTTTATGCAGAGAAAATTATTCAGATAATTTTGTGTCTGCAGAGTTTTAATTATAATACTGTCAGCTGGTTCACCTGTTCCTGCTCAGTTCTTGGTCATGATCAGTCCATGCTTGTTTCTTGGCCCCATCTACCATCACTGAGATAAATTACTTCTTGGAGACTTTAGTCTTGAACTTCTCTCTGAATCATAAAATCATGGAATGGTTTGTGTTGCAAGGGAATTTTAAGCCCATCCAATTCCACCCCCTGCCCTGGGATGGAATTCCACACCTTCCACTGTGCCAGGCTGCTCCAAGCCCCAGTGTCCAACCTGGCCTTGGGCACTGACAGGGATCCAGGGGCAGCCCCAGCTGCTCTGGGAATTCCATCCCAGCCCCTGCCCACCCTGCCAGGGAACAATTCCTTATTCCCAATAAACCATCTAACCCTGCCCTCTGTCAGTTTGAAGCCATTCCCCCTTCTCCACTCCATCCCTTGAAAATAGTTTCTTTCCATGTTTCTTGTCAGCTCCCTCAGGTATTGGAAAGCTACAATTAGGTCACCCCTAAGCTGAATAACTGCAGCGACAAGATTTCTTGTAGTATATTTTTCAAGACAGTGGGTAGATGCTGTAAAACAGACTCACAAACTAAAAAAAATTTAAATATTAGTGTTGTCAGTAAGAAGTCACTCAAATGGCCCCATGCTGGAAAAGTTGGCTCCTTGGAATTTAATTCCCATTTATCCTGAAGCAGCAGCAGACAATGACATTGAGCAAAATAAACAAATTTCTCTTATTTTTACCGTTTAGCTGCTGGTGGAGATTTGGGGACACAGAAGTATTTCTATAAAGGGCCACAAAGATGATTTTTCTTTCATTGTTGTGAAATACAAATTGCCTGCTGCAATTGTCTGTACAGATGGTGGGTTGGGATTCCTGCTTAGAGACCCAACCCCAGCTCCTCCAAACTCACCTGTTGGAATCTTGGTTACTGAGAATTCCAGACTTTCTGTGCTGCTAAGCACTGACCCCCAAGAGAACACTGCATTGACCTGAGGCCCTGGAGAAGCTTCCAAAATGGAATGACAGAACTGGGATTGTGGGTGTGCAGTTTGGATAGAAGTGTGTGATATCACAGGGTGGGAAACTCAGAGTTTAAGGGTTTAGAATACAGTAATAGATATAAAGCAAGATGGAGGATTTAGGGTGGAGGCTGCTCCTTCTTCTTCACCTTCTTCTCCCTGGGTTTGGGTGGTTTTGTGTCATTGGATAAAAAAGTCCCCATTGTGGGTGCGGGTGGTTGGGTATTGGGTTAAAAGTGAAAATAATTGAGGTGTCATTTCTTAATTGGATAGTTTATCCTTCAAAGGCCTTGTAGAGAGAGAAACAGACCTCCATTTTTAGATTGTTGGAATGAAGTGCTGCAGAACTCAGGGTTTGTGAGACTGTAACAGAGATAATAAACATCTGAGTCCCAACGAGAAATACCACTCACCTTTATATTTTATATAGGAACACCCTTTGTGTTTGTATTAAATCACTGCATTTGAGAAAGGTGGAGGAGCTGAAGAGAGATTTTACACCACATTAAGCTCAGGTGTTGTTTATTCATAGAGGACACAGAAAACCAGGTTATCACAAGTTAAGGGCCCTTCACACAACAGCTGATACATAATGGCAACTCATGTGTGCTTTGTGTTTGCTCTGTATTTCCCCTGCAGAACAGGATGCGATTTATGCAAACATGGTGTTTTTCAATGAAAGCTGGTTGAGTAAACTCAAATTACCTTTCCTTTCCTGCCTGCAATTCACGTGTAAGAGAAAAGGAGAGCAGCAGATGCATATCAAATTTATTGTTTCTTGGTATCCCAGGCAGGGCAATATTTGCTTCTCTGGCAAGGCCTGACTGGACTCTTTCTAAAATTGGCAGCCATCACTGACTTGAATGGGTTTAAAATTCAAGCTAAAGATGTCTCTTTATGTAAATAAGCAACATATTTTATATTCTCAGCCAGTATCCTCTAGCACAGCCTGAATGTGTTTGTGAACAACCCATCATTACATCTTAAAAAAAAAAACCCAAAAACCTCAACATTTGTTTGTTTGTATAACATTTGTTTTAACTCTGTGAATTGTTTATGCCTGGTGGGAAGTGATCACAAAATCTTAACGATTTGGGATTATTTTGGGGACATCTATGGCAGTGCTGACTCTCGATTCCTCTACTAGCACACACGAGTCACTCTGAGTTTCTGTGCTCTCTAAAACTGGGCTGCAATTATTAATCTTGATCTGGAATCTGATGCTGGTGTTTGAAAGCAGCAGAATTTCCAGGGCTATCATTACAGGCGTGTGAGTCACATCCCATCCTGAAGTTTTTGGGTTGTGCCACTTGCTGTGGGTAACATTTACACTCAGCTTTGCCACAGAATGCTAATTCCTGCATGGTGCTCTGCGGGAGCCAAATTTTGTGCAAATATTCACTACCTAAGCCTTGCAGAACATTTCCTGGGAGTAAATATGTTGTAGTCCTCAGAGGGGCAGGGAGGAGAGAGTGGGAGGGAAAGAAAAGCTCTCCTCTCTTCCCCTGCAAAGAGCAGGAGCAGTTTTCCCTCTTCTTACAGATTTGTGTGAAGTGTTTCCCTTGTTTCCTGGACTGTGGAACACAGATTGCTTTCTCTGTTTCTGTCCACTTGAGCCTGGTTTTGTCCTTGTTTTATGGGGAAGATAACTGAGGGAAGAAGGAGATTGCACAGAAACCATGCAGCAGCTCTGGCATGGATTCATTCTGAGCAGGAGCACTCACCATTGCACTGCCCCTTGCCACACCTCTGTATTTAACTTTCTTCCTGCCAGAATGGTTTTGCTCAATGGTTTTAACATGGATATTTGCACCATTTTATAAGAAATCCCTGTTAAGCAAACACTCATGGATCTAAATGTCAGAAGGAAAAAGAATAAATTCACATTTGGCTGCTGAAACACCTCTATGATTAATTGAAAGAGACTCTCAGAATTTGTCAGTGAAAATGCATCGTATGTCCTTCAGGTACAAAAAGCATTTTGAATACAGTCCTGGCCCAGCATAGGAGGAGAGATTTTATGGTTTCATCCTAGGCCTTGAGAGGCATTTCTGTTCCTTTTATTCTGGATGGAGATAAAGAAAATGACAGAGAAAATTTCAAGCCCTTCTCTGTCTGGAACTGGAAGTTGCTCACACTGCTCCATACAGTACAAACAGGGGAAGATCACTGTAAACAGGTGAGTTGACAAGATTGATTCCTCATATTCTTAAAGACAAGTGTGCTCTAATGCTCTCACTGCAACACGTGAAGGTCAGAGAGGGAAAACAGGGTTTCACCAAAGCGAATTTTTGTCTTTGTGCTCTGAGTTTAAAAAGCTGAAAATGAGCAAAGCCACACGGCAGAGATGCTGGGCCAGGCTTTGCTGTATCTATCCATGTATCTGTGCCAAGCACAGAAAAATACCAAGGACTTGTTAAGTGATGTATTTTAAGTGATCAGCTACACGGGCTTGCAGTCACGCACCTCCTACAAGTGCCAGTGATCCATCAGCTCTCCAGCACGCAGGCATCTCATTACAATGGAGAAATCTCCTCAGACTTGCCAGATTTGTCAGATTTACCACTCAGTGTATGCCCTTTGTTCATTGCTGTGTGCTGGACTTTGTGTGCTCTATCCTGTCCTCTTCCCAAATCAACCAAATCCTTGTTTTCCTGATGTCAAGTGAGTTGTAAAATGCAGTATTGGCTACAGCCTGAGTTCTTTTATTTTGCTTTCTTTGTTGCTGAGGCCTTTCCTGCTCTGAAAACACATTTACATTATCATGGATAGCATAGATATATAGATAAATATCTTATATATCTTACAGATAGCTTGATTCTAAAATAGGAACCAGATAGAAGCTATCCATCACTCATTAATCTATCACTTTCATTCAAATGTGAAGGTTTACTTCTCATGTGTTTTCAAATCTTTTGCAGTGGGTCTGCTGCAGAAAATTTTTTTTATATTATCATGGATTTCTTTTTATATTAACAGGGATATATTTTTTGTATTATATTTTTATATTATCATGGATATCTTTATAGATATATATCTTATATATCTTATAGATAGCTTGATTCTAGAATAGGAACCAGATAAAAGCTATCCATTATTTATTAATCTATCACTTTCATTCAAATATGAAGGTTTACTTCTCATGTTTTCCAATCTTTTGCAGTGGGTCTGCTGCAGAAAATGCCAGCTCTAAAAGTGGCAACAGGAAAAAAAGGTGAGTTTTTCCTTGTAAAGAGTAATTTCAAACGTCTGTGTCACCTGACTACAGTCCTCATTTCAAATCAGGATGATGATAACAAGGACAGTGGTGAATTACTAGAAGAAATGTTTCTGCTGTTTGTTGGTGTTCTGAGCCAAAGGGATATCATATTTTTGCCCTTTCACTGAAATCCAGAGAAGACTGTTATAAAAAGGGTTCTCCTACCATCTGTTTTGAACATTCAAGGCACAGCAGCCAATGCCCATGGGATGACATTTGCTGTTGTGTAAAGTACAAGTACAATGGCTCCTCCTCAGTTACCCTCCAGGCTTACAAGCTGCAAGAGTACTCAGGATTTTCACAGTGAGTTGCACAACAGTGGATTTCAGCCAAAAAGTAAATGATATCAACTGAAGGCAGCATCTGTAAAGCCCTACCTGAGTAATTCATGACAATGTCATTTTTTCCCCCCCCCCACTCAAATGCCAGACTTATTGCAAAATATTGCAAATTGTGCCACAGGTTTTGGAGGAATCTGCCCTCTTGCAACACTGAGAAAAAGACATGATCTTATCATTTGATGTAGAGAGAGATATGAGGTTGGATTTGATGACCTTGGAGATCTTTTCCAACCTAAATGACTCTGTGAAAAGGGTAGAAGTCTGTCATCCTTAGAGACAGAATCCTACATTTAACTGCTGTCCCTCAAGCTTCTCCTGTATTTTGACTCTGTGGGGCACAAGCACCACCTCAGCTCTTGCTGGTGGCAGTTCTAAATCCTTCCCACCCAGTAATTCCAAGGCAAGAGTTTGAAATGGATTTGTGACAGCAGCTAAATGTCACGGTCCTCTAAATACAACATTAAGTAAGTGGATTTAAAGCAGGTGGCTTAAATACTTTAGCGGGGACCATGATGAAAGGAAATGCCTTGGCAGATCTGCAGGGCTGTCCCCATGATTGACATCCTCAGGTATCACTGGTGCTGCAGCTGGGACCTGGCATTTCACATCTTAATCCATGTTTGACTAATTTTGCAGTACTGAGGGGTTGGTAGTGACTGAGCAGAGTGTGAGCAGACACAGGGAGAATCAGCTCCTGATGCACCACTGATCCTGACCATGCATGGGGTGGCTTGTAAAGGGCATCTTTGCGAGGGGACACTTCTCTGGTGGACAAAACTGAGAGCTGAGCATTGAATGAGAGTGGTGAGAGTGAGCCTAAAGAGAGGGTTTTTTCTCTTTTTGTAAAGGGCTGCCCAGAAGAGCTGTTACTTCTCCCTATTCACATCACAGAATTAGCACCATGGTATGGTCAATGGTGACAGTGAGCCTAAAGAGAGGTTTTTTTCCTCTTTTTGTAAAGGGCTGCCCAGGAGAGCTGTTACTTCTCCCTATTCACATCACAGAATTAGCACCATGGTATGGTCAGATCAATAAATCTTGCCTAATATTAGGCTACTAAAAATTATCCTTGTCATATCTGCTGCCTGTTTAGGCAGAGGAGAGAGGAAAACCCCTCCAAGTATTTATTTGTCCCAGATGTTAATATGTAAAGCATAGACAGTGCTCAGAGTGCTCCATAGGCTGCTTTTTTCTGCAGGAGAGAGACTTTCACACAACTGCCATGAACCCCACACATAAACCAATCAGAAAGGCAACAACTCAGTCTTCAGTCATAATTTTGCAGGGTGGGCTGGGCCAGAGACCAAATTACAGCAGTCAAAAATCACAGAGCAACCTTCTGAGTCATTGTCCTTCTCTCTGTTCGTGGAATGACATAGGGATCCCCTGAAGAAGAAAGGAATACCTGTCCAGGTAATGGTCATCACCCATTTACACACAAAGGCTTAATTGGAATTACACAGAAAACAGCAGCTCTGTTGTTTCCTTGCACAAAAGGGCTAATTTTGCAGCCTCAGTATTTTCCTCACCCCCTTTTAAAATATGAATATATGTGGATGTGACAGCCTGGTCAGAGAGCGAGGAAACAAAATAAGTTTTCCCAAAATTAACTTGTAAAACTTTAAAAAGTTAAAAATAAACAATAATAACTTATTATTATAAATAACCTACAAGGGTTGTTTTCGTACTCTCTGTTTTCCTGTTTTGCTCAAAAATTTTTTATAAGAAAAATGTTTTATTAATTAACCAATCAAGTGAAATGGATTGATTAATTAATCAATCTAGTCTATCTGTATCAGAACAATGTATAAAAAGAAAGAATTAAAACAGCTATGCAGTACAAACGAGCTCTCTGGTGAGTCTGTGTAGTTTCTTACTCAATAGCAACAAATATATTATTTATTTTATTGCTTGAGTGTCTAGGAAGAGTTAAATCTCAAGGGCTCCAGGCAGCAGTGTGTGAGTTGTAACAACTGATTTTGTGGCTGATTTAACCATGTCAAAGTTGGAACCTGATGTCTTATTTTGAGTGTGGAGGAAGACACAGAGGGAAAAAAGCAGAGTGACTGAGAGATAGACATGAGTACCTAAAGTAAATTGTTCTATCACAATGAGATAAAATTTCTGGTAAATATGGAAACCTGAAAGGCTGACAGGCAGCAAATTTAGGAAATATGAGAGGCACTACGAAAGCGTCAGCTCTCTCATTTTGTCTGGTACTGATGAAGTTTTTCTCACATTACCCATTTGAGCATTATGCAACAAAGCCAGAGTTGCTTCCTACTCCAGAAAAACTAATGTTCTATAAAACTTGCTGCTGCTTTAATATTTTCCTATTAAAGTGGCATAAAATGCTGTTATATCATTTTAAGGAAATGAATGGATGTTGGCCCAGTTTATTATCAATTCTTGTCACCAACTTTTTCTGCAAGCTGCAGGAAAGGGAGATCATAATTTGCAAAGCTCTGTGATCTAATGAGAGTCTGTAAAATATGCTTTGGGATGAACCCTGCCCTTCAGATCCCCAGTGTGGCCATGGAATACTCACTTTACATTTGGACAAAACCTGGAAATTCACCTTCTCACATCTCTGAAAGGCCTGTGGAAAAGAGGGATTTGTGTTTTGCCTTTTGTTGAGCCCCTCCTGTGGTGTCGACATCCCAGCACAGCTCACAAGTGTCCTCCCCTAAAAGAGAAAAACAGATTTCAGCAATGACAATGTGTGTTTTAAAGAGGGCACATCTGAGTTACTGTGTGAGCAGAAGATCTGAAAAGGGAATGTAACCCAAATTTAGGATTAATACTTTTCAAACCCCCATCCTGGTATCCTCTTCCCTGCCACAAAATCCACTGTCACCTTCCTAGTGGTCAAAACTGGTTTAAATCAGGCTCAAGCAGAATGGATTTTAAGGTATATGCACACTTTATTTATTTGATTAAAATTCTGGTCCACACGACTCCAAATTCTTCTGTGTTGTAATTTGTCCCAAGCATTTCTGTAGCTTTAACTTCATCTTTCACAGATTCATTTTTCATGCAGGGTTTCATCCAGACATGGTGTAATAGCCTTGTCCACCATCTAGGGCTAGATTTATTATTTAGTTTTCATTAGATTTTTTTCCTATTTTCTCCTTAAGACACAGTGAATTGAAGAAATTGCACTATGCAAATACTTTTTGAGAGTGTCAGCTCTCTCTATTTTTTCCACTTTCTGGAGTAAAAATATTGCTGTCATTTTTCTTTAGTTGCAATTTCATGAAGCCCAATATTTAATTTTAGGATATTAAGCCACCAAGAGTTTTCATTTTTTATTAAATAAAATATCTCTTCATGTAAAACACAGCCATTTTTAGGACTTTTCTGAAGCCTACTTTAGGTTTTGTGGGGGAGTTTAATTTTTTTTTTTAATTTTTCTTTCTCATTTGCTGCTCTAATCCACAGTGATTTTCTAGGAACAAATAAAAAACCTTTCAACCACTTCTAATCAGTCCCAAATGTATCTCCCATCCACGTTGCCAAGGACTGTATTCCCTGCTGGACAGTCAGGAATCTGCAGCAGGCACTGGAATTTTTATAACAACCACTTTTAAACACTATGAATTGGAATCAAAGCTGGTTCTGTCCTCTCCCAAAGAATTCCTAAAGATAAAGCTGCTCTGTTCCCAACAGGAGATTTGGAAGGTGAAGGAGAAATGTCTCATCTGAACCATGGGGCTGACCAGAGGGACCTGGACATGCTCCAGAAGTGTCCCCAGAAATCACAGGAGGTTTGACAGCACCAAGGGCAGGTGCTGCCCCTGGCTTGGGGCAACACCTGGGATCAACCCAGGCTGGGATGAGCAGATGGAGCAGCCTGGGAGAAGGATTTGGGGGTGCTGGTGGTGAGAGCTGGACCTGCCCCAGCCCAGAACCTCACAGTGAGGGAGGAATTTTGCCCCTGTGCCCCACAGGTGAGAGCCCACCTGAGAGCTGCCCCAGGCCTGTCCCAGCACAGGGAGGAGCTGGAGCTGCTGCAGAGAGCCCAGAGGAGGCTCCAGGATGAGCAGAGGGATGGAGCAGCTCTGCTGGCAGGAAAGGCTGGCACAGCTGGGATTGTTCAGCTGCACAGGAGAAGCTTTGGGCTGAGCTCAGGGTGGCCTTGCAGGGCCTGAAGGAGCTGAGAAGAAAGATGGAAACAGAATATTCACAAGGGCCTGGAGTGACAGGACAAGGGGGAATGGCTTCAAACCAACAGAGAGTAGTATTAGATGGGATCTTGGGAATGAGGAATTGTTCCCTGGCAGGGTGGGTAAGGCTGGGATGGAATTCCCAGAGCAGCTGTGGCTGCCCCTGGATCCCTGGCAGTGCCCAAGGCCAGGTTGGACCCTGGGGCTTGGAGCAGCCTGGGACAGTGGAAGGTGTCCCTGTCATGGCAGGGGTGGGATGAGATGATCTTTAAATTCCCTTCCAACCCAAACCATGATTCCATGATTTCATGATTTCATCCTCTTAGCAGTTCCTTTGAACCAGAGCCCACCAGACTCTGTGGGGTTTCAGATGAGTCCGCGTGTTACCAAAAATGCATCTTTGCATTGCTCAGTGAACAAACCAAACAAATGTGGGAGCAAACAGAACATCTCCCTGTCCTCCAGACCAGCTCTGCCAACATTCCAGCCCTGAAAAGCAGTTGTAAAACTTTACCAGGCATTCACTTCAGATGAATACCCCTGGCATAAGCAGCCCAGTGACTGCACACAATGGCATTTGACCCTAATCATGGAGAAATGTGGAGACAGAGGCCACACATATAAAGAGAGTTTGGCCAATAGATGCAATCATGCTCAAAACATTTCCCCCTGCCCACCACCCCCTCTTCCTTTCCAGGATTCCCAGGTGGAATACACTGAGGGCTTGGATTTTTTCCCTGTGCATTTGACTTTCACAAGCAATTTTTTATTTTTGAAGGTTTTGACTCATGATAATTCATTTTAAAAATAGGCCCTTCCTTGCGTGCCTTTCATGCCCAAATGCCAGCTCTACTTTCAGACTGGAAAGTTTCCTCTTTTTTTTTTTTTAATGTGAATTGAAGACTGGCTGGTCAGCTTTCACTACTGATTGAATCCTTCAGCTTTGTTCTGGATCATGATTATGTTTGATGATGAATCAAGTTAGTTTCTGTGCTTGACAACCAGTAAATAAAAAAATCTAGTTTAAAAAATTATTTCAAGGGAAATGAAGTTTAGAGAGGGTGGAAAAAAAATCCCCAGTCTAATGAAAGCCAAGTTCTTGAAAATAAAACTAGGGGACAGATAAAACTGAAGTGAAATGCAAATTATAAAGACAGTTTCTTTGCTGAATCAGGCAAGTGTCCAATTCACTGTTTCCATGAAACTTGGTGCTGTGCTCACTTGTCACAGACAATTTGTAAATTCCAGCAGGTCTCCTGTTTATTCCAACCATTGCTCCAGCAGATATTACATATTTGCTGTGTTTTTAATATCACATTTAAAGAAATTAACACAGATTGTGGGCTGGCAGGAAAAAATGTCCCTGGGGAGCTGCAAGTTTGTACCCTGCCTTGGGTAAATGAGTCAAACCCCATCACCTCTCCCCTCTGGCACAGGCTGTGGGAAGCAAAAGCTTCAGCTCACACCTGCTCAACAGGATATCTCTGCTGGAAACCTCGTTCAATAAATTATTATGGAGATGCCAATAGGAAATAATAATAATTTCGCTGAGACAAGAGGCCACCAGTTACTTTGAGGAGCCACTGAGGTAATTATGTGCTGATAAATTGCGTAATAGTGTATTTTGGGACTTTATGTCATTTAGGTGTTGCACAGATCATCTTTTCTTGCCAAAGCTGATTTGTCCTCCTGGTGAATGTGGTCTGTAAAGAGCATGGGAGTAGTAAAGGGTTAAACCCTGAGCACAAAATGCCTGCAAGGAATTCTGCTGTAGCAACTCAGTCACTTCAGAGCACCCTCAAAAAGCTCTCGTTCCCCTTCTCCTCTCTTATGGACATCATTATGATTTGCAGCATTTGATTTTTGCAGCTCTGTGGTTATTCATTGACACATTCCTTCCTGTATTGTAATGACAGAGTACAAAGAATCAAATGTCAAATTTCTTGTCATTTTTCAGCCTCAAAGTGCCCGAAGTAATGTCAGGGATTTTTCCTGTGTTTCTGGTTGTAGGATGCTATGACAGAATTATGCTGGATTTCTGCTGGCAAAACACTGGCAGAGCTCTCTGCAGGTACAGGTGGGTGGAGAGCTGACAAGAGACTCTCTGCATGCTTGGTGTGATGGTGTTCAGGAGAGTTTTGATAGTAATGGAGTCTAACCTGATAAAAACAACCTCTGTGTTACAGGCTCCTGGAATTCTCTGCTCCTGCAGCAGGGACACAGGGGTAATCCCACCAGCACAGATGCCCTCTTTGCCTGCCCATTGCCTCCAAATATGCTGATCTGAGGTGAAAGGTTCAAAAACAGTTGGGCAGAAGGATGAGACAAGAAGACAGATTGTATAATTTCACTTTTCTTAAGGAAACAATGGAAAACCTTATTGTTTAAAAAAACCTTCCCCTCCCCTTCCCCCCAGTGGCTTTACATGCAAAATATCCATAGGATCCCATCAAAACTGGGTCCAGTCACTGCAAACTGATGATATTTAGCTGTGCTACAGCCATGGGATACACCAAAGGTGCCTCCAAATATGCTGATCTCAGGTGAAAGATTCAAAAACAATTAGGCAGAAGGATGAGACAAGAAAACAGATTGTATAATTTCATTTTTCTTAAGGAAACAATGGGAAAACCTTATTGTTTAAAAAAACCTTCCCCTCCCCTTCCCCCCAGTGGCTTTACATGCAAAATATCCATAGGATCCCATCAAAACTGGGTCCAGTCACTGCAAACTGATGATATTTAGCTGTGCTACAGCCATGGGATACACCAAAGATGCATCTTGGGTGGCCCTGATTTCCCAGGAGATCTTTAAAAGTCTGACTCCATTCCTTTTCCCATTGTTGTGGTGCCATGGATTTTCTCACACCAGGCACCAGTGTCCCAGGATTTTGTTCATCTCTGCACTCTGTCTCTGATCTGGAGCTGCACCCCTGCCAGGACATCAAAAACAAAACAAAAATAATTTCTTTTGCATTCCTGGCAATTTTGAACGATGTTTAATGACCTGCTCCTTTCCCTTTGTGTTGCAAAGATCTGGGGACTCTTGCCAGATCCTGGGGTCCAGAATTCCTCCTGCACCACTTCCAGCCTGCTGCAGTCATGAGGGGAAGGAGAGCAGCTGTCACACAGCTGCAAAGCAAAAAACACTGCTTGTTTTTGAAAATATTTTCCTATTTTCACAGGTCTTCCTTTAAACTGTCCCCTCCATCTTCTCCACACTTTGCATTTCACTCGGATCTTGTTTTCCAACCTTGTGTGCGTGTGTACCCTGCTCCCAGACTCTCCTGGCCTGGAAATTGTGCATTTTTTCCCAAGGGGAACACGCAGACTTTCTCTTTGAAATCTGCCTGGAGCATGGCAGCAAAAATCCTCCATTGTCATTTCACATTCAGGGAACGAACAGGGGAAGGAAGGTTCTTCACTCCCCAGTTGTTGCAAAGGGGAAAAGGGAATATTTTTGTCAGCTGTCCACACTAGGTGGTATTTTTTTTTTTTTTTAATTTTTGTTGCACTGCTGGGCACAGAACTTGTGAATTCATTTCTGTCTTCAGTCATTAGACAGGTACCTCCAAATATTCAGCTTGGGATTTGGCAGTGTGCTGGAGCACTTGGGTGAATTTTATTAAAATCATCTGCTCTGCAACAAGGCAGAGAACATGTGAAATTCCCTCACATTTTCACTCTCTCAGCCTGGAATAACCATTCCCTTTTCATCCTGGACAAGGCACCAACTGGGCAGTCTGAGTCAGCTGAATCAGCAGCAAAGTGCATTTCCTCAATTTAGAGTGAGCGTTGGACATGGATTTCTGCTGGATTCCACCTGGAATTAGATATTCCCAGTATTTATAGAAGACAAATACTTATATACTAGAACATAAATTCTTATATACTATAAAGTTAGTCCCAGTATTTATAGACTCCTGAGGCAAATATACTTTCCTGCCACCTTTTTGAAAAAGTTTCATCTCAGGGTTGTCTTCTACTGGCTTGGCTGTTTGTATCCCATTTTTTTGGTCTGGTTTCTCTGTGCCCCATAATTCAAATAGGTCTCATGGAAATACTCTCCTTCTAGCACTGTAGAAATGGGCAGGTTTGGCTGTAGGATATTCATGAGATGTGATGCAGAAAACATTCAAATGTTGGGGTTTGGCTATTTCAAGTAGAGGTTGTCAGCAATTAATTGAAAAGCTCTTATTTGCTTTTATATTCTTGTTTATTTTGGATTCTGGTGGGTTTTTTCCACAAATATTCCAAACTCAGTAGAAAGCAATGTAGTGACAATGAGTAGCCTGGATGTAAATGTTTTGGAAAAAGCTTTCAAAATTGTCAGTACAATTTTTATCAGAGAATCACAGGATTATTTGGCCTGGGAGGGACCTTAAAGATCCAGTCCCAATCTCCTGCCATGGAAAGAGACACCTTCCACAAGACCAGGTTGCTCAGAATCCCTTCCAGCCTGCTCTTGAACATTTCCAGGGATGGAGGTATTCCCCCAGCCCCTCTGGGCAAATACAAAATAGTATTTTACATTTTTGATCTATAAAACTTCATTTTTAGTGACTATTTTGCTTTTTTTTCCCCTTAAAAAATTTTCAAACACTAACTAAAAAGATAAAAACATTCAATAATGTTAAGAAAAATATATATTCTTATTCTTCAGAAATTACATAATGGGAGTCAAGTCAACTTTTTTTCATTTTTGGAGTTGTTTTTTAATTGCTGCACTCTATTTGGTGGAGGGAAGGCAATATTTTTGAAATCTCAAAAGACCTAGTGGTGCAAGGAAACCACTTTCAGCTGGTCCTAAGCATGACAGATTTAATCAGAAAACATTTTGTACTAAATTGTCCTTAAGAAATCACTGAAACCTCTTCAGGTCTTGTGTTGTTCCCTTCAGAATTTTTAAAGACGAGGAGTAAATGAAATTAATTTTGAGACCTGTGTGTGTGTGTGTCTTTGAGTGTAGAATAGTTCAATGTTAGTCCTGGACTAAAATGTGAAATTATGATCAGAAAATCTCCACTTTGCTTCTCACAGTAAGAGAAAATACACTGCCCATGGCTGGGGTTATGTAATGTCCATCTATATTATGTCCTTATATAATTTGTGCAGTAGATTTAGTGACAATAACATGGGTTTAATGTTTGGAGAGGGTCAAAGTGCCCCAAAAGGAATCTGCAAAAGGATTCTACCCCCTCCTCTCCTGGAGCCTGAAATCTGTGAGAATGTGAGACAGAGGGAGAGCTGAATGTGTGGTAAAACAATTTACCTGGCAACCTGTCTGATGTTTGCTGACTGTTGAGGGTGAGAAACCTACAGCTCTGCAAGGAAAAAAATCCCCCATTAACTTTGCTGCCAGAAGAAAATGAATTTAAATTCCACTGTAGGTGCTTTTAAAATAAATCTGTAATTCTAACTCCAACAAGTGCAGCTGAGCAGAAGAATCTCAGCAGAATCTGCTCACGTTTTTCTGGGTTTTTGGATTCAGGGGACATGTGGGAACACGAGTGTGAGGGGCCTGCAGCCCCATATGTGTGGGGATCCTCTTGGCAGCCAGAATCCTCCTTCAGGAAGGGATCCAAGGCAAGTTCTTGATGTGCTCCTAGGGATTAATAAAGCAGCAGAACGGGAAATGGTTATGGGATATGGATACAGTGATTGTGTGAAGGATGAAGTGCTGGTTATCCCTGTGCTTGGCAGGTGACTGGGTAAAAAATCCTCCTGAAAGGTTTCATGAATTGCAGTGTGGGGTGAGAGGAGAATCCTCCCAGCCTGCATCCTCCTGTAAGTTTAAAATGACCCCCTTATCATTTATAAGGGTCTTCTCTCATTAAAAAGTGATCATCCAAGGCTGTTAACATTTTCAAATATTTTCCGTGTCATAAGTGAAGTGCTGCAGGTGTCCTGTTGACCTGGTAGAGAAAAGGAGGAGTCTAATTGAGACATAAATGCAGGTGGATTTAGGAAGGAGGCAGAGTTTAGTCCTTTACTTGGCTCACCTGGTTTTTCTAGACCTCTGAGAAAGAAAGTGAGATATGTAGGCCTTTGACAGCAAACTCACTCATTTGTCATCTGCACATGGTTGGTATCACATTTCTTTTCATTTCCAGTCAAGGAGTGCCTTCAGCAGCCTCACCTTCACCCTCATGGACAGGGAAATGTTGGGATGGTTCTTCTGTGAGAAAAGGCAGCAATTTTCCCCTCAGTTCTGTGCCAGTTCTAGTGAGTTAGTCTTATTTATTTCTTCATGGCTGGTGTATAAAGGGCTTTGTTGCCACCTGACAAACTCTGATTGCTGACCCAAAATTGTGACCACATCACAAAGTCCAGCTAAAACTGGAAGGGCTGAGAGAGGGTGGGAGCCTGCAGGCTTCACCTGGAGCTGACCAAAGCTGAAGTGCTGAGGGGCACTCGCGCTCTCCAAGGTGTTTGAGTTGGTTTTACAGAATGGGTCAGGCTGGAAGGGACCACAGTGGTCACTGGTGCCACCTCCCTGCTCCAGCAGGGCCATCCCAGAGCACAGGACACAGGGCTGTGTCCAGATGGCTCTGGAATGTCCCCAGGGAGGAGCCCCCAGAGCCCCTCTGGGCTCTGCTCAGGGCTGGGCACTGCCCAGGGCAGAAGTTGTGCCTCCTGTGAGGGGAATTGCTGGGCTCAGGCCCTGTCCGTGGCTCTGGGGCCATTGCTGGGCCTGGAGCAGAGCCTGGGCCTGCTCTGACCTCTGCACACAGGGACAGACACAGGGACAGACACAGGGACAGACAGGGACAGAGAATGGGACAGGCAGGGACAGACACAAGGACAGACAGGGACAGGAACAGACAGAGGGACAGCCAGGGACAGACATAGGGACAGACAGGGACAGACACAGGGACACCAGGGCCAGCCAGGGCTGGTTCCCCTCTCACTGGGGCTCCTCTCCAGGCTGAGCAGCCCCAGCTCCCTCAGCCTTTCCTGGGCACGGAGTTGCTCCAGGCCCTTGCTCAGCTCCAGGAGCTCCTGTCCCTGCTGTGCTGAGGAGCCAGAGCTGGACACAGAGGCACAGGGCTGGGCACAGGGGCAGGATCACCCCTGACCTGCTGGCAATGGGCACAGGGCTGGGCACAGGGGCAAGATCACTCCTGACCTGCTGGCAATGCCCATCCCGATGCCCCCCAGGACACCATTAGCCCTGAAAATCAGAGCTCAGGGAAGGAGAAAGCTCGGCGTGCTCAGTCCTTGCAGCTGCTCTG
The DNA here is from genome assembly GCF_017590055.1 of Onychostruthus taczanowskii. Lineage (NCBI taxonomy): Eukaryota > Metazoa > Chordata > Aves > Passeriformes > Passeridae > Onychostruthus > Onychostruthus taczanowskii. Next base: position 12,623,894 of record NW_024498906.1, read on the forward strand.
CACTCGCTGTTCCCGACACTGATTTATGCTGCGGGGGAGCAGACAATGCCTCAGAACACAATAATAGACTTTGGGTTTGTTTACTGACTTTCATGCCCTGAAATGCTCTGAGCAAGCTCCACAAATGGCAAGTGAAATGTGAACAGATCCATGTGCTGCAGGGTTCTGTGGGTGAGTTAACCCCCGGAGACTTTCCACTTGTGAACCTGCAGCCCACCCTCTGCTCGAGGCCCTGCACCCTTTCAGCTGCACTTCTCTGGCAGTTTTCCCCAGAGGTTTGGTGGCAGAAATCTTCCCCTGCTGGGTCTGATGCTGTTGTCCCCATGCTGTGACCTGGAGAGACCTGCAAGCCCAGATCCTGCTGTTCTGGTGGCACTTTGTGGGAAGCAATATCTGCCCAAAACTGTGGGCTCAGCTGGTAAAGCTTTGGGATGTAAACCTGTCCCAACACCCTGTGTGCAACAAAAGCCTGAGTGGACAAAATTCAGCAGCCAGCCTGAACTCATCCTGCCTAAATTTCTGTCTTAGAGCACTTCCAGCTGCAGAAAGCACCTGCTGGGCCAGGGTGTTAAAGATCACCAACCTTTTTTTGCTCCTTCTTCTCCCCCTCCTTTCCCTTGAACTTCTGTCCCATATTCAAATTAAATATCATAATCCCAGCAATGGATTCTATAAGAAGCAAGTGGCATTTATTTTTCTCAGCCTGGCTTCCAAAATAAATGATGCTGGTGTGTCCCATCTGACAGTCAAACCGTCTCTCTGATATATTTTAAATCTGTTGGGGAAATCATCCTGCAAGTCATTAAAACAATAAAAATATTGTAAATTTGTTCCACCAGGGGAAAATAAATAGCATTCAGGTGTGTAATTCTCATATCCATCTTCACTGTAGTTGGCAACCTTGCCAGTTCTCACTCATTTAAACCTTTGGCAAGCTTTAAACATTAATTAATGTACTGTATTATCATTTCTGTTCAACTGTTTCTGGCAATATTTGGCAAGTTCTTGTTTCTGCTTGCCAATCTCCTTGGTTTGGATTGTGTGGGGAAATAATGTATGCACAGATCAGGCTGTGACTGGGGAATTATTGCTTGATAAAACCAGTGACTTTCTTTTCCTGATTATTGCATTTTAAGCTGTGTTTGTGACAGACTGTCTGACATATTAGACATAATAAAGAGCCTAATAAACAGTATTATTGAAATACATGTAGAAGATAGGTCAAAACTCCGAGAAGAAGAAGAAAACACTGTTAATTATAGATGGAAGGCTGGCTTCTGAATGTGCTGGAGGGCCTGTTTTAAGGATGTTTATCTCCAGTAGGTTATGAAAAAGTCCAAAGATCACATCCTTATCAACAAATATGTATAAAATAAATTTAGAAATTAATATCCATTACATTCCTTTATCGAGTTATGAAGATAAATGAGATGCCAGGAACTAAACTTTTATCTCCAGTGACATGATGTTTTTCTGTTTTCTTATTCTGTTTCCTTCCTCAAGTTTTCTTTTCCCCTCCAAGCCAAAATGTTTTTTTCTTCCCTGTGCTCAGCTGAAAGTAAATGGGTCTTTAAATGATTTCTCAATTTTTACTGATCCTTGCTACTCCATAGTTTTGTAATCAAAAACATCTCAAGTGTAAAGGAACAGAGTCTTCTACAGCAACACCACATGCTCACTTAGGAGGATATGTTATCTTTTGCTACAATTTTAGCTTTTTCTGACAGCTATAAGTTATATTAAAGCTTCAGGAATTCTTATTATGTTAAAAATATTTTTCCTTTCCCAGTCCCTTAATATTGAGGGATGGCTTGAGCCTCTGGAGCTCAATTTTATTTTGATTGGCCTGGGTCATCCCCTGGTGATAGTGGGCAGAAGTTATTTTCATAATCCAGTAATTTTCAGATTGTGTCAAATAGGAAGATAAAGCAAAGGGCCATGGATCTGTTACAACCTCTTGCTAATAGTTTGGGGGAGAGTACTAAATAGCAATGCTTAAAAGGCACCAGGAAGTGCATAGATGTGGGAGAAGCTCTGAAGGGAAACATGGGATGAAGAGAGACACAGAATCATAGAATTTCTTGGATTGGATGGGATCTTAAAACTCATCCAATTCCACCCCCTGCCATGACAGGGACACCTTCCACTGTGCCAGGCTGCTCCAAGCCCCAGTGTCCAACCTGACCTTGGGCACTGCCAGGGATCCAGTGACAGCCACAGCTGCTCTGGGAATTCAGGGGCAGCCCCTGCCCACCCTGCCAGGGAACAATTCCTCATTCCCAAGTTCCCATCCAGCCCTGCCCTCTGGCAGTGGGAGCCATTCCCTGTGTGCTGTCCCTGCATGCCCTGGAAATTGTCTCTCTCCAGGTTTCCTGGGGCTCCTTCAGGCCCTGCAAGGCCACCCTGAGCTCAGCCCAAAGCTTCTCCTGTGCAGCTGAACAATCCCAGCTGTGCCAGCCTTTCCTGCCAGCAGAGCTGCTCCATCCCTCTGCTCATCCTGGAGCCTCCTCTGGGCTCTCTGCAGCAGCTCCAGCTCCTCCCTGTGCTGGACCCTGCAGCTAGGAATTGGGTTTGGAAGCTGCTTAGGACCTTTTGCAGGTCCCTGTAAGACAAAAAAAAGCAGAATTTTTCTTTACCTACTCAACCCACCCCATTCAAGGCTGTGCAGAAGCTGTAGAACACTGGAGATCAGTGACACCAGAGATCAGTGACACTGGAATTCAGTGACACTGGAAGTCACTGATACTGGGGATTAGTGACACTGGGGATCAGTGACACTGGAAGTCAGCAGCACTGTGGATCAGTGATACTGGGAATCAGGGACACTGGAAGTCAGTGGCACTGGCTGCCTGTCATTGTAGCAAGAGCCTTCTGCACCTGCCAACACCTGCATGAGGTGTCTGGAGGTGGGAAGTGCATGGAGAGACAGCTGGGCAGGGCTCTCACCCCACTTCTGTTTTGTTTATGTGGCTCAAGCTGTAGATCACCAGACTGCTGGAATTCCTGGAATTGGACCTTCCTGTGGCACTCCTTGTCTGACTTAAAACTCCCCACCGCACTCAGGCTCCCAGATGGATTTGTAGCACCTTCTGCTATTCCTCTGCATCTGCAGATGTCAAGCAGGCCTGTGGAGTCTCCTGTGGTGAGGGTGAGATTCTTTAACGCCTGTCTCCTCCTTGGATAGCTGCCATGCCATGTCTGACACATTCCCTGAGGTGTCCCCTGCACACACTCCTGTCCGACAGCTCTGCCTCCTGTTCCCAACTGTGCCTGGTGCACCCGGGAGGAGCAGCTGCTCCTGCTCCAGACATCCTTAAATTTCCCCCTTGGCAGCTGAATCCCATGTTTTTGGAGCAGATATCTCTCCTGTTGTGTGACTGGACATCTTCAGCCTGCAGCCCCACGTGTGACCCTCACATTTGGGGATTTGACTGATCTGTAGAAGGAACAAGTGTGTCTGTGGGAACGGTGACATTTTATGGAACCTGCAGCATCTAAATGCTTTTTCTTCATGGAAGGGGTGGTCAGACCTTGACAGAGGCTGCCCAGGAAGGTTTGGAGTCCCTCTCCCTGGAGGTGTCCAAGGAGTGACTGGATGTGGCACTCAGCTGACAGGTTGGTGAGAAGTCAAAGACTCAATGATCTTGGAGGTCTTTTCCAACCTCAAAGGTTCTGTAAAAAGAGAGGAGTGACATTAATGGAGACTGGCATAGGAACTGAGCTGCTGGTGGGCTGAGGCCACTGCTCATGGCTGGAGAGATCCCCTGTCCTTGTTTTTCACTGCTGGGAGAGCAGGGACAGAGTCTCCAAAATCGTTGATGATGTTCTGCTTGGGGTGCCAAGAGAGGCTGAATGGGAGTTGTTGCAGTGGAGAGGTAAAGGAGGGAGTTGTTTGGAACTCCCCTTGAAGGATGGTAGCCAAACCACCATAAAAACTTTCATTAATAGCTCCTTAGATTCAAAAGGCTCCTTAAAAACACATTTGTTTGCATGGGTGCAGACCAGGGTCAGAGCTCTTGTTTTGCACTTCCCTTCATTTCTCTGAAATGTAAATAGATTTCTTGATGTGCTGAGTGATTTACTTTAGTTCACAAAGCTATTTCCAAACTCTGAATTGAAGGACTTGTTGGGCACTGGTTTTCATTTAGTCAATTGTATTTCCAAAGAGAGGGACTGGGATTATTGAAAGGTACTTATGTCTCTAATGATGTCTTGGAAAAACAGGTCACAGCTGAGGTCATGTTGACTGTCAAGTGTTGAGAATCTGTACAAATACATCTCTTGGGCTGTGAATAAACATCATATTTCTGTAGAATTATGTTTTACTTGCACTTTATAGCATTGGTGTTTTTACTTTTCTTGCTTTTCTACAGTGATTGGTTCTTTTGCATTTATTTATACAGTGTTGATTTTTTTTCACAGAAGGTGTAGGTAGCAGGGTTTTTTTCTTATTCCTTTTTTCCCCTATTAAGTGCTTGAGTTTAAAGAATTACTAATTAAGTTCTTCATTAGCTGATTTGTGTTGCAATTTAACCTCACTGAGTTTGTAAAAGGTGCTGTTACTTCTGAAAACATTTGTGCTACGAATGAATTTTTCTACACGTCCACAGAAAGTGCCTGAATATAGGAAATAAAAAATATTAATTTTAACATACATTGAGTGATAAGTCCCAAACTTCTTCTTTTAGGTCATTATAAATCAACACTTGATTGTCCTGTGCAATGCAGTAGGAAATGTGACACTAAAGTTAATTTTTAGATCCAAGTACCTAGAACAATATTGGTTCACAAATACAACCAGGAGATTTATGGACACAGAACTTTCTTTTTCATGAGCAAACAGAATATTCCCAGTTGTTTCTCAGCTGTTTCCAAATTTGAAAATAAAAAGAATTTGGTGTTGATAAAAGCCTGATCTTCCTGGCAAGCTGCTGGGGATAGTGTAGTTCCTCCTGCAACAGCAAGGAAGTAAATTGGTGTTATTAGCGGAGGAGGAACTATTCCCTGTTATTCAGGTTGTTTAATACTTCCCACATAAGAGCCTGTATTTAATTCCAATCTTCCTACTGAACTTGAATTCTGCTTGGATGAAACTTTTCCAGAAAGCCATGTGATTTAGGTGGAGATTTTTGAAGGAGAGAGGAGACCTTCACTGGAATAATTTGTATTCTGTATGAGACTCAAGAAAAAAACGTGTTTTTCACTCCAGTGAAACCTCCAATAATCTTTTCTTCAAGTTAATCTTCACTCCATGTGCTTGGGACTTAAACAGAGATTTTAGCAAGAAGAATCCTTTTGCAATTGCATATCCATGTGCACATTCCAGCTGAGCAAGATCTTTCCTGGAACTGGAATTTCAGGCACCTGTGGTTTACTCTGTCTATCTTCCTTTAGAGAGAGGAGGAACATGCTCTCAGTAGAATCCAGCACCTGGAATCTATTGTCCACTAATGAAATACAATTTAAAACCTGTGAGAAGAAATGAAAGTGGATAAAGAGCCTGGTGGATGATACCAGCACTCAACATCCATGCTTGGACTGGAAGCAGCTCTGAGGAGGGAGTGAGGGGAGATGCCAAGGGATCCCTGATGGAAAAACTCATGGGATTGTGATGCAAAGCACTGGCAGTAGAGTAAAAATACTGACATTTTCTGAGGAGTTTTCTTTGACATAAAATAGTGAAAGCACTTCAAATGTTACTGTTGTGATGTAGAACTTTGTGAGATCTGAAGTTTTCATGCAGGCTAAATTATCTTACCTACCACTGTCACCTCACTGAAATTGTTGTTTCTTGTTGTCATTCAGTCTCCTGACATTGTAGCACCACCTCTCAAAACGTCCTGCACAAACTTTCCAAGAGATTAACTGGTTTTAATTCAATTATTTTGCTCTGACTTGAAAGTAAAAATCCACTCTGTTGTCTGCAAGTGGGTGAAATGAAAATTACAGTAAAGACTTGCAGCTTTAACTCCTTGCCCCTGTCAAACTCTTGTGGAAAGTGCTCCTTTTCCTGTTCTTTTCTAATGTTGTATTCCCTGAATCCTGAGCCTCAGCAAGACTGATGCATTCAGTCATTACAATAATTTATAGCTTGCTGCAGAATCCCGTGAAGGCAAATATGAACAAACTCAGTTAATTAGGTTTTCTCACAATAGTCAAGATGATTTTATTATTGGCAAATCAAAACTTTTCTGTTCTGCATTTCCTCCTTGCTTTGTAACAGCATCTTTATCAAAGAACCTCAGTTTTTAGATGTCCAATGCATTAATTTTCATTGCATTTATTTGACATCAGCTGACACAGGGATTCTGTTGTGCTTGCAAGAGATGATTTTGTGAGTGAATCATGTTAGGAAAAGCCCAGAGTAAGGGAATGATTGTACAGGATGATGCTGAAGACTTGTGACTCTGAGATCCACAGTGAAGCACTTCCATAATCCTTCCATAATCCTTATAAGCAGTGTATCAGGAATTCATGGATATTCAGAAGGCTCATTTCAGAATACACAAATTAACCTCAGCTTATTAATTTTCCTAATGTTTTTGAGAGGGTTGAAGGGTGCTCTCTGAGAAGAGAGGGAGGTTGTGGTCTCCTGTTAGAGATCTGTCTGCAATACCATAAATCACTTACCAGATTAAATTATTAAAGGACAAAAACAAATTTTAAATTTAAATTATAAATCAACAATGAAAAAAATCAAGCAGATTTGATTACTCAAGTCGTAGAGCAGTGCTACTCTGACAGAAATTAATTGAAAATGGAAAATCAAACAGAATTATGAAAACATCATGATGGATCCACAAAAGAGAAGCAAAGAATACTAAATTAGGTTCCTAAAATATTAAATTAAGCCACTAAATTAAAAATGCTCATGTGAAAGATATGCTTATATCTGTATTACATTATTGCCCTCTCTTAACAGTGATCAATTATTTTGTCTTGTCATCTCTATTAAATCCTGCCATGGGTAACGAATTTATCTCAGGATATGTGTTGTTTGTTCAGTCATTTCTTAAACAATCTCTCATGGTTTGACCTCAAACTGGGCTGTACAAGGGGTAGGTGGCCCCAGAGGTGGCTGGGAGGTCCAGAAACAGAGTCCCCTCTGCTGCTGGATCTCTCAGGTGGGGCTCTGATGGTGAATTTGGGAAATGGGGGACAAATTTTAGCACAGACACTGCCATTTACAGCCCTCCTAACTTCCCAAGAGACCTCAGTGAAACTCATGATGGAGACATTGCTTATGAGGATAGGTGGCTGCATCCAATTCTTTAATTTTCTCTTTATCAGTGTTTAGATTTGGGGGGTTCTAAGATAAGCATCATATCTTGAAAAGTCCTTGGACAAGGTTACTTCTTGGAAAAGAAGTTTCTAGGCATTATTGGAAATAAATAATGACAACAAAAGTAATGATTTCAACATCATAACAACTGAGGTAATGGCACAGGGTGCCCAGAGCAGCTGTGGCTGCCCCTGGAAGTGCCCCTGCACCCCTGGAACTGTCCAAAGCCAGGCTGGATAGGGCTTGGAACAACCTGAGATAACGGAAGGTGTCCCTGCCCATGACAGGGAGTTGGAAGAAGATGATTTTCAAGGTTCCTTCCAACCTAAACCATTTTATGATTCCATGACAAACTTGTATTTAAATACTTTAAATTTAAACCAAAATGTGTCCTGGTTGTTCTGTCCATGGAAATGATGCAGAGTGGATATAAATTTCTTGTATCCACATGGAGGATGAGTTGACTTTGGGCAGTGCCCGATTTTCCATGGACTTTGGAGAAAATGCTGGATTTTCTTTGGACAATTTGACTTAGATAATACCCTTTCAGAGAAGCCAGCCAGGCTTAGCCACAGACCAAGGCAGAAAACTCTTGCTTGAGACTGTCATGTAAACATTTGGGAATTTCCCCTGTCGAGTCCTGTCGAGGATAAACTACTGAGAAAGTGTTCTGTAGTAACACTTTGGTTTTAATATGCAATTTTCAAACTTGAGGACGAAACATTTGGGAATTTCCCCTGTGAAAAAAGTCCTGTCAAGGATAAACTACTGAGAAGCTGTTCTGTAGTAACACTTTGGTTTTAATATGCAATTTTCAAACTTGAGGACTTCCCCAGCTGGTCAGTCTTTTAAAGTGGGATTAGAAAGAAGTTTCTGCAGTATATTCCACTGGGAAGGAGGGAAATGTTAGATGTGTAGATTAAAGAAACAGGATGACATGTATGGGGGAAAAAAAATGTCTTTTTCCCTGTGCAAATACACTGAGAAGCCTGTGGGTACCTTTGAGGTGTGCAAGCCAAAGGCAGATCCTTTGAGGCTAATTCAATGTGACAACAAGGAAGAACTGAGCCCACCAGTCCCACAAATCACTCACTGTTTATGTTTTCTACCAGAATGCAAACATTTCTCTTCAGATGAGGTCTTGGTGAACGCAGAGGCCACAAACCTTCTTCCTCTTTCCATCAGGGAAAGGTTTCCCACAAAAAACCCGCTTAGAGGCCATTGAAGACATTCTGTATGTTCTCTCCAGCCTATTTTCTGTTCCCCCTGGTTGTGTAAGAGTCTTAAATTAGACCTGATTCTTTTATCAGCACAGATTGGATGTGTCATGAAGGAGCTGGATCCCAGCTGGGTGGTCCCAGCGTGGAGCATTTTCGCAGCTCCTCGGAGGCAGGTGAGACTTGGATCCACACAGGCTCCATTCCTGCCATGTCAGCATCCTGTTGTGGAGAACCAGATTTCCTAGGACACAGGGAGTGCATTCCTGCTCTACAAACACCTCTACGACAGAATTGTGATCAGCACTGAACTCATTTCACCCTTCAAAGATATCTGGAAATTGTTTTTATGACAACCTGCAGCAAAAAAAAATGTGTTATGTTGAAGCTTGGTTTGATAATGGGTAGAATTTTATTTATTTTTTATTTTATTTATTTATTTATTTTAATTTCAATACATTTATATTTCTTTATATAAATATTATATTGTTGACCTAATCTTGGCTCAGTACAGAGAAAATACACCTGGAACAATGGAAAACATTTTAACAAAATGTTCTTCCACTCATTCTGTGATTCTGTGACTTGGTAGAACAAAATTTTGGCAGAACCTCCAGGCCTGTACACATAATTTGTAAAAATCAGTTTTAATACACATACATAGTGCTATGTTTTTAATCATACTTTAAAATTGTAATTTTGGAATGTTTTCTTGTACCTGCTCTATTAGATTTGTACTAATTAATAAAATTTCAGCTTTGTTATAAATTGCTTTACTGCTCAGTTTCGTGCTTGACAAGAAAAGACAGTGAAGAATAAAAAATCCTTAAAAAAGAGGCAATTGATAAACACTTCCCTTGTCATATCTGTCTGGTAACACTTTTCCAATAACTTCAGCAAGTCATGAGAGCGAAGCAAATTACGCTTCTTAATTAGGAAATGTATTTTGAACCTCATGAGAGTCTTAAATCACACCACTATTTTTGAAAGCAAGCTTAAAAGCCTAATTTTAGATTTGCCATTTTGAAAAAGATAGTCTGTGTGTATTAAAAACTCTCTATTAGCCTATTGAAAGCCTAATCATTTCAGTTTTGCAGAATGACAGATTCTCTGCCATTAAAAGGGTTTAGTAGGAAAATAGATACTTTTCTTTGATTCACGTGTTTCTTTATAATTTTAATGTCTATTAAAGCAGCACACGAGCAAAGCTCTGTGTTCTGTTGGCTCTGTGGACCAGCAGTTTTAACTGCAATATTTTGGGCTTTTTTAAATACAGAATTACTGTGACATGGCCTTGCAAGGTCTTGTTTTGAGTGGGGGTGAACTCCAGCCAGCAACTGACCCCACCCAGCCTTCGCTCAGTGCCCACCAGTGGGACTGGGGAGAAAATTGGACAGGAAAACGGAGAGAATTTTGTGGGTTGAGATGAAGACAGTTTAATAGGTAAAGAAAAAGTTACACTCACAAGCAAAGCAAATCCCAGAATCCATTACCCAGGGCAGGCAGGTGTTCAACCATCCCCAAAAAAGCTGGGATCCATCACATTTAACAGTGACTTGGGGAGATAAACACCATCACCCCAAACACCCCATTTTCCTTCTTCTTCTCCCATCTCCAGACTCTGATGGTGTGGGACATCCCTTGGGTCATTTGGGGTCAGCTGTGCTGGCTGTGTCTCCTGCCAAGGCTGTGTACACCCCTTGTCTCCTCAAAGATGGAGTGGGGTGAGAGGCAGAAAAGGCCTCTCTGTGCAAGTGCTGCCCAGCAAAACATCCCCAGTTACCAACACTGATTCCAGAACAAATGCAAAGCACAGCCAAGAAGTTTAATCTTCATTCTCCCATCTCTTTGGATCTGGCCTGGATGAGGAACTGTGTGTCCAGCAGGAGCAGGGCAGGGATTGTGCTGGCTCTGAGAGGCCCCTCGAGGGCTGTGTCCAGTTCTGCTCCTGCAGGAGAGACCTGGAGGGGCTGGAGCGTGTCCAGGGCAGGGAACGGAGCTGGGAAGGGGCTGGCGCCCCAGCAGGGGCTGAGGGAGCTGGGAAGGGGCTGAGCCTGGAGCAAAGGAGGCTCAGGGGGCCCTTGTGGCTCTGCACAAGTCCCTGCCAGGAGGGGACAGCCGGGGGGGGTGGGCTCTGTTCCCAGGGAACAGGGACAGGATCAGAGGGAACGGCCTCAGGCTGGGCCAGGGCAGGCTCAGCTTGGACAGCAGCAGGAATTTGCCCATGGAAAGGGTGCTCAGGCCTTGGCAGGGGCTGCCCAGGGAGGTTGGTGGGGGTTTTTTTGTTGGTTTTGGTTTGGGTTTTCTTGTTGCATTTTTCCTGGCAGCTCTTTCACCCTCTGATCTGACTGAATTTGAATGTTGTTGATCCGTGCTGCAAATGAGCAATTAGTGCTTAATGGTTGTCAGACACCACTCTCTTCATTTATCAATCTATTTAAAATTGGAGGAAGTGGTTGGAGACAAACAAGCGGAATTACCATGCAAAGAAAATAGAGTTAATTGAGCTCAAATATTTGCAGTGTATCAAGGTAAGGATTTACAAAATACAAAGATGTAAACAATGATTTTCCTTCAGTTTTCCCAGGACTGAACTGAATATTGAATGAGGCTTTGTTGGTTGAGTGTAAAGGTGCCAGTGACTCTGCAAGACATTTTTAATATCAGCGTTACTCTCAAAATATGGATTTGTTTTGATTTTCGTTCTGTTTCCAGCCTTGTGGTTACTCTTAAATATTTCTTGCAAATATTTTCATTATTCTCAAGACTGAGTGTGAGGAAAAGGAGTGTTATTCCTCCTGGGGATTCATGGTCCAGGGACAGGCAGTAGGAACCTCAGACTTTTGCAGGCAGGATAGCACAGAACTCTTGTGGTTTCCAAAAGCATTGAATCAAATTGCTGTGATGAGATGGGCAGCATCATGAGAGCATGTCTTAGTCTGGAAATGGGGTTGTGTGTTCTATTTCTCATTGTCAGAGGTGGGGCAGTTCTCTGCTGTTCTTGGAGCAGTTTTTTCTTTATCTCTTCCACATCCAATCCTCCCTCCAGGAGATCAACACCACACTGAGTTTTGGTGGGAATTGGTTGGAAACAGAGCAAAGTTGATCTGACATAAGGCTGGAAGAAGGAATCCAAACAGATGCATGAGAAGTCTGGTGGTGGTTCCAAAAAAAACCCCAGAGACATGTCCTGTGGGATGGAATGCCTTTGCTCCTGTTTGGGTTTCCACATGGAACGCCCTTTTTTGATGCCAGTCTGGTGGTGCCACTTTTCTTTATGGGAAGTGATAGAAGCAGTGGTGGAACAAGAATGCTGTCAGCTTTTACAGGATTGGAAGTGCTGTTTGCCCTGTTCAGCAGCAGCTGAACGCAATTTGAACTCCATGATGAGTTTAGCAAGAAGTGAAGGATGACCAGGAAGCTGAAATAAAACCAAATAAAAATTTGTCACTGTCTAGTGGAAAACACAGATGAACACTGCCTGCCGGTGGATGGACTGCCTTTATTCCCACATGGACATGATGAACTGCTCATTTGGGATGAGGAAAGACATTTTTCTCTTCACTGGCAAAAATCACAGAGGCATCTCAAAGAAAACATTTTCTGTGCTAATGCTGTCTGCTTCCTCTCCTTTCTTTCTGTCTTTCTCCCTTCAAGGAAATGCTGTCAGGTTGTTTTTTTCTTTTAAACAGGAAAGAATCATGGTGACTGCGATCACAAGGATCTGCTTTCCCAGTTCAGAAATAGGAGAAGTGTAGCAGCTTTTGCCCTCCTTTCTGATAGCACTGGTGCAAAGTGAAAATTTGTCTTCTTTCCCCATTTCCAGGGTTTCTACAGCATTTCTGTTCTGGATCTCACATTGATTTTTACCTCATTTGACCCACACTTGAGACAGTCATGGCTCAAATCCAGCAGTGCTTTCATTTCTGTTTCCTGCTCGGAACAAATGTAAAGAAATGGAGCCAATTCCAGTTGGATGAGCTCTGGACAATAACCCAATCACTTCCCTATGCAGAGTTAGCAAAATCCACACCAGCAGGGCTTTGACAACAACCCAGCACCTAAAATTGTATCAACTTCCCAACCTGGTGTCACAATTCCTCTCTATTTCTGACACAGAACTGATGAGTTTAACATCATAACTTATTTCTAAGTTTATTTTTAGTTGCCTGTGTGTGAGAGGGGATTTCTGTTGTCATTTTTGTTCACTTTGTAAAATTGTGTTGGTTTTTTTCTTTGGCTCAGGATCTTTAATGATGGAGGCTGGTAATAAATTTTTACTGTCTTGACTCCACTTGACCTAAAATTACATTTTCAGATAAATCTTGATATTTTGCACTATAATGCACAAGAGGTGGCTACATCTTCTGCTTTACAATTCTCTTTCATTTCCTCCATCTCCTATAAATCATGTTCTCTATTTCTTTCTGGTTTATTTCTTAGTTTACACCATTTGTTTAAAAATGCACAAGAAGACAAATGTTTATTTAGAATTTCAGCTTTTGTCAGAATTTTTTGCCATGTTTTGGCAGCTTTTACCTCAGAATAAATCCATCCTATTCCTCCTCACCTTCAGGTCTGAAAATCTGCATTTCTATCCCTGTTAGGTTCTGCTGTGCTGCGTGCAGGAATATTGGCAGGAGCAGAGAGATGGATTTGAGGTTGTCAGTGAATTTCAGAACCTTTCCAAGAAAGCCTTGGGGAAAGGAAGCTTCTCCTTAAATGTGCAACTGCTGGTGAGTGGTTTAAACTAGTTTTATTAATAACTGCAGGCTTTTTAATAAGGTGACAGCTGGTAGAATAATTTAATGGACAAGCTTGAAAGATTATTTCTTTTCCTTCTTCTCTCAGAAACAAACTGTTCAAACTGCAAATAAACACTAGTGGGTACAGAATCACACATTGCTGAGATGGTAATGTAGGTTTGGTAATTTGCATATTCAATTAGGAATGGCTAAGTAGGCATTTTAAGCATGGCAATTACGCTCAATTTTCCTCAGTGCTGCATCCCTGGAATACCTTGGACAGCTCAGGATGCCACTTTCTACCCAAGGAGCAATGTGAACACAAACTGCCTCAGCTGGGACCTGCAAGAGTTCCTTATTTCCAGAATTTCACCCCAGGTTGGACCTCAGTAGTACATTTACCCCTGAAGGAAATGGAAAAGTGACTTCAAAGATGGAGAAATCTGAGTGGAGTCTGTGTAGAGGTTCAGGCTCGATTTCATGGACTGACAGAAAAAAACAAATCTCCATTGTGATGAAGGGGAAGGAAACGAAAGGGAAAAGGAAAGGGAAAGGGAAAGGGAAAGGGAAAGGGAAAGGAAGAGTGCTCATCAAAGGGAATGGCCGGCTGTGCTTCCTAATGAGAAGGTCCAGGAGAACCTATGAAGAGTTTAAAATCACATGCAATCAATGAACACGAGTCTTAATCCTCTTCCTCTCTGGGACACCAATTTAGCAAAGGATTTAAGCACATGTTTATCTCCATTCCTATGAGTAAAGCACTTGCAGCACTGGAGTTGACTGAATTGATGATTTTAAAATAAATCTAAGCAAGAGTCTTTCTAAAAAAAGTTTTGGATACCCTTCCTGAGGCTCTGGCATATCCAGAGCTGAGGTTCCATGCAGCAGACAGGGCCTGGTGATGATCAAAACTGGCTAATAGTGTAATGCTTTGAGATTAACAGCCCAATAATTTTGTTTTCTTCAAACTGGCATGAAAAACTGGGAACGCTGATGGAAGAGAGAAAGGAAATGATGTAATCCACCAGGATTCAGTGGTCAGAGGGAGGGAATCCAGGGCAGCTGGTGAGTGTGGACTTGGCCTTCAAGAGCAAGTGCAAAAAAAGCAGGTGAAATGCCTCTCCCAGGTGTAAAATCTTGGTCACCAAATATCCCATATAGCCGCTATACACATCAATAAACAAAACCATCAAAAATTCTCTTTTCATTAAAGAGAGAGGGGGAAATATAAGAAATAGATCCATAAAAATTCTTAAAACCTAACAAAAAACTCATATAGTATACATCTATATACAAACCTTAAAATAAAAAATACTAACTTAAAATACCATAAAATATGACAAACATTGTTTAAAAAAGGAATAAACTAAAAACAAGTTTCAAAAAATAACCTTACAAATAAGACTAAATACTTCAGAGAAATAAAACTATAAAAATACATTATAGTAACACCCACAAAAAGTAATTTAAAATTATTAGCTTTAAAACATTTACAATATAATATTACAAAAACAAATAAACAAAAAAACCACTTACAATTAAGAAATAATTAACTTCTAATTGTAATAACATAAATTATAACATCTGTGTTATCTCACCCTTCTCATAAAACTAAAAATAAAATAAAAGTTTTTAAAACACCTCTCAATTACCCCATCTCTAAGTCAAAAAAAAGTATAATCTGACACATGTTCACTGGATGGCCTGACACCAGGAACAGAGGGACGAGCAGACATTGTCCTGCTTGGAGGAAAAGCATTTTCCTGCTGTAGTATTCACATTGTCTGAACAGAGGGAGACAGAATTCTCTCTCCCAGGTTTTTTCCTGGGAAAGGTAGTGAGAAGCTCAGAAAAGAAAACAATTCTTATCTCTATTCACTGCTCCTGTTGTTTTTGCACATGTGGAATATGTTACGGAGATTGTTTACCAAAGTGATTTGGTTAATTGGACACTGGTAAAGGTTGTTTTGTTTCCTTGGCCAGTTGGGTCAAAGCTGTGTCCTGAGTGACTCAGACAGTCACAGGTTTTTCTTTAGCATTCTTTAGTATGGTATCTCTTTACTATGTAATTTTTTATAGTATTAGTGTAATATAGTATAGCTTAATAAAGCATTTGTTCAGCCTCCTGAATCATGGAGTCAGAGCACATTATTCCCTGGCTGGGGATGCCCTGCATTGATACTCCTGCCACTGGGAGTCCTGGAGCTCCTGAGGGCAGCTGGCAGCCTCAAGGTTCTCCTGGAAATGACCCTCCCCAACAACCAAACCAGAAAAAACCATCTGCTGCCTCCATGCATGGGGCCAGAGGAGGTCTTGGCTTTTTGAAATGCAGGATTTCCCCTGTGAGGGCACGGAATCACCTCACAAGAAAGTGCAGACACTGCACTATCAATCAGGGATTCCTGAACTGCCCTCTGAAGGATTTTGGAAGCACCTGACTCCCTGTGTTTCCAGGATAATGTAATTTTCTACAATTACAATTTGGTGTAATTTAGATAGTCTGAATCACACATGGGGCAAGAAGCCTAAATTTTAGGTGTTGCAATGCTACATTTAAGGTGTCTAAAAGGAGAAGTCTGAATATAGGTCTCAGTATCTAATGTGTGGGTTAGGTACAAATCACTACCAGATTCTAAATTACAGGGTGAAGATAATTCCAGGCTCCCATCATTTCAGACTAATTAGTGCACATTAAATTTCATCCTTGTCAACTGGGAAGAGCAGTGCAAAATCAGCCAGTTTGGGGATTGTTTCAATCTCTTTCCTGGAAAGGATCACACAGGGCTTGGTTGTAGGGAGAGGGCCAGAGTCTTTCCACCCCAAATATATGAGGAGAGGATATAAAACATATGAGGAGAGGAATGCAACTCTTAACCTGAACCTGAACCTGAACCAGGCTCTTAACCTGAAATTCCTGATGTCCAGACATCCTCTCTGACTTAATTTGAATAACAATCCTTTACATCTTGTTCTGTGCAAGGAGAGATCCTCAACTGATGTTCAATGTCATTGCACAGTAGGGGAAAGTTGTAAATTTATAACTGATACATCCTAGGAGCCCATGAGGTTTGGTGATTTGGTGTCTTCCTTGACTTCAAGGGAGCTGGAGAAAGATTTTGGTTTTTATGAAGTTGCCAGAACATTTTAATCATTCAGAATAACTGTATTCCCCTGTATATTTTATATATATATATATAGACATGTATATGTGTGTGTGTGTGTATCTATATGTATATATATATATATAGACATGTATGTGTGTGTGTGTGTATATATCTATATGTAAATATATATATATTTAAAGACTGTAGTTCCCCAGTGCATGTCCTTATCCCTTCCAGCAGCTACAGAGCTGCAAAGTCTGAAATAGAAGTGGATTCTTTTCTCCTTGCCTAGGGAACACTGGAGCTGGTTGTGACAAATATGCTATCCCCAAAAAACATAAGTATGTCCAAAAGAAGCAGGAAACAGCCTCTAAACTTGGACATTAGATTTCTTTTGTGTGTGAAAGGATTCTTTTTCTTTTTTGATTCTCACATGAACGAAGGGGCCCCACAAGTGTTCATAATATCAGTGAGACAGAGCACCAGAAAGTCCCTGAGAGATTTTGTCCAAACCTCAGAAACTGCATGTGCATTTAACAACCGCAGGCACAAATGGACGAAGAAGGATCCTTGGAGTGTAGGAAGGCACTGCAGAGGGATCTGGGCAGCCTGGATGGATGGGCCAGTCCTGCCCTTGGGTCACAACAATCCCGGGGAGCTCCAGGCTGGGCAGAGGCAGCTTGGACTCCATGGGCTGGGAGGGCTTTTCTGACCTCAGGGATTCTGGGATTCTGTTTCTCAGCCGGGCTGACTGAGGGATCCCACAGAAGTTGTGCCAAGCACTGCAGGACCTGCTGCATTCAGAGACAGCAGAGAAGTGGTTAAAGCTGAGCTGGAAGGTGTCTCAGGCAGGGAACACACCTGGGGCTCTTTTAGGAACCCACACTGAACACAACTTTATCAAGGTCCAGTTCTGGATTTGTCCCTTTATCTCTCTCCACAGAACAAGCTCAGCACAGCTCCTATCACCCTGTGTGCACAGATTTACACACATGTGTATGCAGGATTCAGAGTCTCTTGATTTCCTTTAGTGATCATTGCTGTGATGGGGAGAAATGGGCAGAGGGCAGAGCAGCACAGACATTTGTACTTAAACAGGAGTTAATTGAAGACAAATATGATTTTATGCACCTTGGCATCTCTAACTGAAAAAGAACAGAAAAGAATTAGGGCATAAGGGAAATCTGGGCTGGGGATTAACCATTACTAGCTCAGAAATGCACAAGGAGAAACAAGGGAGACTGCAGGCAGAGGAATCTGTTTGTGTGAGGAACATTAATTATTTGTCTCTATTAGCATTCCTTCTCAAATTCTGATTTCTGGAGACTAAAGTGAAGATGACAGGCTAAGATTCAAAAGCACAAAATTTGCTATTGCATCCTCTGCCTTCAAGATTCAACTTCTTCAGCAGCCAGAGACAGGGACAGAGTCCTGCACTGAAAAAAAGAAAGACTCCCTTTCTCCTGGTATTTTATTTCATGCTGTCTTTGCTGGTGGCCTTGGTCCTGTCACCATCCAATGCTTCTTCTGTAATGAATCACAATATCTCTGTCCTTGCACTGGAAATAATAATTTGAGGGAAGGAGAATTTATACCTGAAAGTGCTTTGGTTTGGGGTTTTTTTCTTGATTATATCTGCTCTCTAGTTAATAAAAATAACAGTAAGGATAATGGTGGTGGTGATAATAATTCTCCCTCCAAAGTGCCCCTTGCTTTGAGCAGGACATGGATTTTTAAGCGATTTTGTTGGTAGTCTCTGCTTTTCTTGAAAGCTGTAGGATGCAGCGTTGATGTGAAAATGTCATTGTATGTCATAAAGAGAAAACTGAATTATGGCAGTGACAATTATGAGAGCCTGAAAATGTGTCTATTAAACTCTGTTTTACACTTCACATTTGGGTGAACAGCTCTCATGGGTTCTGTCTGAGCAAAGTAATTAAATTTGTGTCTAACTTTAAGGTTTTATGCCTAAAGTTCTAAACTGAAAAGGAAGTATGTGCTCGTCAGATTTGGTCGTTTGCACTTCACAGGCAACTTTATTTGAACTATTTTGAAGCTGAAATTTCATCCTTTCTTTTTTCCTTAATGTTTCTCTTTGTTCTTATCAGCCTAGTCTGCTAAAGTCCCTACACCACCACTGCCACAGTGTTCAGATGCTTTCCTTGGTTTCTTGTGACTGCATTTTGCAGTACTTTTGTTAAACAAGCACATTTTGAAGGTGTGTGTTGCTGTCTGCACGTGGTTGTGAATAAAAGGTGGAAGAAATGTGCCTCCATCTTTCTGGAGGAAATGCCACCAAGTTGGAAAAGCAGGATTGTTTCAGAAAGCTGAAGTTACAAAATGACTTTGAGGTGCTGAATGCAGGTGACTGATCTCCTTTGAAGAAGGGACCAAGATTTTCTGGGGATGCACAGAATAGTTCCTCATAGAACTCAAGAAACCTGTTCTAATTTAAGGTGTCCTTGCCCATGGCAGGGGATTGGACCTGGCTGATCTTTTAGGTCCCCTCCAACCCAAACCATCCTGGTATTCTATGGGCCAATAGAGTATTTTTATTTCTGAGTACAACAGTCCCTCTCATTTGTAGCACATCATTGCAGTGAACAATCATCAGGCAATACTGTCTTTTATCATTTTATAATACGCTGGGAACTTCAGCTCTAAAGGAAGTTTAGTGTGTGAATTGTACACAATTCCAAATTAGGCTGGCAACAGGACCAATTATATCACTTCATTTTTCAGTTGGAGCAGCATTTTTGCATCACTTAATTAAAATATATTTATAACCTAATGGATGTGACTATTTCATTCTCAGGATTTACTTGCCTAGGAGTCAGTGAGGAAATAATTCTGTCTGGGTATTTGGAGTTATCCTTCCTTCTTTATCATGGTATGAGTGTAAATTCTCATACATGAGGTATGAGAACTTGCAGCACCAAGTATTTGCTTCAATAAAATGTGAACAAAGATGTGATTATTTCTTTTTCATCCTATCACTGTTCTGATGATCCCTGCAATTATTGCTTTGGGCCTGGATTTGGCTTTATGGTGGGATTTCATCCCCCAGAGAGTGAGGGGACCTTTCCTAAGAACCACAAGTGTGTGGATCCTGTGGCCCCAAAACGTGTTTGTACTGAAGGTGAAAAGAGACTACAATGAGTCTGTCACTCCACAGAGTGCACTGCTGACACTGGAGAGGCTGTATAAGAACCTGTACAGCTGCTGAGGACATTTTGTCCCCCTGTAACTCTCCCTAGGATCCTACAAAATAATTTACTTCTCATATGGACAGATTGCAGGCTGGACTCTGAAGTGTGCTCCACTGCAATGTGAAGATTATTATTAAAGAAGATTATTTCTGTGTTTCTTGGCCAAGAGCCTTTCAATAACCAGGTGATTTGATGGATAATGTTTGAATGAACAAAGGACAGTTTTTGTAAGGCTTGTTTCAAATTGAAAAGAATGAGTTTTTAGTCTTCACAGAATCCCAGGATGGGTCAGGCTGGAAGGGACCACAGTGGTCACTGGTGCCACCTCCCTGCTCCAGCAGGGCCATCCCAGAGCACAGGGCACAGGGCTGTGTCCAGATGGCTCTGGAATGTCCCCAGGGAGGAGCCCCCAGAGCCCCTCTGGGCTCTGCTCAGGGCTGGGCACTGCCCAGGGCAGAAGTTGTGCCTCCTGTGAGGGGAATTGCTGGGCTCAGGCCCTGCCCGTGGCTCTGGGACCATTGCTGGGCCTGGAGCAGAGCCTGGGCCTGCTCTGACCTCTGCACACAGGGACAGACACAGGGACACCAGGGACAGACACGGGGACAGACAGGGACAGACACAGGGACAGCCAGGGTCAGACACAGGGATAGACACAGGGACAGCAGGGACAGCCAGGGACAGACACAGGGACAGACAGGGACAGCCAGGGCTGAGGCCCCTCTCAGCTGGGGCTCCTCTCCAGGCTGAGCAGCCCAAGCTCCCTCAGCCCTGCTTATCTGCAGTATTCATAAACCCATTAGGTTCTAAATCAAGTGTGTAACAATCGAGTTTCAAAGTTACAATTAAATGATCATTTTATCTGTCTTTTCTGTTGCATGATCCATGAAAGCTTCTATTTGATAAACAGTGCAGCTGTTAATAACTTGAGGAATACAAATAGGAGCAAGAAGACTGACAGGCCCATATCTGCCTGCATGCTAACGAGCACTGGCTGAGCTAACAAGGGCACTTGGGAGAGGGGGAGAGAGAAAAGAAACATTTTTCATGCTGATATCTATAGTTTAAAACTTGCAGAGATGTAAAGGCAGCCGCTCACTGGCTGTGCCAAAAGTCTGAGGAGGATTGCGTGTGAACAGGAGCCATCCTGTCACAGCTGATTCCTGTCTGCTCCTCCTGGCCCAGAGTCTATCCTGCACATTATAAATCAGCCTCTGGGAAGGGGTTACACTGATGGAGGGCCTGAGCCTACACAAAAAGTTGGACAGATCCGGGCAGAAGCACACAGAAAGCCAAAATTCACAAAATTCACAGAATGACCAGGCTGAAAGAAACCTCCAACACCATCGAGTCCAACCCAGCCCCAAGAGGTCAGCTAAGCCCTGGCCCCCAGTGCCACATCCAGGCTTTGTTAAACACACCCAGGGATGGTGACTGCACCACCTCCCTGGGCAGCCATTCCAGAACTTTATCACCCTTTCTGGCAAAAAACTTTTTCCTGCTATCCAGCCTGTATTTCCCTTGGTGCAGCTGCAGGCTGTGTGCTCTGGTTGTGTCAGTGCTGCTGGAGACAGAGCCCAGCCCAGCTGAGCACAGGCACCTTTCAGGAGCTGTTCAGAGTGAGGAGGGCACCCCTGAGTCTCCTTTTCTCCAGGGGAGCACCCCCAGCTCCCTCAGGGGTTCCTCACAGCCTGGTTTGTGTTCCCAGCCCCTCTCCAGCCTCACTGTCCCCTCTGGATGTGCTCAGTGTCCCAAGGTCCTTCCCAAACTGAGGGGCCAGAGCTGGGCACAGCACTCAAGGTGTGACCCCACCAGTGCCCAGTGCAGGGGCAGAGTGACCTCCCTGCTCCTGCTGGCCACAGGATCTGCTCTGGTGCAGAGGTATAAATGCGCAATTCTCTAAAATAGAGGGGGAAATGGAATGGCTGCAGGCTTACACCAGAGAAAGTTTGAGGTGTTTGGATTACTGGCTCGCACTTTTTCATGGGTGGGGAAGGGGACACAGCAGGGACGCCTGGGTGACAGTCAAAGGAGCACAAGCAGCATTGCTTGGGCTCTTTGCTGGCTGGATCTAGATTTTTATGGTTTTTTTCGGGAAACATTTCCACCTGTGGTAGACTCTCAAAGTAACTGCGCTCTCACAGATGGCCAGAAGACAACAATGACCAGACTTCTAATTTAAAGAAAAAGCTTTTTGATGGGGAAAGGGTGGAAACTGAATTTCAGTGTTTCAGTATCTTGGAACAATCTGGGCTTTCATTTTGGGTCATGTCTCGTAGTTTAGAAAATCCCTTCTGGATTCTTGGGGTGGGATTGTTTTGTTCAAGATTTTAGATCCCAATGGATTTTTAAAGCTCTGTAAAAGAAGCAAATGTAGCCACTGGGATCTGTAGCAGGACTATTACCCTATATCCTCAGAAAATAAAGAGGATTAGCTTCAGAGGAGAAGGAGATGTCCTAGGCTCAGAAGTCCAGATGGGGCTTCACATCCCAGCATCTCTCTAGGCAGTTGCACCACTAAGGAATCAAAGCAGCTATGGATCTTTGGGCTGATTGACAGTGCTCTAGAATTACGCTGTGCCCCAGTCATTAGGAGCTCTTTAAAAGTCAGACTTGCTGGGTGTTCCTTACCTGAGTTCCTCTGCTAAATTTGATATGGCTATTCCTTCAGCTATTTTGTTTTGGTTTGGTTTGGTTTGGTTTTGTTTTTGGGGTTTTTTTTTTGTTTGTGATTTTTTTGTTTGTTTGGGTTTTTTTGTTTGTTTTTTTTTTTTTGCTTGTTTGGGTGTTTTTTTGTGGGTTTTTTGTTTGTTTGGTTGGTTGGTTGGTTGGGTTTTTTTTTTTTGTGAGTCTTATAACAATAATAATGTTCTAATGAGAAATCTAAAAGTTGTTGCATTGGCAGCAGTTACCCAAGAGCCAGGAGCGGACTGGTTGTCAGGGCAACACCAAGAACACCCGGAGCAATACCTGAGGAAAGGCTTCTGCTGACTCTTCCTTTACTTCTTTTTGTTGGGGAGTGGATGCTCAAGTTCATTTTCAGGGGTTATTAAAAACATCTCACTGATCTAAATGCCTAAAAATATAGAAATAGACATTAAAATGACTGGGTTTGTAGTACTTCCCTCCCCTTCACTGGATAAATGCCATTGAATCATGGAATCATGGAATAGTTTGGGTTGGAAGGGACATTAAAGATCACCCAGTGTCCCCCCTGCCATGGCAGGGACACCTTCCACTGTCCCAGGCTGCTCCAAGCCCCAGTGTCCAACCTGGCCTTGGACCCTTCCAGAGATTGGGATCCACACCTGCCCTAAGTGATATGAATATAAAACTGAATTATTTATTGTTTTCACGCTCTATCTCATTTTAAACATCAAGGAGGCTTTTGCAAGGCTTCCTCTGGAGATAATTTCTTTCAAACAGTCCTAAGGCTGGGCAAACTGGGTGTCATCCCTGGTGCCAGACACCAGAGCATCCCAGAGCTGCTGCTGGGAGCCAGAGGGGAAATCAGGGCTTTTGGTCCTGCCTGTTGTGAACAGAGGGGAAAGAGCATGGAGAGGAGGAGGAGGAGGAGGAGGAAGATCTCCAGGAAGTGTCTGGATGTGGCCTTGCAGACATGGTTTGGGGTGATGATGGTCGTGTTGGGGTGACAGTGGGACTGGATGATCCTGAAGGGCTCTTCCCTACCTGATGATTCTAGGATTCTTGATTACTCTGTAAATGAAAGTTTACAACATAAATGCTATTTATGGTGGGGATGGAAATATGAGGCTGTGGTATGGTGATGGGGATGGGAATGGGATGCTGTGCTCTCAAACATGAATTGTATTAAAGGTTGATATCCCACTCCAGGTAATATTGACCTGTTGACTTTCTTTGCTCGCTTTCTGCAGTCTGTGACTTCCATGTTTATAATATTCTATATTTTGATATGCCTATACAAGCAAGAAATCATGATTAATATTGCACTGCATCCATTCCTTTGATTTCTGAGGGGCAACAAGATTCCCAGAAACAGCAACCAGTCAGCTTCCCATTTACCCATCAGAAATACAGGAGATGCTGGGTTTTAGCCCTCAGGGCAGCTGTAACTGTTATGAGTTCAGTGTTCCCCAGTTCCTCCTCCTGGAGGATGGGACATTCCCCTGCGGTGAGACTCCTCCAGTTCCCTTCTCCACCTGATTTCTGTTTCAACCTCAGTTCTCCTTCTCTGTTTTACTCTGACCTCTCTTTTTGGGTGATTTAACCACAGTGATCCTAATCCCACCTTAGCACTTCTGAGTGGGCATTCAGCAAGACACAAGACCAATATTTCCTCTCAGAAAGAAGAGATCTGAGGGGAGAACACACACAGAGGAGAAAGCTGTTATTAAAAGTGATATGCAAAGTATTTTTGAAAGATTTGGCTTTTTCTGTCACCTCACCTTGTTTAAGAAACGTCTGGGAATGTTTCTCAATTATATTTTGTCCTCTCTTCCCTGGTTCTCTTTGAGAGCAGCGTGAGTGGGAGTGTCAAACGGATTTGATCTCACTTTAGAGGGAGAGTGTTACATGTTCAAAGAGGGCTGTTTTTCTTCAGAAAGGTTAATCAGTCACTGAAGTTAAAGTAGTGCCAGTGAACACCAAACTGTAAAGACTGACTGTAATTGCCATGAGGTGTATTAATAGATGTGGTGAAAGAAATTGTAGCCACATTGTGATTTTGGTGCTAATATTTGTTCTGTGACATGTCTAGAGAGCTAGGGGAAATGGAGCTGGCAGGAAAGATGGAGAGAGATAATTTACAAAGGATGGAGGGACAGGACACAGGAAATGGCTTCAAACTGACAGAGAAAAGGGTTAGATGGGTATTAGAAAGACATTGTTTCCTGGGAGGGTGGGCAGGGGCTGGCACAGGATGCCCAGAGCAGCTGTGACTGCCCCTGGATCCCTGGCAGTGCCCAAGGCCAGTGACATTGGACATTGGGGTTTGGAGCAGCCTGGCACAGTGGAAGGTGTCCCTGCCCTGGCAGGGGTGGCACTGGATGATCTTTAAGGCCCCTTCCAATCCAAACCACTCTGTGGTCTCCTGATTCCGTGATCCCATGACTCCAGGATTCTTGTGGTCTTTAAATGTAGCTTTACCTGGAGGTGTGAAGAGCCATTAA